>NC_044984.1:55558158-56298631 GCF_008728515.1 Papio anubis
AAAAAAAAAAACGATTTTTTTCTTGACAATGTTTAAGGGTGACCTAGAAAATAGAAACAGAATACAAGGATTTTTTGACATAGACACATCCAGGTACTGGATTTAAGAATACAAATGGGTGAAAATGGGGTATATAGAAACTAATTTATTGCTATTAAGCCAGCTCAAATCATTGAGGTTCAGTCCTGTACAAAATCATAAATTTAAAAAACTTCAAGAATGTGGTCATTGAAAAAATGTTTTATTCATTTTTTTTTCACAGTCTTTAATTCCACAACTCCTCTGTGTCAGGCAGCACTCTACGGAGGGGGGAAAAACAAGGTGAGTTAATTACTGATCTGTACATGTAAAAGTGATTAAGATGGTGAATATTATGGTACATGTTTTTTACCACAATTAAAAAAGAAAATGTTGAGCTGGACAGACACTGATTGCTCTGATGGAAATATAGGATGATGTAAATAATTAAAATAAGAAGATATAAAAGAGAACAAGCAAAATAGATTGTTATATGTGACATGAATGAAACAAAGAAGGGTTAATAGAATGAAGGTTTGGGGGAAGAGCAACTTTAGATTAGATAGAGTGACCAGCTCTTTCTTAATTGGTGACATTGAAAGGCAATCTTAAAAGTTGAGAAGGGGATACCATTCATAAGAAAGAGAAGAGCCCTCAGGAAAGAAGGACAAATATGAAAAAGTCCTAATATCAACAAATATTGACATGTTCAAATAACTGAAAAAAGACTAATCTTTTAAAAATATTAAATGTGGAGACCAATGGAAATGGCATGAATTTGGAGAGTTCACTCATGTCTGTAATTCACGATCGGCTTGCTATGTACTAGGTGCTGGGTGTAAAGCGTGACTTTTATGACCAACACAGCTCTCATTGATCTTACACTCTGATAAAGGTGGTTAGATAACACTTAACTAACAAATAGAAAGTTCTATGCTATGCATAAAGTGACAAAGAGAAGAGAGGATACATGGGTGACATTTGTTAGAAAATGTGATGTGGAAGAGAACTGAAAATCTGAAATTGATTTGAAAAGAATAAGGGATTAATACCTAATTTATCTTTCCAAAAATAATCAGCTGCTGCACTGCACATATAGAGAAGCTGTTTCTTCTTCCAGGTTTTGACTTTTCCAAGATAGTAGGATGGAGACAGAATGGGGAAAGGAATTGATCACATTCCAATTAATATAATTGAGTCTATTCCAATAAATAATAATAATAATGCATCATGTTATTCTGGCTGGACAAATAAAAATCCAGAAAGAGGCTTTGGATAATGAGAATTTGGTGGTTTCAATGCATCAAAAGGCTTTGTGTTATGTCCATAGGTTAATGAAATACACAAGTTCAGAGAATCAATCACCATGGCAGGGGAGCAGGGTTTTTAAATTTTTAGACTCTGAAGTTTCTAGTGAATAAATCCAACATTAACTATGTAAGTAAATAAGAGAGATGAATTAAACTAGTCACTAAAGTAGAGGAATGGAGGAAGCCAGAAGCTAAGATATTCATCTGAAGAGTGAAGTCAACAAAACTGTCAACATTAAGGGTTATGATCACACTAATGACAAAGATAATCAGAAGGTAAGTGCTTTACATCGTAACACTCAAGTTTGCTTGCATTTATCATATTCTTTAAATTTTAGATCATTTAGTAAAAGCTGGTAAAAAAACATTAGGTAATATTTATGATTACAGTAGGAAACTAATTAGAGGTTGTAAGTAAATGTGTGATTACTAATAATATCATATGTAATCATTTAATTGCTATGTAATGTGTATGCAAGTGTAATAGTTGTATTGAAATTTAAAAATATTCAGAGCACTCTTACCCTTTCCCCTAGCTGTTGTAAGAACTTGATAAGAATTAGCTAAATTAATAAACAAACCACATTTCAGTCAACAAATCTCAAGAGGTATTTTCTATAACTTCAAACTGTCTTTCTTAATTTGGAAGAACTATGTGTCTCTTAGGGGAGAGGTTAACTTGAGACATCCTTTGAGAGTGGAATGAATGATAACAACTAGGCTATAACTTATTAATCATGGCTTCATCCAATGACATCCTATCCTAGTTTAAAGGAGGAAAGTCCATTCTTATAGAACAAAATACATTGTTTGGTAGGTATTTACTTATTTGTGAACATTATTCATCACGAAACTTCTCTCCCTTCAAAGAAGACAGAGTTGAAAAGCATATTCTCACATTTAATATTCCCAAAAGGACACTAAATGAAGTCTTTCTTTTTTCCCCATCAAATATTAAGCACTAAGTCACTGAGATTCCAGAGGAACACACAGATAATAATTTCTCCCTACTGAAGGAGTAATAGTGAAAACAATGCATTAGAAGTCAAGCTTACATTCATGTGTTATTTACTTTACTTGCTATAGTACCTTTAGTTATATACATAAGCCACTAAATCTTAGTTTCTTTTACTCTCTGATAGTAATAACAATATTCTATCATCTTACTCACAAGGAAACTAAAATGAATTAAAATTAAATACCATGTATAGAGAAATAAGCAAATGAGCTAGCATATTAAAAAAGCTCAGTAAGTTGTAGCTGTTGTTTTTATTGGCAATAACAAAACTTGCTTGTGAGATTGATATTGTTATGCAAATCTTTTTAATTAGTATTCCATATTACAGGATTGGAGAACAAGTGTAACTCAAGAGTTTTATATTTTGGTTTAGGGAATAGAATTTATCCCTGTAATATTGTTTTGAGAGGGCCCCCCAGAAAGCCCATTTTTTATTTTTAAAAAGCCTATATCTTTCAAATAATATAGATATTGCTCTACTTTATCAAAATTTCAATTCAGAACCTTTCCTATGGTGGTTGAAACTGAATAACTGAATTGAAACTGTGAGCGTTGTTTTATCTGCAGAAAGGAAAAAGAGATCATTACCCAATGTCCTGATTGTATCCTTTGATACTTCTTTTTCAGCTGTTGGTTGATAAGCATGCCAAATTTTACAAGTCAGAAATAAAGTGATGGTTAGACGAGAATACATAGGTGGGTTTTGAGTTTTTTTAATGTGTATTTTTATTTTTACTTTTTGTATTTATTAGAAACATGTGGAAAATAGGAAAATATTTGTAAGGTCTGGCTTAAACAATTTTACTGCTTTGCACATTGTATTCAGACCAAATCTTGTTTAAAAATCATTCAAGTTTTAAAAGGAAAAATATTATACTTAAGGCTACATGGCAATATAATAATACTTCAATATACAATATAGCCAACCTGAATAACCCAAGAAACTGAAACACAAAAATAAGAAAATCTGCCTATAGATAGGAGGTTACTTAATTACCAATGTATATTGTAAAGCACAAAATAAAGAAAAATTAAGAAGGATGGATGGAAGGAAGGAAGGAAGGAAGAAAGGAAGGAAGGAAGGAAGGGAGGGAGGGAGGGAGATAGGAGAGAGAGGGAGAAAAGGAGAAAAGCAGGAAAAAGGGGAGAGAGGGAAGGAAATGCTTGTAATTAGGCTTCCTGCCAAGTAAGCTGAACACAGGGAAGTTACTGATGTTTTTAGAATAAGATTCTGAAGTGCTGAAAATATATATTGAATAGTATGAAGTAATTTGGTGAATGATGAAAATTTTTATCTTTAAGGATGTTAAATAAAATGTATGAGATGTCATTGTTTTGTACTAAGCTGCTGCACTAGAGCCCAATAGACCAGATCAAACCAGAATAGAGTCACTCGTGCTCAATGCCATGTAATCAAACTGAACTTAGAAACAGGCCAGTTTTTCCAATAACAGGAGATTCACAGCAACCAATCATAAGGTGCCCAGTCAACCTGAGCCAGCGTGATAAGAACATCTTTGTATTCACCTATACAAAGAAAGTAACTTTGAAACAAATAATCAAGGTAAATATTTTAATTTTTAAAAACTAAAATAAATATTAAAAACAGGATGAATGAAATATCAAATAAATACATTATCAATATTATTAATTTCTCCTTTTGCCTTAGGCTCCAGTATGGCTCAACCTCAAAATTACTTATTGCATTATTCCAAGCTCTAGCTAAAATAAGTTTCATTAGAAGGATATTAGGTGGCTCACAGAATTGTCAGAATTGTCAGGAATTTAAAAAAAAACAAGTCTCAGGAAATTGATAAGAAAATTCTAGGCTGCCAGTAAATCAATTTATACGATTATTTTACTTTTTTTCATTGGATACTTAATTACCAAACTCTGAAGTGAATATTTTTAAAATTTTCCTGCATCTTTGTATCACTGCTCTGGGTTCATGTTCTTGGAAGATCAGAGCCCATGACAGATGCTTACGTTTTAGTTGTCAGGGATTAGATAGAAATAAGTCTTACTCTTGCAGTCACCCAATGGAAATTTAATTGAAATAACAAAAATATTTAGGTATTCAATAGTATTAAAATGGTCTATGTCACTACATTCATTATTATCTGCAACTCTGGAATATATCAAAGTGAAAGTCCATCATTGCCAGTTGTTCAAAGGGAAATACAAAAAATACAGAAATAAATTAAAAATAAAAGAGGTATTATAAAAGCAAGAATAGTCTTTAAACTTGTCATGTAGATTTCTAAATTCAGTAATAACACCAATACTTTCAACTATAACTAAAAATAAAATAAGGAATTTAATAGGAAACAAACATATTCCTGAATCATAGACTACTTTTAGGGGGTGTTGAAAATTAGAATCATTCCTGTAGTGCTCAAACTTTTGCTTTTGTGTGTGTAGAAAGGTGTGATACCTTTCATCACCCATCACAATTATTACAGCTGATACTCCTTCAACAGGAGACAGGTGAACAACAGAAATGCCTAATAATTTTATTTGATTAAAGTTTTATGTGACAGGGAGCCTTCAGGAATGAAGACCCAAAGACCCAGGAAAAACTATCTATTTTTCTGCTTAGATTTTTTGAAGAATAAACAGCCATGTAGAAATGTGATCAGACAAAAGAGCATAATCTAATGGTAATAGACTGAGGGGGGAGCCCAGCAAAGCTTGTCTGTTCTGATTCTTCTTGGCTTCTCTGTGTAGCATTCCTCTCAGGGATGGGGCAAGTACAGGGCAGGGCCCCAGTGGGAATGAGTGCCTTCAAGAAAGAAGGAAGAAGAGAGAAAGTGACTTTCTGGGTTTGATGACTTGCTTTGGGGGACAAAGAAGGGTGGGCGATAGGAGGGTAGAAGAAGTTCAGAAAGGCCTTCCTTCTGAGGCTTTTCCAATCTCCTTGACTTCAAAGTACTCAGCATCACCATGTGCCACACTTTGGACTATCATCTTCTGAGTCCCAGCACTTACTAGGAAAAACAAACAAATGAAAGCAGATAGATTTAAAGAACTGAAGGGAAGAAATTCAAAGGAAAATACTATATTTTCCAACTATTATAGGTACACTAAATAAGTCATTCTGGAACATGTGTGCGTATAAAGCAGATCATTAAAAAGCAACCACTTAATAGTGCACAAACAGTCAGAAATCATGTTCCCCAAAACAAATATATGAGACAAAATTGTCCCCAGATAATCATTTCAAGGCTCTGAGTATTGCTGAAATCATCAGTAAGTTGAGAAGTGTTTACTCATGAAAAACAATTAAAACTTTTTGGAATAAAAGCTGAGTCTGTAGCCTTCTTGCTTAGGCTGCTGCTTTTTACCCAAACACAATTGTTTCTGTTGTTTCATGACCCTGCTATGAAAACCAACAGTGCCACTGCCAGAGGGACAAACTTGATTCAGGGTTGAAGGTGAAAATTCATGATTGGTAGCATTGTCAGTAACAGTAATAAATATCACAAGAAATGATGGAGAAAGCCAGAAGCTCTGTTATCCTAAAGTAGCTGCCCACACTGGTGTGCAGAATGGAATCAGTCAAAATTTTAATAGGGAGATCTGGAAATGAGAGAGCCCAAGAAACGCCAGCAATATAAGCTGCCCACACATCTCTGGCTAGGAAATTGCTTTCAGGCACAGGGACACCTGGTAGGGTCCAGTGGAAAGTAAAAGTCAAGGCTTACTTGAATTCTGGATGAATTGTTAATGGCTTTTCAGTCCACAAACAGAGCTATCAGCAGAGCATGAAAACTTTAGAGGCTCAGCTCAAAGTGTTTGAGTACAACCTCTCCCCAAATCACTGGCTGAACAGTAAACAATGCCAGCACATGGGACAGTCTTTAGGTTGCTAAGCTAAAAAAATTAAAATAATATATGTAAATCTGAGCAGAAACATCAGTGGCTACAACAGAGGAACCAGATGCCTGAGATTAACACAAGGCGAGTTTAAAAAACAAATCATTCCGAATTTGGTATATTATAACTCATCCCATCTAAAATATTCAGGTTTCAACAAAAAATGTCAGGAAATGCATACAAACAATCATCAAACAAACAAAAAAACTCACAGGAAGTTTTAACTCATAGAAAAAAATAGTTGTTATAGACTAATTCTGAGTCTAGATATTGGACGTAGCAAACAAGAACTTCAAAGAAGTTATTATTACTGTATTCAAAAAATTACAAGAGCTTTTTAAACAATTAAAAGAAAATATGAGGACACAATAAATGAAGAATTTCAGTACGTTAAACTTAAAAAGTCTAGAGATGAAAAGTACAACAAATAAAAAACCCACTTAGATGGGCTCAAAGGCAGACTTTAAAGGGCAGAAGAAAGAATCGGTGAATTGTAGGAAGAACAGTATAAATTATCCTATTTGAATAACAGAGAGAAAAAAAATTAAAGAGAAATGAATAGAGCCTCAGAGACCCATGGAACAACATCAAACATGCCAATGTGTGTATAATGGGAAGCTGTATGAATTTATTAAAAATCATTGCGCTGTGCATATATAATGGACATATTTTCATGGTATGTAAAATTCACCTCAACAAGGGTTTTCTTTTTTGTCTTCAATTATTTTTCTTGTTTCTTCTATTAATAACGTTTATATTATAGGTTGGTGCAGAATTCATCAATGAATTTCACACCAACCTTAGGATTAATTAATTTAATTTTCTATATCTATTGCCCATTTTAAACTAAAGAAATATGTGGAGACAATGTTGAAAAAATACACATGATATTTACGGAATCGGTGGGGTCTGAGTTAAATATTAATCAGAATGGCATTGGCCAGGATAATTTCTTTACCAGAAAGAATAAATATAAGTTCCTTAACTGTAATATGAACTTGAATTTTCTGTTTTGGTAAATTTATTTATATTGGCATATGATTATAGAACTTCTACAACCTTGGCTTTACGTATAACTGTTCCCCAAAATAAAACTATTTTTTAAGCAAATATTTTTTCAGGTAAACATCAAATGTGAGTTCCATAACCACTTCCAGTTCTCTAGTCTCAGCCACCAGCATTTCCATCTGGCTTCATTGTAACAACTTTCAAATTAATATCTCACCATCTGCTCTTGTGCCACTCTTCTATGTTTGCTTTAAAAATACAAAATCATCTTACTTGATGATTGATCATCTTACTTCTGATTTTAAACCCTTGAATGGCTTTTCAGGTAAAGGCAAAATCGTTTCCATGTTCTGTAGGGCCATGCCTAGTTTTCCAGTCAATGCCACAACATTCATGTTCTTGTTCAAACTCTGCTCACTAAAGCCTTTCTGCAATTCTTGGAATTATACCACAGAGCCTTTGCACCATCCTTTCTCTGCCCAGCACACTTTACACTACGATTTCCCCTGAGTTAATGCCTACTCACACCTCAGATCTCACCACAAATAACCACAATTTGTAAATTAGTTAATGATATTTTTGCTTTATGATATATATTAGCTAATTAAAAGCAACTTTTAAAAGACTGCAGTTGTATTATAATAGTAGTTACTATGATTTGCTTAACATTTTAATTAGGTCAGACCTCTAAGTCCATAGCACTTAGGTTTTCTTGGTTTATCTCTCAACATAACAAGATAGCTTTCACAACTTAGCATCACCTCTTTTTACAAGTCCAAAAGCCAGGGGAAAGAACAGGGACCACTGGGCAAAAAAAATTAGCTTCCTTTATAGTGGAGACTAAAATATTTATTCATAAAATTCCTAGCATATAACTCCTTTTACCTCATTCAACAGAATTCAACAAATGAATACACTAAAATGCAAGTGAGGTAACAAATTAATTCCTGGTAAAGAAGAATATGTGTCATCATCAAATTCGGTATTTTGTCACCCAGAACAAGTTCAAGTTCTCCTAGGAAAGAAGGAAGAAATAGTTATGAGTTGGCAAATAACCCTGTCTGCCATCATTTATCAGCATACATCTGTTTTCATAATAATTTCAGTTCTGTATGTCTTCCTCATGAGACTCTAAGCTCTATGAGGTCAGGGACTGGGGATGAGTTGCTCACTATTATTTCCCCAGTGAAAACAAAATGAAACATAAGTGTTTTTCTAACTGTAGACATTGTGAAAATTCAAATTCCACACAGGAATGTCAATAGACATGGAAAAAAAATGTGCTTAACTCACTCAGTTGTTCCTTACTGAGGCTGCCCCAAGAGGGGATAGTTGTGAATGTCAGAAGACATTTTTGATGATCACACTGGTGGGAGAAATGCTACTAGCATCCAGTCAGTAGGAGAACAGGGATGCTTCCAAACATACTGCAATGCACAGGCAGCCCCTGCTCAAAGAATTGCCTCACCCAAACTTACATGATGTCTGATCTATGCCAACAATATCAAGGTTAAGAAACCCTAGCCTAAAGTCATTGCACTTTATTTGAAATGTTTTAGAAAAATTAAAAAACAGCTTCAACAACCACTTTTTAAATTTTACCTTCACACTATTTCCCTCCCCATATCGTTCTGTCCTAAAGAAAAATATATAAAATATATGTTGTGTGCAAAAAGACAAAGAATATATACTACATCATTACTCCTGACTGAGGTTGGAAAGTTCAGGACCAACACCTCCAATATGGATCAGACAGGTATTTATGCAAGAAATATTTCATGAGCTGGCAAACACTTTCTCTTATCTTCTTGCTGGCATTTAGGAACTCATGTTCAAGACAAAGTGAGCACATGTTCTATCTGTAGAATGCATGCTCGAGTCATATTTTCTATCTCAAGAGGTACAAAATAAATTTAATAGAAAGAACACAATTAAGAATAGTGCTTTTGTGTCCTAAGAATCATTAATTTATAAATTATAGGTAATGTTTGTTCATCATCGTATTTATCAGTAACAATGAACAAGAACATACCATTTCCAGGCAAAGAATCTTTGGATTGGAGGGCCCCATAAGACCAGAAGCCTTGCCAGAAATATCTATGGAATAGATTTTAAACTGTAATTTCAGGCATCCTAAATTGGCTTTCTGGATTATATTAGTTAGCTATGGCTGCCTTAACAAACAATCACAAGAGGGTGGTTTAAAACAAGATAAATGTATTCTTTAACTATTCTGTAGGTCAGAAGCCTGAAATCAAGACTATCAGCAGAACTGCACTGCACCCGGAGCCTCTAGGGGATAATCCTTCTTTGTTTTGTCCAGTTTCTGGTGCCCGTCAGCATTCCTTTCCTTGGTTTTTGGCTCCATGAGTCCAATCTCTGCTTCTGTCTTTTTACCACCTTCTCCTCCGTGTGTCAATTCTCTGTATGCGTCTCTTATAAGGATACTTACTGGAGTTAGGGCCTAGCCTGAAGCTCCGGGATGAACTTACCTCAAGATGCTTAACTTAATTACATCTATAAATACCCTTTTTCCAAAAAAAAAGAGACATTCACAGATTCCAGATATCTTCTGCAAAGTCATTTTTCATCCATTGTTTAAGATTTTGCTTTCACTTTAAATATTAATTTCTAAAGAATTCTATACTTCAGTCACTTCACCTTGGCAAAGGTAATACGGATTTATAATATGGCTCATATTCATAAGTCTCTGCTATTGGTTATATTTCTGTGGGGATATTTTGCCTTCTGTCATGCAACTGGCACAAATCATTCATTTTCTGTCAATGTCAACTGCATTATTTGTTTTTGGGGGGTTGTTTGTTTGTTTGTTTTGAGACAGAATCTCTCTTACTCTGTTGCCCAGCCTGGAGTGCAGTGGCACATCTTGGCTCACTGCAGCCTCCACCTCCGGGTTCAAGCGATTCTCCTGCCTTAGCCTTCTGAGTAACTGGGATTACAGGCACATGCCACCATGCCCAGCTAATTTTTGTATTTTTAGTAGAGACAGAGATTTGTTCTGTTGGCCAAGATTGTCTCAAACTCCTGACCTCGGGCAATCCACCCTCCTTGAGCTTCCAAAGTGTGTTATTTGTTAATAATGACAATATTACACAGAGTATAAAAATCTAATCTATATCATTATTTTCCGATATTGAAACCTACTGTGTATCCATACCCACCATGGCAGGTGGGCTATTCCATAAATGTTCTCCGATATTGAAATTTATCTTATTGTTAAAATTTTAAATACTTTTGGAAAATATTTCCGAATATGTTTTCTCTAGGTCTCTCATAACAGGTAAAACATTAAGGTGATTTAAAACCTGGTTCCATTTTGTAATTGTCCAAAAGAAAGAAAATTTTTCCTCATAGTCTAAAATATAGGAAGCACTGGGAGCACTTTTAATTAATTAATCTTATTACAAGACAGAATATAAATACAAAAAATATTTTATACTTGCACTTACTTTTTTGTGAAAACAAACTTTACTTTTGTAAACTTTAATAAAACTTAAAAATAAATAAATGCACATGCACATACAATCCTTAGACTACAGATTTTTCAGGGGCGAGTAACAGGAAAGGTTAATTTGAGTTGCATATACAAGACAGCACCTATAAAAGCCAAAAATAGTTTGTTCTGGTTTGTTGGCTTCCAAGCACATATTTTTACAAAAAAAAAAAAAAAGGTACATTTTTAAATAACTGTGAAGAAGTTACGTGCAAAAATTCTGTTCATGTATAACAGGATTTGTGCTAATACCTCCTACACACTACTTTTAAAACACACCTCTCTCTGGTTTAGAGATTGTTGTCAAAAAAGGGACTGTGACTTGAAAAGAAATGGATATTTATAGAAAAAAAAAAAAAAAACCTTGTTACCAGCAGAAAACCTTAATACAACAGACAATTTCAAATAATAAATAGAAAGATAAAGAAATGTGCATATATATATTTGGGTATATGTTCAAATATGTTTATATAAGATATGTTTATATATATCTATCTTATAGATTGCCTTAAAAAAATAAACAAAAACCTAAAAGTAAATGAAGATCCCAGACTTAATGAAATGTTAAAAATATATTATTTACAGTACAATTTTCTATTTAGAGCTCCTGTTTTTCTAAATCTCTTTGTGATATTATACTGGAAAGAAGTCTGATTTATAGGATTTAAGAATACTAGTACAATAAGCTGAATAGTAGTGTATGATCAAGAAAAAGAAACTATATACATTACTATATGCCTAGGCATTTCTTTTTACAAAAGATTAATGATGTCAGGAACAGTATTTTTGTTGAAGAGCCTCTGGTCAAAAGCAAAGGACATTTGATAGCTAAATCTAAGTAGGAGGCAGGAAGTGAATGAGGACAAACAAGAGGAAATAAGTATTTGATTGTGGCTGAAAGACTGGAGCACATAAAACCATGCAGATTAGCAAACCAAAGGTGCCAGCTTTCCTTCTGAGCTGTAATTTCCTGAGAACAAATAGGCATTAACTGGGTACCCTCGATTCACAATGCCTACTAATTGCCAATGAAAAAAATAAGCCTCCTGCTTCTAATCCCCGAACCTCCCACTTTGTTTCTGTGAATACCATTTGTGAATTTGCTCCTTCTATTTCTCGTATGATAAAGCATGCCTCGAAGTAGCATAACTGTTTTGTACATTTCTATATTTAAAATTAGACAGATCTAATCAAAACAAGGAACAAATGCCTTGAAAAAAAAGTTTGTAAGTGTAAAGATTTATTTACATTTTAACTTGTTGACCAGTCATTTAAAATTATGCACCCATAAAGAGACTTTTATTTTAAAAAGTCTATAATTAAACACCTAAGAAGATACCAATATATGCTGTATCAATGCTTAATATTTTGCAAAACGAAGACACCTCATAGTTTTCATTGGAATTTGAAAATAACTGATTTAGAAAGAGGAATGAAATATTCATATGAAGCTATCTCATTATGTTTCAGGATTATGTGTTTATTACTTGTTAATATTAAACAAAGAATATAATTTATCTGAGTTAATCAACATACTTGTTTATGGTAACAAAATCTGAAGCTAAATTAAACAAAACCAACAAAAATGACAATTTTTAAATCCTTAATATGTGTTCTAAACTCTTATAACTGCTACTGGTAAGAATATTTTTACAATCAGGACTTTGTAAAGACAGCAAAGTCTATACTCTCATTTAGTGATGAGGGAGACCAGAATATGCCACCCCAAAATATGCTTCTTTGGCATGAGGATTGTTTTGAGCTAAAATAAATTCAGGAGAAGCATATCCAGGAAGGCTCTTGGCACTCCATCTATTTGCTTAAGAGCAGGTCATAGATTAACAATGACAAAAACTATCCCCCCTACCTTGCACCAAGGAAGAGAGAGGATAATCTCTGAAGACAACTTTAAACCTTTATCAGCCTAGAGACCACATCAGTGGAATCTACCTAATGAGATTTGCTAGCTTATCTGCCATTTGTTTGCCTTCTCCCAGTTTGCCACCCCTAGAGACTTAAAGATCTTTTTTTTTTTTTTTTTTTTTTGGTCTTGTTTTTGTCACTTGTCACTGTAAACTGAAATGTAAAGCTACCTTTCTGAGAATTACTCATTCCCTGGTTATTGTCCATGTACACTATATGAAACATATGTAATAATAACATTCTGTTTGTTCTTCTCTTGTTAATCTGTCTTTTGTTCCAGGGGTCCATTGTAAGTAAGAATTTATGAGAGTTGAGGAAAAAATTATCTTTCCTCTCCTACAGGGAAAACTTGCACTTTTTTTGCACTTTTCTTTTTTATTCCCTCATAACTGACATATTCCTTTTTGGCCTCTGATAAATATCCTGCAATATCTTATTGGTTTCTTTTCCCAATTGCCATATAATTGTTTAACGTTGGCTCACCAAACATCATCAAATATCCTGTTAATAAGATAAAGTTGAGCTAATTGCTTATAAAGGTAAAGGAGAACACCACTTCTGGGAAGCTTTGGCAGTGTCTGGAAGGGAAAAAGATGAGATCTGAATGTATTGAGAGGTGGAAGCTTGGCTTAAGGAGGATCTCTTAATGTGAAGAGGAGGGTGGAGTTGATTGGGCAGTCAATGCAGTCAACTATGATCAACAACGGGATCAGTGAAAACTGCAAGATGAGTATTTTGAGGTGAGAGATTCAAAAGATTTTAGGGCATGACCTGTCTGATTATCCATTTCTCAATGGAATAAAGACAAAGTTCATAAATTTGGAAAGGAGAGCTGTATTTCTCATGAAGAGTTGCAGCCTGCAGGGTGTCCATTCTGATAGGCTGGAAAGCATAACCACTGGGTAAAAGCCAGAAACAGGCACTTCAGGTGTGGAAAGAATAAGACAAGAATTGATGCTGAATGGCATGGCTGAGGATAAGCATTCAATAAGCTACAGGAGGAGTCATAATTTTTAGTGAAAGGAGAAACATGCACGTGTACAATTGAGCTCCATCCCCTTTCCAAGGGTCAAATAGCAGCTTTAGCATGATCCAAAGGTAGAATTTTCAGTCCTGTGAAGTCAAAAGGTGAAGCAGAGGACATGAAGGAACTCAGTGCCCATCCTCCATAGTCTGTCCAGAACCACTCCATGGTCAGTGGTCCCTTATCAGGATGTAATGCTGGTCAGTTGTGTCAAAACTGCAAAATGAAAGGGGCAGCATCAGCAGTGGAGTGAGGCTTTCCAAGGGGCTGGTTTCTATTTACCTCTTAGGAAAGAAAGCCTACTGGTGGTTGGTGAGGTAGAGGATATAATGAAGCATGTCAGGGGCTCACTTTTCTATGTTTTTCTGAAGTCCCCTTGGCCAAGAGGGAGTCCATTCAGTTGGGTGGGGGACTTAGAATTTTATTTTTATTTCTACCTTTCCACTGAAGAGTGGATGGAGCATTTGTTAAATTCCTGTCATGAACAATTACAGACATTAATATTATATTTATACATGCTTTTTGACTTGTTTCTTCTGTTTTGTTTTTCTAATTTTTAATGTTTATTTTTTATTTGAATAGTTTTTGGGGTACAGGTGATTTAAAGTTACATGGATAAATTCTTTAGTGGTGATTTCTGCTATTTTAGTGCACCTGCCACCTAAGTAGTGTACCTTGTACCCAGTAGGTAGTCTTTTATCCCTCACTCCCCTTTAATTCTTTTCCGCTGAGTCCCCAAAGCCCATTATATTATTCTTATGCCTTTGCCTCCTCATAGCTTAGCTCCCACTTATAAGTGAGAACATATGATATTTGGTTTTCTCAATCCTGAGTTATTTCACTTAGAATGATGTCCTCCAGCTCAATCCAAGTTGCTAAAAAAGTCACGTTTTGTTCCTTTTTGTAGCTCAGTAGTATTTCATGGTGTATATAGACACATTTTCACTATCCACTTGTTGGTTTTTGGGCATTTCAATATGAAATATATGGTTCCATATCTTTGCAGTTGCAGATTGTGCTGCTATAAATATGTGTGCATGTGTCTTTATCATACACTGATTTCTTTTCCTTTGGGTAGATACCCAGTAGTGGGTTTGCTGGATTGAATGATAGTTCTACTTTTAGTTTGTTAAGGAATCTCCATAAAGTTTTCCATAGTGGTTGTACCTAACTTACATTTCCACCAGCAGTGTAGATGTGTTCCCTTTTCACCATATCCATGCCAACATCAATTGTTCTTTGACTTTTAATTATGGCCATTCTTGCAGCAGTAAGATGATATCTCATTGTGGTTTTAATTTACATTTCCGTGGTGATTAATGATATTAAGCATTTTTTCATATGTTTGTTGGCTGTTTGTATATCTTCTTTTGAGAAATGTCTATTACTGTTCTTTGCCCACTTTGATGGGATTATGTGTTTTTCTTTCTGATTTTAGTTCCTTGCAGATTCCCAATATTAGTGCTTTGATATCTTTGATCAAAAGGCCCCAGTGACTACTATTCAACTTTCCACTTCTGTGAACTCAACATTTTTCCTATTTCTATGAGTTCAATTTTTTCAGATTCCACATAAAAATGAAATCATGTGGTATTTATCCTTCTATGCCTGGCTTACTTCATTCAGCATAATGCCTTCCAGTTTTATTCATATTGTCACAAATGACAGAATTTTCTTCTATTTTATGGCTAAATAGTATTTGATTGTGTATATATACACCACATTTTTTTAATCCATTCATGTCGATGGACACTTAGCTTAACTTCAGGTTTTGGCTATTGTGAATAGTGCTGCAACAAGTAATGGAATTCAGATATCTCTTCAAGACACTGATTCCATTTTCTTCCTTTTTTTCTTTTAAGGTAGGATCCAACCCCAACACCAAGGCTAGAGTGCAGTGTAATGATCACAGATCACTGCAGCCTTGAATTCCCTGGCTCAGATGATTCTCTCACTTCAGCCTCCTCAGTAACTGGGACTACAGGCAGGCACCACCTCTCTTGGCTGATTTTTTGTAGAGACAGGGTTTGGCCATGTTGCCCAAGCTGAGCTCGAACTCCTGGGTTCAAGAGATCCACCTGCTACAGCCTCCCAAATTGCTGGTATTACAGATGTGAGTCACCACAGCTGGCCACTGATTCCATTTTGTTTGGATATATATGCAGCAGTGGAATTACTGAATCATATGGTGTTTCTTTTTTCTTTTAGTTTTTTGAGGAAACTCCATGCTGTTTTCTATAATGGCTGTACTAATTTACATTTCTACCAGTAGTGTGCAAGGGCTCCTTTTGCACCACAACCTCACCGACACTTGTTATTTTTCAGCTTTTTAAATAAAAGCTATTCTAGCAAGTGTGAGATGAACACTCATTGTGGTTTTAATGGGCATTGCCCTGATGATTAACTATATTCAATTTTTTTATGAACTTGTAGGCCATTTGTTTTTTTCTTTGAAAATATTTATTCAGGTCCTTTTCTCATTTTAAAAATTGGCTTATTTCTTTTCTTAGTAGTGAGTTGTTCAAGTTCATTATCTATTTGCTTATTAACCCCTTGTCAGATGTATGGTTTGCAAATATTTTCTTCCATTCCAATCAATTTTTTCCAATCAGTTGCATTCTATTGATTGCAGTCTTTTCAATAAATGGAATTGGGAAAACTGAATACACATATGCAGAAGAATGAAATTAATTCCTTATCTCATACCGTATACAAATATAAACTCAAAATGGATTAAAGACAATGTAAGATCTGCAACAATAAAACTACTGAAAGAAAACAGAGATAAAAGATTCATGACATTATCTGGCAATTATTTTTTGGATATGACCCTAAAAGCACAGGCAACTAAAAGCAACAATGGACAAGTGGATTACATCAATATAAAAAGCTTCCCCAAAGCGAAAGCAACAATCAATAGAGTGAATACATAACCTATAACATTATTTTTGCAATTTGTTTTATTTTGTTTTATTTCGTTTTATTTCAGTAACATTTTTGTTTGTTGTATTAGTTCCTTCTCACACTGCTAATAAAGACATACCAGAGTCTGGCTAATTTATAAAGAAAAGAGGTTTAATTGATTCGCTGTCAATTAAAGCTGTGGAGGCTTTAGGAAACTTACAATCATGGCAGAAGGGGAAGCAAACAGACCCTTCTTCACATGGCAAAGGTGAGGAGAACTACCAAGCAAAAGGGGGGAAAGCCCCTTATGAAACCATCAGATTTCATGAGAACTCACTTAATGATCACAAGAACAGCATAAAAGTAACTGTTCCCATGATCCTATTACCTCCCACCAGGTCCCTCCCATGACACGTGGTGATTATGGAAACTATAATTCAAGATGAGATTTTGGTGGTGACACAGCCAAACAAAACCATTTGTTTTCTTGTTTTGTAGTTACCCTGACATTTTAACCCTATAAACAAATGTGCAATTAACTGTTTTATCATTGTGCTTGTAAATTTGTATGTATATGCCTGTTTGTTTTTTATATAGTGTATCATTGCTACATAAAATGTATTCATATAGGAGTATTTGGATAGGTTTAGATGAGGTGGCTTTTAAATTTTAGTAGGTTTTACTAGATTATTTTCCCAGAAAGCTCTACAACTTTTTTTTTTTTTTTTTTTTGAGATGAAGTCTCGCTCTGTTGCCTAGGCTGGAGTGCAGTGACATAATCTCGACTCACTGCAACCTCTGCCTCCCACGTTCAAGTGATCCTCCTGCCTCAGTCTTTAAGTAGCTGGGACTATAGGCATGTGCCATCACGCCCAGCTAATTTTTGTATTTTTAGTGGAGATGAGGTTTCACCATGTTGGTCAGGCTGGTCTTGAACTCCTGACCTCTTCATCCACCGCCCCAGCCTCCTATAGTGCTGGCATTACAGGTGTGAGCCACCGTACCCGGCCCCAACTTTTGATTCCCATCAGTAGTTTGTGAAAATGATTTTTTACCCACATTAATATTAATACTGGATTTTTATTACTGAAACAACAAAAACAACAAAAAACTGAAATCACCTTACTGGTAGTGGTATGGTTTAGATCTGTGTTCCCGCCCGAACTGTAGTCCCCAGTGTTGGAGGTGGGGCCTGGTTGGAGGTGACTGGATCATGGGGGTGGAATTCTTGTGAAGGGGTTAGCACCATCTCTTTGTTGCTGTTCTCATGATAGTGAATGAGTGAGTTATCATGAGATCTGGTTGCTTAAAAGTGTGTAGCACCTCCCCCTCCTTTTCCTCCTACTCGAGTCATGGTAAGATGTACCTGCTTCCCCTTTGCCTTGTGCATGATTGTAAGTTTTCCAAGGCCTCCCCAGAAGCTTTTTAGAATCAATATTCAAGTCAAGTTGTTAGGCTCTTTCAATTTCAAATCAATTAATGATGATAGAAAAAGTACTTCAATTTCACACATTACACAGACTAAAAATCCTTGGGCTCTTTGTTGTTTCTTGGTGGGAAGCTTTTTTACCCCCCCAAAGTCTCTCCAGGTACTAGAGTTACAATCTCCCAACCCTGGGGACCAGGGATAATTTAGTCCCGTAGTGCTGTTGCCTGTTTTGTTGTCCAAGGATCTTCAAAACCACATGCTTCACTTCCCTGAGGAGGATTGTAAAGATTACAGTACTTCCATCAGTTAATTCTCTAATGTCAATAAATTACACTGCACGTCTCCTCTGAGATTCCTTTGGCTATTAATTTAAACTGTTATACTAACAAAATTTCAAACTGCACACAAAAAAATTTCCAAGTCATAAACTAACATACTAATAGCTATAACCTGTCAAAGATCTATTTAAATGTTTATTATAAACAACGTAGACAATTATAAACAATTCAGTAAACACAAATTATCAGAGAAAAAAGGAAGAAAATACACCCTTGTACAAATAATATAATCTACTCTCAGTAATTTTAGATCTTTAAGATTCTGCACAGTATATTCTTTCTTTGAAGTTTGAGTCAATTTTAAATCTTACAGTATTTTACCATTCAATTGTCTACTGTCATTCAATTATATATCTATAAATTACATATATGTTGATATATAATATATATACATATATCCACTTGTATGTGTATCTTGTATGTGTATTAAACAATGCATTATTTTATACTGATATCTGCAACTAAATCTCATTCCCTTGTGAATCATTCCAGCTTTCTCCCCTTTTTGTTGTGAGCTCCCACTCCAACAGTGAAAATATGCTTTTCACTATATGAATTCATTTACCTCAATTCCACTATATATATGTATAGTGGTATCGGAGGTCACATAGACTTTCCCTAAAGGTTTTTATTTCTGTATTGAAGTTTTGCAGCTAGCATTTAGGTTAAAATACATATTGAGTTATTTTTGTTTAAGGTGTAAGGTATGTCTTTAGGGCTTTCTTTTTCTTTTCTTTTCTTTTTTTTTTTTTTTTTTCATATAGTCATTCAATTCTTCCAGCATCATTTGTTGAAAAGAAAGGGCTATACTTTCATTATTGAATAGTTTGGTTTCTTTTTTTTTTTTTTTTTTTGCAATTTTGTTAAAAGCAAGTTGAGTATACTTCAGTGAGTTTATTTCTAGGTTCTGTTTTTGCCTTTGCTCAATATATCTGTTCCTTTGCCAATCCTATACTGTCTTGATTACCATAACTTCATTAAGTCTTGAAATCAGGAAGTACACTCTATCCAACTTTGTTTTTTAGTTTGTGATGGCCACTATAGGTTATGCCATCCTATACAAATTTTCAAACCATTTAATTAATATCTATAAAATATCTTACTGAGAATTTATTTGAGATTTTATCAAATCAATAAATAAATCTAGGAATAATTGACAGTAGCATAATATTGACTCTTTCAATCCATGAACATAGAATATATTTCCATTTATTTGTTTCTTTGATTTTTAATTAGTTTTCTACATATATATCATGTATTTATTCTTTTAGTTTTATACCTAAGCATGGGGAGGGGTAATTATTCACAGAAGTATTGCCATTTTAATCCTTATATTCTTATATCCTGAAACCATTCTATATTTGCTGTTAATTGCAAAAGTTTTTTGTCTTTTGTTGGTAATTTTTGTGTTTTTGTCTACAGAGGCAATTAATGCAACTGAGAATAAAGACATTTGAATTTCTTCCTTTGTAATCGGAATACCTTGTTTGTTTCTTTTTTTTTTTTTTATTGTTACATTGCCATGGCATATAATTCAAGTGTAGTGTTAAATGGGAGTGGTAAGAAAAGATATCATTGCTTCATTCTTGATTTTAGGATAAAAGCATCAAGTTTCCCATCATGAAGTATGAATATAGGTTTTTATAGGTCATTGTTTTCAAGATAAAGAAGTATTTGTATCTGTAATAGTTTCCTAGGGATGCTATTATAAATTACCACAAACTGAGTGGCTTTACACGGCAGAAATGTAGTCTCTCAAGTTCTGGAGGCTAGAAGTTCAAAATCAAGGGTCAATGGGACCATGCTTCCTCTGAAGGCTCTAGGAAAGACTCTTTCTTTACCTCTTACTGGTTTCTGGTGATTCCTTCTTATCAGTATTGTTCAACATCGTACTCTAAAGGCGGTCTAGGTATCTTGTTAGAGGTACACCACTACGGGACTATGTAATTACACAAAAGGGAAGCTGGGACAGGTGCTGGCCAGTAGGGGCTGCTGTCCTTCACACACTGTAAGAGATGGCTGCCGGGAAGGCTGCCTGTACTGCTTGAACAGACCATTTGCAAAGGCACACACACTTTAGGAGATGGAGACTGGAGAAGTTGCACACACTGTAGCCACTTGGCACTGAAGAAGCTCTGTGTGGTTCAAGAGTCACGTGCTGGGGAGATATAAGCACAGAAGGAGCTACATGCTGCAGGGGTACTAGAGAAGCTAATAAAACACACCAGAACCAGGAAGAACTCTCTTGCTTCTGCAACATCTCTTCTGTACCTTTTAAAAATAAAACATAATACCATGCAGACTAGAAAAGAAAGAAAGAAAGAAAGAAAGAAAGAAAGAAAGAAAGAAAGAAAGAAAGAAGAAAGAAAGAAAGAAAGAAAGAAAGAAAGAAAGAAAGAAAGAAAGAAAGAGAGAGAGAGAGAAAAAGAAAAAAAGAAAGAAAGAAAAGAAAAGAAAAGAAAAGAAAAGAATCAGCTGAATTTTCTTAGAGCAGGCAATGAGGGTGAATTCGCAGAATAGAAAGAATGTTTTATGACTTAATACTGTCTTTTTTTTTTTTTTTTTGAGAAAGTATCTCATTGTGCTGCGCAGGCTAGTGGCACAATCCTAGCTCACTGCAGCCTCGAACTCCTGGGCTCAAGGATCTTCCTGCCTCAGCTTTCCAAAGTGCTGGGATTATAGGTGTGAGCCACTGCACCTGTCCCATTTATCTTAAAAATAAAATGAAGTACAAAGTTATCTCGGTAACTCTCGTTTTCTTTTTCTTCTATGTTTAAAAGTAATGTGGTCTTACAATAGCAGCATGAGAAAACAGAATTAAGAGCACTCTCTCTTCTTTCCTTTTATCTTTCCCTCTCTTAGAATAAGTGAGAAAAATATGCATAGTATACAGCTTCATAAGCCATTTTCATTCCTTTTATATCTTCCAATGCAATAACATGATATTTAGGTCTTGACTTTTTGGTTTATTATATGCAACCAGAAATAAAATGCTATCATAATATAGCAGTTGTATAATTTTAAAATGTGCCACTAAGTTTATATAGCTTGAGCCTATTAAATATCTAGTACCTGAAATTTGGAACTTATTTAAAGTAGAAACGTGGTTTTTAATAATTGCATACTATAATCTCTTCACCTACCCTGTGGCAAGTCAGATTTACCACCTCTGTTAAAAAATATAGATATTTAGTAGGTCAAGTAAGGGGCATGAAATGCATTTTGCTTATCCAGCTTTAGTAGTATTTTATTTTTATTCTTTTATTTTATCTATAGACTTTGATTTTTTTTCTATAGTGGTAGCTATCCATCATAATGATTTTTCCAATAACAAGTGTTCAGCTAATGTCTTAGTAGACTTTATGTCCAACTAATTCTGTCTTAAAATAAGAACTTTTAATATGAAAATGGATAACAATGACACTAAACAAGACTGTTTGTCCACAGCTTCCATCTGTTAAACTAATTGTGTTTATATAAAAATAATAGAATCACAGAACATCTCCTAGAAGGAGACATTTATATTATTTAAAATCATCATCTTTTCTTATGGCTGAAGAAATGGAAACCTAGGGTATTTTCTCAGACTGAAAAAGTGCTGGGATTTAGAGTGGGGAATTGAGCATTTCTACTTGTTTTGATAGAGAACTAAAATTAAAAAGAAATTGTAATATATACAAAGTCCCAACTGTCAGTGACTTAATGAGATACAGCTTTATTTTGGGTCACATGAAATCCAATACAGACATTTCTGTTTGGGGGGCAGCTTTCGTGTCAATATTCATACATTCTCTTTTGATCTTGTGGCCTGGTTGTTGTTCCCTAGAGCTCAGAAGTCATTTGCTCAATCTTATGATCCTCTCAGGCAGATAGAGTAAGAAATGCACGTGTATTTGACATTAGTAAAGGCTCTATAAACATTAATTTTTTCTGTATAATATTTAATTATACATGAATTTGTATGTTATATATACCTATATTACATTATGTAAGTATATAAATGTATTTTTTTTCTACATACCTATCTATCTATCTGTAGTACTAGTAGTTAACACTGAACTAATATTATTCATTTTGATTGCAAAAATAAGTTTTGGTACAGATTGGCTGTGGTCAACACATACTGAAAGCTATATCATCTTGAAAACTATGTATTAAGCTTACAGGTGCTCACATGCCTAAAACAAAAGTGGTCCTCTTCAATTACAAATTTCTACTATGTTAGGTTGCTGTAGCATCTAATTAATCACTATTTGAGGAACTGGTGAAGTATGTAACATTAAAACTGACATGAAAATAAAACCTTAAGATACTAACACAACAATCTCATATATGTATCCTCATCCCTCTCATATCATTAATTACTTTTTTGCTTTTTATTTTTATATCTGTAAACTGAAATGGGATAGATTTTTATCTAACATAACAAAATAACAAGATAATTTCTGTTAAAAATGATAAAATTTATTATGATAAAATCACAATTAGGCCAAATAGGACCAACATGGACTAATACTTCAAATTGTACAAAGTACATTGGAAGACACCATCAGATATAACCTCAGAGTTACTAATTAAAGTTCATTAACTCTTCTCATTTTAAAGCTGAAGAAGGGGAGGTTCAGAGAGCCAGAGACTTCTCTCTGGTTCAGGTAATAATTAAGCAGTGAAATGGAAACATATAAGTAAATTATTTTACTCTAAATCCTGTGCACTTAGATTTTTGTTATGCTGATAAAAGCTTGGCCTCCTAAAGTTCACTTTAGTGTCTAAGTTGAAGATTAAAAAATAATTTCATCCCACTCCTATTTTTCAGAGAAAGAACATGAAACTCAAAGATGTAAGATGATGTGAACAAGCCTCAAAGAAGATTCCTAACATACAATATTCCAGTAAATTCACCCACTTAATTTTAAACTTGATGCTAACACTAACCTAAACCCTAACCTTGACCATTACCCAAATCTTTAGTTAAAATTAAATCTGTACACAAAACTTCTTAAAAATTATTCTCTAAAAGAGTCAGTAGTTATTCAACATGAAATCAATTCAAGGGACAGTAGTCAATTATTTTGTCAGAGAAAATAATCACATTACTAATATAAAATTGACTCAGCACTTAAGATTCCTACAAGGTTTTCAAAATAGGAGGAAATATAATACAAATATATTACTATTTTAAAATAAAATACCCAGATAACATGAGAAAATATCTGAACTTTTGTTTACCCAGGTTTGAGACAAATAAGAACTATGTAATAAGTACTATACAACACTATCTTAGCAAAAAAAAAAAAAAAGAAAAAGAAAAAGAAAATCATTCAACATATACTAATTTATCAAATAGCATGTTTAAGTAATATCACCCAAAACTAGCCATAATCAACTTTGTCTTTTTTGTGAAAACTTGAACTGGGGAGAGAACTGTCTTTATATCTAAAGATTTAGGTCCTAACAACAAATACAGAATTTGAGGAAAGTACCTCTTTTAAAACTTAAAAAAAATCACAGGTTTTGAAGTGATTTCTATATAGCTCTCATTTTTATCCAATTGTGAAATAACAGTTCTTGGCTTTTATTTGACTGCCAAAAGAGAGTAGCCTATGATATTGCCATTCAATAGCAAATACTTTGAGTCTCAATCCAAAACTGCATCAATAGAAATTTGATTTTAATCAAAGTTGTGGTTGTCTTTTTTTTCCAAGTTTTGCAATTATTTTAGGCACTAAAGTCAACTGATTACCTTTTCACTAAGTAAAGATTCATTTTTTTAATTGGGATTAAGTTCCAGCCTCTTTAATACTGACACTAATATTTCCTGTAATGAAAGTTAACTATGTTTAAGTATTAATATCACCCTTGTCAATAATTTTAATTCTTATTCCATTTTAGTGCAGAAGGTTATGGCAAAAAGGAAACCAGTTTCACAAATCTATCTAGATTCTTTCACTTAGCCATACATAGTTCAAATCTAACTGTAGCCACAAAAATTGAAAACAATATAGAGAGTTATTAAAGGTTTGAAATGAAATATTACTTCTATCATCTTGGTTTATTTTCTAATATTTAGCTAGGTTGAAAGAAATAAAGAGACTTCCCTATTCTCTTAGTTCACCTAAAGGGAATCCCTTTGTGCCCAAACTGAACAACGTTAGATGAAACCATGCGGAGAAAGTGGATGGATTAGGGCTGAGTCAGCAGACTCCTCTCCTGCTATTAGAATTCTGTTCTGGTCCTGTGCCTTTCAACTTCTTAATCTAATTATGGCTCTCAGGCACTAACTCCTTCCCCTGAAATTTAAAAGATGGAGACCACATATATAATTGATAGCATAACAACTGCAGGCCTCACAAACAGGTCCATCAGATAAAAAGTCACTCCTGAAATTCAGTCAACAAGTAGTTTACTGCAATCAGATCCTGATTGGATTGGGCCAAAGATACATCTCTTCTCCTTGTTGATTAGATTCTGAGAACCCCCAGACCAGTTAGGATTCTGGTATTTATACCTAATATGCAATCCATTTAAATTATGAGACAAAAAATCAGAAGTCAGAGGGATGAAAGTTCTGTGAGTTATTCAATGAGAGCTAAGAGTTATATTCAGAAGACAATTAGGGGTATAACTAAACATAGTATTATTAAACTTTGCAAGTTTTAAATATGTGGGTTTTTTAACTAAATGATAAACAGCTAATAAAATGAAAGTATGTCAAAATCATGAGCTTAGAAACATTTACGTCATTTTAACTAGTAACAAAAGATTAATACATTATATTAGTCCATTCTCAAGCTGCTATAAAGAAATACCTGAGACTGGATAATTTATAAAGAAAAGAGGTATAATGGACTCAAAATATATGGTATTTGGACAAACAAGAATGCTTTTCAAAATATTATTTAATATCTTTTAGAAATTAGAGAAATGATATTTGTGTGCAGCATCTGGAAAAAGTTATAATACTCTTAAAGGAACAGCATTTTCTTAATTAAAAGAGAAACAATCAAAACGCTGTGTGACATTAAAATGACTCCAAAAGTAACCAATAATTTAATATTGCACAATTATTTTATGTTTTTGTATGTGAATACATAATACTATTCCTTTAGTAAAGGTTCATTAAAATGCTACATATTTAATACTTCTGTCACATTATAAAATAGAGCTGTCTGGCTAGAAAAAGCTAAAGACAATTGCTAGCCTCTCTGCTTTCTTCAGAAGACTTCATTTTTACTGCTGTATTCTAAGAAGAAGATTATCTATACTGCTCTGAAATTGTAGAATGCATTTATTACTTCCAAAATGTATAATATAACGTTGACATTTACTAGAAATGAAGGTACAAGGAAATATTCTGGGCAATTAGAAAAACAATCGTTTAGTCAGTGAAAAACAAAGCCATTAGGAAACGTAAAATGTCAAAATTGTTTATTTTCTTTTCTGTTTTTCAGAGATAGGGTCATACAATATTCCCCAGGCTGGCTTCAAGCCCCTGGGCTCAAGCCTTTCAAGCCTCCCAAGTAGCTGGGACTACAGATGAGTGCCACTCTGCCAAGCTAAGGAATATTTTCTTAATATCACCTTCTATAATTTAATTCCACAGTTATGCAAACATATACTAAACTTGCTTCCCCCCAAATCAGAACAATGAAGAGAAACTGAGATTAATTACAGGAGCAGTGACCATCACTCTTAAAGAAGTTAGACAGCACATGACAATGGTCAGGTGTGCCAAATGCAGAAATGCAGATATGGAGATTTCTGGGAGTCTAACTGATTACATTAGGATTACATTAGCATTTATCTTACTAGATAGCGGCAGTAGTCTTTAGGGACATCCATGTATGTTCAGATAAAGTGTATAATCTGCAGAACAGAGGTGAAAACTTACTCAGTTGCAAAGGCATCAAGGGTGGAAAACAAGGACAAAGTGAGTTTATGAAATAGGCCTGATTGGATTGGGCTAAGGATATCCTCTTCTTACCCTCTAGCTTCTGTTACTTGGCAGGATCTTAATACACTGGTTTCTTCCACTTGGCTCAATGCAGCAGTGAACTCACAGTGTAAGGGGTTAATAGTGAGTGTGAATTGGAAACACTAAGGCAGAGAAGAACTCATTGCATATCTGATCATATGCAAGTACCAATGAGCAGATGGAATCAAAGTTGTCATAACACTAAAAATACTTCCTAGGGATGGGACTATTTATTAAATAAATCATTTCTCAATCATGTGTCCTCTCTTTTAACCATGAAATCGCTTTGCTTTCCAAATAACTTGTATTACACCATTCTCTCATGGACTTGAAGAAATTTCAGAAATGTGCAGTGGGGAAAGTATACTAACAAAAGAATAGCTGCACAGTGAAACTGCAAATATCTGAAAAGGATTGGGGATATCTTGAAATTTATTCAGATGACATCAGAGACAAATTATACCTCACCTAGACGTTTTGACTCATAAAGATCTGGTGATGAAATCAGCTAAAAATTGAAATTAAGATCAGTGAATACAAATGAGGATACCTTTTCAAAATAAGATGGTTTGACTATCAAAAAATTAAGGGAATTCACTAGTAAAATTGTTGAAATAGTTTTTAACATTGATCAAATTGATAGCCAGCTGTAAAAATTGTAAAAAGTAAAATTTACTCCTTTTCATTGTAGCATCACATATTTTGTCAAAGAAATACTACCATCAAAAATCTTTTCTTAATATATTTTTGTGTTAAAGATGTGTCTAGTTGTAATTTTCGACTATATTCTTTAAAAAGATGTCTTAATTCAAAATTGTGTTTTTCTAATATAAAGTCCCAATAATTAAAAAATGTTTCGTCTGTTTATTTTTTCACCTGGTTTATTCCTTTGTTGAACCGTCTTGTTCTTTTGGGTCACTCTGGATTCCCTATGTGGCCTTTTATTCTGATACCAATTACAGAACAATAAGGTACCTTTCGTATCTCACTTTTTGTTCTTTATAAAAATGTTCACAAGGTCTGGCACATTGGCTCACACCTGTAATCCCAGCACTTTGGGAGGCTGAGGAGGGTGGATCATGAGGTCAGGAGTTTGAGACCAGTTTAACCAATATGGTGAAACCCTGTCTCTACTAAAAATTACACAAAAATTAGCTGGGCATGGTGGCACGCCTCTGTAATCCCAGCTATTTGGGAGGCTGAGGCAGGAGAATCGCTTGAACCCAGTAAGTGGAGGTTTCAGTGAGCCGAGGTTGCACCACTGCACCCCAGCCTGGGTGACAGAGCGAGACTCCATCTCAACAACAAAAACAAAAATGTTTCACTAGGTAAGGAAATAATTACATTTGATGTAGGTTTGCTTATGTTTATTTAATTGGAGCCTGGGACAGTTATATATATATATTTATTAAACTTTTTGACCTTTTTTTTCTTCTTAACTAATGTCATCTACCAGCTCATTAGAAATGTAGACTATCAGGAGCTACTCCACGTCTATTAACTCAGATTCTCCATTTTAACAACATCGCCAAATGATTCATGTTGCACTCAGGTATAAAAACTCTAGACCAATAGCTCTCATCCTGACTTGCACGCAAGGCAAATCTGAATTCTTGTTAAGTAGGTAGGCATCAGTATTTTTTATATGCTCCTCAGGTGATTCTAATATATAACCAGGGTGTAACCCACTGCAGACAAACTCCGGGAGGCCAAGACCATGTCTTTGTTAATTTTATAACTTTCTCAAGGGCCCAATAAACTCTCTTGGCAAAATAATTGGATCTTTATCAGACCCAGAATGGTATTTCCTATGCTGCTAGGATATTTGGTTTTATATAACATGAATTACTAGTGGTTAACTGAGTTTTGGGATTTCAATTCTGAAATGCCTTCCTCAGTTATGTTCTAAGGCAAATGCTGTTATGGAAACATAAACCTCAGTGACCATGAATAAAGCATGCTGACCTTGAGTTAGAGCTGACAGTGGCCTTTTCTTTATGAAAATAATAGCTTTTGTCATTCAGCTTATAAAGTGAAATCAAAAGAAATAAATAACCAAGAATTCTGCAAATACAAAAATTTTTTATGTAAGAACAAAACTACCACCTCATCAATATTGTTTCATAGAACAAAGTATATATTCACAGATAATAGAAACTAAAATCTACAGAACTATATGTATGCAAGGACCCAAAACTGAGTTTTTCTTTGTCCTTAATTTGTACACATTTCTCATCCTTTAGATTACTTTCAATATGCACAATAAAAGTCACATGTGCTTCTTTGCTTCCTTTCTCTGTAACTTTTCTCACTAAGGTAAATAAAATATCAATTTTAATGTAAGTCAACATAAAAAATTATTATTTCAGATTAAAAAAATCACTTATAGAAATGCATTAGTTATAATTCACTTAAGTATTATTGGGATGATGTCTTCAGCATAAAACTAGTTAGCTCTAAATTGTCACTTGGCTTTGTAATATACAAACTAATTCATATCATCCTTATATTATACAGGTAGTAATTTCTAAGTATTTGTACATATAGATATCATGGACTTGTAACAAACTCCTTGTAAAAATAATGTGTTGTAATTTTTCCCACAAGTTTCCCCTCTTTAAAAATTCAGAAAATAGCTAATACAGTAATATCTAGGGCTGCCACACTGACATGATTTATGCTTTGCAATCATAAAATATTGTATCTAGTCAACTGAATTTTAAGCAGTGTAATACTAGTCAGAAAATTTTATCCCACTTAGGAATAAGTTCATAGTGACAGAATATATTTCCCTGGTGAGTCCAGACCTTGTCAGTGAGGAAAGGCTTTTGGTTGCTCCCAGTCTGGGCTTGAATCTCTAAAGAAAAAGGCACTTACTAAAACTATTATCTGTGTCACTTAAGATATATGGCTCTGACTACCAGTACTTTCTCTATTTTTCACTTCAAATATGAACAAATAAGAGCTATTCCTCTCCCAGAAAGTCTGGGAATATTTCTTGAAGTGGGAAAAGCTGAAAGAGGGAAAGAGGACCAAGGATCTCTCAATTTTTGTTGGGAGAAGGAGGTCATTTCTTTTGGTTTGATTTTCAAATATTGCTCTCATTTTTGCCACTCAAACATAAGACAATTTTTTCTTTCCATACCTTGTTAATTTTATTTAAAAATCTTGAAATTTACTAGAGATCAGAAAATAAACATTTCATTTGTGTTTCTTTCTGGATTAACACTTTTTCTAGTGGCTTATGGAAGAAAACTGGTCTTCCATTGAGTAGACCCAAAATGCCCTAAACAAAATGGATATTTATGAACAAACTTCTTAAGGCTACAAATTCATCATTTTGGTTTGTTGCTTTGAGAAGCTCAGGAGAGTTTTGTGATTTACTAGCTGGGGAGTAATTTATTTATTTCTGACAGCTAGGCTCTGAACAAGCTACAAGCACAAATAACAATGTGGAATGGCACTAAATAAAGATTACCAGGATATTATGTCTTTCCCCATGATATTTGGGGGTCAACTAGTGAGAAACTGATTTGAATTAATATTTGATATCAGATCATCACACCTGGGACACCAAGTCTTCGGAGTATTCCAAAAGACTCTTATATCATTTGAAATTCAAAGAAGAAAAAGAGAAAATGTAACACTAGACTGGTTAGTTCTAAAGCTCTGATAACTGCAGGAGGTACATGATTCTCTTGGAAGACTGAGAATATGAAGAATATTGACACAATTAGAGGACAGTTCAGGTTTACCCTATATAAAGTCTATGTATTAATAAATAAAGCTAATGATATTAGAATGAGAAGAAATACAAAAATACCATTAAAACGTTGTTCTTTACTGCCTTGGCCGTAACCCAGGCACAGTTTAAACAGTACACTGCCTTTGCACTTCTGTGATCAGTTTCTAACATAAAAGTCAACTCCTGTATAACAAGGTCAAAGCTTGCTTCCAGGATGACCTTGAAGTTTTCTGGACCAGAAGCCCTAAATCAAGATATCTGTTGTGTGGACACATCAAGCAAGATAATGTATTTTATAAAAATGAAAGACATCAAAATAAAAATACACCATTTGTTATTTTTTAACTTTGTATTGCTTGTTTACATAGTCACAAGACTTCTTTCAAATATTGTGTGTGATGGCCCTTATTTTTCTCAAATGGCTATAAAGCAAAAGAAGATCCATTCTGTTGTTTTTTCTTGTTAATTTCATAATAAAATACATAATTTATTATGTAAAATGTGTGAATTTGATTAAATCAACTCAGTTTCTTCCTAATGATGTCAATCACCATTATTATTTGTATCTGTTATTGCTAACTGTTTCTCTGTAAGACACTTTAGATTTAGCTTCACAGGTTTGAAAACAAGTAAGTAGGAAATACTCAAAATTGAATTCTAGTTTTATATATAAATGTGCAGTTAAACAAATCTGATTTCACTTCCAGTTTTCCCTGTATACATTGTGTGAGCTTAAAATTACTCAACCTCAATGAACTTTATTCACCTCATATGTAAAGTATAGATTATTAGAGTTCTCTATTTGATAGCTTTTTATTTTTATTTTGGTAATTAAATTATATAATTTATATGAAGGACTAAATAGAGGTGTATTAGTTCATTTTCACAGTGCTATGAAGAAATACCTGAGACTGGGTAATTTATAAAGAAAAGAGGTTTAACTGACTCTTGGTTGCATAACTGGGGAGGCCTCAGAAAACTTAAAATCATGGCAGAGGGGAAGTAAACATGTCCTTCTTCACATGACAGCAGGAGAGAGAAGTGCAGAGTGAAGTGGGGAAAAGCCCCTCATAAAACCATCAGATCTCCTGAGAACTCACTCACTATCATATGAACAGCATAGGGAACCCACACCCATCATCTAATCACTTCTCGCGATGTCCCTCTCCCAACATGTGGGGATTCCAATTTGGTTTACAGTTCAAGATGAGATTTGGGTGGGAACGTAGAGCCAGACCATATCAATAGGGCCTTATTTGTAGAAGGTTAGTAATCTCTTAACTACTAAAAGTCTTATTACTGGTACTATAGTAACTACTATCATTAATATGAATTTTGGTATAACTGTTTATTATTGAATAAGTACTTGCTTTGGGCATGGATTACATGCATGTATTTTTGGATATTCACAATGCTTTTTTTTTGAGACTCTTGCTCTGTCGCCTAGACTGGAGTACAGTGGCATGATCTCAGCCTACTGCAACCTCTGCCTCCTGAGTTCAAATGATTCTCCTGTCTCAGCCTCCTGAGTAGCTGGAATTACAGGTGCCTGGCACCTTACCCAGCGAATTTTTGTATTTTTAGTAGAGATAGGGTTTCACCATGTTGGCCAGGCTGGTCCCAAACTCCTGACCTCAGATGGTCTGACCGTCTTGGACCCCAAAGTGGTGGCACTAGAGGTGTGAGCCCCCGCGCCCAGCCCACAATGTTCTTTGATGTAGATACAATGCCTACAATGAAGAGCCTGAAGCTTTAAAGTGATTATAAAAGTTTCCGGAAACCTCACAATTACATAATAAGAAAACTGGAACACAATAGTACAAAACTTGAATGTTAAACCTGTTTAACCATACCACCATCCCCTCCCCCAACAACTCATTGGACTTCCTCTCCTGATGTAACCCTCTTTTTCCTAAGATTCTTTTAATAAAACAGTTCTTTCAAGCATTATTAGATTAAATGTTTGCATGTAACTTTCACTGTACATGCAGTTAAAGTAACATTTGCCTTGCAACTATAACTTTTAGAAATGTTGTGTTCAGACTAGAACTCCTAACATATTCATTATTAATAAATGAAAATGAATGAAGAAAATTAGAAATGGGAATTTTATGCTTGTTATTTGATCTCTGCTTCCTTTGAAGACGCCGATTAAAACCATTTTTTAAAGTGAATGGGCATCCTGTAATCCAGAAAACATCTCCTTTGTTTTGTCTACATCACTCCTGTTGGAAATTTTCAGAGCCTTTACTTCATCTCATCGTATATGTCCGCATGTAACAAGGTGTCAGCACCTATTATACATCGTGTGGTGCTCCTAGGGCACCTGTCTCATTGTTAGCACAAAAGAACTATATCCTTGGGGGAAAAAATTAAAATAAACTTTAAAACTTGTCAAACAAAGGAGTCTACTCATTTTTCCTTAAAAAAATCGTAGAAGGAGTATCTGTGTAGATATTAATGGATTGGAAAATAAAAATTTTCAAGCATAAAATCAAGGCCTGACACATTGTATCTGTATATTACCTAAAGAATATCAAATATATTATGTGTTGGAGACTAGGGAGTTGTTTAGAGTTGGGGACAGATGATAGTCATGTAGCATTTTTGGTCAACACAATGAATGCAGTAATTAAGTCATTGCCATTGTAATTGGATTATAAATAAATCAACTATAAAACAATATAATGAAATAAAAAGTCTGATAGCCATTTTATAAATTAAGAATTACACTTCTTAAGAATATATTAGAAAGTAGTTACCAAACATCTGATACAAATCCCAGGCTGTGTTGACCTAGATATAGCATATAGTAAGAAATATCTGAGAATCTATTTTTGGGTAACTCTTCCGTGAGAAGTCTTTACTTAGTTTTGACATTAAAAAGCCATTATTTTCCAGTGGAGGATACACATAGTAGAATATTTGGTGTGTACAGAACAATATAAAAAAGAAAATAAATGTGTTTATAGTTTCTAACAGAAAAACACTCATATTTTGGTTGTATACCATTCTTATATTTTTCTCACATGCATATAAATTCATATTTTATTTTTATGTTATATATAAAATTATATTTTTCATTTGGTAAAATGGCTTTTAATTCTATATCACAAATATTTGTACCATATTATTAAATATTATCTATGACATAATCTTATGGCCACATACAGCCCAGTTGTACACATTATGTCCTTTCATATTAAACATATGACTTACTGTTGGTCATGTAGTTTTTTTAGCCCCCCACAAGCATACTATTTAAAAATGCCTCTAAAATTTTAAAGTCACATAACAAATTTAAAATGAAAAAATTTAAAACTCTTTAAAAATTTACTCTAAGAATATTGGTTAAAATACCTTTAAAGAATGACTGGCAGTTCAATAAACAAAGTTGGACATTATTGGACTTCCATCTTTAAATGTATTTTAAGCAATTTTCTTTGATTAAAATTGTGGAAGTGGCATTACAGAACCAATGAACATGAATATGTTGAATTCTGTTTAAATTAGAGGTAAATTAGTCTACAAAATATGCATACATTTAAATTCAACTGTTTTGGTTCTAATTACTTGGCTTTAGGCAGCTTCTGAAAGATAACAAATTGGACAAGATACTGTATCTCTTTGTTGTCCTAAGTATATTTTGATACCTAAGAAATATATGTGTATACATAAATATCTGTATATATATACACATCTATAAATGTATATTTATACACATAATATGTAAATATTTATACTTAAATATGTATATATAAATTTATTGATGTGTATATACAAATATATAAAAATGTATGTATATACACATACTTATGTGTAAAAGAATTATATATTTGTATATACACATACATTATCCTTTCTTTTAAGATGTATATTATTTTTTCTTCTCCCCATCTTTTCTTCCTTAACTTTCTTTTTCTAACTCTTTACACTTTCACTTTCACAATATTTTATAATATTTTTTGAATATATACAATATTTACAAGTCTTTAGAAGACATACAATAAATAATACCTTCTTTCAAACTGCTACTTATCTGATATATTAAAGTAAATAAAAGTATACATATATTGCAGGTAGAAAGTTATTAGTTCCTTAAAAGAGGATACATTTTTCCACTTACCCATCTTAAAAACATTTGTTTTATTTTAAATAATGGTTCCAGATAGAATAACAATTTTAGGGAAAACCTTATCAGATATCTAATAGCTGTATAGAGTGATACTAGGTTCTTAACAAGTCACTCCCATCAAAACATAGTCAGGCTGTGTTTGGTGAACACTCTTATTCCTCACCTTGGTGGTCATCTTTAGTGACTGCCATTTTTACAAGAACTCTATTTTTGTTTCAGTCAGAAATTCAGAATTCATTAAAGTCAATGAGAAAGGATCATTGATTCAGGCCTATTTTCCACTGAGAACGTTACCAAAGATAATTCTCTGTAGAGTAACGAAACAGAAGTTACAGAAACTTCTCTGAAACACTGTATACATTCAGGAAACGTAGTGTAAGAATTAATATAGCTTAGCCCAACACTTCACAATTAAATAAAAGTAATTATCATACTATTTAGAGTACTCAAATTAAATGTTTGAATTAATTTAAATTTGTACTTTGAGTTAATTATTTTGTAGCTTAACAAAAAGTTTAACTACTCAAGTGATTTGTACTCAATATTCCCCAATGTCTAAATCATACTTGGCACTAATTCAAGCACTGAGGACAGGAGAATTAATACTGTTATAGAGGTTAACATATGTAATTATTACATCAAACGTCTAAGGTAAATATTTCTTACCAGTTGAGAAACAAACCGGCAAAATGAAGTATTTTCTCATAGTTTATGCAGTCATTAAATGTAAGAATAGTTGGACAAAGTCAATCCCATGACTGAGGCCAAAGTCACTATGAGGAGGGACAACACAAGGACGTAATATAGGGAAGCTTGAATCACTGAGCAACAGCACAGTAAAAGTCCGGTATAACTTCTATTTTCTTGAATTCAGTATTAATAAATTCATAGAACTCCTTATTTAGAGGTTTTTAAACACTTTACCAAAACATGTTTTTAATCTATTACAACAGTCACAGAAATGTTCATAAGAATTTACTAGTTCCTATGACTGGAACTATGAAACCACGAAACTTTTTAGATGTTCTTGACTCATATTTATTTATTTATATTTATCACACACTCTTAGTACTCTAAAAAGCACTATGGTAGCTGATAAAACAGATAGGCATATTTTTCTATGCTTATGAATATCAAAAGGATATCAAATAAGAAAAATAATTCTAAAATAAATTTGTGATGACATTGTAATTTTAAAAGTTGTTTATTTATAGTTAAACAGCAAAAGGAAACATGATTAATAGCTTGTGAGATACTTCTAGTGGCTTCAAATTTCTAAAAACAGAAAATAGATAAATAAATGAATAAAGTCTTATAGACTGTGCCTTAATTTTGTTTGGGAGGTTAACATATGTAATTATTATGCTTTCTGTTTTCATCTTGTAAAGTTTGTAGAACTATAAGATTATGTGAACAACGGAGGCATTTATTTTGCAATATAACCATACAGTTCATCAAAAGTTCTCAAAATCAATACCTAATAAATATTTGGGGCATACAATTGAATGTGTTAAATGTTCCCCCCAAAATGTCTTGGCTATTAGTGTGGCTCTTTTGATCTCTTTCATTTCATCATACAACTAAAATAACAGAAGCTTCTTTTAAGAATCATTGATCATGTACCTGATCTCATTTCCAGGGCCAGTGCAACTTGGCAGTCAAGACACATAATACCAACTTACATATTCCTCAGTATCAAGGACTCAGAGAGAGATTTTCGAAAAAGAGTCAATCATAGAATGCTCAAAGGAGAGGTATGGATTTTAATCGAAGCCATAGGTCCAAGCCATAGCAGCAAGATAAAAATTATTTCCATGTGTTGAGCTGAGAGCTTAAACAAATAAAAAAGTGAGGCCAGAAATTGGGCAATTTTGAAAATGATTGAGAACTAGAAAGTGAAAAAAATTGAAAATATCATTATTAGAATTGCAGAACTTTATGATTAAAATGCTTAGGGCAATATTTTTCACCTGGCAGGCACTACCTGTGATTTAAAGAAAATAATATTCATGGTTCAGAGCATATTTGACAAAAAATATGCAAATAAGCTGGGTGTCAAAAATGACCTTATGAGTGGTTTGATTCATCTCACAGGGAGGGGTAAACATGTCATTTAAAGAAGTCAAGCAGGATTGAACATGAGAAGCTGTTTTACAGAAATATACTTTAAAATCCACATGTTCACATAAGGTCTCATTAATTATAACTCTTTGAGGCCAGACGTGGTGGCTCATGCCTTTAATCCCAGCACCTTGGGATGCCAAGGCAGGTGGATCACCTGAGGTCAGGAATTGGAGATTAGCCCAACCAACATGGTGAAATCTCATCTCTACTAAAAATACAAAAAATTAGCTGGGCTTGATGATGTACTCCTGTAATCCCAGGTACTTGGGAGGCTGAGTCAGGAGAATTGCTTGAACCCAGGAAGCAGAGGTGCAGTGAGCCGAGATCATGCCAGTGCACTTCAGCCTGGGCAATAGAGTGAGACTCTGTTTCAAAAAAATTTATATATATATATATATATGTGTGTGTGTGTGTGTGTGTGTGTGTGTGTATATATATATATATATAATTTGTCTGTGTCCCCATTGTTTCACAAGCTGGTTGCATCTTCAGTCTTTACGTCATCAGACTCCTGACTGCTTGCTTTGAACTTCTGATAATCTATTTGATCACAGTGTCTGTTATTTCTGTTCATTTGTTTTGGTCTACTTTGTTTCTGGTCTATTGCTTGCTTTGTTCTGTCTCTGATAATTCTCTGAATGCTGATTCTTCTTTTGCCATTAACATTTTGATTGCTTAGCTCTATCTCTTTACTTTTCCTTTGACTTCTGGCTTCTTTCGTCCACTACTCACTTTCAACTGTTCGCCTATTCTATTTTATTTACTTGTTTATTGAAACAGGGTCTTGTTCTTTCACCCAGGTTAGAATGCAGTGCAGAGATCCTGAACTCCTGGGTTCAAACACTCCTCTTGCCTCAGCCTCCCAAGTTCCTAGAACTACAGGCCCCAACCAATACCTGACTAATTTTTTTTTTTTTTTTTTTTTTTTTTTTTTTTGTAGAAACAAAAATGTTGCCCAAGCTGGTCTCAAACTCTTGGACTCAAGCAGTCTTCTCGCTTCAGCCTCCCAAAGTGTTGGGATTATAAGTGTGAGCTGTCACACTCAGCCTATTTATTCACTTTTTTCATTTTTTAATCCATAATTTGTAAATACCAACTTATTCTATGCATAACCACATTTTGTTATAGTTGATACATAAATATGATTCATTGCTCTCATAATTCTTAGTGTTATTTTGTACATACTTTAAAGAGGTTTTGAGATAGGGGATGACTAAGAAGAGGAAGAAAAAAGAGTGCACAAAGTATCAAGTAAGGAAACTTCCAAACAGGAAGAAAACATTTATTTTACAGGAGATAACTTTTCTAAAATACCATCTCTATGCCTTATAAAAATACAACTTAAAAAGTAGCAAAAGCATAAGTAAGAGGAGTCATAGTTTGGTGACATCCTTTAAAGGGCCTAGAGAAAAATAAGCTGAAATAAGTACAATCTAAGTAGCTGCTTACTTCAAAAAGCATACTGGAGATGAGGAATGTTATAACAACTTTATTACTGTGGCTTTTTTCCTAGTTCTGCACATGTAGGGAAGCTAAATATTACTGACTTTACATGTTGTATATGGATCATAAAACACCATTGTATGTAGGTCAACAACACAGTTTCATATGATGAAGAGAATACTGTGATACTTTGGGTGCAACATAAATTATTAAAAAATCGATTGAGTATAATTGGAGATATGTGAATAAGATAATTATCTTCATGTTTTGTTCCTATAAAAATAAATTTTCTGAATGAGGGCCAGGGGATAAAACTTTATCTCTCAAGTAATTTATTAACGTAAACTATAGGTAGCAGATGTAGGGAAAATGGCAGTAGTGGCATAATTTTCGAGACTTCCTGAATCCTAGCGTAAAATCAGGAAGAGAAACAAAACAAAAACACAAACAAAACAAACACAAATTTCTGGAGACATTTAAAACAGAACTAAGTGACAGTGAATAAAATAAACTCCAAAATGAAATCTTACTGTCAGAGAGGCACCCACAGCAGAAAGATAGGCATTTGTTGGTTTTAAAGCATGACAGGTGGATTTGAGTACTGCAGTGGCAACTGGGAGAGTTTTCCCCACCCAGCTGGAAAGCAAATGTGAATGTACTGTGGCAGTTTGGACAGGACTGGAACAACCTAACAACCAAAAATCACTTAAGCTGAGCTGCCAGAGTTTTTTCCAGGATAGAACAAAACATTGAAGAGAAATGCCTATGAGTGGAATCAAAACTAAGAAAGATAGGAGAAACAGAGACAAAGAAGGGCCATAGAGCCTCCAGCAAATTCTAGAGAGTAAGCTGCCATATTTTTAAATACCAAATGAAACAACAGAAGAGGAAGCTCTCTAAAGTTTGAAAATTACCCAGAGCTATGCCTCTTTCTAAAAGTTCAGAAACTTTTGCATGAAAAATGATCAATTGAAAATCCTGAAGGCCAAATTCTATATAAGTTGCTAAAAAAAGAGAATAAGATGCAAAGCAACATCCTTACAGAAAATAAAAGTATGTCATAAAGACATGTTCAAAAATCAGATTATACCTGTAATGTCTTATGTGCTTAAAAATAAAACAACACATTACATACATTAAGAAATCATATAATGTGAAAGAGTAACATTAAATATTTTTTTAAACTCAGAGATAAAATGAGGGAATCCAGGAGATTTTTAGAAATAAAACAATGTAAAAGAAAATAATTTTATAAATGAAAGCTGAACTAGAAGAAACAGAGGAGTGAGTAAATACAACACAATAAAATGCCTATGCCTTAAGGTAAATAGAAGATAGAAAGGATATATATACATATTTATTTGTGTGTGTGTGTATATATATATGTACATTATGCGTGTGTGTGTATATATACACACACATATGTGCATTATGTGTGTGTATATATATATACACACACAAAACAATTAAAAATAAATCAGATTAAAATAAATCAAGAGAAAGTAAAAATATTGAATATAGACAATAGGAGATCTTAAAGAAGAGATCCAAAACAATAACCAAATTAATATTTAAAATTACTGTAAAACTTAATTTAAAAAAAGCTTTCTGAAATTAGTACTAAAAGATTTGAAACTACTATATTGAAAGAGCATACTTGGTACCCAAAAATAAAAATTTAGAATAAATAACAAGACATATCCTAGCAAAATGTCTAGATATTAAAGGAAAAGATAAAAAAGTCTTTGTGTCTCTAGATTAAAAAAATATATGCAATATAAAGAAAATGGCTGAGACACAATGACCAACACATGGCAATGAGCATTTGTGACTTTGATTCAAAATATTATTTCACATGAAATGCAGTCAGGATTTCTTGGAGGAATGATTCTCACATGCAGAAGATAAACCTGGAACTCTGATATACTACATAGCAAGTCACTAGATCCCGAGTGTTTGTTTCGGACTAGAACATTGCCACAGAGCCCACTGGACAGTGAAGTATCTGGCTATGCATCTTTCTTTATTAGAAGTATTTATTATCACATTCCTCACAAATTTCAAAAGCACCTGATAGCTATCACATTTCTAAATATCTAATCACTAAATGGCCATTTTAGTATATTTTCTTTCCTTCTTAGTGCCGCTTTTTCTAATGAATGTATATATTCTGAATATATCATATATATCATTTTTCCATTTGTAGATCATACAACTATTACATTATTCTTAAATATCCTTTGAATAAAAAGATTTTGAATTATCACATTGAATCACATTAGACATCACTGTATTTTCTAACTAATCTACTATACACTACTTGCAAATTGTCCTATTAGAAATCAAACTTAGAAGAATATTCTTGTCTCTTTGTTGTCTACATAATAGATTTTACCATGTGTTTCAAAAGGATTATGCTATTTTCCTATCAAACAATTATTATATGATATCTCACTGCTATTTCAGTTGCCTATTCCACCATTAAATGAGACTGATTGAAATGAAGATAACGTTGGTGATAATATCTTTAAAATATTCTTCAAGATCCAATGTTATTCCAAGCATCTTATCAGTGAACACAAGCCACTTTAAACTGAATCCTCTGATATGCAATAAGGTTAGAGAGAAAACAAGAAAGCGAGGAGGACAGGGATGGAAGTCAGAAAGAGATAAAGGTGGAGAGGGGAGGGAGGAAAAGAAAAAATTTTTCTGAAAATAAAAAAGAAGTAGGTGAAAGGGATAAACAAGGACAAACAGAAATAGCTAGAGATTAGAACGTGAACCCAAGTGGAGATGGGTCCAAGTTATATAGGAAAATAATAATTCCTAACTTAGATATTACTCATTTCTTATAACCATGCAAAGCTAATCATACTTACTATCCTTGAATAAACAGTGAACACTCATTTCATTCCACCAATATAAAGAGGAATTATCCCTCCATTATTTAGCAAAGACATAGATAAGAAGTGGTGTTCTTGCCCAAGAACAACTACTCTAACTAAACTGAAGGAACCTTCCCCAAATGTGGAAAAGTTTAATTCTATAATCTACTAATAAATTTATTAATTAAAATTTGTTTCAGCAATTATATATTTTGGTTTTAGAATGACTTTTAGATGTTTAAAAAATATTGAGGCCTATAAAGAGATGTTGTTCATGTGGGCTATATCTGTTAATATTTCTCATGTTAGAAAAAAAAATTGAGCAATTAAAATATTCACTTGTAAAATCATTACAAGACAATAAAACCCTTGCATGCTAACATAATTTTTTAATATACAATTCCCAAATAAAACACTTTAGTGAGCAGAATGGCATTGTATTACACACATTCAAATCTCTGTAATGCTTGGTTTACTAGAAGACAGTGTATTTTTCATATTTGCTTCTACATTCAATTTGTAACAACACATTGTTTTGGTTGAGGTAAATTAAGAAAATTCAGTCTCACATGGATAGTTAATTAGATATGTGATAACTGTGGAAATGTGATAATTGCTTGATATTTCAATGAAAGTCAACAAATGGTAGTTTCTTAATATTTAGTTGCAATGTGAAATCTAAAATAATCATTACATTCATTTTGCCTTGTAAAATCCATTGAACTGTTCGCTCTTTGAATAGGCCTTTTGCTCATACATTAATTTTACAAAATCAAGCATTGATTATTTGGGACATATTGGTTCATTTAGTTTGGCAAATATTCCAAATGCTTGACATATCTCATTACTCAATAACAAAAAGCCATATTTTTAATATCATATCTGATCTCAACAGTAAAGTATTTTATTCCTGATGCTTTCAAGCCCCTGGTGGGTAATACAAGTTTTTCAGAATTTTTATTTTCACTTGAAGTTTTAAATTTTATCCTTGACAAAAATACTTTAAGCCTGTAATCCCAGCATTTTGGGAGGTCAATGCAGGCAGATCACTTAAGCCAGGAGCTCAAGACCAGCCTGGGCAATATGGCAAATCCCTGTCTATACAAATAATTTTTAAAAATGATTGAGGCGTGGTGGCACATGCATGTAGTCCCAGTTATTTGGAAGGCTGAGGTACAAAGATTACCTGAGCCTGAGAACATGAGGCTGCAGTGAGCCAAGCCGTAATTGATCCTCTGCATTACAGCCTGAGCGACAAAGCGAGACTCTGTCTCAATACAACAATCACCACCACCACTATCACCATAACAACAAAAACTTTCAATTGTTTTCATTTAAATTATAGGCTCTTTATTCATTGTTGGGAACTGTGTATCAAATTCTTATGTCTGGATAACCATATTAGTTAACTTTTGGCAGGGGGCATTTGAAAGCAGAAGACAGACAGATGTAGGCATTTGTATGACCTATATGACAATTTGTTAGTTCCTTACCTTATGTTCCCTTCCTTTTCCTAGTCTCTCAAGACTTCTTCCCCATCCCTTACTGAACATATGAGGTTTTACAAAGAAGTTCTAATTTGGTATTTGGCAAGCCTGATCCTTCTGAAATAAGGAAAATTAAATAACACAGAGAGAGCATAGAAAATCGATCTTATCACTTAGTGAACTGAAGATAAATATTTGATCCAATCCTATATTTTTTAAAGAAAGGAACATCTCCAAATGCATGGAACAGGATTTCAAAATGTTGAAAGGGAAATGTCAAAATATTTTAATAAGTGGGAGATCAAAATCTGGTTTTGAGAGATGAGGAATAAGTTCTGGAACCACAGAGATAAATCAGTAATGTGTAATATTCAAAGATCATGTAAAAAGAGTGTGTGGATCAACAAAGCACTTTGTAGGTAATAATTTTAAATTTCAGGTACTGTATATTTATAACCAAAACAACATCAAATGTCGTTAGTATCAAAAATAAGTTCAAAAACCACTTTTGTGAGTAAAGTAACATGTCTTTATTTTTAAATTAAACTTTTGACTTTGAGATAATTATAGATTAACATGTAGTTGTGTGAATTAATACAGACAGATCCCTTTTACTCTTTGCCATGCTTCTTTCAATAATAACTTACAAAATTGCAATATAATATCACAATCAGGGTATTGACATTGACACAATCTACTATTCTAGTTCAGATTTCTTAAATTTTATTTGTGTGTCTCTGTGTGTATTTATTTCTTGGCAATTTTATCATATATGCAGATTTGCATATATATTACTACGATTAAGATACTGAACTGTTCCCTCACCAAAAAGATCTTTTTTGTTACTCTTATAACCACACCTACTTCCTGCCAGCCGTATACCACCACTCTGGTCTTTACCTCTGTGTGATTGTAAATTTTACGTGTCAGCGTGGCTAAGTCAAGGTGCTCATATATGTGGGCAAACACTATTTTGCGTGTTTCTGTAAAGGTGATATGAATGAGATTAACATTTAACTTGGTGGATTTTGAGTCAAGCAAATTGTCCCTCATTATGTGGATGACCCTCCTCTAATTAGGTGAAAGCCGAAATAGAGAAAAATATATTGACCCCCTTGAGCAACACGGAATTTTGCCAGCAGATAGTCTTTGGACTTGAAGACTTCAACTATATTGTTGGCTTTTTCCAGGTCTCCAGACTGCCCACCCTGCAGATTTTGGACATGGCAGCTCCATAATCATGTAGGTCAATATCTAAAAATAAAACATATATAAAAGGACTTCACAAAGTTCAGGGAAAATGTAATAAAAAGATAAAAGTAAAAAGTATAAATTTTATTTTTCAACACAAACTTTTACAAGTTCAAAAGATTTTTGTAAGTGACAATACCAGCCATTTAGCTCATTTCTAAAGAACAGAGGGTCCTAAGAATTTAATCATGTGAATACAGTATCTTTTTACATTAATAACTGAAGAAAAATGAGTGCCCGTTACAGATTTTTTAATGGTATGAAACAAAAAGAAATGTCAGACGAAGCCAAATTGGAACTATAAAGTGGATGCCTAATGATTTCCCTTTGAAACTCTCACAAAATGGTCCTTGTTTGATGGGAGGAATGAGCAGGAGCATTGTCATAGTGGAGAACTCCCTGGTGAACTTTCTCAGGTGTTCTCTGCTAAAGCTTTTTCTAACTTTCTCAAAACATGCTCATAATAAGCATGTTATTGTTCTTTGACTCTCCAGAAACTGAACAAGGAAAATGCCTTCAGCACCTGAAAAAAACGGTTGTTATGACCTTTGCTCATGACACTTCTGTTTTTGGTCTGATTGGAGCACTTCCACTTTTTGGTGGCCATTACTTTGATTGTGCTTTGTCTTCAGGATTGTACTGGTAAAAGCATATTTCATCTCCTGTTAAAATTCTTCAAAAAAAAAAAAAAATTCTTCAGGATCTCGATTATACTTGCTTTACATTTTCATTAATAGTTCTGCTCCTGTTTGCAACTGATCTGGATACAACGATTTCAGCACCCATCTAGTGGAAAGTTTGCTCAACTCTAATTTTTCGGTCAGAATTGTGCAGGCTGAAGTAATTGAGAAATCGGTGGTATCGACTATTGTTTCTACTGTTACTGGTCGGCCCTCTTCAATTACAGCACAAACAAGATGATTTTTTTTCTTTGTAAATAGATGTGGATTGCCTCCCACTGTGGGTTTTGATTTTCAGCATTTTATTGTCCCATCTTAAAATGGGTTATTTGTAAACTGCTTATCTGCAGCATTGTCCCCATACCACACTGTCTTTTTTTTTTTTTTTCATTTCCATCGATTTTGGGGGAACAGGTGGTATTGGGTTACATGAGTAAGTTATTTAGTGGTGATTTGTGAGATGTTGGTGCATCCATCACTCAAAGAGTATACACTGAACCCAGCTTGTAGTCTTTATCCCTCACCATCTTCACACCCTTTTCCACTGAGTCCCCAAATTCCATTGTGTCATTCTTATGCCTTTGCATCCTCATAGCTTAGCTCCCACTTATTAATGAGAACATATAACGTTTGATTTTCCATTCCTGAGTTATTTCATTTAGAAAATAGCTTCCAATTCCATAGAGGTTGCTGCAAATGTCATTAAATTCATTCCTTTTTATGGCTGAGTAGTAGTCCACCATATATATATATATGTGTGTGTGTGTATATATATATATATATATATATATATATGTATGTATGTATCTTTGTTTTTATTGCTTTTTCTTTTGGGTTCTTGGTCTTGAAATCTTTGCCTAAGCCAATGTCTAGAAGAGTTTTTCTGATGTCATCATCTAGAATTTTTATAGTTTCAGGTCTTAGATTTAAGTCTTTGATCCATCGTTAGTTGATTTTTGTATAAGGTGAGAGACAAGGATCCAGTTTCATTCTCTTACATGTGATTTGCCAACTATCCCAGCGTTTTGATGACGGTGGCGCTTTGATGGGAATTGCATTGACTTTGTAGATGGCTTTTGTCAGTATGGTCATTTTCACAATATTGATTCTACCCATACATGAGCATGTTTCCATTTGTTTGTGTTGTCTATGTTTTGTAGTTTTCCTTGTAGAGTTCTTTCATCTCCTTGGTTAAGTATATTTCTAAGCATTGTAATTTTTTGTAGCTAGTGTAAAAGGAATAGAGTTTTTGATTTGATTCTCAGCTTTGCCATTGGTGTATAACAGAGCTACTGATTTGTGTACATTAATTTTGTATCCTAAAACTTTGCCGAAGTCATTTATCAGTTTTAGGAGGTTTTTGGAGGAGTCTTTAGATTTTTCTATGTATACAGCTATATCACCAGCAAACAGTAACAGTTTGACTTCCTCTTTACTGATTTAGATGTCCTTTATTTATTTCTCTTCTCTGATTGCTTTGGACAGGACTTCCAGTACTATGTTGAATAGAAGTGGTGAGAAAGGGCATTCTTCTCTTGTTCCAGTTCTCAGAGGAAATGCTTTCAACTTTTCCCCATTCAACGTTATATTGGTAGTGGGTTTGTCATAGAAGACTTCTATTACATTGAGGTGTGTCCCTTGTATGCTGATTTTGCTGAGAGTTTTAATCATAAAGGGAGGCTGATTTTTGTCAAATGCTTTTTCTGAGTCTATTAAGATGATCATGTGATTTTTTGTTTATAGTTCTGTTTATGTAATATATCACATTTATTGACTTGCATATGTTAAACCATCCCTGCATCTATAATATGAAACCCACTTGATCATGGTGTATTATCTTTTTGATGTGTTGTTGGAATCAGTTAACTAGTATATTGTTAAGGATTTTTGAATCTATGTTCATCAGGGATATTGGTCTGTAGTTTTATTTTTTGGGTTATGTTCTTCCCTGGTTTTGGTTTTAGAGTAATACAGGCCTCATAGAATAATTTCTCTTTCTTTATCTTGTGGAATAGTGTGAATAACATTGGTACCAATTCTTCTTTGAATGTCTGGTTGAACTCAGCTCTGAATCTGGTCATGAACTGTTTTGTTGTTGTTGGTAATTTTTAAATTACCATTTCAATCTTGCTGCTTGTTTTTGGTCTGTTCATGGTGTCTAATTCTTCCTGATTTATGCTAGGAGGGTTGTATTTTTCCAGGAATATATCCATCACCTCTAAGTTTTCTAGTTTATGTGTGTGAAAGTGTTCATGGTAGCCTTGATTAACTTTTTGTATTTCTATGGCTTTGGTTGTGATATCTCCCTTTTTTTGTTTTCTCCTCTAATTGAGCTTATTTGTTTTTTCTCTTATTTTCTAGGTTAATATTGCTAATGGTTTATCAATTTTATTTATTTTTTCAAAGAACCAGCTTTTTGTTTCACTTATCTTTTGTATTATTTTGTTTCAATTTTATTTAGTTTTGCTTGGATCTTGGTTATTTCCTTTCTTCTGTTATGTTTGGGTGTGGTTTGTTCTTGTTTCTCTAGTTCCTTGAGAGTGTGACCTTAGGTTGTCTATTTGTTCTCTTTCAGACTTTTGATGTAGGCATTTATGGCTATGAACTTTCCTGTTAGCATCACCTTTGCTGCATCCCAGAGCTTTTGATAGGTTGTGTCACTATTATCATTTGGTTCAAATAACTTTTTAGTTTCATCTTGATTTTATTGTTGACCCAGTGATCATTCAGGAGCAGGTTACTTAATTTCTATGTATTTGCACGGTTATGAAGCTTTAAAACTGATTTCCAGTTTTATTCCACTGTGGTCTGATAGAGTACTTGATATAATTTCAGTTCCATGCACTGATGAACAGAATGTATATTCTGTGGTTGTTGGGTAGAATGTTCTGTAAATATCTGTAAGTCTATTTGTTCTAGGGTGCAGTGTAAATCTATTGTTTCTTTTGACTTTCTGTCTTGATGACCTGTCTAGTGCTGTCAGTGGAGTATTGAAGTCCCTCGCTATTAGTGTGTTGCTGTCTATCTCATTTCTTAGGTCTAATAGTAATTGTTCTATAAATTTGGGAGCTCCAGTGTTAGGTGCATATATATTTAGATTGGTGATATTTTCCTGTTGGACAAGGTTTTATCATTATATAAGGCTCCTCTTTGTCATTTCTAACTGCTATTGCTTTAAAGTTTGTTTTGTCTGATATAAGAATAGCTACTTCTGTTGGCTTTGGGTGTTCTGTGAGATTTTTTGCTTTACAGAGGTTCTGTGTTGTTGTGTTTTCAGGATTTGTTTAAAGATTTAGAGCCTCCCTTAGAAATTCTTTAGTGCTGGCTTGGTAGTGCCAAATTCTCTCAGCATTTGTTTGAAAAAGGCTGTTTTCTTTGCTTATGAAGTTTAGTTTCACTGGATACAAAATTCTTGGCTGATAATTGTTTTGTTTAAGGAGGCTGAAGATAGGGCCTCAATCCCTTCTAGTTTACAGGTTTCTGCTGAGAATTCTACTGCTAATCTAATAGATTTTTCTTTATAGGTTACCTGGTCCTTTTGTCTAACAGCTCTTAAGATTATTTTCTTCATCTTGACTTTAGATAATCTGATGACAGTAGGCCTAGGTAATGATCTTTTTGCAGTGAATTTCCCAGGTGTTCTCTGAGCTTCTTGTAATTGGATGTCTAAGTCTCCAGCAAGGCTGGGGAAGTTTTCCTCGATTATTCCCCCAAATATGTTTTCCAAACTTTTAGATTTCTCTTCTTACAGGAATGCCAATTATTCTTAGGTTTGGTTGCTTAATATAATCCCAAACTTCTTGTTGGCTTTGTTCTTTCTTAATTATTTTTTCTTTGTCTTTGTTATTGGGTTAATTCATAAACCTTGCCTTTGAGCTCTGAAGTTCTTTTTTCTGCTTGTTTTATTCTATTGCTGAGACTTTCGAGAACATTTTGCATTTATCTAAGTGTGTCCTTCATTTCCTGAAGTTGTGGTTGTCTTTTTTTCATGCTATGTATTTCACTGAAAATTCCTTCCCTCATTTCTTGTATCATTTTTAAATTTCCTTAAATTAGATTTTATTTTTCTCTGGTTCCTCCTTGATTAGCTTAATAACTGACTTTCTGAATTGCTTTTCATGTAAATCAAGGATTTCTTCTTGGTTTGGCTCTATTGCTGGTGAGGTAGTGTGATATCTGGGGGATTTTAAAGAAACTTATTTTGTCATATTACATGAATTGCTTGTCTGGTTCATTCTCAGTTGTCTACTTGCTGAAGCTATATCAGAGGGAAGGGCTCAAGGCTGCTCTTCAAATTCTTTTTGTCCTACAGGTGTTCCCTTGATGTTGTACTCTTCCCCTTTTCCTAGGGATGTGGCTTCCTGAAAACCAAGCAGTAGTGGTTGTTATCTCTCTTCCGAATCTAGCCACCCAGGAGGTCTGCCAGGCCCTGGGCTGGTACTGAAGGTTATCTGCAGAGTCCTGTGATGTGTGATGTGAACTGTCTGCAGGTCTCTCGGTCATGGATACCAGCACAGTATTTGGGATGTCTTCTGGGTCCCACAGGAGCAATCTGCTTTCTTCAGAGGGTCTGTGGATTCTCTTGGCTCTCCTGGTTTATTCCTGCAGTAGTTTGAGAGTAAAAGTTCATGATGCAATTCTCCACATACTGCTCTGTCTGTCTGAGTGGGAGCTGCAATCTAGTTCTGCTTCTTGTCTGCCATTTTCCCCCTGGTCCTGATTTAATTACCGTAGCTCTATAGTAAGCATTACCGTTGAGTAGAATCATTCCTGTTCATTTATTTTTCAAGATTGTTTTAGATATTCTAGAACGTGGGCCTTTCTGTAAAAATTTTAGAATAAGATTGCCTATGGTCTATGTCTGCAAAAAAACCTCTCTGACATTTGTATAGAAATTGAACAATTAGAAAAAAATGAAAACTATAATGTTAAGTCTTTCAATTCATGGACATCATGTATCTTTCTATTTATTAAATCCTTTGTTTTTTAAAAATTTTGTAATATTCATTATACAAATCTTGAACATGTCTTGCTAAGATTATATCTAAGTATCTCATTTTCTCTGGAGCAATTATAAATGATATAGTTTTAAATATAATTTTCTAGAATATGAAACTTTGTTTTATTTGTGTTGACCTTTTATTCTGTGATCATGCTGAATTTACTTATTAATTCACAGAGGTTACTAAAACTTTTTTGAATTGTCTTTGTTTGTTATCATGTCAGTGAAGATAAGGGTGATTATATTTCTTTCCAATCAGTATACCTTCTTCCTTCCTTCTTTTTTTACTTTTTACAGTATCTAAAACTTTTAGTACTATGTCCTATAAGAGTGACAAGGGCATACACACTTGCCATAGGATGGATCTTAAAAAACAGTGATTTACTTTTTCAATGCTAACTATGATATTAACTATATTTTATTTAAGATGACTTTTAGAAAACTGATATAGATCTCTTTTATTACTAACTTACTGAGATTTCTAATCATAAATTGGTATTATGCTGTGTTAAATGCTTTTATTGTGTGTCATTTGATGTGATTATGTAATTTTCCTTCTTTAGCTTGTCCATGTAGTAGATTACATCAAACGATTTTGGAATTTTGAACCAGCCTTGCATACTTGGAGTCACACTTGGCCATGATGCATATTTGTTTTTTACATTGTTGGGTTGATTTGCTAATCTTTTTTTTTTTTTTTTTTTTTTGAGAATATGGTGTCTGAATTCACAAGAGATATTGGCTCATAGTTGTATTAATTTCCTAGGACTGCCATAATAAATTATCCCCAACTGGGTGGCATAAAATAGCAGAAATTTATTCTTTCACAGTTCTGGAGACAAGAAGTTCAAAATCAAGGTGTTGAAAGGGACATGCTCCCTCTAATAGCTCTAGGGGAATTCTATAAACTAAATCATGTGCCCTGAGCATTCGTATATTGGAGTCCTAATCCCAGTTTTATGGTGTTTTGAGATGATCCCTTTGGGACATAATTAACTTTAGATGAGATCATAAAGGTGGAGGCCTCCTGCCATTTTTTTTCTGTTTTAGTCCAGGAGGACCCATTCCAGATTTCTGAATTCCAAAACTGTAAAATAATACATTTATGTTGTGTTAATCCACAATGTTTGTGGTAATTTGTTACAGCAGCAATAAGAAATTAATACAGTAACTTAAGAATTTGAGGAGGAAGATATTTATATTACAATGTTGATCTTTCTTTCCTAAAGTTCCAGACCTTCTTTTCTTATAATTATTTTTTTTTTTTCTGTTTGGAGAGATCCCATTTCTTGTGGGTACATCTACTGGTGACAGTTTTAGTTTTCCTACATCTCAGAATGTCTTTATTTCATTTTCATATCTAAAGTTGAGTTTCACCATATATAAAATTGGCAGTTTACGGTTCTGTTTTTATAGCATTTGAAAAATGTGTCATTTCCTTCTAACCTGCGTATTTTGAGATTAAAAAATAGGCTGTCATTCAAATGGGTGTTCACTTACAGATAATCTCTGGCTGCTTTTAATTTTTTTTTTTTTTTTTTTTTAGTTTTCAGAAATTTAATTATGATATATCTTAGCATAAATGTTTTGGGCTTCTCCTATTTAGGATTCATTCAGCTTATTCAATTTGTAGTTTTATGTCTTTTGTCAAATTTTTGAAAATTTTAGCCATTATTTCTTGTAATACTTTTTCAACTCATATTACTCTTTCTCCTCCCTTTCTGATATTCCAATAATATGACCTTTGGATATTTTTTATCAACCCCCAGATGCCTGAGGCATTGTTCTTTTTTTTTTCTAGTTTCACTTTTTTTGTTGTTCAGATAAAGCACATTGTTTTCTTGTATTATCAGATTCACTAATTTTATTTTCTGTCACCACTGTAGTATTGGTCTCATCTAATGGCTATTGAGAATTCCATAATTTCCATTCCATTCTTTCAAATAATTTTTATATCGTTGCTAACATTTTCAATTTTTTCATTTATTTCAAGAATATTTTTAATTACTTGTTGAAGGAATTGTATGATGGCTGCCCTAGAAGTGTTGTTAAATAGTTCCAACATCTGATTCAGCTTGCTATTGGCATTAGTTGATTGTTTTCTCTCACATAAGACATGACTTTTCTGGGATTTGCTATGATATGTGTCTTTCTATTATATTTGGAGCATTTCAAATGTCATATTAGAAGAGTGTTAATAATATTTAAATATTATATTTTAGCAGGTACTCTGTTTAGGTTTAAGTTGTAGGTTCTGATTTTTGTGATCTGTATTTCTAATGATGACTTCATTTTCTGAGCCCTTGCAGTGCTAATCTGGCTTGCTTTTTCCTGGCTCTGTTTGAGCTCCTTCTGGATTCCTAACGATGCTTCTTTCAGTAATGGAAGTCACTTCATTTGATGTTCTGGTCATTTGATATAGGATGGGTTATGACAGACCTGTAGAAGGGATAGCATTTCCCTAGGTCTGTTTTGAGGTCACCTGGTCCTGGTGGGCTCTCAGCTCTATCACTGTTGTACTACTGGTGGATGGAAACATCTACCTGGGCTAATTTATGTCTGTGTGTGGAAGGCCAGGAGATTAGGAATATAAATGGTTCTCTGCCATTTTATGAAAGGTCAGGAGACCTCAAATCTAAATTACCTTATGTCATTGAGTGGATGGCTATGAAATACTTGGCCTGGGTTTTCTTCTGCCACTTCTGGAAAGCCAGGAGTCACTGGGACTGCATGGCTTTCTGTTGTTGGATGAAAGATTTTAAAATGCCTTTCCTGGAACATATTTTGCCATTCATTGAAGGGTCAGAAGACATTGCATGGTTGGCACTCCTAGTGTGAGTAAAGAGGCTGCTGCTTTCAGTGGAGATACAGCATAGCGTAGTGGGCCTCCAATTCTGCTGTTGTGTCTGCTGCTGGCAGGTCAGGTCCACTGCTCTCAGCAGGCATGGGATGTAATATGGCCTGACTCAAATGAGTTCTGCTGGTAGTGCTGCTATAGCCAGATCACCTCTATTTCTATGTGTGGGTCACTTTACTACATTCCTGGCAAACTTTCTCTCTCCCAGTCTTCTGGCAAAAACAAAACAAGCAAAATAAAAAAAAAACTTTTTTCTCCTTCTCCTTTTCTTTCTCCTTCTACTCCTTTCTTCTTCTTCTTCTTCTTCTTCTTCTTCTTCTTCTTCTTCTTCTTCCTCCTCCTCCTCCTCCTCCTCCTCTTCCTCTTCCTCTTCCTCCTCCTCCTCCTCCTCCTCCTCCTCTTATTCTTTCTTCTTCTGTCTATGCCTATTGGGACTTCTAAGTTGCAGAGTTTGGAGGAACTCAATCTGGTATATGTCGGAGATTTTAAAAATTCCAGGAAAATTCATTTCAGTGTCATGATATAAGTCCTCAAAGACTAGTCAGTTCACACTTTTTTTCACCATTCACAGTCCTAGATAATATCTGTTGAGTTATTTCTAGGGTATTTTGTGTATTCGGAAGCATAAGGAAAAGAGAACCTATGTCAACTTATATCAGAACAAAAACTACCTGAATATTCATGTTTATATTTAATCCTATATGTGCACATATTCTATCTTATATGTGATGGTTTGAATATGTCCCTCAAAGTCTATGTGTTGGAAACTTAATCCTCGATGCAACAGTGTTGAGAGGTGAGATCTTTAAATGGTGATTACATCATGAAACTTCTGCCCCGATGAGTGGTTTAATGCCATTATCATAGGGATGAGTTAGTTATCTCAATGGTGGGTCCTGATAGAAGAATAAATTTGAACTGTTTCCATTCTCTCTCTCATGGATGTGCCTTTGCCTTTCTGTCTTTCCACCATGGATGACTCAGCAAGAGGCCCTTGACAGCCGCTGGCACCTTGATATTGGACTTCTTGGCCTTCAGGACTGTGAGAAATATTTTTTTCTTTATAAATAATCCAGTTTGAGGTAGTCTACGAAAGAAATAGAAAACAGGCTAAGACACTACTACATATATTTAATATTAATATTGTATCTTAAATAATTACAAATATGTGTTTTGTGATACAGTATTCTGCATAATGTTGAAAGAACACTAAATATGTCCCATATTCTAAGTAAATTTAGTTACATAATAACAAAAAGGGAAGACTCTTAACACTTGTAGTTTGTGGATGAGAAAATTGAGAAACATATATTAAGTTACTTTCCCAAGTTTATATGATGACTAGTTCATATAGCTAGATAAACTTAGACCAACACGCAGTCTATCCAGTACATTGTTTAACCTATCATTTACGTATTTTGGAAACAAGAATAGGCTGAAAGATCCTAGAATTAATGAAATGGATTCCAATTTCTTATTTCTTAATCAAACTTCGTAATTGAGTTTTGCCTAGACCAGCTTGGTCAGGGAGACCCTAACCCAGCCATGCTAGAGGAATTAAAGACACACACACAGAAATATAGAGTATTGAGTGGGGAATCCGGGGACTCACAGCCTTCAGAGCTGAGAGCCCCCAAACAGAGTTTGACCCACATATTTATTGACAGCCAGCTAGTGATAAGCATTATTTCTATAGCTTATAGATTAACTAAAAGTATTCCTTACGGAAAACAAAGAGATGGGCCAAAACAAAGGGATGGGCTCTGGTTAATTATTTGCAACAGGAACATATCCTTAAGGCACAGGTCACTCATGCTATCATTTGTGGTTTAGGAACACTTTTAAGCAGTTTTCCGCCCCGGGTGGGCCGGGTGTTCCTTGCCATCATTCTGGTAAACCCACAACCTTCAGCGTGGGCGTCATGGCCATCACGAACATGTCACAGTGCTGCAGAGATTTTGTTTATGGCCAGTTTTGGGGCCAGTTTATGACCAGATTTGGGGGCCTGTTCCCAACAGAGTTTGTTGTTGATGTTGCTTGTTGGTTTATTTTCCAAAAACTGGGAAAAGAAAGGTCTAGGTCTAGCATCAGATGGTACTTGCTGGTCAAAGCATTTAAAAAAAGTTTTGATTTTTTATTAGAGATATTTATACTATTTTTGAAGATAAAAATAGTGCCAGAAGTAGGTTGATCCAAATTTTTATGGATATGCACCCTGGCCAGATTGATAGGATTGATGTCAACTCTAACTGTAATGTAAATAATTTCCTCCAATAATATGGATTGAAATTTTTTTTAATATTCTAAAATTTAAAGAAATGTGCTTAATTCAACAGAAGGATTATAAAAATAAGGACCTTTTAAAATTTTCGAAATACTAAGAAATAATTACAATTATTTGTGAAAATTTGTACACTTCAGAATAATATTTATGTGTTGAAAGAGAAATAAATAATCTAGCTTTTGAGAAAGTTGCTATTAACACATAGTAAAATATTTAATTCCATGATAGACAGATTCTCTAAATATTACTTCTCGATGTCTTAAATCTGAGCCTATAATGAGGTCACAGGTGACTATACCAATGCTTGTGCAATCTTCATATAGTTAGTTTTCTCTAACTGCATATCTTTGTCATTCATTTGTACTATTTTTCCCTTGGAGCTGACCTGATGTAGAGAGATATTATAATCCACCTCAGTAGGACATTGAACAATCAGTGGTCAGAGGACATTAAAATTAGAGTCAAATAGAATATTTGCTGCTTTCGTTATAATTGCCTAATCAGTGAGGGATGTACTAGAATAATTAGCCTTTAATTCTCTAAATTGGAAGAAGAGCACATAGGATCCTCCCACAACCTTCTTTCTAACAGACTCCACCTGCTAAAACCGCATGAAAGCCAACTAAACCAAACTGGTCTCAAATAATCCTAACAAACAATAATTACAATATATAATTACAATCATATAATTTTGCTTAAATGTCCTTAGTGATTCTGCATAGAATATTACAAATACCTCACAAATCTCAATCTGTCAGTGTTTCCCCACATTTGTAAAGCATCGCACATCCTGTTGGGTACAGAATATAGATTTTCTAGGGGGCATGTCAAAAGTTAAAGCAGCAGAAAAACATTTTTTAACAACTGACTTCACTTATCAAACAGCAGAACCTGAAAAAGGTCTCTGGCACCTGAAATCATTTAATGTTTTTATGGCAGTGATAAAAATCACTTCAGGTGTTGCTGCAGCAACAGCTTTGAAAGCAATAGAGTTCCGACGTCGAGAAGATCCATCAAAAATAAATCAAACCTTGTTTCACCGGTGCCAAAGGAAGTGTGTGTAATGGAAAGTTATTAAGACCAAATCCATGTGCAGGCTTTGGCCCTAGCACAGGGCCCTCTTGCCTGAGTATTCCCCAATCAATCACTACCCCTCTCTTTGTTTCTTCTTGATATTATCAGGAGACTCATGGGCTGTAGATTACAAAAGGTAAGTGCTTTAAGGCTCTGGGAGCCTTTTCTAGAGTACCATTTTGCCATCACATTACATACACAAACACACACACACACACACACACACACAGAAAAAGACAGATAAGTAAGAGAGGGAAAGTTGCTGCAAATAGTTTCATAGAATCTATAAGCCAGGAATGTTTAACGTCTACTAATTTCTAAAATATTTAATGTAAGTAATCTTATTTAATATTCACAAAATCCTAGGTATGATGCTGAAGAAATGTTTTCTTAATCTCACTTTGGATACCAAATATCAAAGCTCATAGAAGTTATGTGTTTTATAAAATGTACGAAACTAACCAATGATGGAATTAGTTTAATATGCATTCTTCAATGTCATCTTATATATTCCCTCCATTAAATTTTTCTACCTTTAAAGCTAAGTTAAAAAAAAAAAAAACCCTGTGCGTGTGTATTTTTAAAATAGAAATAATTTCTATATAAAAGTAATTTTCTTTTCTGAAAAGTGTTGACATTCATTTTTAAAAGTACATTATTATTTAAAACTAAGCATACTCTGTAATAACTTTTAAAAACCATACAAACAAAGTAAAAAAGAGTATCTGCTGAGAAAAATACAAAATTAAAATGGAGCTCAAGTTAACATGACTGAATTGTCACTAAATTCTAATCATCATTGCTCACAATGTGACTATGTAGCTGATTGCTAATAGGACAAGTTCACTTTGGTTGCATATGCCTAAATCCATGTTTGACTATGTGATATCTCAATTTTCTACCTTTTATCTCTCTTTGGAATACATGAAACCTGTATTTCTATGTTATGCTGTGATGTGCCATCAGCGAGCCTTTGGTTTATGTTTGTGAATCTGCCTCTTTTCCTTTTGTATTGTCCCCTGATAAGTAGTTCTACTTGGTTCTAATATGATTCTAAGTACAGATAGTTGTGTAATATTTATTTACAACATAGTCACCAGAAGATACATATGAGATATACACACATATATTTAAGTGTACATATGCAAAATATGACATATATAGTCATATATTTTTGAAATTATAACTAAAATGAAAATGTAATATGAGAAAACAAATCTTGAGGGCCTTCAGGCCCCAGAAAATAAATCAGGGAGCAACATCTGTCCACAGATTCCAGTTTGAGAAAATTCCGCAATAAGTTAATGAGAAAACACAGTGACATTTTTTATACCATTTCTTACCAATTTTATCCAAATGCTCAATTTTACAATTCAATTGGAACTATTACTATAAGTAATCTATTTGATGATCTAGACTTATGGCTATAAACATCATGTCCAGGTGCCCTGTTATGTAATACTAGGTTATTCATCAGAAAGCTACCGTCAATGTGGCTTTCTATGATCAACTTCTACCAACTCTCCAGTTTAGAATATTTTCTAGGTAGCGGTCCTAAATGCTGATTTTACATTCAAATAACCTAAAGAGTTTTAAATAACGATCATACTCAAGTCCCATCTTCAAAGATTCTTATTTAATTGGTCACAAGTGGGACCTGGGCATAAGTTTCTTTTAAATAGTTCCCTGAAAATTCTATTGTAAAGTCAGAATTAAGAATAATTGTTCTAGTTAATCGAGAAAAAAAAAAGTCTTTAAAATAAAATATATCATAGAAAGTTTTAAATACCCATCTTTTCTCATGTTATTCATTTTCTTACTTGTGCATACCCATTCTTAGAGGCTAACTTACATATCCCGAAATATTCAGGTCAAATGACAATACCCTGAGACACCTTCCTACAACAATGTAGACTGCATTGATTACTCTCTTTACTTTTCTCATGGCACTTAAAACTAACCAAACAATAAAGCATATATTGTAATATTTTAATCCCTTCTGTATGTATCTGTAATCCAGTAAGCCTGTGACTATAAACTTGGGCCATGTAAGGGGCCATAATTCCAATAACATGTATTAGACATTTGCCAGGGATTTTCCTGAATGACTGAAACATGGAGAAAATTTTAAAAATCATAAATCAATAAGTATTTTTAAATACCACATTATTTTAATTCAATGTTGTTCTCAGGCTCTACCTGGGGATACAGAGTCATTTGCATCTACATTGAATAGGCAATAGCTACTTTTATCATTGCTTCTGTATATCCTTATTGTTCATTATCGCTTCTCATTGGATCAGCTTTACACAGGCTCTGCCTACATTCTTTAGTACTTTATTTAGTACTACCTACAAGAGAACTAAGTTTGCTAAACTAGCAAATAATTTTACTTTATCAAACTGAAGCTTTTTTGATATAAAAGTATTTGTCTTCAGTGGTATCTATTTTTACATATTACATATGTTATCACTCATTTGCATTTTTTTGCATTCTGTATCATTGAGATGACTAGAAGCCCAGACAGTAGACAAGAGTGTTTTCCTGTGTTACGGTCTTCTCAAATTACCCCTGCTACTAAAAGAAGAAAAGGAAATTCATAGAGAATTCAGAGGCTAGTGCCCAGCCTTATGAAGAATGCACAATAGCAAATTCTCTCAATGTCACCTCATCACTGGATTTTTTATATCAACTTATTTAAAATAGCACTCTCCTACTTTGGTACTCCCTAACCACATTTTGTGTTTTATTTTTCTCTGTAGTTCTCATGATCTTCTATATTGCTTGCCTAGGTCTACCTTAACTAAATACTACCAATTGCATGTTTCAAAGCAACAGAAATTTATTCTTTCACAGTTCTGGAGGCAAGAATTTTAAATCAAGGTGTCAGAAAACTCATGCTTTCCCACTCAAGAATCTAGAAAGAATCCTTCCTTTCTTCTTCCGGCTTCTGTCAGTTCCAGGCAATCCTTGGTGTTCCCTGGTCTGTAAGATGCACCACTCCAAATCTCCCTCCACCTTCAGGTCCTCCTCTGTATGTCCTCCTCCTTACTCATAAGGGCACATACCACTGGACTTAGGTCCCCCCGCCAGTCCAGTATTACTTATCTTTACTTGATTACATCAGTCAAGTCCCTATTTCCAAATAAGGTCACATTCTGATGTTTTAGATGGACAAGAATTTATGGGAGATAGTATTCAAACTACTACACTACCTGATATACAAAGTGTGTTATATATTTACTTACTTGTTGTCTTACCACACTAGAATACATTCATGAGGACGGGGACTTTATTTTTCTTCTTCATTCATGGTAATGTTCCCAGATCCTACAGTGATATTCAGTAAATTATTATTGTTTTCAAATAAAAGGAAACATTGTAATCCTGTAGTCCAAGCATTATTTAGGAATTATATTCCTTTTGTGAGTCAATATTATAAACCATAAATCAGAATTCATACCCATAGGACCAAGTATGTCAGTATAAGACTTCAAATTATCAGCATTTTCCCGATTACACTGTGTTATACAGATTGCCCATGCTCAGGAATGATTATCTTAGTTGCTAAATATACTCATTTACAGAATCTTGACCTTAAATCTTATTATATCAACACTTCCCTTGTTTGCAACACTCTTTTCTCTTTTCCTTTCTTGTATTCTCAAAAATCTCTCATCTCCTATCATTTCCTAGGACCAGCCAGGGTCAAGACCGATCTAAAGAATAAAAGTGAAGTTGAACTTTATCCACAAAATAGGCCAAGTAAATTTCTACACTTCTAAGTCACAGACGACGATATTGAGACACAAATTATTGTGTCTCCTCTCATACTCCCAGTTTGAAAATCTGATTCTAAATATAGGAAAATTCTCTATTCTCATCACTATGACTTTCATTTTAATCAATGTGGTTATCAGCACAGTGGAGCATCTGAAGTAATACATGAAAATTTCAATAGGATAAATGAATAAAATAGATTTTTCAAACAAGGCAATTTTAAAACCATTTATTTAACAAAACAGAAATGATTTTAAGGTTTACATAAAGTGGAATGGTTTCATACTTTTAGTTTTTTCTTGTCCCACCACCAATTCAATTAGTTTAACATCCAACTCACAATAATGTATAACATCAAAAGAGAAAAATATCAAATTGGATATTTAAGCAGATTTACACTGAACATATTGCAAATATTGAACAATTCCTTCAAATAACCAACAAGAAACTTAATATTATAAAGGCGTCATACAATATACATATTTAAATATATTATAGAATTATTAAGAAAAATAGACTATAAAAATATTTCATATGACATCGTTTCTAATCTATGCTAAAGACCACATTGAAAGTCTCAAAAATTTCCTTGCCAGTAGGGAATATTTTAGGTTTTGTATAGAATACAAATAGACCAATTATCTATAGGTATGGAATTTCTCAGATAAATCAGTAAAATATTTGCCACCAGATTTCTGAGAGCAGCTTAGCTGGGTGGTTCTGGCTCAAGATTTCTCATGAGATTGCAGTAAAGCTGTTGGCCAGGACTTCAGTCAAATGAATGCTCAACTGGGGCTCAACAAATGCTACAACTCTGCTTCCCGTCTCACTCAGACTGCTGTTGGCAGAACTTGTTCCCCTTTGGCTGTTGGGTAGAGATATCAGTTCCTTGACTTGTGAACCTCTTCCTAGTCAGTCCTGAATATCCTTATGACAGCACAGCTGGCTTCCTCCAGAGCAAGTCATGAGATAGAGAGAAAACAAGTGCAACTAAGTGTCTTTTATAGTGTAACCTCAGGAGTAACATATCATTTCTTTTGCCATATACAATTGAACACACAGACCACCCTGGTACAACATGGAGGCTGGAAATATACAAGTGTATGCACACCATGAGTTGGGAGTCTTTCAGGGCCGTCTTAGAGGCTGGCCATCACACATATTAATCTACATTTTGGGCAGGACAATTATATATTGCACAGGAATATCCTGTGTATTCAAGGATGTTACCATTTCTGGGGGCTGGGATGGCGGCTTATGTCTGTAATCCAAGCACTTTGGAAGGCCAGTGTGTGTGAATCACTAGAGGTCAGGAGTTTGCGACCAATCTGGCCAACATGGTGAAACCCCATCTCTACTGAAAATACAAAAATCAGCCAATCGTGGTGGTGTACACCTGTAATCCCAGCTACTGGGGAGGCTGAGGCATGAGAATCACTTGAACTCAGGAGATGGATGTTGCAGTGAGCTGAGACTGTGTCACTGCACTGCAGCCTGTGTTACAGCGTGAAACTCTGTCTCAAAAGAAAAAAAAAAATTACCATTTCTATCCTCTCCATCTCTGTGTTCTTCCCCATGAAATTGAATGACAGTCATTGTAGAAATAGGAAATTCCCTCTGACATTTCCAAAATCTTTTCAGTAGAAAGCAATACGTGAAATAGGAGCTTCTATTTGTCTTCAGATGCTGCTTTTTAATAAAGGAGTCTCTGTGAACCTATTAGAAATGCAAGAGAAGTTTATGTGAATTAGTCAGCAGATCCTTATTTAGAAGCAAGTCAGCCAGCCTGAGCTCCCCACCCCATGTCTAGGTGCATCAGAGTGTTCAGAAAGGTGATTCATTGTGGCAGCAGGAATGTCTAATGATGTGCATAGCTCATTGAATATTTAATAGAATATCCTATACATGAATCGCTGTAAGATATACTCCTATGTAACAATGTCTGTGTCTATTTTCCCATTGTTCTTCATCAAACAACATTAGCGTAGAGTCCCTCAATTCCACCTACTGTAACAAAGCTGTGATTATTAAATCAATAAGTCCTTAGCCTGTTCAAAATCTATTTACAAAAGTCTTTACCACAGTGGTGTCTACAGACTTCAAATTATTTTTCCTTTTTAAAACAAATAAAAGTTCAGGGATTACATTTGTTTTCCTCTGTCAGAATAATGAAACAATAAATCATTTATTTCAAATTTATTTTACAAGTAACATACTCATGTTCCTTGACATATGCTTGCATGTCAGATGCCAAAGAGCACAATTTTTCAATCACTCACTCATTTCTTCATTTATCCAGAATCAAATACATTTATTCAATAAATAAAATATATTTATTCAATATTCTGACTACTTCAGAACCCCCTGTTAGATACCGACTAGGTTACCAAGATTCATCTCATCTGGATTCTTCCCCCCAAAAGATCTGTACTCTCCTAAAGAATGTTCATAATGTGTCATGATTACAAGGGAATTCATTACATTCTTAATCAAAGGCTAGCTCAGGTAAAATGTAGACAAAAATCATTCTCAGATCTGTATTACCATGAAAGTCCCAATAGACGTACAACAGAAATTTCTTTAGAGTTTTAAATATTCAGGTATTTGAAATGAAGAAACAAATTATTCATTAATATTGAATGCATAAGAACTACTAGACCAAAGTAAATGTCCTTTTATCAGGAGTTTTTCTTTATGGCACCAGGTTGACTTAAAGTTATGTTATTCGAAATGGACAATTTCATGCCTTCTTAGGTAACAACAATGTAGCGCAGTGCTAGAACCAGTATATGTGGCTTACAATACCTAATTGCTGGTTTTTAAAACTCTCAAAGTTGTTTGCTGCTGCATTTATAGCTTGAAATCAACTTTGGTGGGAATAATTACATCATGAAAATGCAGAAATACTACAAACCGCAGCCTCCGAAGTAGCTGGGACTACAGGTGCCTGCCACCACGCCCAGCTAATTTTTTTTTTTTTTTTTTTTTTTTTTTGTATTTTTAGAAGAGACGGAGTTTCACCGTGTTAGCCAGGATGGTCTCTATCTCCTGACCTCGTGATCCGCCCACCTTGGCCTCCCAAAGTGCTGGGATTACAGGCATGAGCCACCGTGCCCAGCCTAAACCAGAGATTTTTAAAAATTCCTTTCAGAGAGCTTGTTGTTAGACATTTACCAGCACACGACTGAAGCAATCTTTCTAGTCTTAAATTTGTGACCAAATGAGATAGGGCCATTCTAGTATCACACTCAATATCATGTCATTTTCTTTAGTTTCATGGCAAGACCATTACCCTCACCAACCAAAAGGATAATAATTTTCAGTCCAAAGGAATAAAGCATTCCAACATCATTCAGGATATATATTTGGGATATATTATACTCCAGAAAATCAATCAGAGTATTCAAGAAAGAAAATTATCAACAAAAGTGTCTCTTTCATTTGTCTTCAGTGTGATAAATACTTCAGATCAGTGAAAATAAAAAATACAAAAGAGAAAATAATTCGTGGATGAATATTTGGATAGATCAAATTTTACCACTTCTCTTTTAGGTAGAGAGTAAGGGTTATTATTGCTGCTGCAAATTGGCCTCAAAATACTAGAGAACAAGGAGCTATCGTCATAAAGCATGTAGTTTTACTATTGTTTTATTAAAATAATAAGTTACTGGGCCCTCGACAGAACCTGTATGTCTTCTGTTAGGTAGTTATAAAATATAAGTTTATGAATGTACATTTATTCAAAACTACCTTCATTTCTCTGAGCAATCAATATCACTATTTTCTTCACATATTTTGAAAATAAAAGAAGGAAAGGAAATGTTTGCCAAAAACTGTACTACTATGATTTTAAGACTTTGATTATGAATACACCTGGGTCAGAAAATTTCAGTTAATGTTTCCCAGAGTGAAAATAGCTCTGGCAAGCTACATGTAGTATATATAAAAAGACATACACGTTAGAGTATATATGCAGTGCCAAAATGCTCCATCTGTGCACAGGGGCAGAGTTACTGTTGCTGCGGGAGATATAACTTTCTAATGTACTTACTTCCATGTCTTTCAAAATTTTACTATACTGAAGACTTTTGTTCTTACAGTTAATATATTTTAATATTGAAAATTTCAAATACAATATAGAAATACTGAATCTAATAAGCTTTTTAATAAAATTTTAACCCCTAAACTTACAAATGGATGACCACAGACAAAATAGATAAGTAGAAAATCAAGGTATTGAACATGAACACTTCCCACTCATAAAGCATGTAGGAATTTATTTTATATGAAATAAACTACATATAAGATGTTTATCTGTATCCAGAACCTAATTAACAATCTTGAAGTTTCTATTCCAAATAATGACAGAGTTCTTCAATCTATCATTGTCATTTTGAATTTACCATATTTTTAAAAGAATGACTTAAACACTGTGGAGAAGCAATTGCTACTAACTGTAGTGCTGGCATTACATGTAATATTGTTGTCTTACAAATATTGTTATACCCAAAATTACCTTTCATATTATCACATTGCATTAAAGTTTTTCCTCATGTAGTTGTCACTCCCCAATAGTTTTTAGGTCCCTTTAAATTAAACAATTTTCATAGTTCACTTTTACTTATTGAGCCCCTAATATCCCCTGATACATAACATTTATAAGCATTTTGATGAAATGTATAAAATCAGTAATGTAATTTGGGATTTATAGGTTTTTAAAAACCTAGAAATTTTTGAATTCCATATTTATAATCAGTATTTGTGCACTGTAATTATTCATTTTCCTCAGTAGCAGTTCTTGTGAGATAAGTCAGTGTCTCTTTATGAACAACAAAAAAACAAGGTCTATGGGACTTACCTTGGGCAATACGAGCTTGTAGTTGGGGGAAGAAGAAATACATGAGTTTAGTGTCCTTTTTTAGCCATTCATGTACTGGCAGCACTCATTGTTTCCACATAGAAACCTAAAGAATTGGCATGGGAAAGAATAAGGAAACAAGTAGTAGAGTGAGAAGGGAAAGCATGTTTTTATTTATATATATACACACACACACACATATATATATAGAGAGAATATATATGTATATGCATTGTATATACATACATTTACACATATATACACATTATATATGTATATTATAAATATTATATATGTATATATAATATATGTATATTATAAATAAATAAATAAATAAATAAATATATATATAAAAATAAAAACAATGAGAGAATGTAGGAAGCCAGAAGCAAGAAGGGTCACAGAGAAATAAAAAAGCATGCAGGATGCCAAAGCTCTGTAAACTCACTGACCTTAAGGCCTACTTTTAAATTATCATTACTTAATCCAGATAAATGTTCCATTTCTTTCCATCTGGAAATGTTTTCATGAGTTTGTATGGAAAAAATATAACTATAGAAGAGTACACACATGCACATGTACACACACACACACCTTATTAGTGTATTCTCACACTACTATAAATAAATACCTGAGACCGGGTAATTTACTAAGAAAAGAGGTTTCATTGGCTCATGATTCTGTAGTCTGTACAGGAAACATGGCAGGATCTGCTTCTGGAGAGGCCTCAGGAAACTTACAATCACGGCAAAAGATGAAGGGAAAGCAGGCATGTCTTATACGGCAGGAGCAGGAGAAAGAGAGAGAGTTGGGATGTGCCACAAACTTTGAAATGACCAGATCTCATGAGCACTCTACTACGAGAACAGCACTAGGAGAAACTGCCACCATGATTCAATCATCTCCCACCAGACCCTGCCTTCAGCACTGGGGATTAATAGTTCAACATGAGATTTCCAGGGGACACAGATCCAAACCATATCATGTGTGTAGTAAATTAAATAGAGTGTATGCCTTTTACCTTTCCATTCCACAGCACATGCTATTAATTGGATGAATGTCAATCCTATCTATAGATTTGGAAGTCAGAAAAACAAGATAACTAAGATATGTCTTTTACTGAATATAATAAATTAGTAAACAAGAAAATGAGTTTCAAAAATCTTTAGTGATTTCTTCTTTTATGAACTTCTGTTGACAGGTAATCACTACACTCAAAACACGCATATGCATGCACACACACACAAATTCCATGTAAATAAATTTTAGTGAACAATGAACAGAATTACAGTAGCCATAGATTAACATAATGCTAGTTTGTAATTACGTCATTGTATTTCAACATAATCAAATACTATTTACTTTCCTTCAGTAAAATAAAAATTTCTAGATGACCTCATCGTCCTTTTTTTTTCAATGTTTTGATCAACACAAATCCCATATTTAAATATTTGATCTTTTGACAAGATAATATTTCCTTTTCAGTTTGTTCTAAAACCTTAGATCTAGGTTCTTATAGATTAAGTAGTGACTTTAGAACGACTACACATTGAGATTTAAAAGAACTTTCATCTCCTCTGAGGCACTGGTGAAGTTCATGGATTCTGAAATCAGTTTAGGATTCCCCATCTACAGTTACCCAGTCACGTGGATAACTATCGACAAATTATTTAACTTTTCTGCCTTTAGTTTCCTCTTTGTAAATTGAGAATTATAATATTACTTATCTCTATGGTTGTAAAGGTCAACTATTTAGATTAGTTCCTCACACATAATAATGAGTCTAAAATATTGCTTTTATCTTTATTAGTCTTATCTATTACAGTAGCATCAAATTATTTTTGAGAACATAAAGTCAAGAAATAATGAGTAATTTCTGAAAGATTATAGAATTTATTAGTGGCACAACTAGCACTAGAAACGAGACAATGTATTATCCAGAACTTGGAAAAACAGAAAAAAGAAAGGAGAAATGTAGGAAAGATGTGTACCCATTTTGCTGTTTGTACTGGTGGTTTCTCATAAGCATGATTTAATCTTATAATTTTAAAATACTTTGTATATACAGGTAGTTTTATTGAGCTTGATGCATAGAGCAAAACTAACAATGCAATAAATAAATAAATATATTTTAAATATATACCTGAGACTTGTAAACTGCAAAAATTGGTTTGGGTGAAGAAGATTAAAAATATAGAATCTCTCAGGGGCATTAGTGGCTTTTATACATATATATATATATTTTTTTTTTTTCCCAAGGTAAGTTAGGCAACAATGGTCTCTTCTTTGTGTTGGTCAAAATCATCTAAAAATGTTTCTCAAAATCTCTAAGAAACTTATATGACTGGAAGAATCTATTTTCAAAGTTAAAGACATGCTCAATAGTGCACTGTTTAAATCCATGTCAGTAATGGTCATTTTTGAATAAAAATGTTAAGATCTAATTAAATTAAAGAGCTTCTGCACAGCAAAAGAAACTACCATCAGAGTGAACAGGCAACCTACAGAATGGGAGAAAATTTTTGCAATCCACTCATCTGACAAGGGCTAATATCCAGAAGCTACAAAGAACTCAAACAAATTTACGAAAAAACTAAGCAACCCATCAAAAGTGAGCAAAGGATATGAACAGACATTTCTCAAGAAGACATGCATACAGCCAACAGACACATGAAAAATGCTCATCACTGACCATGAGAGAAATACAAATCAAAACCACAATGAGATACCATCTCACACCAGTTAGAATGGCGATCATTAAAAGTCAAGGAAACAACAGGTGCTGGAGAGGATGTGTGGAGAGAAATAGGAACACTTTACATATTGATAGGATTGTAAACTAGTTCAACCATTATGGAAAACAGTATGGCGATTCCTCAAGGATCTAGAACTAGATGTACCATATATTAGCCATCCCATTACTGGGGATATACCCAAAGGATTATAAATCATGCTGCTATAAAGACACATGAACATGCTTAGTTTATTGCAGCACTATTCTAATAGCAAAGACTTGGAATCAACCCCAAATGTCCATCAGTGACAGACTGCATTAAGAAAATGTAATATACACCATGGAATACTATGCAGTCATAAGAAGAGGATGAAGTTTGTGTCCTTTGTAGGGACATGAATGCAGCTGGAAACCATCATTCTCGACAAACTATCGCCAGAACAGAAAACCAAACTGCATGTTCTCACTCATAGGTGGGAACTGAACAATGAGATCCCTTGGACTCGGGGAAGGGAACATCACACATCGGGGCCTGTGGGCAGGGGGAGTGAGGATTGCATTGGGAGTTATACCTACAGTAAATGATGAGTTGATGGGTTCTGACGAGTTGATGGGTGCAACTTACACCAACATAGCACAAGTATGCATATGTAACAAACTGCGTTATGCACATGTACCCTAGAACTTAAAGTATACTAATAATTTTTTTAAAAAAATACTTAGATCAGTGACTCAAATGACTTGAAATGAATGTGGCAAGTAAATAAAATTATTACTGGAAAGATACCTAAGACTGTATTCCATTATATTCTAGACACATACATGTTGAATGCACGATAACAGGTCCAAACATAGCAGATATTCCCAGGTCAATTTCCAGTGGAGGGAAGCCTAATCTTAGTGCCTACTTAAGCCAGTATAGCATTATATAATGTAAAAATATCAGAATATTTGATAGAAATTTTCTAAAACAGAATACACACATACACAACCATATACACATGTGTGTCTATGTGTATGTACAGATCTTCATATATGTATATGTGTGTATTTATATGTATATGTGCATTTGTGCATATATATGCACATATATACACTTATACATATAGGAGGACGGCTACCCAGACAACCTTGCTTGATCTATTTCTTCCCCCTTGTGCTTGTAGTTCTTAGATACAAAAATGCAACATCCTAAGTTAAAGAGAGAGTGCTGGCAAAACCTGAGCTATGTCTTCATCACTCCTAGAACAGGATATATGGCAACACTTGAACTTAGTGATTCAAGAATCACCCAAGTGACCCAAGAAACACCTTAAGATTCAAGAAGCACCCATCCAAGCACCCAAAAACCACTCTATGCTGAAGTTAGAGCCATGCCCTGTCTCAAAAACATTTAAAAATCTGTCCGATAGGTTTTTCCTTTATAAAAAGACAAACAAACAAACAAACAATTGCAGAGCCTGTATAATGTAAAGGAGATCATATTGGAAAATAGAAGGAGAAATGACTTTGGTATACCATGAGTTAATCAGTAGATAAAGACCATAAGCACTTTTAAATCCAGATGAAGTGTAGTGAAAAACATCATTTATATGTGATAGTTATGAAAGGTGTGGAACTTAGTGTGACGTTCTTTACAAATTCATCACCCATGGTGCAAAACGGAGCATGCACAGACCTGCCTTCATAAACCCTGGGCAGCTTAAGGCACTGGCTCACTTCGGATCCTAGGGGTTATGGTCTGCATGTTTGTTCCCCCTCAAAATTCATATGTTAATACTTAATCCCAATTTAATAGTATTAAGAAGTGGGGACTCTGGCGGGTGGTAGATAATTTTACAGGAATTTTCTAAAACAGAGTACACACATACACATAGGGGGATTAGTGCCTTATGAAAAGGGCCAGAGGGAGCTTTTTTACCTTTTTCAGTATATGAAGACACACAGAAAAGTTACCATCTTTGAAGCAGAGAGTGAGACCTCACAAGACATTAAATCTTCTGCTATCTTTATCTTGGATTTCCTATCATCCAGAACTGTGAACCATAAATTTCTGTCATTTATAAGTTACCCAGGCTAAGATATTTTGTTGCAGCAGCTCACATGAACTAACGTGCTTCTATTTATTGCCACTCATTTGTGAGTAATATATATGCTTTGCATGACTTGTAGGGGTGTTATGTCTCCCTTGTAGATGTATTGGTTCTTCTTTATACCCTATAGCTGTTCTCATGATGTTGGCACTGCTAGGGCATCTGGGTCTACTATAACCCTGACCAACATTAAGAATTTTGTAATACACCTACACATTCTCTAAAGGAAGATAAAGTGAGAAATCCTTTTTTCAAATTTTATATTGATTTTTACAAAGGTTTGCATGTTTCGCAAAGCTTAAAACAGACAAAACCTTCAATTTTCTATGTCAACAGATAGGAATAGACATCTAGACAATTCAAAGAGTGTTTAGATTTTTTTCTAGTCAGTTTATTTATATAATTATATATTTGTTCATGCTAATATTAGTTGGAATTGTGATTGCCTGGATAAATATTGTCTAGGAGGCAGGAAACAGCTGGAATATATTTGAAATAAGGCATGAATTAAAACTTCACCACTTTTAACTCTCTGCACAGATGATCAAAAGTCAGCAACATTTATTTACCTTCTGGTGTGTGTATGGCTTCTTCTGTGGCCAGATACCTTTAAGGGTTTCCGGTGTTTGGAAGAGAAGTCATTTATTTATTCATTCAACACTCATTTATTGAAATATTTTAGTCATTGGCTTAAGGGATGCACAGATGAATAAGGTACTGATTATATATAAAATGTTATGAAGATTACATAACATTTTAGAAGAACATATAAGAAAATAAATTATAATACAACAAGCAAGTGTTATAAAAGGACAAGAAACAAGTTGGTTTACAGTTTAGATATTGGATTAGTTGATGAGATATGGTGGAAAACATGCTTCACAAAGTTAATTTTAAACTAAAACTTAAAAAATAGCTTCCCAACATCAAAAGGAGGAAATAAAATATGCAAGTAGTTACAGTAATCAAAGGAATGTCTTCATTTAGCAAAGTTTGAGAAGTGTGGAAAGAATGAGGAATAGGTAAATGATAGGAAAACTGAGATGGAGAGAAACATGGAGTCAGACTGGGGAGATAGCATATCGTATGCTACCAGTTAATTTAGTCAGACCTTAATTAACTGGTAGGATAGGAAAAAGTATTTAAAGTAATCAGTATTTGAAATTCAGCACCAATTTTTTTGTTTTTCCAAAGTTTAGTAAAATCCTTAATTGCAGTCCTCAGCTCAGCTCTAGATGTTTAGTTTCTACTGATCTTCTATTTGGTACAGCAATTTTAAGGGAATATTTAGAAATATGACTGTTGTTCATTTAGGATGCTAAAGAAAGGAGGAGAATGAAGAGAGAAATATAAGTGGGTGCTGAAGATAAAGTTAGTGAATGGTAGGGAATCAGACCCTCATCCCCACAAAGAGTTTTGCTGAGCCCAGTACACTCTTCTGCATGTGCTGTAGGTTACCTTTCTGAGGAAAGTATTCCACCTCATATTTCTCTCCAGTTTCATGAGACAAGAGCAACTACAACCTTATCATTGGTCTGTAAACAGATGTCTTAACACCAAACCATTTTGTCAACAGTTTACGGGTAAGACAATTGCTAAGAAACTGTAGAACCTGAGTTCAATGAGAAGTTAGAGTCAGGCACAATACTTCTTGTTAGAGGGAAAACAAACAAACAAACAAACGAAACCAAAAAACACCAAGGTTAAATGAAATTTATCCTGCTAGTAAAGCTGAATTCCTAGTCCCAAGAAGCTCTCTGTTACAAAAAATCAAAGTGAGATTGCAGGCCCAGTTCAATGGCTCATACTCACAATCCCAGCATTTTCAGAGCCTGAGGAGGAGGACCACTTGAGGCCAGGAGTTTGAGATCAACCTGGGCAACATAGCAAGACCACATTATCTGCTAAAAATAAAAAATAAAAAAATAGCCAAGTATAGTGGCATGCACCTGTAGTCCTAGCTACTCAGGAGGCTGAGGCAGGAGGATCTCTTGAGCCTAGGAGTTTGAAGTTATAGTGAGCAATGCTCTTACTACTACGGTACAGCCTGGGTGATAGAGTGAGACTCCTCTCAAAAAAAATCAATGAATGAATAATTTAAAAGAATTTTTTAAAAATTTAAGTAAGATTTCAAGTTTATTTTCAATCTCCTTATTATATCATGGTGCATTCCCTGATGCTCAATGCTTGTCAAATACATTCAGTTTATCTTGGGAATTATCCTGTCCCTATATGAAACAGAAAAAAGAGTGATTACTGACAGTGATCTGTTTGCACATCATTATTTCTTGGGGTTCAGATAGGGCGTCAAATATGTTTATATCTAATCAATAGAGATTTTTTGGCCTTTCTCAGGGGGAGAGGCAGATATTTTGTGTCTTTAGAATAATAAGTGACCTTCTTGAGATGTCTATTTTAATAGAGGAATGTTCCTGATTTAGTCTTTTGACTTCTCCTTATGAATCCATAGGTCCTGCTGTCCCCTCATGACTACAGCTCATGAAGGACATTAAATAACAGGCTGCCATATGGGTAAATGGGTGGTTAATTAATTAACCAATGCACCATGTAGGGGCTTAAAAAATCAGATACATGTGAAATGTCCCAATGTCTGGGAAGAAAGTAAATCTCCATAGACTAATGCCTTCTTGGCTGTGAAAATTATAAGAGGTTTAGTTCTTTATTTTTCTTCATGTAATTGAGTGAGGTCTAATGTGAGGTAGTAAGGAGAGGTTCACTGGGGCTTTGATTCAGAACAAAGTACCATACTGGTTAATCTGGAGAGAGAAGATATGCCTTCCGCACTCATAAAATGGATGTGAAGATAATGGTTAAATTCAGCTACTAAAATCATTTCAGAATTAGTACGGCCTATGACTAACTCACAAACTAGTGATACCTATCTCAGTCCCCAGGGAAGAACTAATTCAATTGTAAGTGCACTCTTGAACATTTAGTCTTATTTGATTTGCTTTTTAAATGACTTCCACAGGTTTTTAAAAATCACTAAATAAAAGGTTTTAGAGATTAACTGGAAAAAATGACTTCCCTTTTACTAATCTCTACTGCTGTAGAAATCTCACTGTTTTAATGCTATAATATATTATATTCATGCAATAAGAGAATATAGATGTAGTTTATTCTAACACACCTTTTTTCAATACCCCACAAAGTGGCCCTACCCAAGCTTCATTAATTTAAAAGAATGGATTTTTTTTTTATATTTACACACTACATACAAAAGAAAAATTATGTTGACTATAGAGTAGGTATCTGTTTCTGTTGGTATTCCATTTCTCTTTTTCTGTTGGCATTCCATTTTGACTGAACTTTATTGAAATACCATTTAAAAATAATTAAAATGCACGCATTTTAGTATACACTTTGATGAGTTAACATAGGAGGTCCCCAACCCCTGGGCCACATACCTGTTCCGGTCCATGGTCTGTTAGTAACTGGTGTACACAGCAGGAGGTGAGCGGTGGGCCAGCAGGCACTACTGCCTGAGCTCCGCCTCCTGTCAGATCAGTGGTGGCATTAGATTCTCATAGATGTACAAACCCTATTTTGAACTGGACATGCAAGGAATCTAGGTTGCGTGCTTTTTATGAGAATCTAATACTTGATTATCTGAGGTGGAACAGTTTCATCCCAAAACCGTCCTCCCTTCCCCACTGTCTGTGGAAAGATTATCTTCCATGAAACTGATCCCTGGTGCCAAAAAAGTTGAGAACTGCTGAGCTCTCAATACATCCACTAGCTTTTAAAGTTACGTTCTAAATTACATAAATTCAAAAACAATTTTTCCATACATATTTGTGATATTTATTTAAATATGTAACTGTTTACCAATGTAACTAAAAATCAGATATCATGTACAGTATTGGGAAATTCATAGGGAAAATATGTATTTATTTTGTATACTGTGACTAATCTAATTTTTCATTAGGAATAAAATTCATTTTTCTTCCATTACTGAAAATATCTTAGTTTCTTTTGGTGTGTCATATTTTCCTGATTTTTCATAATCATTATGTCCTTACATTTTTTTCTCCAAATTTTATTTTAGGATTGGGGGTACACGTATGGGTTTGTTATATTGGTAACTTGTGTGCCACAGGGGTTTTGTGTACAGATTACTTTGTCACCTAGTAATAAAGGTAGTACCTAACAGGTAGTTTTTCAATCCTCATCCTTCTCTTACCTTCCATTCTCAAGTAGGCCCCAGTGTTTGTTGTTACCTTCTTTGTATCCTTGTGTACTCAATGTTTAGGTCCCACTTACAAGTGAAAACCCTAAATATTCTACACACACACACACACACACCGCACAAACACAAATTTGGTAAAATAGCAGAATACAAAATCAACAGGCAAAAATCAATGGGTTTCTATACACTAAACATAAACAACACAAAAACTAAATTAAGAAAGTAATTCCATTTACAAACATATCAAAAGATATTTAAGAATTAACTTCATCGAAGAGGTAAAAGACATGTGAAATGAAAATTACCAAACATTGGTGAAAGAAACTGAAGAATGTACAAATAAATAAAAAACTCATCATATCCAAATCCATTTTAAGGTACATCCTAGGTTATTCTTATTTCTACACTGGATGAGTATTATTAATTTCATTATATTTCTAACTGAAATTATAGATAGTTTTGTATATATAATATTATGCAAGATTTTTATAAATTATTTCATGGCAAGAATTATGTTATCTACATCATTAATTTAGTATTATTACAGGCCTACCATGTAAGTCAATGGAAATTGAATACATGGTTTGTTTTTTTTTTTCAAATTTATTGATCATAGCATTGATAAGTAATATCACTGCAGGGTTTTAGCTAGTAGAATTGAGAAGAGAAATAGAAAAGTCATTTCTTCTCTAGGTTGTCCACACATACATCTTTTCAAAAGAATTTTTATGCCACCTGGTGAAAAAGATTTCACTGTAAGATTGCATAAGCATAATAAGAAGTATTTGATGATTTTTTAAAAATTCTTTTTATGGTAGATGGCTGCAGGTTTAATGAAACCAGGATTTCCAAGACTACTTTCCTTTTTGACACCAATTGCAAGTTCAGGGGTATTATAAAACCTAAGGTTCAATAATTTGCTAGAAGGACTCACAGAACTATTATACTCACAGTTTATTTAAGGTAAAAGATACATATTAAAAGCAGCCAAGGGCAGGGATGTATGGAGCAAAGTTCAGAAACATTCCAAATGTGGAGTTTCCAGTGTCATGAACATTCTTATATTCCTAGCATCAGTGTGTGACAGTATGCACAGAGGATTTTCAACCTGGAAATTTCATCCAAGTCTCCATATCCAGAGTCTTTCCTGAGGGTCAATCGTGTAAGCCTGGTTGGCTGGCCACCTGGCTGACTTCAGTCTCCAACCCCTTTGGAAATTAAGCTTGTACCATGGGACCTAAAGCCCCCATTACAAATCACATTGTTAGTATCTGACTGGCTTAAGGCTCCCAGATAAATGAAGACATTTGCTCAGAGCATAGAGATTGCCTCCCCATAGACAAGGGCAAGGGCCAGAACTCTCTTTAGCTGACATTAAATTCTTTATTACATAGAGCACATAATCATAATAGAGCTTTGTTTTCAGTGCTCATTGGACATTATTTTTGTGGCCACATAATATGATATTGTGCCACAGAAGTTGATGGTAAAGCAGATTTATTTTGTCTTGTGTACACAGTAAAAACTTGATTATTGTACATTGGTTATTTCAAGGTTTAAGAACACATTTTTTTGAATTAAGAATACTTTACACTGCCAAAGAAATCGTGGTTGAAAAAGTAACAATCAATTCATCAAAGTTATAATGGCAATAGGTTATAAACCTCAAATAAAAGAAGGTAGAGGGAATCTTTGAATTGGGTGTTAACAGGATCTAGCCAACTTATATTTTAATATTCTCTAAAGAGGAAAATGCTAAAAACTATTTCTGGCACTTATTTCATATTTAACTATGCTCAATTGATATTCTCAATTTTTAAGTACTGCAGCTACCTGTAAAGAATATTATTCCCATTCAAACTTCAAGGAGAAACTAACAAATGTCTTATTAAGGGCTCTATAATACTAACGTATTATCATACATCCCTCAAACTCCTTCAAATCAGTTTAAAATTCCCAACTTTTAACTCTTCCTATTCAAGACAGATAATTCGTAGGAAACTTGTAGCTTGAAAAATCTATTGTTTCATTGTTTCTGAAAGCAAATATTCTTGTTCAAAAAATAAATGGCTTTGATCTGTAACAGTGAAAAAAAATTTTAAATCACTACATGTCTTTTGTCTAATCATTAGCATTTTGGATTTAACTTGCTAATTTCCTAGAGGAAATTTAATTAATACAGGAGGTAAGCTGTAATAAGTAATATGTATAAAATTAGATTACATTAATTTTCTCTTATGCTGTTCTAAGGCACTAACTAAATTCACATCTAAACTCAGTTTTAATGAGAAATGACTTTTTTATTTTCTGTTACTCTTGTGGAAACCTTTGTACTCTCACTTTTCAACGCATTTGTTCTAATGTTATTATTTTTGGACAGCCTGAACTACTGAAAGTTTTTTCTAGTGTGCATAGCCATGTATACTGTATTACTCCCCATTAAAAATATTTTAATGTTCTTTTGCAGTTATAAGGTAACTACACTAAGTGTAGAAGCATGTGGATTCACATTTCTATCATAGACATTTTGTGAACCTGATTAATTTGGGAATTTATTAGCTTTACTGTAAGGTAATTAATTATGGAATCAAGAATGTATACAGAAACACTGGTATCATTATGAGTCTTAAGTTGCAGACTTATCTGGACACATATATTAAGCTTGATTTTTCTAACATGGTCAACCATTTAGAGAAATGTAAGGTTTAGACTGAGTCTACACAGAAACTATAGGAGGTTTTAGATGAAGAATTAATGGGCACATAATCAGTGAAAATGCCTTCCAGACATTCTTTAGGTGAGATTTCTATAATGCACACGGATAAAGCAAATTCTGAAGCAGTTCAAACATAGCCAGGTAGAAGGAATCATGTCAGTCATCTCCAAATGTATAAGGAATGCTTCTCTCATTAATTTGTGCTCCAAAGAAAAGAATGGAAGACTAACAAGGGGCCTAATTCTTTGTTCGTGATTGAGGATGTTTCTATTGTATCTGGGAGTAACTTCTATGTAAAAGATGAGTGTAAACTAGAGCTAAATGGTTTGAATTTGGAACTCATTCATGATTTTTAACTTTGTAATATTGATATATGTATGTGTTAGGCTGTTTTTGAGTTACTAAAAATGAACGCCTGAAACTGGATGATTTATATAGAAAAAAGGTTTAATTCATTCTTCATGCTCTACAGGAAGTGTTGTGCTAGCATCTGATTCTAGTGAGAGCCTCAGGAAGCTTACAGTCATGACAGAAGGCAAAGAGGGAGCAGGTATGTCACATGATGATGGCGGGAGCAAGAGAGAGAGAAGGAAGTGCCACACTCTTAAGCCACCAGATTTCACATGCACTCACAGTGAGAACACACTCATTACCATGGGGAGGGCACCACATCATTAATGAGGGATCTGCCCTCATGACCGAAACACCTCTCACCTCCAATATTGGGGGTTACATTTCAACATATTTGGAGGGAATAAATATTCAAACCATATTAATGTCTTAATCTGCTCAGGCTGCTATAACAAAATACCATAAACTACGTAGTTTATAAACACTAGATATTATTTCCTACAGTTTTGGAGACTGGGAAGTCCAAGATTAAGACAGATTTGTCTTCTCAGTGTAACATCACATGATAGAAGTGGCTACCTAGCTCTCTTCAGTCTCTTTTATAAGGGCACAAATCTTAATCATGAGGGCCATGCCATTTTATTCTGAAGCACAAAAATTCAGAACATAGCAGTACATTGTTTAACAGATCCAGGTTTCAGGTCCATGTTATATAAAATTTGAGTAATTATAATAACATGCCTTATAGATAGTTGTGGTAAAATTTAAGCCAGTTAAACCATGCAGTGCTATTGCAACAATGCCTGAAAAAGAGTAACATGCAAAATGTTCAATCATCTTCAGCTGTTGTTGTTGCTGCTGGGATTCATCTCCATGTGGTTTTGATCTAAATTAGTGTTTCCTAAATAATATAGAGATAATGAAACTCAAAGATGTGATCAGACTTATTAACTTCCAACCTTGGCAAGAAAGTAAAGTCATGTCTGGTTTTATTGCACTTTATTGAGCTTTGGAGATTTTTAACACTTGTTACAAATTGAAGGTTTGTGGAAGCACTGCCTGGAGCCAGTCTATTGACACAGCTTTCCAACTGCATGTGCTCACTTTGTGTTTCAGTGTCACATTTTGGTAATTCTTACAATATTGCAAACTTTTTTCATTACTACTATACCTGTTTTAGTGACCTGTAATCACTAATCATAGATATTAGCATTTTAACTGTTTTGAGGCACTATGAAACATGCTCATGTAAGACAGTAAATTTAATCAATGAATGTTGTGTGTGTTCTAACTGCTCCACAACCAGCCATGACCCCATCTCTTTCACATTCTTTAGTTTTCCCTTTTCTCTGAGACACATCAATATTGAAATTAGGCCAGTTACTAACCCTACAATGGCCTCTACCTGGTGAAGTAAAAGAAGGAGTCACACATCTCTTACTTTAAATAAAAAGTTAGAAATTATTAAGCTTAGTGAGAAAGACATGTCAAAACCCTAGGGAGGCTGAAAGCTATATCTCTTGCACCAATCAGTTAGCCAACTGGTGAATGCAAAGCTCTTGAAGGAAATTAAAAGTGCTACTTCAGTGAACACACAAATGATAAGAAAGAAAAGCAGGCTTATTGCTGATATCGAGGAAGTTTTAGTGGTCTGAATAGAAGATCAAACCAGCCACAACATCCCCTTAAGCCAAAGTCTAATCCAGAACAAGGCCCTAACTCTTTCCAGTTCTAGAGGACCAGGAGAGGTGAAGAAGTTGAAGAAGAAAAGTTTGAAGTCAGCTGGAGCTAGTTCATGAGGTTTAAGAAGTCGTCTCTGTATCTTAAAAGTGCAAGGTGAAGCAGCACATGCTGATGTGGAAGCTATAACAAGTTATTCAGGATATTTAGCTAAAATGATTACAATAAAAAACAGTTTTAATGTAGATGAAACAGCCTTCTACCGGAAGAAAATACCATCTAGAACTCTCAAATAAAGAGGAAAAGTCAATATCTGGTTTTATAGCTTCAAAAGACAGGCTGGCACTCTTGTTAGGAACTAATGCAGCTAGTGACTTTAAGTTGAAGCCAATATTCATTTACCATTCCATAAATGCTAAGGCCCCTAAGAATGATGCTAAATCCACTCTGTCTGTGCTTTATAAATGGAAAAACAAAGACTAGATGAAAGCACATCTGGTTACAGAATGATTTACTGAATATTTTAAGCCTGCTGTTGAGACCTATCTGCTGAGAATTAAAAAAAAAAAGATTCTTTTCAAAATAGTACTGCTTATTGACAATGTACCTTGTTACAAAAGAATAGTGATGGAGATTTATAAGGAGATTAATGCTGTTTTCATTCCTGCTAACAGAATATTTATTCTCCAGCCCATGAATCAAAGAGCAATTTCTTACTTTCAAGTCTTATTATTAAAGAAACACATTTTAAAAGACTGTAGTTGCCAGAGATAGTGATTCCTCCAATGGATGTGGGCAAAGTAAATCAAAAACCACGTGGAAGGAATCACCATTGTAGATTGCATTAAGAACATTCATGTTTCATGAGAGGAAGTCAAAATATCAACATTAACAGGAGTTTGGAAGAAGTTTATTTCAACTCTCATGGATGACTTTGAGGGGTTCCAGACTTCAGTGGAGGAAGTAACATTAGAAGGTGGTGGGAGTGAAATGAAACAAGATAGAAATAGTCTAAAGCTAAAGATGTGACAAGGTTGCTGCAATCTCATGATTAAACTTTAACGAATGAGAAGTTGCTTTTAAGGATGACCAAAGAAAATAGTTTCTTGACATGGAAACTACACATAATAAAAATGCTATGAACATTGTTGAAATAACAAAGGACTTAGAACATTACAAAAACTTAGTTTATAAAGCAGTGACAGAGTTTGAGAACATTGATTCCAATGTTTGAAAGAAGTTCTATTGTGGGTAAAATGCTGTGGGTAAAATAAAAGAGATGGCTGTAGGTGTGTCGCATTATACCTGGGATCTCTATTCTGTTTCATTTGTCTATGTATCTGCTTTTGTACCAGCACCAAGGTGTTTTGGAAATTGTAACCTTGTGGTATAGTTTGAAGTCAAGTAATATGATGCCTCCAGCTTTGCTATTTGATGTTATTTTGATGCTTAGGATTGCCTTGGCTATTCGGGCTTTTGTTTTGGTTCCATATAAATTTTAAAATAGTTTATTTTTTAATTATGTGAAGAATGTTACTAATATTTTGATAGTAATAGCATTGAATCTATAAAATGCCTTCTAGCTATTCATATCAAACTATCAGTCATTTTAGTAATATTAATCCTTCCTGTCTATGAGCATGGAATGTTTTTCCATGCTCACCTATCCATGAGCATTAAATGTTTTTCCATGCTCATAGATAGGAAGAATCAATATTAATTTGTTATCAATCAGCTTTAATATGTTTGCATCATCTCTGATTTATTTGAGCAGTGTTTTGTAATTCTCATTTTAGAGATATTTCAACTTCCAGGTCAGCTGTATTCCTATGGATTTTATTCTTTTTGTGGCTATTGTGAATGTGATTGTATTCTTGATTTTGCTCTCAGCTTGGATGTTGTTGTTGTATAAGTGTGCTACCAACGTATTTACACAATTTTGTTTCCTGCAATGTTACAAAATTTCTGTATCAGATCAAGGAGCTTTTGGGCAGAGACTATGGAGTTTTCTTGGTATAGAATCATACCATCTGCAGACAAGGGTATTTGAAGTTCCCCTCTTCCTATTTCTGTTCTTTTTATTTCTTCCTCTTGCCTGATTGCTCTGGCTAGGACTTCCAGTACTATATTGAACAGCAGTAGTGAGAGAGGGTATCGTCTTCTTATTCTGATTTTCAAGGGGAATGTTTCCAGCTTTTGCCCATTCAGTGTGAGGTTTAGTGTGAGCTTTCCATAGACGGCTCTTATTATTTTGAAATATATTCTTTCAATGCCTAGGTTTTCTTAGCGTTTTTAACATGAAGCAATGTTGATTTTTGTCAAAAGCCTTTTCTGTATCTATTGAGATAATCATGTCATTTTTATTTTTTATTCTGTTTGTGATGAATCACATTTGTTGATTTGCATATGTTGAGCCAACCTTGCATGCCAGAGGTAAAGCCTAATTGATTGTGGTGGTTTCACTTTTTGATGTGCTAAATTCAGTTTGCTGGTATTTTGTTGAGGATTTTGGTGTCTGTGTTCATCAAGGATATTGGCCTGACATTTTCTTTTTTTGCTGTGTCTGTGCCAGATTTTGGAATCAAAATGAAGCTGGTCTCATAGATTTAGTTGTGGTGGAGTCCCTCCTCCTTTTTTTTTTTTTTTTTTTTTTTTTTTTTGTGGGGTGTGTATTTTCGGTAGAAATGGTGCACTCTCTTCTTTATACATCTAGTAGAATTGCAATCCCTGGGGATTTTTGTTTGTTTGTTTGTTTGTATTACTGTGGAGTCAGTGGTAATGTCCCCTTTGTCATTTCTGATTATGGTTATTTGGTTCTTCTCTTTGACAAAGTTGACACAAATAAGAAATAGGAAAGAACTCCTTATTCAATATATAATGCTGGGATAACTGGATAGCTATATGCAGAGTATTAAAACTGGGCCCTTTCCTTACACCAGATACAAAAAAGCAACTAAAGTTGGATTAAGACTTAACTGTAAAACCTAAAACTATAAAAACCTTGGAAAATAGCCTCAGAAATACCACTCTGGAAACAGGAACTGGCAAAGTTCATCATTATAATGATGAAGACACCAAAAGCAATTGCAACAAAAGCAAAAATTGACAATGGGACCTAGTTAAACTAAAGAGCTTCTGCACAGAAGGAACTATCAACAGTGTAAACACAAAACCTACACAATGGGAGAAAATACTTGCATATTGTGAATTTGACAAAGGTTCAATATCTGGAATCTAAAAGGAACTTAAATTTTCAAGCAAAAAACAACAAAAATACTTTAAAGAGTGGGCAATGGACATGAATAGACACCATTCAAAAGACACACACACAGGCAGGGAGCATACAAAAAAATGCTCAACATGACTAATCATTACATAAATGCAAATGAAAACCACAATAAGATTCCCTCTCACACCTGTCAGAATGATACTGGCAAGTTTGTGGAGAGAAGGGAACACTAATACACTGATGTTGGGGATATAAATTAGGTTCAGTCATTGTTAAAATCTGTTTCACAATTTATCAAAGAACTTAATTACTCAAAGAACAAAATTAATTACAAAACAGAATTACTCAAAGAACAGAATTACCACTTGATCCGGCAATCTCATTATTGATATATACCCAAAGGAATATAAATGGTTCTACCATAAAGGCACATGCATCTGTATGTTCAGTGTAGTACTATTCACATTAGCAAAGACTTAGAATCAACCTAAATGCCCATCAATAGTAGACTTGATAAAGTAAATGTGGTACATTTATACCATGGAATACTATGCAACCACAAAAAATAATGAAACCATGTTCTTTGCAGGAACATGGATAGAGCTGAAAGTCATTCTCCTAAGCAAACTCACCCAGGAGCAGAAAAACAAATACCACATGTTCTCACTTATAAGTGGGAGCTAAATATCGATTACATATGGTTACAAAGAAGGGAACAAAGGACACCAGGACCTAATTGAAGGTGAAGCGAGAGAGGAGGGTGATGCTTGGAAAACTACCTATTGGTTTCAGTGCTTATTACTTGGGTGATGAAATAATCTGTACACTAAACCCCCACAATATGCAATTTACCTATATAACAAACCTAAACATGTAATAAAATAAAAGTTTTTTTAATGTTATCAAATAATATTATATGTTGCAAATAAATCTTGTAGGACAAGATAAGTCAATCAATGCGACAACCTTCAGTGTTGTCAGATTTTAAGAAATGGCCACAGCCACCCCAGTCCTCAGCAATCATCCCCCTGATTCATCAACGCACATTGACATCTAGGCAAGATTCTCCACCAGGAAAATGTTTATGACTTTCTAAATGCTCAGATGATTCTTAGCATTTTTTTAACAATACAGTATTTTAATTAACGAGTGATTTTGGAGACATTGCTATTGTATACTTAATAAACTATAGTGTAACATAACTTTTTATGCACAGGGAAAGCAATAAATTAGTGTGACTTGCTTTTTGCGATATTAGTTTTATTGCTGTGATCTGGACCCAAACCCACAATATTTCTGAGGTATGCCTGTCTATCATATTGTATAGACTGAACCTCTTTTCAAAGATGTTAAGATTATTTTATCCCTAAAATCCTCCATTTCTGGTTTACTTTCCATTCTCATACATTATTGTGACATTAAATTACAAATAGTTTTATCCAAGTCCAAAACTCTAGTTTACAAGCAAATAAATAAAAAAGAAAAAAAGTGATTACTTGCTATTCCCATTCTTTTTATGATCCAGGTCAAATTATTTAGGCTTCTTTAGTCTTATTTTTAAAAGTCATATATAAACAATGCTTCCTCTCTTGTAAATTCAGACATGTATTATCTCATCTCAACATTGGGATTGACATTCATCATATTAACAATAACTCTATAAGGTGGTATTTTTATTCACAATTTACAAATGGGAAAATTCAGGCCTAGTGAGGTTAAATAATTTTCCCAAGGTTATACAAATAGAAATGGTGGAGTCAAGCTGAGGGTTCCTTTCCTTCCCTCAGCAGGCAAATTTGTAGCAGGCAAATTTACACACCTCTAATTTAAGATTTTTTACTGTTATGCTACCATTTTTTACATACAGGATAATACAAGATATGTGCCAAATTATTACTGGATGCTACACAGGATGAAAATTATGCCAGATATTATATTGAAAATTTAAGTAGTATGAAAATAAAATAGTTTGAGCTGTGAGGAAGCTCAAACTATTCCACCTATGGGGACCTCATGTTAGTGTCTTAATGCTACATAGAGGGAAAGAGAGTGATGTCCAGCCAGCTCCTGGATGCTTTAGTTCTCAGTTGTCTTGTGTTAGGTGACAGCTGGTTACAATCATAAAAACCCAAAATACAACCACCCAACCAAACTCTTCTCATATTCCTGAACCGCAAAAATTATAAGAGATAATAAAACGTTTGTTATTAAGCTAGTGAGTTTGATGGTGGTTTGTTCCAAGGCAACAGATAACTGGAATGTCATTTTTTGCCTGGAAATAATATAATTTATGACCTATTTATAATAATCCACTATTGTATCACTTCATGCTGCTATAAAACATTGCCATAGACTGGGTGTTTTAAAAACAACAAAAATTTATTTCTCATGGTTTGGGAAGCTGGAAGCAAGGTCAGGGTGCCTGCATAGCCAGGTTATGGTGAAAGCCGTCTTCTAGAGAACAGATTTCTAGCTGTGTCTTTGCATGGCAGAAAGAGGGCAAGGAAATGCTTTGGAGTTTCTTTCATAAGGGCACTAATCTCATTCATGAGGGTTTCATTTGCATGATTAATTACCTCCCAAAGGCTGAGCTCCTAATACTGTCACACTGAGAGTTCAAAATTCAGCATATAAATTTTGAGAGGGCACTTATTTAGTCCATTACATCCCTGAAGAGATTTTATTGTACCATTTGCCTGGAAGAGCCTGGTTGTAAGACCTGGGAATCTCGTGTGGAATGGCAGGAAATACTTAAAACTGAGACTCAATATTGAGTCTAGTCTCATCTAAACCTATTAAAATTTGAGTTCAGGCTCATTAGAATCTTCTAGGCTGGTATTGCAAACAAAGCAATTGATCGTTTATAATTATTAGGTCCTTTTTGGAAAATATATTTTTGATAAGCAAAATAGATATATAGACCACTACTTATTACCAGAGGCTTTGTTAAGAACAATTGTGAAACTTAACAATTAGTTTTTCACTAATGAAACAAGAGAAAATGTGTATTGATTGACTAAACATATTTTATAGCATTATGATTATCTCATGAAAAAGGCATAATAATATCTTACATCTGATTGCCTACACTCTAGTTTGGAGTCTGAAGAGTTTCTGGTCAGAACCGATTATTAGAGGATTATGTTTCATTAGATCCCAACTGGAAAAATATAGTTATATGTTAGCACCAGAATAGTCCTCTACTGAGCCTTTTACCACAAAAAAAAAAAAAAGAGAGATTTGGAAGATTAGAAGGGTAGAAATCAGGGACATCATCAAATCCACAGAACATGACTCTTTTTATTCCTCGTTAACATGCTGCCTATCAAATAATATATGGAATAAGAGTTATGGTTGTCTTCTCCTAAAATCTCATTACCAGATAACAGTGAAGTATTAACACATATTAAACTTTAAGTGAAACCTAAGACTTGTGTGTATTAAAATTTTTGACACTATGATAATCTTTCAATATTATTTGTGATATCATTATGTACTCATGGTATTTTATAGATGCACTATGTCTCAACCTTTTGCAATTATTATTTTGATAATTAAATTATCACAATCTGACTACTGTCAGATTGACCTTTCAATCTAGTTCTTGAGTTTCTTGACACAACCAGATTAAAATTCCTTGCTGTCTGCTAAAATAAGATGTGCCAGTATTACCCTGTATATTTCCTGCCCCAAACATGAAATTGACCATTGCTTCAAGTAGAAAGCCATGGTTTCTTTGAGTGGCAAATGATAATCTGAACCGCAAGAGCATTATATTAGGTTTATCCTGGTAAAATGGCATCTCTGTTAGATGATTATATTGTACAGAGCTAAAATTAATTCACATTTTTTAAAAATCATCAACTAACACTGGTATTTTCAATTTTGTTTCAAAGTGACAGCAGTCCTTCTTCCTTTCTTTGATTTTATACCATATCTTTTGTTCTTTCTATGTGGAAATCCTGATTATTAATAACATAAGTATAATTTCTAATTTATTTTATTCAATGATCTGAAGTCAATTTTGAATAAGACCAGTATCATTATTAACAATATCATATTAATAATGTACATATAAAATGGCAAGTTCTGTCACAAAATTAATTTTCTTAAGGATATGTAATCAAGACAGCATTTTCCTACTTTTGCTTGGTGCGTTTGTATATCACAGTATATGGTTGCTTTCATCATTCACTTTATTTTCAGTTTGACAGTGCAGAGTGCCAAAAAAGTGAGTTTCAGATTTTAAAAAGAAGGTTATTTTCAGAGATTATTATTTGTGGAGGCAGTTTTAAGCTTCATAAAGATATTTGGGGCAGATGTAGAGTGAGTGCTCCCTGTCCAATTTGATATGGCAGGAAAATTCCAAGAACTCAATATCCAAGGTCCTAGGCAAGAGTTTTATTTTAATCACTTGATAATAGCCAATTCATAACACCGTAATAAGGATATTCAAAAGTTCACAGAACTATTCTAAAAATAATTTTTCTACTTGGGAATTCCTGCCCCAGAAGGGCAGTATAATTTTGAATTTGCTTTCATGTATTTTATTATTTATTTATTTATTTATTTATTTATTTATATTTTTAGAGACACCGTCTCACTCTGTTACTTAGGCTGGAGTGCAGTGGCAAAATTACAGTTCATTGAAGCCTCAAACCCCTAGGCTCAAGACATCCTACTGCCTCAGCCTCTCAAGTAGCATGTGCTAACACACCTGGCTAATTAAAAAAAAAAAAAATTGTGGAGGTGGCATTTAACTGTGTTGCATAGGCTAGTGTGAAGTTCTGGTCTCAAGCAATCCTCCCACCTTGGCCTTTCAAATTGCTGGATTACAGATGTGAGCAATCACACCTGGCCACGTTTATGTATTTTAGATGCTTATCTTTGCAATTTATTATGGGGATTTTTTTCCTCTACTCAGAATACGGAAGTGAACCTTCTTGTTCCTAAAGAGTGGTATTCTTATAACTTCCTTTTACTGGGAGCAACTTTTCTGTTGCCCAATTTATAGCATAAAGTATAAAACCTTGTTTCTAATTCTTGCATTACAATTACATCACCAGCTCTTTTTCTCGAGTTTATATCAGATTGTCATCTGTTGCATCAATTTGAGGGTTGCAATTCTGATTTTAAAATTTCTCTAACCTCCCAAATGTATAAATCCACCCAGATTTGATCAAACTAATCTGCCCTAAACCTCAACAACTTCATCACTGTAAAACTCTGCTTGCCTTCTCTGTAGCCTCACCACCTGTCTCATGTTCCTCCAGGTGGCCTAATCTCTACTGTGTCTGCCACAGCCTGAGTTAAGTCAGTGGCTCCTCCTCTGTGTGTGTAGGATCTGACTTCCCTGGCAGTTGCTTGAAAGGGACAGGTATCAAAACCAGGAAATTCAAGGGATGTAGTGCTATGTGCTGTGAGTTTAGGTAAGAAAGAAACCTCTGGCAGATACATTTTTCTCACTTTATTTTTCCTACCACCCGTCTGTCCCAAGTGGGGCGATTCCACACGGCTCCTTCAGAAAATACTGTGACTTAACAACTTGTTTTCTTATGATGGCGTGACTAGCTTAGTAAGACATAACAATGTATTTGTGTTTCCTCCTTCCTTGCCTCACTTTACTATTTCTGCCTTAATATTTATTTTTTATAAAGTCTTAGCATGTAAATTTGCCCTAAAACAGGCTAAAGCAGTTTTCCATTCCTGTCTGGCATCTACAGATTTATGTATTATAAAATTCTATTTACCTACAATAATTATGATTAGTGAAGTCTGGTTTTCACTGGATCTGATGTTGCATTGCTGTGAACGAAAGCTGATTTTGAGGGCAAGTTTTGTGAGAAGTCGACTCTTTTAGGAACCTGCCCTATAGATGCTGCAAAGCCTAGCTGGTAGTATTTAGGCTAGATTCATCTTAAATGTAGTCATGGAGCCATAAGCAAATATAGAAGTCAAATCCTAGGGCTTTTTATGGATAAAAGCTAGACAAATAAAAATTTTGTATATTATCTATTGAAATTGGCAGTTTAATTCCTAGAGCTGAGTTCCAAAGAAAACCAAAACAACAATAACAGAGAAGCAAAGGCCCTGAAGGGTTAATAATTTTAAAAACAAGAATTAGTGGCACAACTAAATTGAAGATTTTCTGATTCCATTTTGGTGCCAGTGACCCTAACAAGTTTTTGGGCATTCCAGGTATTTGCTTGGTGAGTGGTTTAGCTTCATTCATACGAAAAGAAACAAATCAGGTTTGTTGAAAGAGTTTCTATTTGATTTGAAGATACTTTTACTAACTACAATAAAAACACAAATATGATTACATTTTCATTTTGTCTAAACTAATGTTCATCCCAGCCAATGGTAAGTAGTGTAGAAGCATCTAAAATTCATTGATTTGATACTATAGAGACAAAGAAAGTACTGATTGACTGAGTGTCCCTTTGCAAGGTGTCATCTTGCCATTAGGTAAACTAGATGTGATTGAATACATTAATCAAATATGCATTTCAATGGTTTTAGATTTTCTACATCCTACCACATTACAACATGGAAGCATAATATATTAAGAGGTCTACAGTTAATTGAAGAGCCACAGAATTGAGCAGAGTCATTGCAACTAAAACGGGAGAACTTGAGAAAACTGAGAATCTCGTTACCCGCAACAGTATCAATGATAGCATCATTACTTAATGATATAAATATTTTATTGTATTTACAGCTAGTTCATTTCTCCTGTCAATCAGGTCTTTGCTCATCATTGTTTTCCCTTCTTTTCTCAGCAGTAAATGGAAGTTATTCTTATTTTCTAATGAAAACATTTTGGGGAGAGGGGACATGACTTAGATTAGTAGTCTCAGCATCTCCTCTCCTACCTCAAAATATGTATGTAAGCACTCCTTCAAAAAAAAGGCATTTTTCTTTTTAAGAGGACTTCTGGTTCTTCCCTACATTATGTCATTGATTTTTTCTACAGTCTTGGAGAGTAGCTGTTATTACGCTGTTTATTACAAGAGGAAACAAAATAAAATAGTGTGAAGTAATGTTTTGCAAGTTTCCATAGCTGAATAAAAGACACAACTGAAACCATATAAAGCACTTCTAATATTTCCCATTATCCTGAATTTCTGGTCTTCGTATAGTATTCTTCATTTTAAAATAGTCTTCTTTTTTATGAAGAACAAAAGTACTAAATACATGTTTGATAAAACATAAAAATTATAACTACCATTATCATACACTTGTGTATGTCAAATACTCTGTAATCCATTTTCCATCTATTACCTCAATCAATTTTGGCAACAACTGTTTAGTATATACTTTTATTATTATTCCCCTTTGACATGTGCATTTATCCTCTATTGAGAAGAATCTGAGCCTTACAGAGATGGAATAACATGCTTGAGATTGTACCTTAGTACATTGCCAAACTAGAATAGTTCAAACCCCCGCCTGCATGCAAACCTGTGGTCCTAACCACAATACCATATTGCCACAGTTTCACCTTTGTTGACTGACATAAAAATCTGGATTGCTTCGCAAAGTCCTGAATAGCAAGAAAGACTCTTACATTTGTTTTTACATTTCACTTACTAACACAGTAGCTTTGTGAGAAATGTTCATTTACTTAATTAAAGAATAAATGAATGTTAAAAATGTTTCAAACATCTAAATGTTCTCATATATTTAAATCATAGCACTGCAGAAAATATTATGTTTTCCCTTTAGAATTTGGAAATTAAAGAGAAAATAGAGCATTTAAAAAATATATTGTGCCTCGTTTTGTTTTCATGTGCTTTTATCTATCCGAGCATTGTAAAATATAGAAACTGGACCTTTCTCTTTTCTTAAATTCCAAGTCAGAAGACACATAAATTATCACTCACTCTTTATAAAAGGAAATTATGAATTCTTGATCAAACATATGAAGTAATGCATTTCTGCCAGCCAACATGTATCTCTAGTCACTTGTAAAATATCAAAATAATCATTAAAGTGTAGCAATTTGAGTTTAAACATTTTACATATTTTACCAAATTTGATATTGTCTAAAATCAAGTGGGGTAGGCAACGCCAGCATAATTTTTATTAACTTTATACATAGAAAAGTTGAAGATTAGCGAATTATCAATGGTTTCCTTACCCACAATTCAAATGTAGCATCCTTGTTTTTTTCCCTTTTTCTTTTTAAATTCATCCTCATCCTTCTTTTCTTTTTTATTGGTGATACTAGACTAGTAATTTATATTTTTGTCATGCTAGAGAGCACTAACAACTGATTAAATTTGGCATATAAAATATAGTTTCCTTTTTTCTTTGTATTGAACTATAAATATTACCTTCAATCTTTTCAAATTTATTAAGGCTAGTTTTGCAAATTAATATATGATTTATTTTAAAGAATGTTTCATGTGAGCTTGAGAAGAATGTGTATTGTGCTGCCAGTGGGTAGGATGTTCTGTATATGTCCGTTAGACCATTTGACCTATAATGCTGTTCAAGTTCACAATTTTCTTATTGATTCTACGTCCAAGTGATCTGTCTATTGGTGAAAGTGTAATGAAGTATCTTGCTCTTATTAAACTGCAGCCTGTCTCACCCATCTGATCTAATAAGGTTTGCTTTATATATTTAGGTGCTCCAATGTTGGATGCATATATATTTAAAATTTTTACAACTTCTTAATGAATTTGACCTCTTTCTCATGATGATTTTCTTTGTTTCTTTTCATAGTTTTACATTTAAAGTCTATTTTGTTTAAATATCTACCCCTGTAATCTTTTGGTCACCATTTGCCTACAGTATCTTTTTCCGTCCCTTCACTTTCAGTCTATGTGTGTCCTTATGGTTAAAGTGTGTCTCTTGTAGGCACCATATGTTGAATCTTTTAAAAATCCATTCAGCCAGTCTTTGTCTTTTGATTGGAGAATTTAATCCATTTACATGTAAATTAATTATTGATAGGTAAAGATTTGCTAGTAATATTTTGTTACTTTTACGAACTGTTCTGTAGTCATCATGTTCTTCTATTCCAATTTTGCTACTGTATTTTTAATTTGTTGCATTTTTATAGTTGTATGCTTGAATTATTTCTGTTTATCTTTTGTGTGTTTACTGGAGGTTTTATTCTTGTGGTTATTATAAGGCTTACATTAAGCATATTATTGTTATAATGAACTAATGTAAGCTGATGTTTCCTTAACTTCAATCGCATACAAATACTCTAAATTTTACTTCTTTTCCAACCACTACATTGTACACTTTTGATGTCATACTTTACATCTAATTATATTGTGTTTATTCACCAATTATTTATAGTCAGAGTTGTTTTAATATTTTTTAAACTCTTATACTAAAGTTAAGAATGACTTACATGCCACCTTTAAAGTATTCAAGTATTTTAAATTTGACTAGATACTTACATTTACAAGGGAGTTTTATACTTTTATATATTTTCATATTTTTATTTGTTATCTTTTTTCAACTTGAAATTTACCTTTAAAATTTCTTTTAAGCAGTTAAGGATCAGACTCATGTAGTGTCTTCTATGTTTGCACAATATGTAGCATAAAATAGCTACTCTCTCTATATATTAAAGTAATGAATAAACTGTGTGTACTTGAAATATATCCCTGATATTATGACATAATAATGAAATTATACATAATTAGTGTGTATTTTCACTGAAATATGACTTCTCTTCCTTTTGTAAATTCAGTCATGTTAAAACACATAGATATATGTGTGCAATACATATATAAACACATGTATGTATAAAATATACTATATATAATGTATTATATATTTTATGTATATGTATAAAATGTATAACATATATAAAGTGTATTTTATACAGTATATTTGAATGGATTGTATTTTATACATCTATGTATAAAATATGTATGCATATATGTATTTTATATACATTAATATAATGTATAGATGTTATATAATATAGACATTGATATATGTAAAACACATATATCAATGATCTATAGCATCTAACAGATTTAAACTCATATGTAGAGTTTATAGAATCACCACTATATTTTTTCTTAAGGCAAAATAATCTTTTAGGTGCTATAAATACATATATCAATATCTACATTATATAATATCAATACATTATATTACATATGCATATGTACATATACATTGATATAATGTACACATATACCTATGTGTATATATGTGTTCAGATATATACATGTATGAGTTTTCACTCATAGAAACCACTCCTGTGAATGTTATGGAAAGTAACTAATTACACTATTCTCTTGTGTGTGCATGAAATGTGCCACTGTCTCAGTATAGACGCAAGTTTTAAATAGTTCAGACTAAGGTAGTAAACCAGTGGGGCCTCATGTGTCCTCTTTTGATTGAGCTTTGCATCATTCAGTGTTGCTTTAAACTGCCTCATATACTCTTTTCTCAGTACTTTTCTGCCAGTTTTGCAGCAATATAAATTTCCAGATGACAAAATCTGTTAGATGCTGTAAAAACCAAACAAAGCAATGGTACTGAGGCTGGGTGAAATGAACATTTTTCTTTGAAACTGAGCACACAGAGTGACTTCTAATAATTCACCATGGACAGCATGAGCTCAGCTATACTGAAATGGTTCAAGAAGCTGGGAAATAATGTCTCTTAGTTTTAGCTGTCAAAGTATAATCACCCCAAGCTCACTTTATTTAATACTTTTCAAAAGTTTGTGGAAGCAACTTTCAGTAATAAGGCTTGACCAACATAGCATAAAATTCTACATTCAGCTTTCAAAATATTGACCTTTTCTCTGCCTCAAGAAAAAATATAGTGGTGATTCTATAATTAAACTCTAAATAGGACAAGTTAAATGACCTGCTTTGTGGTGCCCCAGAAGCTGATAAGGTCTTGCACATGTTTGTCTGCTCCAAGCTGCTTCAGAGAATAAACTTCAGGTAGCACAGCTGGACTTCCTCTCTCAGGATCCATCATGCTCCTGATCCAACATCTTTCAAGAATTTGCAGGGACACTTGCAAGAATATTTATAGCTATATTCATCCCCACATGCACCATACCCTAATTATATGTGATCAGATTTCTCTTCTGTGCAAGTAAGATTGGAAAGACCATGCTTATACCTGCAGTAATTCCCTCTCATCTGCATCTCCATATGTATTTATATATATATATATATATTTATATATATCTCCATATATAATATTATATTTATATAAATTAAGAACACTTTTTTTCTATACAGACATACCTCTGACAGAGTTTAAATTTATAAATTAGGCACAGTAAGATATCAACAATTATAATAAATAGAACAATTTATTATACAATTATAACAATATGTCAGAACAATTATAACAATATGTCAGCATCACTAATCTTGCATTTAAAGGCCATTATGAAGTAAAGTAAGGGTTACTTAAGCACAGGCAATTCAATACCACATCAGTCAATCTGATAACCCAGGTGGTTACTAAGTTACTACAGGTAGGTAGCATATACAGTGTGGATACACCAGACAAAAGGAGGATTTATGTCTAGGGCAGGATGAAGTGGGTGGCATGAGATTTCATCACGTTGCTCAGAATGACGCACAATTTAAAACTGAAGAAATGTTGATATCTGAAATATTTCATTTAATATTTTTGAAGCACAGTTGACCATGATTAACTGAAACACCCAAAGGTGAGACCACGGATAAGGAGGACTACTGTATAGTGCTCGAAATGTGCATATTTAGAAAAACTAATTTATTTATGCTAAAGAATATTTAATATATTAACAAGTAAAAATGACTAACAGATCAAATTGGATCATTTTCTGTTTTTGCTCAACCTTTTCACCAAGTCTTTTTTGCCTGAAACATACTGACTCCACTCTTTTTGGAGTAAAAATTTCCCTGTTATTTTCTTTATTCAACTGAATTTTTACTTTCTCTAAAAATTTTATTGACCTTGCCTTGAAGTGCAGAGCTTGAATTTGCCCCAGTGTACCATGGCAATTTATTATTAGCAAAAATTATAATTAAATTAATATTTTTTTCTTTGGGCTTCTAATTAAATTAACACTAATTAAAGAATTTATACTGCACTTGTTAAATTAAGACAATTCAGATTACAGTGATGACAATCAGCACTTTAAACTTCAGTAGCAAAGGAGACTTAAAATAGTGACCTTCAGTATTAAGCATCCCATATCCCTGTTTGTTAGGAGGAGGCTATTATTGGAGATAGCAATAAAATAATTTGTAAAGGGGCATCTATTTTTAATAGTACAATGCTGAGTACTGACAAACCTCATTTTAATGCACTTTATTGTACTTTACAATTATTGTGTTTTTGCATATTGAAGATTTGTTGCAACTTCTTTGATCAACCCTATTACCACCATTTTTCCAAAAGCATGTGCTTCTTATATACATCCACATCAGCATGCTTTAGCAATAAAGTATTTTTAGTTAAGCTATATACATTGTTTAGACATGTTATTGCAAATTTAAAAGACTGTAACATAATTTTTACATGCACTGAGAAACCAAAAACTTTGTGTAGCTTGTTTTTTATTGTAGTAGTCTAGAACAGAACCTTCAACATCCCTGAGGTGTTTCTGTACATAAAAGAATGTCTAAGAAGCATCAGAAATATTCTGTTGGCTACACAGGTTATGAGTTGCTATTGAGTATTAGTTTTCTAGATGGAACACAGCCCTGAATGCCAAAGTTCTGCACTTCGAGTATTTAGAAATAATTATATAGAAATAATAGCATTTAATATCTGTTATTATGCATTTTCCCCAAGTAATCTTTTGCATAATTCACTTCAAAAAAAATTGTGCCCTTATTTTGTTTATCTACAAAAGACTATTAGTAGGAATCAAAATTATATCATAAAAATATTTCAAGGAAACACCCAATTATTGTGATTTTTGTTAGTAGAAATTGAATTCAAAATCTTCCAAAGGGCTTTACTTGTAGATTTTTATTAAAATTAGATGCTATTTTAAGAACTTAAAATATATTTATTGATAAATATGTAAATATATTTATATTATATCTTTATATATGTGCAATAAAATTAAATGTACATATAACTTTTATATAACATATATTACTATATTTTATTTATATTTACATATTTCGAAGAAAATTAAATATACATGTAATATGTATTTTAATTCATATATATTTCCAACAAAATGAAGTATATATACATATAAAAATATTATATCTATATTTCCAATAAAATTAAAATAAACACATTTTTGAATATGTTATTTTAAATATTCTCTATATTATAAAGTATGCTTTCAAAAGTTTTTAGAAATAACATTTTATTTGAAATATTTTCGGTAAACAAAAATAGAGTAATATCTTCGAATCAACAATGCTTATAATAAAGTTTCACTCGAGGTAATTAAACTCAATTTAGCATAGAAGTTTTTGTATTCATTGTGTATATTATTGCAAAATATTACAAACTATCTAACATAATCTACTACATTATAAAAATTCTGCTTTTTTAAAAAAATAAATAAATACATCATGGGAATATGGCCATGGACATTGTGTCTGGAGACCTAAGTTCTGTTTCCATTCTTCAGTAATGAGTCAGCAAGCCTCTTCCAGCTAGTGTATGGAAGAATATGACAGAAAAAAAGCTGGAGAAAAAATATTTTTAAACTTATGCATGAAGTCCTCAACAGAACCCCAAACTGACCCAACATCACTCGTATGCTTGAACCAACTAGAATAAACGGTGGAAAGTTTGAAGAGTGAGCTATTAGTGTGGAATACTGACCAGGTTTTACATTGGCTTCTGGGTAGGATGCAGGCATGGAAGACAAGAATAGCACAACAAAGACTAAAAATTAATTTGGCCTTTGAATCATAGCTCACAAATGTGGGACAGAACATGTTTTCTGAACCAAACAGATTTTTTCCTGTGAAAATAGCAGATTTAAAGAGAACATAATTCTCATACCTATAATTTTCAGCATATAATCAATAATTATATATTACACCAAGAACCAGAAAAGGCTTAACTCCTATGAGAAATGAAAATTATCAGATGCCAAGACTGGTACGAGACAGATGTTAGAATATCCAACATGACTTTTAAGACAGCTGTTATAAACATGCTCCCAACAACATTATTTTAAAAACCCCTAAACAAGTTAAAAAGAATAGAAAGTCTCAAAAAACATAGAAGATGTAAAAAAGAAACAAATGGAAATTTCAGAATTAAAAAATATAATAATTGAAACAAAAGAAAACACTCGATGGGCTTAGTAACAACACGTAGATGACAACACGTAGATGACAGAGGAAAAATAAGCAGTAGACTTGAAGATAAATCAGTAGAAATGATCCAATTGAAGTAAAATAAAAATATATATATTTAAAAAAATAAACTCAGACCCAGATACCTGTGGGACATTAAAAATTACTTATTTTTCATTTCATTGGCATCTTAGATGAAGAGATAGAGTGTGGAAAAAGCATTTAGAGAAATAATAGCTGAAAACTTTCCAAATTTAGCAAGAACCATAAGCTTACATATTGAAGAAGCTGAGCACCTCTAAAAGAATAAATCTGAAGAAATACATGCTATGATAGTCACATTTTTAAAAAATGAAATAGGAAACATAATTATTGAAAGCAGCCAAAAAGATTTATTATCAATGAAAAAAAATAATTATTAAAATGACAGCTGATTTCTGGTCAAAAATTATGGAGCAAATAAAAAAGTAGCACAACATTGTTTAAGTGCTACAAGAAATGTGTAGTCAAAATTCTGTAGCCAGTGAAAATATTCTTTGGGAATAAAGGTAACATAAAGAGGTAACATAAAGACATTCTCAGTTAAAAGAAAATTAAGAGAATTTGTCACTAACATACATTTGAGCAAGCTGGTAAAGAAAATTCTTCCAACAGAGAGAAAAGGCTAAAAAGTACAAACTAGAAAAATCAGAAATGAAAAAAGAGGAAAAAAAGAATAAATACATGGGTAAATATAATACACTATTCTCCTTTATAATTTTTAAAAATTTATTTCACCAAACATTAAAATATATTTTAATTTTAAAAAACAGTTTTTCACCAAAAGAAAAAAATATTAACTGTGTTTAATGTTGTTCTCAGTGTTTGTAAAGGAAAGATTTAATACAATTTAATACAATTATACTATAAAAAGATGAGGGCAAAAAGACCTAAACGCTAATAAAATTTTGATATTCCACTTAAACTAGTAATCTGTTGATACTGACAGACTAGTATAAGTATTGTATGTTGAAATCCCAAGAGAATACAATAAAAACAAACAAAATAAACGTACTCTAAATCACTACAGAAAAATCAAACTTAAAAAAAAATAACTGTTCAAGTAATTGTAGAAAGGCAGAAGAGAGAAGAGAATAGAAAAAAAGAGGAGACAGCAAATAAAATGGAAGGCTTACATTCTAATATATCAATAATCACATTAAACATAATTAAACATGGAATATCATTTAAAATTTCCCTAAGGTGAAAAGAAATAAAAAGAAAAAAATCTCTATGAATGAATACCAGGGTGTCATAAACATCAAATTCACATTAACTACAAATGTCTAAATACACCAAGGAAAATATAAGAATTGAAATATTAGATAAAATAAAACATGGCCCAATTATATTCTATTTAAAAGAAACTTATTTTTTAAATAAATAGATAAGTTACAAGTGAAAAGTAGGGAAATAAAAACTATGCAAACACTATTTCAAGAAAGCTAAACTGGCTATATCAACATCAAATGAACGAAACTTTTGTTAGAGAAATTAAAATTGCTAGAAAAATAGAGGGTAATTACATAATGATAAAAACATCAATTCATCAATTTATGAAGAAGACATACAAATTCTAAATGCATATCAACCAAAAAGGGGCAAAAATGGACGGAACTAAAGAATAAATAAATAAATAAACAAATAAATAAATAAATGCACAATGTTAGCTACAGATTTCAACACCTGAATAAGTTTCTTATTGTTGTTGTAACAAATTACCACAAATTTAGTAGCTTACATAAGATAAATTTATTATGTTACAATTCTGGAAGTCAGAAATCTAAAATTGGTTGATAGGGCTGTGTTCCTTTAGAACATTTTAGTGGAAAATCCAGTTTATTTTCTTTTCCAGTATTTAGGGATGACTTGCATTCCTTGACTTGTGGTGGTCTCTTGCATCACTCCGACCTTTGCTTCCAACATGACATCTCCTTTTTCTGTCTCTTACCCTCTTTCCTCCCTCTTTTAAGGATCATTGTTAATACATTGAGCCTAGCCACACACCCCAAAATAGTCTCCTTATTTAAGGATTGTTAACTTAGTGTGTGGAGACATTTTGCCATGTAAGAACAAATATTTACAGACTCTTGAGAATAAGACATGAATATCTTATAGTGGCCATATTCAGTTTACCAAAATATTTATTCATCATTCATTGATAGATCCATTAAACTGAAAAATTATCAAAAATATAGAACGACTAAATAACAAAACCAACTAACAAAATCTACTGGATATTTATAAAACACTGTATACAACAACAATAGAATACACATTCCTTATAAGCTCACATAGAATATTTAACAAAATTGCCAATATCCTGTTTTATAAAAAATTATTAACATATTCCTAAGAATTGAAATCATATGAATCATGTATTTTCACTCATAAAAATGGAATCAGTCTATAAAATCGGTGACTGACAGATAATACTAAATACCTGAAAATTAAACATCACATTTGAAAACAATCTGTAAGTTAAAAAGGAAATATCACAGAAAAATTAAAATATATATTTAGCTGAGTTAAATACAAATTAAACTTAAAAATATTTGCCAATTATAGCTAAAGCAGTGCTTTGAGAAAAAAGATAGCAATAGATGCTTTTATTAAAAAATAAAACATACGCAAATTAATAACCTAAGTTCTCACTATAAGAAACCACTAAAAGAGAAGCAAACTAAACCCAGAACAAGCAGAAGTAAAAAGGAAAAATAATAGTAACTATTAGAACAAAACTCAATAAAATTGAAAATAGAAAAATAATAAAGTTAATTAAACAAAAAGAGTCTCTTTGAAAAGACCAGTAAAATCAATAAAAGACCAACAAAATCAAAGCTTTAGAAAGATGGACAAATAAAAAAGAAAAAAGACACAAAGTTAAAATGTCCATATTACATAATGCAATCTACAGATACCATGCAATTCCTACCAAAATTCCAGGCATTTTTATAGAAATAGAAAAAATAATTTTAAAATTCATATGAAACCACAAAAGACATCAGATAGCCAAGGCAATCTCAAGCAAAGAGAAAAAAACTGAAGACATCACACTACGTGATTTCAAAATCTATAGTAGTCAAAACATTATAATACTGGCATAGTAATCAAAACAAAGCATAGTAATCAAAGCATCATAATACTGGCATAAAAACAATATGTATTCCAATGGAACAGAATAAAGATCCCAGAAATAACTCCACACATTTAAGGTCAGTTAGTCTTTGACAAAGATGCCAATAACACGTAATGGAGACAGGATAGTGTCTTCAATAAATGGATCTAGGAAAACTTAATATCCACATGCAGAAAAATAAAATTTCACCATAATCTCACATCATACATAAAAATCAACCCTAAAATGAATGGAAGACTTAAACATATAAGTCCTGAAGCTGCAAAAGTACTAACAAAAATACAAAGTAAGTTCTTGACATTGGTCTGGATGTTGATTTTTTTTTTTAATTTTAATTTAGATATGACTCACAAATCATAGAAAACAAAAGCAAAAGATAGAAAATAGAATTGCATCAAACTCAAAAGTTTCTACACAGCAAAGGAAACAACAGAGTGAAGAACGGGAAAAAATATTTGGGATTAATACTTAAAATATATATAAGGAACTTATACAACTCAATGGCAAAGAAAGAAACGAACATAACTAAAAAGGGGCAAAGTACCTGAACAGACATTTCTTAAAAGAAGACATATAAATTGGCCGGGCGCAGTGACTCACGGCTGTAATCCCAGCACTTTGGGAGGACAAGGTAGGCGGATTACGAGGTCAGGAGATGGAGACCATCCTGGTTAACACGGTGAAACCCCGTCTCTACTAAAAATGCAAAAATTAGCTGGGCGTGGTGTCATGTGTCTGTAATCCCAGCTACTCAGGAGGCTAAGGAAGGAGAATCACTTGAACCTGGGAGGCGGAGGTGGCAGTGAGTCGAGATCCTGTCACTGCACTCCAGCCTGGTCCACAGAGCAGAACTTGTTTAAAAAAAAAAAAAAAACACTTATTAACGTCCCCGGGGTTATGAAATCCCGCTCAACATCAGCAATCAATGCAGATCAAAACCACTTTGAGAGATTCCTTCAGTTGGTGAAGGTATGGACTAAAAACAAAAACAAAAACAAAAACGAGCCCTTGCATAACTGTTGGTGGGAATGTAAATTAGCACAGCTACTATGAAACACAGTAATGCGGTTCCTCAAAAAATTGAAAATAAAACCACCATGTGATCCAGCATACACACAGGAAATGAAGTCAGCATGTCAGAGATATGCCTGACTCCCATGATTATTACAACTTCATTCACAAAAGCCAAGATATGGAACCAATCTGCAAGTGTGTCAGGGGATGAACTGATTAAAACAAAATTAGTTGAACAGGCAACCTACAGAATGGGAGAAAATTTTTGCAATCTACTCATCTGACAAAGGGCTAATATCCACAACCTACAAAGAACTCAAACAAATTTACAAGAAAAACACAAACAACCCCATCAAAAAGTGGGCAAGGGATATGAACAGACATTTCTCAAAAGAAGGCATGCATACAGCCAACAGACACATGAAAAAATGTTCGTCATCACTGGCCATGAGAGAAATGCAAATCAAAACCACAGTGAGATACCCCCTCACACCAGTTAGAATGGCAATCATTAAAAAGTCAGGAAACAACAGGTGCTGGAGAGGATGTGGAGAAATAGGAACACTTTTACACTGTTGGTGGGATTGTAAACTAGTTCAGCCATTATGGAAAACAGTATGGCGACTCCTTAAGGATCTAGAACTAGAAGTATCATATGACCCAGCCATCTCATTATTGGGTATATACCCAAAGGATTATAAATCATGCTGCTATAAAGACACACGCACACATATGTTTATTGCAGCAATATTCACAATAGCAAAGACTTGGAATCAACCCAAATGTCCATCAGTGACAGACTGCATTAAGAAAATGTGGCACATATACACCATGGAATACTATGCAGCCATAAAAAAGGATGAGTTTGTGTCCTTTGTAGGGACATGGATGCAGCTGGAAACCATCATTCTCAGCAAACTATCGCGAGAACAGAAAACCAAACACCGCATGTTCTCACTCATAGGTGGGAACTGAACAATGAGATCACTTGGACTTGGGAAGGGGAACATCACACATCGGGGCCTATTATGGGGAGGGAGGATGGGGGAGGGATTGCATTGGGAGTTATACCTGATGTAAATGACGAGTTGATGGGTGCAGCACACTAACATGGCACAAGTATACATATGTAACAAACCTGCACATTATGCACATGTACCCTAGAACTTAAAGTATAATAATAAAAAATAAAATAAAAAAATAAAAAAATAAAAACACTGACAGTAAATTCTGCCAATTTAAAAAATTTGAAAACATTCCCCTACTCTTTGTAGAGTGCCATTCACAAGTAACCTCCACTTTTACTATTTCCTTCATTAATTCAAGAAATATATATTGTACCAGTCTCAGTACATTCCTGGAGTTAAAAAATATCCTTATCCAAACAGATCTTCCAGAGTGGAGAAACAATGAGAGACAGATAGTGAGAAAGGTAGCAAAGAAAGATGGTAATTTGGGCGTTATAATTTTAGAAAAACTGGATAATGGAATAGAGAATGCCATGGTGCCTGCTTTAGACAGGAGCATCAGAGAAGCCCCTCCAATGTTGACTTCTCAAGTACCTTACAGTGATGCTCAGAACATAGCTGTTCAACTAAAAATCAAGGTTGTTCAACTACAAATCAAGTACATTTTCAATGGGTGAGCAAATAAATCTGTAAATGATGCATATGAGATACTTTCATAGAAATCAGGCAGTCATAGAGCTCTGTTCTGGGAGATGGTTAAGCAGACTCTATATGGCCTATGGAGTTATGTGACTTGTTTGTTTAATGATGTTTGAAAATGTTGTCCCCCCCAAAAAATAAAATAAAATAAAACAAAATTGGTATGTATATTCAGTGGAATATTATTTAGCCTTAAAAAAATAAGGAAATACTGCCATTTACAACAACATAAGTGAACCTAGAAAACATTATGTTAAGTAAAATAAGCCACACACAGAAAGACGGATACTGCATGATCACACTTACATGTATAATCTAAAAAAGTCAAAATCATAGAAGAAGAAAGTAGAATGGTGGTTGCTAGGGGTTTGAGGGTAAGTAGGGAGATTTTGCTCAGAGTACAAAGTTTCAGTTAGGCAGGATGAATAAATTCTGTAGATCTATTGTATGGTAACTATAGTTAGTGACACTGTATTGTGTACTTAAAAATTGTTAGCAAAGTTGATTTTAATGCTTTCACAACACATACACAAACACAGATACACACAAAGGATAAGCATGTGAGATGATAGATATGTTAATTAGTTTGATTGTGGTAATCATTCCACAAAGTATATACATATATCAAAATATCACATTGTATGCCATAATTACAATATTTATTTGTCAATCATACCTCAGAAAAGCTGGAAAAATTAATGTAAAATACATTTTTAAAAAAGGAAAATAAAAGAGAAGTCCAGAGTAAGGATCATATTACTCTTTGCTTATAAGAAAAAATTAGTATAAATCAAAAAATGTTTATTATTAAATTAAGTTCAATAAAAGCAAGATTTTTTTATGCATCTTAGTAATAAATGTGCATCATATGTATGTTTAATGATCAGAGAAAATAATAAAATTATTCTTGATGTGACATTGTTTTTAAATCTTATTTGTGCAAAAAATTTAAAAATTACATTTTCTTATTCTTATATTAACACCTAGCACATTGCTTGGTACAAATCAGATATTCAGTAAAGAAAATGAGTATTAAATGAATTTGAGTGAATGAATATTTAAAAGGGTTTATTACAAAGACATAGATGTTTCTTGGACTCTCATTTCAAGTTGCTCTATACATTCTACATATTTATCTTTTAAGAGTAAACTTTTTTACACTTTCCATATCGCCCCAAAAGGCAATTACAAAATTTGTGGAAATGAGTTCATATTTGTAGGGCTTCCTTAGCAATCCCTCACCAAGTATTAAAAAATTTAAAAACTAATGAGTAGTGTATGCAAGTGATATTCAATTACATTGAAGAATAATCAGCTAGGTCCCATTTAAACTAATTTGAAAGTGGCAGAAGAGGTAAGAAGACACAAGGTAAGTTGAAGGGAGAAAAAAATGTAGAAATGCAAAAGCAAAAATAGAATCACTCCAAACCACATGTTTATCTTTAAGTCTTTGTTTTACTTAAAAATTTGAATTTTAGATATATTTTTCTAATTAGGCAGGTTAGGAATTATAGCAGTTGTTAGTTTCTGTATAGCTGAATTTCATTTTATTTAGAAAATTATAATTAACAACAAGTTAAATTGGATCTCATATTCAATTTTTTCCACTTGTAATATATTTCACTACCAAATATAGCATTCAATCTCAACAGAGTTATCAGCGTCTTTCTGTAACTTCTGCTGTTTTGTACTTAGCTACTTTTCCAGGTTCATTCAAAGCAATTTTAAGGTGGTTTTCATGTGAGATACACTAGGTTATTTTCAGGGACACAAAACAAACAAATGTTTTTGTTACCTGAAAAATAATAAATGATTTTATGGAGGAAACAGAAGCAAAATTACTAAATATTCAAGTATTCACACTCTTTTTTGACCACATATTTATATTAGTATTAACATTCTCATGGAAATAAAATATATTTATAAATAAATTAACATTATTTCAATGATTACAACATATACTAACTAGTTGATATATATTTCTTATTCTAAAGCGTGACTTGCACAAAGCAAAGATCATATTTTATTATTCTTATGCCCTGTGCATAGCAGAATATGGTTCATAAAAAATGTTCAGAAAGCACTTGCTATATCTACTGGCAAATGGCAATGCTATTAATGGCATTAACACATAGAGAAGCAAGTATAAAGGATGAAAGGAAGTAATATGATGATCTATTTAATTTTGATATTTTTGTTTAAAATTTGACTTTTGTTTAATACTTATAAGTAGCATTAAAGAAAGAGAAATACAAATAAAGGTTAGTAAGGCTGAAAATAAATAATTGAAAACATAGAAAACATTGTACAATATGAGTCAATATGGAACTTTAGTTTTTTACGTTGTTATTTTTAATTTTTGTGGGTACATAGTAGGTATGTATATTTACAGAGTACATGAGCTACTTGGAAACAGGCTGGCAATGTATAGTAATCGCATCATGGAAGATGGGATATCTATTCTCTCAAGAGTTTATCCTTTCTATGAGGTACAAATAATCCACTTGTACTATGTCTGTTAATTTTAAATCTACAGATAATTTATTATTGACTATAGTCTTTCTGTTGTGCTATCACACAGCACTCCACTACCCTTCCCAGCCTCTGATAGACTTCATTCTATTCCATCTACAGAAGTTCAATTGTTTTGATTTTTAGATCCCACCATAAGCTAGAACATGTAATGTCTGTGACTGACTTATTTCACTTCACATAATAACCTCCGGTTCCATCCATGTTAATGCAAATAACTGAATCTCATTTTTTAAATGGTTGAATAGTACTCTATTGTGTACATGTATATTTTCTTTATCCACTAATCTGCTGATGGACACTTAGATTGCTTCCAAATGGAAGTGCAGATAACTCTTGGATATGTTGATTTCCTTACTTTTCAGTATATACTCGGCAGTGGGATTTCTGGATCATATTTTTACTCTATTTTTACTTTTCTGAGGAATCTCCAAACTGTTCTTCGTAGTGGTTGCACTAATTTACATTCCCACCAACACTGTACGAAGGTTCCCTTTTGACCACATTTTTGCCAGCATTTCTCATTCCCTATCTTTTGAATGTCCGCCATTTTAACTGGAGTGAGATGATATCACATTGTAGTTTTGATTTGCATTTCTCTGATGATCATTGATGATGAGTACCTTTACATATGTTTGTTTGCTTTTTGTTGTCTTCTTTAGAGAAATGTCTACTCAAATATTTTTCTCATTTAAAAATTAGATGATTAGATTTTTCTCTATAGAGTTGTTTAAGCTCGTTATATGTTCTGGTTATAAAGCCATTGTCAGATGGGAGTTTGCAAATATTTTCTTCCATTCTGTGTGTTGTCTCTTCACTTTGTTAACTGTTTCCCTCACTGTGCTTTTTAAGTTGATGTGATCCAATTTGTCCATTTGTACTTTGGTTGTCTGTGCTTGTGGAATATTACTCAAGAAATCTTTGTCCAGACCAAGGTCTTGGAGAGTTTACCATCCTTTTCTTAGTCATCCTTTTCCTGTAATAGTTTCATATTTTGAGGTCTTAGATTTAATTATTTAATTCACTTTGATTTTTTTATATGCCAAGAGACGGGGGTCTAATTTCATTCTTCTGCATATGAATATCCAGTTTTCCCAGCACCATTTATTGAAGAGACTGTCCTTTCCCCAGTGTATGTTCTTGGCATCTTTGTCAGAAGTGAGTTTACTGTAGGTGTGTGGATATGTTTCTTGATTCTTAATTATGTTCCATTGGTCAGTGTGTCCGTTTTTATGCCAGTACCATATTGTTTTGGTTACCATAGCTCTGTCATGCAATTTGAAGTCAGGTCATGTGATTCCTCTAGTTTTATCTTTCGACTTCAGGCAACATTGGCTATTATGAATCTTTTGTGGTACCATATAAATTTTAGAGTTTTTTTTTTTTCTATTTCAGTGAAGAAAGTCATTGGCGTTTTGATAGGGATTGCATAAAATCTGTAGATTGTTTTGAATAGTATGGACATTGTAACAATATTGATTTTTACAATCTATTAACATGGAATATTTTTCTGTTATTTGGTGTCCTTTTCAATTTCTTTCATCAGTATGTTATAGTTTTCATTATAGAGATCTTCTACTTTGTTGGTTAATTCCCATGTATTTAATTTTATGTGTAGCAATTGTAAATGGGATTCCTTTTTAAATTTCTTTTTCACATTGTTCACTGTTGACATACAGAAATTCTACTGATTTTTGAATATTGATTTTGTATCCTGTAACTTGACTGAATTGGTTTACCAGTTCTAATAGTTTTCTTGTGGAGTTTTTAGGTTTTTCCAAATACAAGATCCTATCAGCTTAAAACAAGGATAGTTTGACTTCTTCCTTTCCAATTTGGATGCCCTTTATAGCCTTCTCTTGTCTGATTGCCCTAGCTAGGACTGCCAGTAGTATTTTGAATAATGGTGATAAAAATTGGCCTCCTTTTCATGTTCCACATGTTAAAAGGAAGACTTTAAGTTTTTCCCCATTCAGTATGATACTAGCTGTGGATCTGTCATATATGACTTTTATTATGTTGAAGTATATCCCTTCTGTACCTAGATTTTAAGGGTTTTTATCATGAAGGGATGTTAAATTTTTATTAAATGCTTTTTCAGCATCAATTGAAATTATCATATAGTTTTTATTCTTTATTCTGTTGATATGACCTATCACACTGATTAATTTGCATATGTTGAATCACTCTTGCATTCCAGGGATAATTCCCACTTGGTCATGATGAATGACCTTTCTAATGCATTGTTGAATTTGATTTGCTAGTAGTGTGTTGATGATATTTACATCAGTATTCATCAGGGATATTGGCCTGTGGTTTTCTGTTTTGATGTTTCTTTGTCTGGTTTTGGCAACAGTATAATACTGGCTTTGTAGAATAAGTTTGGAAGTATCCCTTCTTCTATTCTTGGGATACTTTGTGTTACTTTGAGTAGTATTGTTATTAGTTCTTCTTTAAATGTTTTGTAGAATTCAATAGTAAGTTGTATTTGTCCATTCTCTCACTGCTATAAAGACATACATGAGACTCAGTAATTTATAAAGAAAAGAGGTTTAATTTACTCATGGTTCTACAGGCTGTTCAGCAAGCATGGCTGGTGAGGCTTCAGGAAACTTACAATCATGTTTGACAATGCCAAATCTCAGCGTCTCCACTAAGGTCCTCAGTAAAGTACCTGGCTATCAGTGCTGGTTATTCATGGTCTAAGGTCTCTTTCGTTAGAAGGTGATGAATCCTGCCAGGGGGCTGGGTTATCCCTTTAATGCAGTGGATTACCTTCTGGCCCAGAGTGTGTCTATAAATGTCTGGGAGCTAGGGCCTGGAAAAGAGGACTCACAACTCTAACTTGTGCCCTATTTTGCTGTGGCTGAGCTGTTATCCAAGATGCATAACAAAGTCCTCCCCACTCTTCCATCTCCTCTCCTCAAGTGTAAACAAGGGGTCTTTTTTGAACCCTGAAGTTTGCAGCCTGGGTTAAGGGGAGGAGTGATGCCAGCATTCCCTTAACCACTCCAGCTGGTGTCTCAGTAGGTCATGTGCCCTCCCCACCTCAGTCTACTATCTCTGGGCTGAGTTCAGCCCTAGGATTCACCTAGGTGTTTCCATTTTTGTGGCCTAGACTGTCTTTTAAGGTTTATTTAGAGCCCCATAGCCCTTTAGGTCATTTTGATGAGGCTTGCAGGAACTCAAGTTACAGCTGCTGGGATCGGTGATTCCCCTCTGGCTAGGACTGGTTTAAATGCACCCTGCATGGGTAGACATCAGCTGAGTTTTGTCTGGTTTTGCTTTCTGCTATAACAAGGGCGGCACTGAGTTCAATGCCTCACAATTGCTCATTCTCCTTCTCCCCATGGCTCAAAACACCATGCACCATGCTCCCACTGCCAGGGGATGGTGGAGGGGTGTTCTCCACAATTCAAGACTATTTTTCCTACCTCTTTAGTGCCCCTTTCAGCAATATGAAGTTAAAGCCAGATACTGTTAGTACTCACCTGAGTTTTGGTTCTTATGAATGTGCTTTTTTATTGTTAAACTGGTATCCTTGCAGGGGCAACAATCAGTGAAGACTTCTGTTCAAACATCTTACTCCAATCCTTCCAACTTTCTAGAATTTGAATTGATTCAGAATGAACATTGTATGAGTTAACTCAAAAGGATGTAATTCTAGTAACCTTTCATATTTAAATGAGCAAGGAGTCATCATTACCTGTTTTAATCTAAATATCTTTCTGTTGCTTTTGTTGTTATGAATAGTAATCAATCACAGTTCAAAACTGTAAATAGCTGCTTAGGTAAATTGATAAATTCTTATTAAAGAGCTAGGTTTTATTTAAAATGAGTACAGTAAAACAGACTGGATTAAAATTATTTAGAAAGTTCAATAAAAATTTTGGAAAATCCTCATCTTCTTGATAATAATTTCCTTTATAAATATCTAAAGGATATAAAGAAATCTTAAAAAAGAAACCCTGACATGATAAATTTATATGTAAATATACATATATATGCCTCCTATTTTTTCTTTCCTCATTTATATATACACACACACATATATACACTTCATATATATATACACACACATATATACATGCACACACACCATTATCATGGTAAATTTATCTCATATATACATATATATACAAACATATATATACAAATATATATGCCTCCCATTTTTCTTTCCTCATTTTAAACTGCAGTTGTTCCTATTACAAAGATTACTTTGGTCTGAGTATTTGTCTACTTAACAAACAAACAAAAACTGTAGTATTAATAATGTCACTCTGCATTCCCTGGGTTTTCTTCTGAGGGAGTTATTGAGGAAATTTCAGAACCTATTTTAAATTATGTTTCCAGAATCTAACAAGTTCAAATTTATGTAAAATTAATGTTCTGTATATATATAGTTTAACAGCCGCAAGCCAAAGAAGTTAATACTTGGTTTGCTTGAGTTTCACAAAGTGAAATATAAATAGATTTAATTTAATTTTAAATTCACAGGGTTATTTATAAAAAGGTAACAAAACTCTTTTAAATATAATAAAAGTAATATAAAATATTACATGAACCAGATACATTAAGTGAAATAAATGGCAGTTAGTAAATATATCTCATTTAAAAATAAAGCTAAGGCTTATATGATGCAGATGTTTATATAAGAAATTCTCTCTGTAGAGATCATTCAGCTAATGAACCAGCTAATTGATATAGACATCCTATCATAAGACTCCAAGAAGATATTTTAACCACATTAGATTTTTACAAATGACCATCCATTTCTAATCATACATAAGCCACACAAATAGGTGTTGCCTCCCTGAGGCAATGCCCATTTAATTACTCATTTATAACACATAAGAGAAATGAGGTTTAACTTTAAATTTTTTTCTTAAGTTCTCCTAGCTAGTTTTGAACCCAGAAAACCCATTTTGTAACTTCTCCATGAAATTATATTGTAATGGCATATTATGTTGAAATTTGAATCAAACATTTTAAACATTTTACCATAAAATGTACTTAATAATTTAGATTTTCACATTGTGATCTCTTTCTTTTCTCACTTAATCTCTCTTATCTAGAGATTCACTTCTATGTGTATTTTTTCATAAATGTCCTTTTTTTTATCAGACAGATGAGAATAGAGAGTAATATGAAACAGTAATGTTCCCAGAACCCAATCCGTCAAATTTTAGGAACATCTATATACGTTTACAAACTATTTTTCTTGTTGAAAAGTAAAGAAACATTGACATAGTTGAAACAACTATCTACCCTATTCTCTTTTCTATTCTTTCTCCCTGAAGATAACTGGCTTATGCCTCTGCTTAGCATTTCATATAAGGATATAATATCCTATGAAATATATATTCATGTATTTATTAAATTTGCATGAATCTAAAAGTGTATTATTGTGAAGCATTTCCAATTTATTTAAACACTTCCACAATGTTCATTCTGTCCTGCAGCTTACTTTTTAAAAAAATTCAGCATTCTGTTTTTGAAAGTTATTCGTGTTTATATATGTAGCTTTCGCTTGTTCATCTGCGGCAATACCTTGATTTATGTATTCTGCTGTTGAAGGCCATTTGGTTCCCTTCTAATTCGTTACTTTTACAAGCAGCATTGCAATGAATTTCCTTATATATGCTCTCTAGTGTACATGTGAAAAGTTTCTTCTACATCATCAGTCTTAGTACTGTACATTTAGAGGCACATGAATTTTTCCCAAGATAGTTTTAAGGGAAGTAGTTTCCAGATAACCAATATCTCTGTTTACTCTTTCCTGAAACTGATCTACCTGAACAAACAGTGGTAAATTTATCATGCCAGATTTTTTTTCAATTCTTTATTTAAACTCATCTTTCTCCATTTTACAGAATGACAAATTTGTACGGCTAATTTGCCAAGAAATTTTAGATTGGATAGAGATTATCCAATTAATCGTTTTTGATGAATATACTTTTCTAAAGCTAATGTATGTTTGTGTTTACTTGTAGAAAGATATCTAATATTCTTTTTTTTTTTTTTGAGACGGAGTCTCGCTCTGTCACCCAGGCTGGGGTGCAGTGGCTCAATCTCAGCTCACTGCAAGCTCCGCCTCCTGGGTTTACAGCATTCTCCTGCCTCAGCCTCCCGAGTAGCTGGGACTACAGGCGCCTGCCACCTCGCCCGGCTAGTTTTTTGTATTTTTTAGTAGAGACGGGGTTTCACCATGTTAGCCAGGATGGTCTCGATCTTCTGACCTCGTGATCCGCCCGTCTTGGCCTCCCAAAGAGCTGGGATTACAGGCTTGAGCCACCGCGCCCGGCCAGATATCTAATATTCTTGACTGAGTTTTGAAAACGTATTATCTAACATGCTTACTTAATTTCTCATATTTTCTTCAATTATCATTATGGTATTGGATCTTTCTATAGTTTATATTCTTCTTTTATTTCTTTAATGTTTAATTTTGCCTTATATTTTTTGAAAAATTATCTGATTTGAATAGAGATATATATATATATAAAAGAGATGAATGTTTTTTCAGTTACTAGATTTCAAATCTCTATAGATTTCATATTGAATGTGTTATTTTGCAGTTTTGTAGAGGGAGCATTTAACTTACATATTTCTGTCTGGTAGCAATACAAAGAATTTCTCTGTGTTAGAAAAAATAACTCAAAAGTTTACAGTAGATGTCCCTATAATACAAAACCTAGGAATCTTATTTTAAGATTCTTATATTAAATTGCCTATATATATACACCCAGTTTCTTAAATGCAGTTTGGACAGTTGTAACATATTAGCAGTTCTCCTATTAATTACTGAGTAGAATAAACTTATTTACGTTGCATGTATTTTATATTTAAATTATACTGATGGTTTTATCTTTTTAAAAATTATATCTTAATGTCTGAATTTTCATTCTAGATCTTACAAAATGATCTTCTGTTTTCTAAACAAACTTTTGCAAAGAACCAAACTTTAATTTGTTGAACAACACTACATTATATTTTTCTGTTTTATAAATATTATTTTCTTCTATCTTCCTTCTCAAATTAATTTTTTGGTTTATCTTTAATGTTCTTGGATGGCATCAATATTTCCTATTAATTTTCAAACCTTAATATTTCTAAATTTATTATTTAAGGCTAGAGACATATCTCACAAGTTTAGGCTTATATAATTGTTAATATTATTGTTTTATTTTTAAATTTCAATTGTGATTTATCCTTTTCCACATCAATGACTCAGTGGTATCTTTAAATTTAAAATCTATAGAATTTTCAACAGACTGGCAGCATTTTAGTTTTTTATTTTGTTAATATTAACTATTAAGTTTATAGATGAGTTCTGCTTCTCTTTTGTTTCTTCCTTTTTTCTTAGTGCTGTAATTGTTGACCCTGAATGAACTTAACAAACTTCCAAAGATATGAGACTTGAACATTGAGAAATGCTTGCTGCTAGAGGAACTAACAGAGAAAGAGTGCCTACTGTCCAAAGAACCCGCTATTGTTTTACGTCTTTGGGCTTACAGATTCCCCTTTTATCTTAAAATGTCAATATTTGAAACACACTAGCCACAGAATGTTCGCAACAGAAATACCTATCTCTATGCTGTGCATGGGTAAACAGATTATAACAGATTATCATCTCACAGCATGCTATCTGAAACTAAATTAATTTAACACTTTCTTCTTCATAGCTTGATTAAATAAAGATAAGTTCATATGTCTCATTACAAATGATTTGTTGTTTCTTCTGTGGGCTTAACTGGTGAATAATCTGTTAAAGTATTTGAAAATAGTGGCAATCATTCCATTGGAGCAATGATTTATGCCACTGGAATGTAGAGAGGATGAAATCATTTATTTCACCCTCTTCAGCAGTCTGGAAAGCAGATGCAAGAGGTTCATAAAGAATTTCAAACGTTAACAACAAAACAGAACCCCCACTGCCCATTTATTTTAAAGACCAGAATATGATTATTTCAAAACGAAGACCCATGAAACTTCAGTGAAATAAAATAATATGAAAAGAAAAAGAATAAAAGAGATTTTCAATAATTAAATTTACTTCACTTAAACAGATAGTAATTGAAAGTCTTTAACCTTATAGAAAAGTGAATTAAGCATTTTATATTTTCATTTCACTCCAGATTAGGCAATGTAAGGTGAAAATCTATATGTTGTGTGTGGGTAAACAGATTATAACAGATTATCATAATTATTTATAAAATAAATAATTGTTATAATGTAGAAGTCCACTATTACAGGCAATATAAAAGTAAAAAATTATTCAGCTTTGGCTAGAATTGGTCTTGTACAGTTTGCTGGAAAAGTAATTTCTTATTTTCACTAATATCTTTGTTTTTGCTGTTTGTATTCTAGCTTCCTATTCTATCTTTTATAGCAAAGGGGCAAGGTGTACAGTAGTATTATCCCACACTTCTGATTACATTTTCCTTTTTACATATGTAAAGTCAATAGTACTAATACCAATTATTAATTAGTTCCTTCTCTGATGTTTTATTTTCACTCATATTATGTAGCAGTTCCACATATGTTTATGTCTGTTTCTTTATTTTCCCTTTTTCTATGTTATTTCACTTGTTCTATGTTTAAATTATCTTTTAAGTAAATTCACCTACTTGTTTCTAGCCTTTAAAAAATTGCCTCTCTTCACTTGCGCTACCTAATTCTGTATAAAAATTTGAGTCAAGTATTCAATTCCTATGAAAAAAATTTCTGGGACTATTACTGGGATTGCATTAACATATGTTTTTATGAAGTGAGATTTGGAATATTTAATTTATCATTTTCTTATTCTTTAAGAGGTTATGTTTTCTGGCATTTCCTCATGTTTGCTTTTATATGGTCTTCAATATTATTTTGAAATGTTATCCTAAAAGATAATTTTAAAACACCTTTGGTTAGACCTATTCCTCTGTAATATTTGTTTTTATTGAGATTCTCAAGCTCTCTATTTTATTATTCATTGTTATAATAAGTTGTTGCTGGTGTACAGGAATACTATTGATATTCATATGTCCATGGTTTCTCCAGCAACCTTAATGAATGGGAGATTAAATAAACAATCATTTTGTCTAGATATAAAGGAATAGCCTTTTTCTATGATAAAACACATATTGCTTTGCATTGGTTATAGCAACTTTTATTTACAATGTTGAAATGAAGCAGTGAGTGTCTCACCTGCTTTGTCAACATATTTCTTTGCTAAGGGTGACTTAACAAAGCACCACAGGCTGCATGGCTTAAACAACAGAACTTTATTTATTACAGTTCTGAAGGGTACAAGTCCAAGTTTATGATGAAGGTAGATTCAGTTTCTTCTAATTTTTCTCTTCTGGGCTTCCAGATGGCCACCCTCCTCTCTGTCCTCACATGGTCTTTCCTCTGTGCCTGATGTACCCTACTGTCTCTGTGTGTTCAAATTTCCTCTTCTTTAAAGGAGACCAGTAAGGTTGGATTGGAGCCCACCCTAAGAACCTCTTTTAACTTAATCACATCTTTATAGTTTCTTTTTTTTTTTTTTTTTTTTAAATTATCTTTATAGTTTCTATCTCCAAATACAGACACATTCTGAGGTACTGCTCCTTAGAGCTTTAACATATAAATTTAGGGTACAGCAGGGACACAATTGAGTCTATAATAACCACTAGTGGAAATATTTCTAAAAATTTACTATTAAAGGCCACGCGTGGTGGCTCACACCTGTAATAACAGCACTTTGGGAGGCCGAGGCAGGTGGATCACGAGGTCAGGAGATCGAGACCATCCTGGTTAACATGGTGAAACCCCGTCTCTACTAAAAATACGAAAAATTAGCCAGGTGTGGTGGCGGGCGCCTGTAGTCCCAGCTACTTGGGAGGCAGAGGCAGGAGAATGGTGTGAACCCGGGAGGTGGAGCTTGCTGTGAGCCCAGATCGTGCCACTGCACTGAAGCTTGGGTGACAGAGCAAGACTCCATCAAACACACACACATACACACACACACACACACCAAAAAAACTATTAAATATGATTGTAAAAACTTTATAGGGTCAAGACATTTTTCTTTTTTCCTAGTTTGGTGAAGTTTTATAACAAAAAAAAACTGAATTTTGCAAAAATAATCTGCGTATTTTAGGATGAAAATGTGCTTTGTTCACCTTTTGTCTAATGTGGTGAAATGCATGACAGATTTTTGAATATCTATCTGTAATTCTCAGATTATATCTAATTCGTTCATAATACATTTTCTTTAATACATTGCTTAATTAATGTGTTTAGGTTTTGTATAGAATTTTGACATCTGTGTTCATTCTAAAATTTTCATTTTTATACTCTTGTGATGCAGATTTCATATTGAGGTAATTCTGCCTCCTTAGATTTTGTAGCTGACTCTATTTATTTTGTATAATAGAAATAATTTCGAAAAATGTAATAACAGTTTCTGTGAAAACGTCTAGACCTGGGGGAGCTGGAATGTTATCCTTTATTTGTGAAATCACATGGAAAGAGATTTCTAGACACTTACTCAACTTATTTAACATTTTGGGATAAGGAGACTGGGCAGTTTCCCACACTTCCGGCACAGATTCTGCAGTGGAGTATAAAGGATCAGCGAGCGAACTGTGTGCCCCACGTCCCATCACCTCTTCTGCTCCCTGTCAAATGAGGCTTGTGAGCTTCAAGTCCCCAGCACATCCGCACTGCCTCCCACTGGAAAACTGCAGCTGTGGTTCTACATTTCTTGGAGAGCACAACTCCCAGAGGTTGTTGACAGGCTCCTTGCAGCTGCTACTGCCACTGCTGCCTCTGTCCCTGCTGGCCCCAGGCCAGGGAGGAAACAAAGATGCCCAGCACTATTTTGTGCCCCTAACAGTGAAACCCAGCATTGCATCTGCAGAAGTAAAGTGCAGGTGTCACGCACTTCATAGCTGCCAGTCTCCATTGCCCCAGGTAGGCAGCCCTGCCCTTCCCAGTGAAAGGTCCACAGCACAGCCAACTTGCCACTGCCTGAACATTTCACCTGCAGTCTAGGGCCCTTCTGAAAGCCTAACACCCACAGGCCTGTGGTCTTCCCCCATGGCCCTAGTACCTGAATGTTCCACCAGATCTGCCTGAGAGTTCTGTTGGTGACCCAGGGACCAGCCCACCCCTCTCCATCTTAGCCAGCACCTGAACTCTGGGATGACCCAACCCAGAGGACTCATGCAAGCTGTCCAGTGGGCCATCTAGAAGGCCTGGAAACTGAGTATTGACCTAGCCAAGACCAACACTGCTGGCACCTGACACTGCCTCGTGGCCTGAGATCAGGCTAATCCAAACAGCAAGACACCACCACAATTGATACCCACCTGCACATGTCTAAAGGAAGAGCCTACTCTTCACATGAAGCAATAAATTGGAGAGCAGGCAAGTCATAACTCTGTCTGTATCAGGCTGAGTGAAGAGGTTCCACCTTGAATCCACTCCTGTGGAGAGTCGCGAGACAGGCATTACCTGTGGCTCATAGCCACATTGTGGCCTGCAGAGAGACAACACTGTGCTTTTAAACTAGAGCCATGAGCTCCAAAACAGGGGTGTGATGGGGATACAGATGGGATTTCAGCCTACCTAGGACATGGAACCAGTACAACTCCCTCATCTCCCTAAAGAACCTTAGTACATTTCACCACAAGCTCCCTGCCAGCCAACCCCATTAGAGCTGGTTCCTGTGCCCACCATAAAGGCTTTCTTAGTAAAGCTAGGGGATCCAGCTCTGCCCAGCTGTATTCCCCTATCTTCCACAGAACGAGAATTTCAGGGCAGCAGACACCCCTCTGTACTACCTGTCACCTGAAATAATGGAGATCACCTCACAGTAGACAAAGATCAAGTACATATTCATCTGCTTGTGCCATAGCTGGCCTTTACCTGTGAGTATCATATACTTGCCTGTAGGTCAAACTGCACAGTCCAATATGAAACCTACTATGGAAAGACACAGGACTATAGAAGCAAAACTATAAAATTTCATCCAACATATTCTACAGTCATAACTTCTGGGGGGGAAGGGAATAAAATCATGGAGGGAAAGAAAAAAAATCCCATGAGACAAAACTAGTGTCAGCCTCTCGATGTATGAAAGAATTGTCATAAAAATTCTGACACCAAGAAAAATCTGAATGTTGTGACACCACTAAAGGGTGACAGTAGTTCTCTAGCAATGAACCCTAACCAAAATGGAAACTGAGATGAAAGATAAAAAATTCAAAGTATTTACTGCAAGAAAGCTCAATGAGATCCAAGACATGGTTGAAAATCAACACAAAGAAACTAAAAAGTAGTCCAGGAAATTAGGACTAATATAAATATAGTTTTTAAAAAATTAAACAGAGATTTTGGAAATAAAAAGTTCACTTAGAGATTTTCCAAATAGAGTTAAAAGATTTAACAATAGACTAGACCAAGCAAAAGATTTAAGAGCTTGAAGACTGGCCTCTCAAAATAACCCAGTCAGACAAAAATAAAGAAAAAATAATTTTCAAAAGCAAATAAAACCATCAGGAAACATGGGATTATGTAAAACAACCAAATCTACAACTTAATGGCACTTCTTATAGAGAAAGAGAAAATTAAGCAACCTGAAAAACATATTTGAGGAAATAATTCAGGAATATTTCCCCAATCTCGTAAGCGAGCTCAACATCCAAACACAAGAAATTCAGAAAGCACTTGTGACATACTATACAAGAGGAACATTACCAAAGCATATAGTCATCAGGCTCTGCAAGGTCAATGCTAAAGAAAAAAATTATAAAAGCAGCTAGAAAAAAAATGGCCAAATCATCTATAAAGGACAACCAATCACACTAAAACTGGAATTCTCAGCAGAAATCCTAAAGGCCAGAAGAGACAGGAGGACTATGTTTAGCATCCTTAAAGAAAAAAATTAGGCCACGCTCAGTGGCTCTCACCTGTATTCCCAGCACTTTGGAAGTCTGAGGTGGGAGAGGTTTGCTTGAGCCCAGTAGTTTGAGACCAGTGTAGGCAACATAGTGAGACTCTATCTTTACCAAAAGTTAAAATAATTACGCAGGCATGATAGCACATGCCTGTGGTCCCAGATAATCAGGAGGCTGAGGCAGAAAGATGGCTTGAGCCCTGGAGATTGAGGCTACAGTGGTAAGAATGAGCATCCTTGCCTTCTTCAGAATCTTAAGAAAAAAGCTTTCAATTTTTTACCATGGAATGTTATTTAGTTGTAGGTTTGTCATGTATGCCCTATTGTGCATTGAGGTACATTCTTTTTAAATCTAATTTGCTAAACACTTTATTATATAGCAGTGTTCAATTTTGTCAAGTGTTTCTTCCACACTTCACATTGTTTTTGTCCTTCAGCTGTTCTGCATACGTTGTTAAAGATCCTTGCATCCCTGAGATAAATTCCACTTCATCATGGTGAATGATCTTTCTAATGTGCGATTGAATTCAGTGTTTTCAGGGTTTTGTTAATAGTTTCTTATATATATTTATCAGGGATATTAGACTCTAATTGTTCTTGGTGTTTGTTTATAAAGTCCCTATCTAGCTTTGTTACGAGGAGAATTTTGACCTCATAAAATAGGTTAGGTGTATTCCCGCTCCTCAGTTTTTTGGAAGAGTTTAAGAAGAATTGGTGTTAGTTCTTCTTTAAATGTTTGGTAGAATTTCACCATGAAATCACCTGGTTTGGGGCTTTTTTTAATTGGGAAATTTTTATTACTGATTAAGTTTCCCTATTCACTACTGGTCAGCTTAGATTTTCGATCTCTTTCTTTTTTTTTTTTTTAGGTTTTATGATATCATTTTAATTTTACTCCTTACAGTTAGTAGGAAGACTGAATTGAGCAGATTTTTCTCCCTCCTTTACATGGTTCTTTGCCCTATAGCTAAATGAGAGTCTGATTAGCAGGCTAACTAAATAATACATTAACCTTTTTGGATCTTCATCCAAGAAGTTTACAAAGCATTACTTTTTTGGATTAATGATAAAATGACACTTTTTTTAGATCGTGTCAAGGAATTTATGTATATCTTCTGGATTATACAATTTATTGGCATATAGTTCTTCATAACAGTCTCATGCTTTTGTATTTCTGTGATGTCAGTAGCTATGTATCCTCTTTCTTTTCTAATTTTATTTACGTGAATCTTCTTTTTCACTCTAAAGGTTTTTCAATGCTATCTTATATAAACTTTGTTTTATTAATCGTTTTCATTTTTTTGTCTTTATTTCATTTGTTTCTGTTCTGGTTTTTATTATTTCCTTTCTTCCACTAATTTTGGGCTTAGTTTGTTCTTGTTTTTCAAGTTTCTTGAGGTGCAGCATTAGCTTATTTATTTATCTTTCTTCTTTTTTGATGCAGGCGTTCATTGCTGTATACCTCTTGTTAGAATTGCTTTTGGTGAATCCCAAATTTGGGTATGATGTGTTTTCGTGTTTATTTATCTCAAAGTACTTCTAAATTCTTTATAAATTTTTGTATCGACCTATTTGTTGTTTAGGAGCATGTTGTTTCATTTCCATGTATTTTTGAATTTTCTAAAGTTCTTCCTATTAGTTTCTAGCTTTACACTTTTTAATATTATGGTCAGAAAAGATACTTAATGTGATTTCAGTCTCTTAAATTTGTTAAGACTAGGTTTGTGCTCACAGATAATCTATTCTGGAGAGTTTTCTTTGTATGCTTGAGAAAAATATATATCCTGCAGCTGTTGGATGAAATATTCTGTATATGTCTTTTAGGTTTATTTTGTCTAGAGCATAGTTTAAATTTAATGTTTCTTTATTAATTTTCTGTCTGAATGATCTGTCCATGACTGAGTGTAGAGTGCTGGAGTCCCCTAGTCTTATTGTATTGCAGTCTACATCTCCTTTCATATCTATTAATACTTGTTTTCTATATTTAGGTCCTCCAGTGTTAGTTTTATATATGTGTACAGTTACATTCTTGCTACACTGACCTTTTTGTCATTATTTATTTACCTTATTTGGCTCTATCATTTTTGACTTAAAGTCTATTTTATCTAATAAAAGCATAGCTCCTCCTGCTCTTTCTTGCTTTCCATTTGGATGGAATGTCTTTTTCCATTCCTTCACTTTCAGTCTATGTGAAAGCAACTGAAGGGGGCTGAGTTTCCTACAGGGAGCATTCAGTGGGGTCTTGTTTTTTTATTGCTGTTGTGGACTTTTTGTTTCTTTTGCTTTTTAAAAAATCCTTTTATCCACTCTGTCTTTTGATTGAATAATTTAATTCATTTTCTTTCAAGATAATTATTACTAATAGGTAAAGACTTACTACTGCTATTTTTGCTCATTGTTTTCTAGTTGTATAGTATATCAGTTGTTACTTTCTTCCTCTTTTTTAATCATCCTTTTTGGCTAAGTAATTTTTTTGTCTAGTGACATGTATTGATCCCTTACTTTTTGTTTTTATGTATTTACTACAGACTTTTTGTTTGTGGTTACCATGCAGCTTAGAAAAAATATCTAATAGTTACAACAGGTTGTTTTAATATAACAATTTAAATTAATCAAAATATACAATCACCATGCTTTCAACCCACTCCACCCATCGTATATTTTTAATTTTTGATGTCCAGTTTATAACATTTTATATTGCATATTCCCTAGTAAATTGTTGTAGTTATTACTATTCGTAATTGTTTTGTCTTTTAATCTTCATACTGAAGACATAACTGACTTACTATCATTATGGTATTAGAGTATTTTAAAGTTGACTGTGTATCACTGTTTTATACTTTCAGATATTTTTTATTACACATTAGTGTCCTTTTATTCATCTTGAATAACTTTATTTCTTGTCAGACAGGTCTGGTGGTGAAAAACTTTCTCAGCTTTTATTTGTCTGAGAAAGTCATTAATTCTTCATTTCTGAAAAAAAATAAATAAATCTATGCTGGTATAGTATTCCTGATTAGCAGGGTTTTTGTTTTAGCACTTTTAATATATCATACCACTGTCTTCAGTCTTGTAATGTTTCTGTGAAGAAGTCTGCTGCTTTCTTACATATTAGTCATTTCTTTTCTCCTACTGCTTTTAAGATCTTTTAGCGTTTGGCCTTTGACAATTTGATTATAATATGTCTTGCAGCAGAATTATTTGGATTGAATCTGATTGGTAACATTTGACCCTTCTGTACCTAAATATTTGTCACTCTTCAGTTAATAAAAGTATTTTGCTTTTAAAAAATAAACTCTCTACTTCATGATTTCTCTCTTCTTCTTGAACTTTCATGGACTCAAAAAATGTTCTTTTATGCTGTCCCATAAATTCTGGACATTTCCTTTATTCCTTTGTATTCTTTTTTATTTTGTCTTCTCTATATTTTTGAATACCCTGTCTTTGAATTCATTAATTCTTCTGGCTGTTCAATTCTGTTGTTGTTACTTCTTTCTGTGGCATTTTTATTTTTTTTTTCATTGTATTTTTCAGTTCCAGAGTTTATGTTTAATTTTTTTTTAATTATTTCAGTCTGTCCTCTAAATTTTTTATTCTCTCTTATTGTTTTCCTCATTTTATTAAACTGTTACTTTGTGATTTCTGGAATGTTATTTGGTTTCATTAAAACAGTTACTTTTAATCATTTTTCATCATTTTTCAGGTAGTTCCTACATTTTAATTTCTTTAGGGTCAGCCACCGGCACTTTATTTTGTCCATTTGCTGATGCTGTTTCCGTGATTATTTTTGATCTATGTGGTCATGCTTCAACTTCTGTGCATTTGAAGTAGTTACTTATAATCTTTACAGCCTGGCTTTGCCTGAAAATATCTTTCAACATTAAGCCTATCTAAAGATTATTTTCCAGCCATCTGGTGTGGTCCCTCAGTTGGAATCACTGTGGCCATTATGGCACTTGAGTGTGTCCTAAGCCTGGGAACACTGTAGCTAGCATGGTACTGCATTGGAATTTTGTGGCCATTTAGACTTGGATAGATGTAGAGCTGGTGTGTGCCTAAAGCCCATTTCCACTGAGGCTAGTGCAGTACTGGGGCATGACTGAAGTCCACAGCTGCCAAGGTCTGCCTGCAGCTGGAGGTTTTCTGGAGTCAAGGCCATTATAGTCAACTAGTGGCAATGCAGACTGAAGATTGAGTCCATCTTGCAGAGATTATGGGTTTCTGCCTGGTGCTGGGGCAGCCTTGGAGCTTAGTCCATGAGTACTGTTCTCGAGTCAGGGACCTTGGATGTCTGCTCAGTGCTGAGTTTTATTCTGGCAAGTCTGGTGTTAGAGTCTAAAGAAAAGTCCTATGCTCATTTTTTTTTTTCTTAATCAGAAGGTATCTCTGCCCTTGGCTGCCTAAGGTTGGGGAGAAGCGACATAGGTAATTTGAAACTGTTCAATATGTCTTTTACTATTTTGGTATAACCTGGAACTGTTATCTTTCACTTTGTTTCCTTAGTTCTTGTGAATGTAATTGTGTGCATGAACAGTTTTTCAAGTTAACGTTTCTGTCAGGGGATGACCACTGGAATGTCGTATTCATCTCTCTTGCTCCATCTTCTTTCTTTACATTTTTTACATGTTTTTTTTTTTTAATTTCTTTACTTGTATGACATTTCTGCACATTTCTGGTTATCAGGCCTGCTTTACCTCCATTCAACAAGTTTTGATCTATTATCCTTTTGATGTTGTTAGTTTGGGATTTTTTTCAATTTACCCTCTAACTTATGTTTTTAAGATTCTAAATACGTGTGTGTGACTATTTTTATTTTTGCTTTCTGATGGTGTTGTGGTCCATGAAAGTGACTATCTGCTCCTGATTCCTTGGAATTTATTGAAACTTTGTTAGTAGAAAAGTATAGTCACTTAATAAAATTGTTCCATGTATAGTTAGATTAAACATCCATGCACTTAGGGGTGAACAGTGTGTTTATATATTTATATGTAAAATCAAGCTTAACTTTTTCCAGTCCCTATTTGTAGATGCCCTATCCACAGTTTCATATAGGAAGCCTAGTTCTACTACTTCACTAAACATAGTGTACTTTTTTTGACTTTACTCAATAGGAGTTACTGTCTTCTAGGGCTGCTTTTCATCTAGGATGCCCATAATACAAGGCCATAACTTCTTATTTAGTGCTAGGTATTTCTTTGCCATCTCTCTCCCTAGAGCTGCATGTTTTATGGAAGCATATTTTGTTAGAGGGATAAACAGATTTATATAGTGTTTTGATTATCAGTGTATATTAAATGTTCAATCATTGCAGTGATGATAAAGTTATACATAAATCATCATCATTCTGACTTCCATTTCTGAATATGTTTTATTTTGTTTTATTTGACCTGCTTTTAATATATTAATATATTCATGGGCCTTATTTTTAGATAACATGAATCAATAGATCAGCATTTTACTTTAGGAATCTAAATTTCTGAAAAATCACATCTGATGGCTCTGATGATAATTCAGCTTCAGGAACCACAGGCTCAATATTTAGAGATTTACTTTTTCTATTTTTATCTTCATTTCTTGTAACATGTAATTCATCCTACACCTTAGCCACATGAAAAATAATTCAAGTAAAAACTACGGGTTTTTTTTGCTTTAATTTTAGGCTCAGGGGTACCTGTGCAGGTTTGTTATACAGGTGAACTCCATGTCGCAGGGGTTTGGTGTACAGATACGTTTGTCATCGGTAATAAGCATAGTTCCTGATAGGCATATTGTAGACAATCCTATCTTTTATTTAGCTATATTTATTTATTCCATTGATAGCTCACCACTGATATACGTTAATGTCTTCTATGTGCAGGAGCCACTATTCATACTAAAATAATTATAGATGACCCTTTTCAAAAAGTATTCTAGCATAGTCACTCAGTATGTGAACACTGGAAATAAAGTGCTTTAATTCAAAGCATGGCCTGTCATTCACTAGCAATGTGATGAGAAATTTGCTTAATACTTTTGTGTGTCAATTTACTTATCTTTGAAATAGATTTGATATTGACATTTTCTACATGGTGATATATTAACTTACTGTATTAGTCTGCTCTCACACTGCTATAAAGATACTGCCTAAGACTGCATAATTTATGAAGCAAAGAGGTTTCATCAACTCACAGTTCCACATCGCTGTTGAGGCCTCAGGAAACTTACAATCGTAACAGAAAGCTAAGGGGAAGTATGGCACATTTTACATGGCAGCAGGCAAGAGACAGAGAGTGTAGAAGAAGCACCAGATACTTATCAAACAACCAGATCTCCTAAAAATTCGCTTATTATCATGAGAACAGCATGAGAGAAAACACCCCATGATTCAATCACCTCCCACCAGGTCCCTCCTTCAACATGTAGGAATTACAATTTGGATTGCAATTCAATATGAGATTTGGGAGGGGACACAGAGCTAAACCATATCACTAACCATTTGGAATGGTGTCTGGCACATACGAAGTGCTCAATCAGTGCTTGCCATTGTATTATTGAGTGCTCATCATGTGTCAGACTGTGTTCTAAGAATTGCTGTGCTAATTTATTTAATATTTACAACATATTGTAAGGACATAGAATGTGTGTTATTCATTTTTCTAGTTTCACTATTGAGCACTGAACACTGTAGACCCTCACTAGGCATGTTGATTGAATGAGCTTACAGTGAGTCAAGGATGCATGGAAGACATAAACATTTATCCCAGTCCGTTTGAGTGAAGGAAAACTCAAAAAGAGACTGCATGTGAATAAAGATATCACAGACAATTAAGACTGCTTTAAGCCTCTGAAAGGTGACAAGATGAGAGACAAACTTGTGTAATGGGAATATGGAAATTACTTATGACCTGAATATCATGAGGACATGGCAAACAAATTTTCTATATGATAACAGCATATGATATTTATGGGGAATGGCAGAGCATAAAATTGCAGCTAGATTATGATGGGTCATTTGAGCCAAGCTAAGGTATTTGACTTTATACTGTATGACAGGGTTCAGTAAACTTTCTTCAAGGACCAGACTGTGTATATGTTAGCCTTTACTCAACATAAAGTCTTTGTCACAACTACTCAGCTTTGCTGTTGTACTACAAAAGGAGCCACTGGTAATAGTAAATAAATGTGACTGTGTTCTAATAAAACTCTATTTATTAAAACTTGGGGAAGGCAATTTTATCCTGAGTATCATAGTTTGCTGAATCATGCATGATAAAATAGGTGACCATAACATTACATATTGGTAAGTAACCAATTTATTGGCTAAAAGTATTTAAATGCTTAATATGTGCCAAACATTTTGCTTTTCTGCATGATGTCTCATCCTCTCACACTTACTGTTGTTTTTTTCAACTGTGTCAGTACATTAGGTCTGTAAGTTTATTATCCTAACTTTTTAGTTGAACAAAAGAAACATGCTTGGAGGGCTTAAGTTATTTACCCAAGACCGTTCAGTTGGTTGATGTCAGACTACAGATCAGCTGTGTTAGGAATATTGGGAAAATAAATTAGAAGTATCATATTATAGAGTCTTTGGACTCCAGAAGTTTTTAATCTAGTGAGGGAAAAGTAATAACATATAAGATAACTTCATGTTAACTAGAAAATTCAATATCTGTCAAAAATAATATAATGATTTTATCTAGGAGTGTTCTCTATCTTTATAGAACATACTACAATTTTAAACATACAATGAAATGTTAAGTTGATTAAATTTTTTCAAAACAATTGAACAGTTAAAAACCAATTTTGATAGTAAAACTCTTGTTTTATAAATAAAAAAGTGTTACTATTATTTTATATAAAATGTTTTATATTTATAAATGTAACATGTATGTGCAGTGTGGAAAAATTTAAATCATCAAAAATATGTAGTGTTAAATCTATACAGTCATATCCTCTTATTCTATTGATGAATACATTTTATGTTTTATAAATCTCTATGTAATTTTCTTATTAAATAAAAATCATATCATATACATATTTTTCTAATCATCTTTGGAATGATTCCAAATATATTTTCTGTCTATTTTTAAAAATTTAATATTGCAATTGTAGGTAAACTTTAATATAAATATTTGATAAAGACTAAAGGACTGATTAAAACATGTTGACAGTATGTGCTGCCTGTTACTTCCAAACTAGAGGTGACCTTCTCCATCTGAATAGCCCTTTGATATCATGATATTAAAAAGCAATCAGACAAAACACAGCCCCACACACACACAAAATAAAAAATTAGTAAATCTTCAATTCTAGAAAAAAAGATGTATCTTTATTAAAGTTTTATATATTAACAATAAAATGTGGTATGACAAGAATATGGCTTTGTTCATAAAACCAACTTCAGTGGAAGTTCTTGTTAGGCTTAAGAAAGATATATGAACACTTTGAAGAAAATCACAGGAGTAAATCTTTCTAGCTACCCCTAAAACTCTGCAGATAGTTACAAACAAGAACACATTAGGGGAAAAAACATTATGAATTGCCCTTGGTTACTGCATCCTCCAGTGAAAAGTCCTGTGAATTTCACTGATAAAATATTAGTGTCATTAACATTTACCTTCATTAAATATTGTAATGTGATAGACATTCTATACAACACAGACCAAACCTTCAAAATCTTCGTAAGCTAAGCACAAAATATAAATTTTAGTAGTCATTTCTGATGCAGTGACCAAACAGAAGGTATGAAATAATGCCATATGTATCACACCAGTGTTTCTGGAGTATTTCTATGGAGAGGATCCAGCTAGTCTTGAAATTGTTGATTCTAGAAAATTGCTTCCTTCATTACAACTTGCATGATCTTTGGCTCTCTCAATTTCTGGGGAATGGAATTGATGAAACTTGATTTAATGCCATTTTCTTAGATTGTTGTTAGTGCAAATAAGGATGAAAAAGATATATTTCAATCCTGTACAGTTAAACCATGTGGATTGATTACCAAATGATTGGCTTTTTGGATTTAATCTTATTTCCATCTCAAATCTGAGCTCTATTTATTGACTTTGTCCTCAATTGAGTTCTAAATGTCCACTTATAATTTCCCTATCCTCTTGTTCATTCTGTTTCTTATTTTGACTCTGGCTAATTGAGGGTTAACCTACATATTAAACTCTGACCCCAAATCAACAAATCCTAGTACTGACAATTTCTGTATCTCTATACTCTCCTATTTGAAAAAATAAATGATGAAGGAATATAAAGATAGTAAAGGAACACATTTGTCTTGACTTGCCTAGTAGTCTTAGATTAATGGCATAGAGTTAAATATCTATACCACCATTTGTATCATAGTTGTTGCTGACGTTGACGTAAAGCAGATACAGTACTTCCACTACTCAGTAATAAGTGATAATGGTGATTGTCAAATAATTTAAAAAATAAATAAATATTTTTACCTTAAAATATTTTTTAAAAATTTCTGAGAATTCCAGTTGTGTTTACTTCAAGGGACAATTTTAAGACAGGAACAGTGTTCAGGTTGGACATGATGTGTTTCAATGATGTCTTAACATGACAGAGGCAGAAATTGACCCCTGCTATATGATTTATTAAGATTGATCTATGCCAGAAGTTCCATTTTTAAATTTATAACAATAATGAAGAAAGAGACATCAGATTCAAAGGTAAAAGATGTTATCAGGTACAAGTCAGAAAACCATTCTGAGCCTCACTTATCTCGTCTGTAAATTGTGGATCATATTGCAAGTTCTTCCCTGATCAATATGAAGAAAGCAAAAAAAAAAAAAAAAGGTTTTAAGAAATTACATGAAAATAGTTTAGCTTACAGTTTATAAAGTCAATCCAAAAGGATAGCTAGAGAATGAATTATTTTATATTCCAGACCAGTCATCAGAACTTCTCTCCAAATATGTGTTTCTATGTAAATTATTATTTGCTTTTATTGTACATAAATATATTTTGCAAGAGATGCTTTACACGAGAGTCTTAGATGTACTCGTTTTTATTTAGAATGAAGGTGAAAAGAGTAAACTATTATGTATCTTGATGACATGTTTCCAGTAAACTTTCTAAAAAAAAGGAAATTGAATAAAAGGTATTTAAAAAAGCAATAAAATATTATTTCTTGCTAGTTTTCGCATTAGTTGTATAAATATGTTATCAAAGCATTTCATGTAATGTCATATTTAATATTAATGACATCTTTTCAAACGACTTGCATTAAAAATATATTTTGCCAACATGTCATACAGTTTGTCTCAAATATACATATGTGTGCAGATATACATTTATTTTTAATCCAAGGCAAACAGAAGCTCACCTTTATATGGCTATGACTGTTGTCATTTGCTTTCCAATAACCTACCTGCTGATTTCTTCTTTGCAAGAAGATTAATTGGATCTCTGCCTCTCTATTGTCTGAGATGTTATTCCTGCATAGGAGGAGGCAACCTTTGCAATTTCCTAGTTTTAGATTGTGACACATTTCTTTTAGGAAGATAGCAGTATTTCATAAATATAATCTCTTTGTCAAGTTCATAGCAATCCCAGTCATCTATCTGAGTAATTCATTTTCAGTAAAAGAAATAAATTTTATGCCATCAATTTGATGCAACTTCTAACTTAGATTTTTAAAAAATTGTTTGTGTAAAGCTCTGGGAAGCATCTGCTTTGATAGTCATTAGCTGTACATCTGGTAAAAAAAAAAAATACTGTCCACATGTTGGTTGCTGGAAAGAAAATTCGCAAAACTATAACCCGTGACTCAATGGAATGTTAGTAAAGTGTTTTAGTTATCCATTGCCATTTAAAATGTCCATACGGGTTTGTCAGTACAGCTTTTGAAATGTAACAAATTAATATCTTTACTTCATCCTAATTTGTGGACAGATGGCACGAGCAGGACTGAGTGATGCATTGGGTTATCCCTCAGCTTGTCAAGACTTATTTACAGTGTAGGAACCATTCTCCAATGGCTGATTATCTGCTTCATTTAGTAGGAAGGAAATTAACCTCTGATTTCCATGCTGATGACTCAGCAGGTAATGTACCACTAATGTTAAAAAAACAAAGTCCCGAAAAGGGACTGGTCTTCAAATCTAACAAGATGCATTAAAAAGCTAAATTGCTTTATTGGACCCAGGAGATAAAAGCAATTATTTCAGTCCACTAGTTGGGATAATAAAATTTAGAAAAAGGAATGAAAATATTTTGTTTCCTGGCAGAATCAAATAAGCAATTGTATTTTAGTAATATTTTCTCTATAATTCTATAAAAATGCATGCCTTGTAATATACCTGGTTTAGAAAAGAAGATTCAGTGCAATAAAGCACTTATTTTAACTTCATATGGTAGATGTCACTTAATTTTTAACTGAAGGTAAAGTCCCGAAAATAGACACTATTAGCTAAAAAGCATTATTTGAAATATAGAAGACCATATGACTTTTTGGTGAAACAAATTCACATTCACTCCTAAATTAAACTATATTTTAGTTTGAATTCCTTTAATAAGAAGCTGTTTTGATTTGTCAATATATATTAATGCCAACAGGGAAAATTTAATGTTATAAGAGATACGCTTGAAGAGATATTTTATTGTATCTTTTGGGACAAAAAATGTAGAAATATTAATATGGTAGCTACATAAGATATATGTACATATACAGACACATAGCACAATGGTGCTGGAACAGCTGTACATACACATGCAAAAAATAATTTAGGCACAGATTTTTCATCTTTCACAAAATTTATTTCAAACTAAATCACGGATCTAAATGTAAATGGCAAAACTATACAACTTCTAGAACATAACATAGGAACAAATTTTTTAACTTGTATTTGTCAATGAATTTTCAGATATCCAAAGCATTATCAGTAAAAGAAAAAAACTGACACATAGAACTTAATAAAATTTAAATTTAGCTTTGAAAAAAAAGACACTATTAAGAACAAAAAATGGTGACAAATTGGGAGAAAATACTTAGAAAACATCTATCTGATACAATAAATAATTCTGAACACTCAACATTAGGAAAACAAACAACCCAATTAAAAAATGAGCTAAAGGTCTGAAAGAAGATGTAAAGATGGCATGTGAGCATGTGGAAAGATGTTCAACATCATATGTCATTTAAAAATTGCAAAGTACAGCAACAGCGAGATATTACTACTACACACCTACTAGAACTGATAACACCCAAAACACTGGCAACACGAAATGCTGGTAAAGATGTATTATTACTTACAAATACTCTCATCCATCACTATTGGAGAAACAAAATGGTATAGCTGAGGCGGGTTAGTAGTCAAGGAGGTGACCATGTCCTTGGGACACAACCTTGAGACTTGCAATGTATGAAAAAGCAAGTACAACTGCTGCACATACACACCAAAAGGACCACTTGAAACATGCTTACTAGTAACACCTCTCCTCATCCCCTTATGAATAATCATGTAAGACTTCCATAATGGAGTCTCCATGGTGCTAGTCTTTGCTGTCTCATCCTTACGTGCAGCCTTCCCTGAAATCTCTCTCAGGGTGTACTGTCTATTCGTACTTAACTACCAAAATATATTTTCTTTTGCAAAACTTAGTCTATGCTATATCTCTTTTGCTGTGTGTCTCTTTTTTAAATTATAATAAATTAAGACAAAAACCAAGGTCTCACAACAGCCATAAACATAGCTGCTTTGGAAGACAGCTTGGCAACTTCTTACACAGCTAAATATAATTATACCATATAATCCACTAATCATACTCCTTGGTATATTGGTAAATACCAAGGAGTATGGTATACCCATATTATCAATATACCAAGGAGTATATATCCTTATAAAAACCTGAACTTAAATGTTTGTAACATCTTTATTTATAATTGCAAAAATTTTTAGCAACTCAGATGTCCTGAATGGATAAACTGTGGTATCTACAGAAAGTAATGGAACATTATTCAATAATAAAAAGAAATGAACAATGAATCCCTAAATGACATGGAGAAATTCAGCAATATATGCACATTTCTAAGAGAAAAAATACCAATCTAAAAAGGTGACATACTGTATGACTCCAACTGTGTCACGTTCTGGTAAAAGCAAAACTAGAGAGACACCAAAAAGGTCAGTGACTGCCAAAGGTTAGACATGATGGAGGGATTAATTGGCACAACAAAGAAAAATGTTATGGCAGTGAAATTGTCTGTATCATATTTTAATGGTAGATACATTTCATTATGTATTTATCAAAATCCACAGAATGTACAACACATAGAGTAAACTCAAACCATGGCCTTAAGTTAATCATAAATGCATTTATAGTCATTAATTAATGTAACAACCACAACACACTAAATAAAGATGTTAGTAATAGGAGAAAATTGAGGGTGGTGAGGAGAGAGTATATGGGAGTTTTCTGTACTTTCTGTCCAACTTTTCTGTAAACGTAAATCTAATCTAAAAATTAAGTCAATTAATTTTTAAATGTATTAAAGATAAGTAAAATTGAAATTGAATAGAATGGATTTCAATCTAGAGCAATATATGAAAAATAATAAAAAGCGTTTTAAAGAAAGGATTCTTTCACAATTTACATAAAAAATAGAGAGGCTAAGTGATATAGTTTGGCTGTGTCCCCACCCAAATATCATCTCAAATTGTAGTTCTCATAATCCCCATGTGTCGTGGGAGAGACTTAGTGGGAGTTAATTGAATCATGGGGGCAGTTTCCCTCACATTATTCTCATACTGGGTAAGTTCGCATGAGATCTGATGGTTTTATAAGGGCTTCTTGTTTTTCTCGGTTCTCATTATCTCTCCTTCATCGTGTGAAGAAGGACATGTTTCCTTCCCCTTCCACCATGCGTGTTAGTTTCCTGAGGCCTCCCCAGCTATGCTGCACTTTAAGTCAATTAAACTTCTTTTCTTTATAAATTACCCAGTCTCAGCATGTCCTTATAGCAGTGGGGGAACAGAATAATACAATAAATTGGTACCGGTAGACTGAGGTACTGCTGAAAAGTTACCCCAAAATGTGGAAGTGACTTTGGAACTGGGTGACAGGTAGACATTGGAACAGTTTGGAGGGCTCAAAAGAAAACAGGAAAATGTGGGCAAGTTTGGAACTTCCTAGAGACTTTTTGAATGACTTTGACCAAAATGCTGATAGTGATATAAACAATGAAGTTCAGGGTGAGGTGGTCGCAGATAGAGATGAGGAACTTGTTGAAAACTGGAGTAAAGGTCAGTTTGCTATGAAAAGGTCCTGGCTGCATTTTTCCCCTGCCCTAGAGATCTGTGGAACTTTGAACTGGAGAAAGATGAGTTAGAGTATCTGGCAGAAGAAATTTCTAAGTGGCAAAGCATTCAAGAGGAAGTAGGGCATAAAAGTGTGGAAAATTTGTGATTTGACAATGTGATAGAGAAGAAAACCAAATTTTCTGATGAGAAATTCAAATCAGCTGCAGAAATTTGCATAAGTTACAAGGAGTTGAAGGTTAATTACCAAGACAATAGAGAAAATATCTCTAAGGAATCCCAGAGACCTTACCAGTAGTTCCTCCCATCACAGGCCTGGAGACCTTGTTCACAGATGGTTCTGTACAATATACAGATACTACCCAAAAGTAGACAGCTGCAGCACTACAACCCCTTTCCAGAGCATCCCTGAAGGATGGCGGTGAAGGAAAATCTTCACAGTGGGCAGAAGTTCAAGCAGTTCACCTGGTTGTGCACTTTGCATGGAAGGAGAAATTGCCAGATGTGCAACTATATACTGATTCATGGGCTGTAACCAATGGTTTGACTGGATGGCAAGGGATTTCGAAGAATAATAATTGGAAAATCGGTGACAAAGAAATTGGGATATAGGTATGTGGATGGATGTCTCTGAGTGGTCAAAAACTGTGAAGATATTTGTATCCCATGTGAGTGCTCACCAAAGGGTAACCTCAACAGAAGAGGATTTTAGTAATCAAGTGGATAGGATGACCCACTCTGTGGACACCACTTAGCATCTTTCTTCAGCTACCACTGTCATCGCCCAACAACCATGAACATAGTGGCTATGGTGGCAGAGATGGAGGTTACACATGGGCTCAGCAACATGGACTTTTACTCACCAAGGCTAACCTGGCTACAGCCACTGCTGAGTGCCCAATTTGCCAGCAGCAGAGACCAACACTGAGCCCTCGATATGGCACCATTCCTCGGGGACATCAGCCAGCTACCTGGTGGCAGGTTGATTGTACTGGACCTCTTTCATCATGGAAAGGGCAGAGGTTTGTCTTCACTGGAATAGACACTTACTCTGGATATGGGTTTGCCTATCCTGCATGCAATGCTTCTTCCAAGACTGCCATCCGTAGACTCACAGAATGCCTTATCCACTGTCATGGTATTTCACACAGCACTGCCTCTTACCAAGCCACTCACTTTGTGTCTAAAGAAGTGTGGCAGTGGGGTCATGCTAATGGAATTCACTGGTCTTCTGATGTTCCCTATCATCCTGAAGCAGCTGGATTGGTAGAGCAGTTAAATGGCCTTTTGAAGTCACAATTACAATGCCAACTAGGTGACAAGACTTTGCAGGGCTGAGGCAAAGTTTTCCCGAAGGCCATGTATGCTCTGAATCAGCATCCAGTATATGGTACTCTTTCTCCCATAACCAGTATTCACAGGTTCAGGAATCAAGGGGTGTAAGTGTAAATGGCACCACTCACCATCACCCTTAGTGATTACCAGCAAATTTTTTGCTTTCTGTTCCCACAACATTACGTTCTGCTGGCCTAGAGGTCTTAGCTCTGGATGGAGGAATGCTGCCCCTAGCAGACACAACAATAATCCTGTTAAACTGGAAGTTAAGATTTCCACCTGGCCACTTTAGGTTCCTCCTACTCTAAGCCAACAGGCTAAGAAGGGAGTTACAGTGTGGTTTAGGGTGACTTACCCAGACTATCGATGAAATCAGTCTACTACTCCACAATGGAGGTAGCAAAGAGTATGCAAGAAATACAGGAGATCTCTTAGGGCATCTGTTAGTATTACCACGCCCTGTGATTAAGGTCAATGGGAATCTACAACAATTCAATCTAGGCAGGATTACAAATGGCTCAAAACCTTCAGGAATGAAGGTTTGGGTCACTCCACAAGTTAAAAAACCACAACCTACTGAGGTGCTTGCTGAAGACAAAGGGAATACAGAATGGGTAGTAGAAGAAGGTAGTCATTGATACTAGGTACTAGCATATGACCAGTTGCAGAAGTAAGTACTATAATTGTCATTAAGTATTTTCTCCTTATTTTATTAAGAATATGTTTATGCTTATATACACTTGTACTAATAAAATATATTCATTGTATTTCCTTCCTTTCTAAAAAATCATGTGACATAAGATTTACTGACATACCAACATTTAATTGTTGTTAACTTTATGTAATAGCATTTAGATTAAGGATTAATGTTCTTCCAGTTGTACAGAGGATAGTCATATTATGTTAGGCATAATTATGGTATAAATATTGTCTTTATTTAAATATTATGTATGATTTCAGGAGATGTGTATGGGTTCAAATTGACAAAAGTGGACTTGTGTTGATTAATATCGAGTGTCAACTTGATTGGATTGAAGGATGAAAAGTGTTCTTCCTGGCTGTGTCTGTGAGGGTGTTGCCAAAGGACATTTGACATCTGAGTCAGTAAACCAGGAGAGGAAGACCCACTCTCAATCTGGGTGGGCACCATCTACTCATCCGTCAGCATGGCCAAAAAGAAGCAGGCAAAAAAAGTTGGAAGGAACAGATTTGCTGAGTCTTCCAGCCTTCATCTTTTTCCCTTGATTGATATTTCTTGCCCTCCAACATCAGACTTCAGCTTTTGGACTCTTGGACTTATATGAGTGTTTTGCCAGGAGCTCTTGTATCTTTGGCCACAAACTGAAGACTGCTCTGTCAGCTTCCCTACTTTTGAGATATTGGGACTCAGACTCGGTTCCTTGCTCCTCAGCTTGCAGATGACCTGTTGTGATACTTCACCTTGTGATTGTGTGAGTCAGTACTCTGTAATAAATTCCCTTTCACATATACATCTATTTTATTACTCTTCTTCCCGTAGAGAACCCTGAATAACACAGATCTGATCTTTATTATTATTATTATTGTTATTTTCTGGAACAGAATCTCACTCTGTCACCCAGGCTGAAGTGCAGTGGCAACATCTTAGCTCACTACAGCCTTGACCTCCCAAACTCAAGCAATCCTCCTACCTCAGCCTCAGAAGTAACTGAGACTACAGGTGTGCACAACCAAGCCTAGCTATTTTGATTGTTATTGTTGTTTATTATTTGCACGATGAGGTCTCACTGTGTTGCCCAGGCTAATCTCACACTCCTGAGCTCAAGTGATCCTTCTGTCTCAGTCTCCCAAATTGCTCAGGTATTAGCTTGTGATCTTTATTATTTTTTACGTCTATCTAATAATTTTGTTTTGTTTACTCTTGCTTTTCTAGCTCCTTGAGGTGCATCATTAATGTGTTTATTTGAAATATTTCTACTTGATGATATGGTCATTTACTGCCATAAACTTCCCTCTTAGCATTGCTTTTGCTGTATTCTGTAGGTGTTGATATGTTATATTTCCATTTTTATTTGTTTCAATTTTTTATTTTCATCTATATATTCTGTGATTATAGAAGAGGATGTTCTAAAAGTGTCTGTTAGATCAATTTTTTTCTAAATTCCAATTTATTTCCAGTGTTTCGATAGGAATTGCTTTGAATGTGTAGGTTGCTTTAGGCAATAAGGCCATTTTAACAATAGTAATTCAAATACATGACTGTGAGATGTCTTTACATTTGTTTATGTCATTTCTCTATTGATCTTCTGTCTTGATAATCTGTCTAGTATTATGAATGGGGTGTTTAAATCCCCTACTATTATGGTATTGCCATCACTTTCGTTAGGTCTAGTAATGTTTGTTTACACGTGTGAGTGCTTTAGTGTTGAGTACATATACGTTTTAAATTGTTATTTTTCTTTGTGAGGTGATTCCTTTATCATTTTATGGTGACATTCTTTATATTCTTATTTTAACCATTTTGACTTAAAACCTGTTTCATCTAATTCCAGTACAGCTACCCAGTGTGATTTTTTTTTTTTTTTTTTTTTTTGGTATGGGATATCTTTTTTTGTTTTCTTTACTTTGAGCCTATATGCATCTTTAGATGTGCAGTGTGTTTCTTGTTGGCAGCATATAGGAAAATGTTGATTCTTTATCCATTTAGCCCATGTCTCTTCTAAGAGCATACTTTAATCATTTTACATTCAAAATTACTAATATGTAAGATTTTGTTCCTGTCATATTGTTGTTTACTTGATTTTTTTTTCATTTTTTTCTTTTGTGTTATTAATCATTGATGTTTGGTGGGTTTTTTGGAGTGATAACATTTTAATACTTTGTATTCCTCATTTGTGTGTTTACTCTACCAGTGAGTTGTATACTTTTGTGTGTTTTTATAATGATATATAGATATCATTCTTTTGCTTTCAGGTGTAGTACTCCTTAAGCATTTCTTGTAGGTCCAGCCTAGTGGTTATTAATTCTTCAACACTTCCTTATCTGGGAATTTATTTATCCTTCAGTAACAAAACATAACTCTGCTGGGCATAGTATTCTTAGCTGACAGTATTTTTAATTTTTTTTTTCCTTTTAGTGCTTTGAGTTATTGTCTAATTCTCTCCTCACCCTAAGTTTTCTGCTGATAAATCCCCTGTAAGTCTGTCAAAGTTGACTTATATGTAACAAGATGATTTATCTCACTTTTAATTACTTTGACTTTTAACATGTTGACTATAATTTGCTTTAGAGAAGACTTTTCTGGGGTATATCTCCTTGAAAATCTTTGAGCCCCCTGTATTTTAATGTCTAAATCTCTTGCTGGATTTTGAAAGTTTTCAGTTATTATTTTAGAAAATAGGTTCTCCATACCTTTGACCTACTCTTTGCCTTCTCAAACATGTAATATTTTGTTGGCTTATTGTGACCTATTTGTCATATAGGGTTTTTGCATTCATTTTTATTGTTTATGCTTTTTAAAAACCTGTCTGTTATTGTAAAAGATGTCTTCACATTCTGATACTTTCTTCTGCTAGAGTTAGTCTACTATTAAAATTCTTGGTTGCATTTTTAAAATATCTTTATTGAATTCTTTAGTTTCAGTTATTATATATTTATATATATGCGCATATATATAGTGAATTTGTGATTCTTGTCCTGAATTATTTTCCTGATTTCTTTCTTTCGTTTATCTGTGTTCTATTGTACATAACTGAGCTTAATATCATTATTTTGAATTCTATTACAGGCATTTTATAATTTTTTTTTCCCATGCGAATCTTGCTGGAGAATTATTGTGTTTCTTGGGTGGTGTCATATTTTCTTGATTATTCATTTGTATTGTGTCCCTTTGTTGATATTCATGTATGTGGTATAACAGTTACATCTTCCAATTTTCTGAATTGGCTTTCATAGCAAAATACTTCTCCTAAAGATGTATCTTTGGTGTTGGTTGGTTAGGGCACCTTAGCTTTGATTCTGGGTGCATGCAGTAGTGTAATCTTTGTATAATTTCTTTGACTGTAAAAAGCATTAATAGTGCCTAATTTTCTCAGGGGCTTCAGATATGATTGGTAGAAGAGGGTATGGTGAGGCTTTGTTGAAGATAGTTATGCCAGATGGGCCAGTCCTTGTGAGACAGTGGTGGCAGCAGTAGGGTGAACATTCTTGTCCTTGTTCCCCTGGGTGGCATACATGGTTCCGTCATCAGGGAGTCAAGGTGGGTGAATTCCTTAACTCCTAAGCAGCTTGAGTAAGTGGTGGCAGTGGCAGCTTGGGGTCTGGTAAGTTTGTGGATTCTTGAGCCCCTGACCAGTAGGCATGACATTGACATGGGAGATTGGCAGAAGTGGTAGTGAGACTACCTTGGGCTCCCAAGCATCACATCCTGGCGTTAGTGATGGCTGTAATAGGTTCAACAGGACAGTCCCCAGTTCCCCAGGTGGTGTGTGCAAGTGGGTGCGGGTAATGATGGTGATGACAGGATGAGCAGGCTCATCTACTGACCTCCAAGGATTCTGCACAGATTCCAGCAGTGGTGGATGGAGCAAGGTGATCTCAAAGCACATCATGTAGCCTGAGAACCAAGAGGAGAGATAATACCAGGCCACGTAGGTCTGCCCTCAGGTTCCCCAGTGGTATTCACAGGTGCAGGCCCTGGTGTGTAGAGTGGGGTGATCACCAAGATCACCAAGCCCCAGGTGCCATTTTTGGGTGGCAGCAGCAGCAGTAGTGGTGGATGAGGGGAGCCTTTCCTCACGGCATTTGCAAGTGCAGGGCAGTCCTGAAAGAGTGTGTGTGTGTGTGTGTGTGTGTGTGTGTGTGTGTGTGTGTTGGGAGTGGAGGCGCTGCTGTCAATTGTAGCAGCACCAGACAGTCAGCTCTTAGGCTCTGAGGAGTGCACACTTTAGCTCCCCTCACCCACACCACTAGTGGTAGCAGCAGTCATAGACAGAGAGTGTCTGGCCTCAAGACATATGAAATTGCATGATAGTCCTGTTGTTAACATGGCCAGGATTGCTGTCAGTGGCAGCAGCCCCAGGTAGGTATCTGTCAGGCTCTCAGCAGCACACACTTTGGCTCCATTTGTCCCACAGGGCAGCTTCCTCTGTTCACTGACCCACTCACTCCCCCCAGTATAAAAAATGGTATGCACAAGAGTGCTGGAGACTCTACCATACTGCTGAGTTTCACTGACATTTGCCACAACTCATGGATCGATGTCAGCGGACTTCCAGGTATGTGTAGGTGCAGGGGCTGTTTGGCCCCAGGGCAGAATGCAATGTAGTGGGGGCGAGGCTCTCAAAATGTTGGTTAGCTGCAGCCGCTTGGGTCTTGGTGGGGTGTGTGGGACCCAGAGTAAGCTCCCTCTCTGGAGTAATGTCACTCTGTGGACTCCACACAGCTCCCTATCTATGCTAGTCTCGGTGCCAGTAAGACTCAAGAGGCCCTACTGTGGCTAGGATTGCAGGAGTCAATGTTGGAAATGTTTGTCACTGAGGATTTCTCTTAACCTTTCCCCACACTGGGGAGCCTCTCTGGGTTACTAGCCAATTACTGCCTGACTTACCCCTCCTTCTGCTCCTCAGGTTTTTCCTGTCACTTTTATGCTGACTTTAAGCATTCTCTTTATGGTGCTCAATTTGAAGTGTAATTAACTACTCACTATTTGAGATCTTCTTTTTGAAGAAGGTAAGCAATAAATACATCTTGTCAACCATCTTGAAGCCACTCAAGTATGGAATTTTCTTAAATAAATAAAATCACAAAAATAAGCAGGCCAGCTATAATAAAAAAACAAATGAAAGTTGTAGAGTTGAAAAGTGTGTGTGTGTGTGTGTATGTGTGTGTCTATATTAGAAATAATAGTCACTAAAAGTAGTAAATTTGAAAATGCTTTTTAAGAACTTAACTTTAATATACAATAATATAATTTAATGCAAGATCTCTCTCTTTGGAGACAGAAAGTGTCTGGGATGTTTAGCAGCTTAGTAGAGTTGAAAAAGAGAGAAGAAATGAATTCTGGTGGTATATTAAGCATTAGATCACAGAAATTTTCCCCCAAAATTTTACTGCCAGAAAGGCTTCTTTCTGAATGCAATATAAAGCAAATGAATCTGAGAACAGCTGGTGAATTTGGGCAAGTGTGGAAAAGACAACAGTGTCACAACAAAAGACCTGACGATTTCAGAAGAACCCAACAAAACATATTTTCAGTAGGGCTGAGGACTGTACACAGGAAAATCAGCTGAAGGTAGGATCCAATTTAAAAAAATGGCAATAAGGTTTCAGAGGACACAGATCTCAGAAAAGAAGGGAAAACTGCACAAATAGGCATAGAGCCACCCAGGCACACTAGCAAATTTCACCTAGGAAACGATCTGATTTAAACTAGACTAATATAAAGAAATTTCCAATACCAAAATACTGTAGTAAAAATGAAGAAAATTATTCATCTAAATAATAAAGGCATACTGACAAAAATAAGACAAGAGGGAAGAAATGTTACCTTGATACTACAAAACAATCTACTAGAGAAATTAGCTTCAGGTAATCGAAGAATCATAGAAGTTGTGGCATAAGAACAGATAATAATTTGGATATAATTAAGGGTAGCATTAAGAATAGATTATAAAAGGATATACGCTAAAATAGCATGTAAATGTTATATACTCTGCTATATGAATATAATGCAAGTGTTAAAAATTGGGAAGAATAGTAGAAAAAATAAGTATCTATATATTTTGGAATTTCACTTTACTGGTTATTCTTGGCTTCTTATCTTTTATTTACATTTTAGAATCATATATTTAATGTCTTAGAAAAACTCTAGTTTTTGATTGAAAATTTGATTGAAATTGCATTATATCAACGAATAACTTAGTAGAGTGATAACATATGTATAATATTTAATGTAGCTAGTCATAAAAATGTTATGACTCTCCATCAATACTAAATATTTAACGAATTTTAACATTTCTTTAAAATTGCATAAAATAATTATACATATTTTTGTTGAACTCTGTCTTACGTACCTGCAGTTTTCGTTTTTGGTTGATCTGCAAAATAAAACTGAAGATTGTATAACAATTTCTATCTAATAATCTTGCTAAATGATCTAATTAGTTTGAAAAGTTTAGCAGTGTGATCTTTTTGGTTTTTAGTTTAGACAACCATATGATCTCTTAAAATCATCTGTGTTTGATGACAGTTTTTTAACATTTTCTTCTAATTATTAAAAGTATTTTGTAAAAAGATGAAATAAAATAATAAAAATATACTAGCAGGTAAAGTTAAAACCAGAAAATAGATTGAAATGCAAGTCAAATTCAAAGCTAGTTCTGTGAAAAGAGCAACAACAACAACAAAAAACAAAATTTTAGCAACACTCATCAAAAGAAGTGGGGGAGAAAACCATAAATAATATTAGGAATTATTAGGAGGCATCATTACAGATCTTGAGACATGAAAAGACTAATAAGGGAACATTTGCTAATAAATTTGTATCTTTGATGAAAGGAGAAAAATAATTGAAAGATGAAATGTATCAATCTCAAGACTGATATGTAAATGTATAATCTCAAGAGAGATTACCTAATCACATACTCACACACATAAATTAAATATTGTTTAGAAAAAGACCTTTCCAAATGGCTTTACTGGGGTATTCTACCAACATTTGGGCAAGAAATAAATTCATTCTACATATTCTGCTATATATATGTGTGTGTGTGTGTATATATATATATATATATACATACACACATTTTTAGAGAAGGAAACACTTTCTAATTTATTTGAGGCTAATATCACTGAGATATCAAAACCTGACAAAAACATGAACCAAATGTATAACTACAGTTTAATATCCTTTATGAACACAGAAGCAAAACTCCTTAACCAAATATTAGAAAATTGGATCTAGCAATATAAAAAAGAAAATATATTATATTTTTGATGTATGAAGATTTTTTAAATGAAGACTATTATATCATGAGAAAATTATACAAATGTAATTAACCATAAAGAAGCTTAATACAAGAATAACTACGTGATTATTTCTATATATGCAGTAAAGCATTTGAATAAATCAAAATCAATTCATTATAAAAACTATCAACTGTAGAATAAAAGTGAAAGTCCTCAACTTGAGAAAAATCATTAACAAAAGTATTATACCAAAGTTATACTTAGCGGTGAAACACTGAATATCGTTCTTCTAAGACTGAAAACAAGCAAGGATGTCCATTACTATGCAACATGATCCTGAAAGTTTTAGCCAGTATAAATGGCAAGAAAATGAAATAAAAGATAAAAGTTGTACATATTTGAATATATATAGCCCTTTATTTGTAAATAACATGCATGATTATTTATGTAGAAAAACCTAAGAAAACTACAATAAATTATATTTAACTAATAAGTGAATTTACCATGTTTTCAGATACAAGTTCGATATTTTTAAAACTAAATCTTTTTTATGTAGAAATAAAAACTTGCAGATTAAAACTCAAAAAAAATAATGACTTTAAAATTAGACCAAGAAACCAAAAACTACTTAGAAATAAATTGAGCAAAATATGTGTGAAACTTATAAAATAAAAATTTTAAATATTGCTTAAAAATGTTAAAGATCTGAATTAATTAAGAAATTTGCCATGTTTGGTGACCAAATGGTTCAGTATTGTTAAAATGTCAAATTTTTTCAAATTAATCTATATTTTCAATGCAATCCCAAGCAGAATCTAATGGGACTTTTTTTAAAAAAAAAAATGACAGATTGATTTTGCATTTTCTACAAAAATGCAATCACACATAAATAGAAAAGTAATTTTGTAAAAGAAAAAAATAGAGAACTTGAATATGCAAGGTCAACTGGTTTTTGACAAATATTCTGTGATGGTAAGCTTTATACCCTAACTTGGCTAGGCTATAGTTTATAATTACTCATTAACACTTACCTAGAAAGTGTAAAATTATTTTGCAAATGTAATTTAACTTCACTGTCAATTTACTTCAAGTAAGGGAGATAAATGTAAATACTATGGAGTATGCCAGGTTTAATCAGGTAGAAGGATTTAAGAGCAGAATTGAACTTCCCTGAAGAGATCCCATCTGTGGTTAACAGATTTGGATCATGCCTGGAGGTTCAGCTTACCCTTCAGGATAAGTCCTCTAAGGATTTAGTACTAGCCTTGCCAGCATTCCTAATGACATAAGCCGATTCTTTGCAATAGATCTATTAATATATATCACCTATCAGTTTTGTTTCGATTTGAACCCTGGTTAACATGAATTTTGGTACTGATTACTTGTTCTAGGGAAACAGAATCTTAAAAATGATTTTTCTGAACTGGTTCTGGGTTTTCTAGAGTTGGCTCTCTATTAAGATTTAGATCTAAAGGTAATAATTATTGCAATTTCTATGGTAAAGAGGGCATAGTAGTCCATGTCATAATGTGAAAATAGAAATTGGCAAAATATTGTCATTAAATTCCCCAAACCAAATACCTATAGAAGACAAGGTTTTGTGTAACACATATTTGATACCTTAGAACATTTTATTCAAATTAAGAAACATAATGGGATTCATGCTTTTCAATCCTAACTGCACTAGTGAAAGTGAGGGGAAAAAAGAAGAATAAGCTAGCATTTCAATGACATGAAAATTTCTGTGTCATATAGATGGATACCTTTATCTCTCTCTATAATTAAATGACTGAGATTTCTGAAAATCAAACCCAGAGTCACATCCTGAAAATAGCTGATTTACAATGTCAATTGAATCCCCAACCATGCAGCAGGGTTTCTCCTGTAAAATGAGGACATCAATCGGGAAGTAATAGGTCCTGCAAATGGCAATGGGACCATTAGGGCATATCACAGTGAAGCTGGGGACAGTAAAAAATTAAATTCTGCCAACTTTTTATTGTCAGTAGAAGTTGCCCTTCTAACCTGAATAAGTTGATTAGCCCTGCTTTGTCTAAAGAAACTGTAATGGTCTCCCTTGAAGTAGTTACTTTGCAAGGCTCTACTGATTCTCCTCAAGACTCATATCTGCCACCTCTCTTGGCTTCTGACCTATAAGGAGACTCAAGTTTCAGCAGACCCCAAAGGGTGACATATAAGTGTGACCTTCATGGAGGCGCATGCCAAAAGAACAGCATTTTTTTTCAGTTTATATAAAATCATAACATGTGCGAGGATGGATCTTAATGTGAAAGAGAAATAAATCTTGGGACCCCAAAATCACTAAGCCAAAGGGAAAAGTCAAGCTGGGAACTGTTTAGGGCAAACCTGCCTCTCATTCTTTTCCTGAAAAGGGGAGCTACTAACACACACACACACACACACACACACACACACACACACACACACACACACACAAAACAAAAAAAAAAAACAAAACAAAAAAACTACATGCCTCTCTCACAAGGAATTTCCTCATGGAAAAAGGACAGACAGAACTCAAAGTCATCTCTCTGCTCACTGAGATAAATGCATATCTGATTGCCTCCTTTGGAAAGGCTATTCAGAAACTCAAAAGAATGCAGCTGCTTGTTCTTCTCTATTTATGATCTGGAGACCCACTCCTGGCTTTGGGTTGTCCTGTCTTTCTGAACAGAGCCAATGTACATCTTACATATATTGATTGATGTCTCATATCTTCTTAAAATGCATAAAACCAAGCTGTGTCCTGACTACCTTGGCAAATGTCATCATGACCTCCTGAAACTGTGTCATGGGTGTACATCCTTAACTTTGGTAAAATAAACTTCCTAAATTGACTGAGACCTGTCTCAGATATTTGGGGTTCACCTTAACAATGTGTGAATATGGTGGAAGAAACATAAATTGGATCAGGTTGAATTTACTGATATGGGCCCACTAAGCAGAGACTCTGGATTTAACATTTTAGCCCAAGAAGTTAGAAAGGGCTCAAGTAGTTTGGTTCGTTGACTTTAAGATGGACCCAAAAGTGGCTTAAAACAAAATGAAGTTAAGTGCTAGGGCCAGGTGATATACTGCAGAGGAAGGTATCCTAAGGCTTAGGGAGACTGAAATATTAGAGTGCATTTATCACAGTAGACCTACTCATCCACAACTGTGAGAAATAAATTTTTGAGGGAAATCCCACAATCTTTGAAGAGCTCTGTGGTCACTCTTTCTGTGAGTTGCCAGAGTACGTACACTGGATTTTTCTTATCTTCATGGGTTGATGTTCCTTCAAGTTATTGTCCTCTGGATGGATTTTTTAAGTAGTCAGAACTTACACTGAGAACGTCTGCCATTGAACTGTGATCCTTAAATGCAATGGCTTCCCATTCTGGATTCTGGGATAGCAGGGGTCAAGTGGTAGCACTTAATCATCAAAGGCAAAGTGGGTTTGGTTACTGTAATGGAAAACCAGATCAAGTATAATCAAATGGGACCTCTAAGATGACTGACAGCAGCAGATGCAACCAGAAGGAGCATCTACCACTGAGGGATTGGGACACTGGGAAGACTGGTGCACTCCAAGCAGATCTTCAGGGGAAAGACATTGAGAGTGGATGGAGAGAGGACACAGATGTTGGGCTGATGGGGAAAAAAGCTAAAAAGCCTGCATCAGGCTATCATATACAGGGACTTATTCCTGGACCCCAGTGACTCCTGGGGAAGAAAATCAAAGCCAGTCAACTGAACCTGCCTTATAGCACCACCAGGACATCAAAGAGGATTTTTAAGAAATCCTCCAGAGGACAGTAACTTCAAGGATTGAAGGTACATCAACTCACAAAAGAAAAAAAAATCCTCTTAAATTATCTTATTTCTTATTAACAAGTACTTTAGTCATGAACATGTGTTCAGTTTAGCAAATGCTTTTTCTGCATTTACTGAGATAATCATATGATTTGTTTCTCCTTTATTTTGGAAATGTGGTAATCACAGTTTTTAAAATGTTACAACCATTTTGCATTTCTGTCATAAAAATCCAACTGATATACTGTCATTTTAGTGTTTTGTTGGATTCAGTTTGGTAATATTTTAAGAATTTGTCTATGTTTAGGAGAAAGACTGGCGTGTACTTTTCCTTTTTGTGTAATGAACTTACCCTATTTTGGTATTAAGTATACACTAGTGTTACAAAATTAGTTGGGAAGTATTCCTTTTTCTTGTCCAGTTCTCTGGAAGAGTTTGGTATTAGTTATTCCTTAAGCGTTTCGAAGAATTCATCAGTGAAGCCACCCAAAACCAGAATTTTCTTTGTAGGAGAGTTTTAAATTATGAATATTAATAAACATAGACCTATGCAGATTTTTTTTAAAAGTTCTCTTAACTCTGAAAAACAAACATAAAAATCAGCAATAATTCAAACCAAAAAAGCCATACAAATTATTTCAGTCCTCCATTAGTTCAGTTATTCCATCAACTCCTGCTCTGCTTTCTCTTGGGGAGCAATTTTAATGAACACATCCACATTTTAATTAGAGTCCTGGCAGTATTCTCTGTAGTCCAATGGCACCATCTCCAAAGTTATCAGAAACCTGCTTTCAAGAGTCCTTTTTGAACTCTTCCCAAAGAAGCAAGCCCTGGACTTTTAGCCACTTTTTGAGAAGAATTAAAGAAAAACAATTGTGACTGACAAAAGTCTTAGGACAGACACACAGAAGACACGATTGACAAGGAAATTTGGTTATTTTCATAACATAAACCAAATTTTACCTTTGTATGGTGCATTATTAATGTTACAGCTAATTTTAGCAAAATTTTATAAACAATTTCATAAGGTAAGATTTTTATAAACCTTTTTTTATATATTTAAGAGCAAGAAAATGCTGACCCTGTATCAGCATGCTTTAAAAAAACTCAGAAATAATTTTATCCTTAAATCAGTCCTTAAAATTTTACATGCCTACTTCTTCCACCATAGTTCTGGGTCCTAGAGAGATTGCATCATTTTAATTTCCAGTAATGTGTCTTACAAAACCAGTTTATTTTGATTGTGACCTTTTCCTAGGTCTGAAGATGAGGCTTTGACTGGTGTCAATGTTTATGATTTAACAGGATTCGGTTCCTTTTTCAGACCCAGTAGTCAAAGCTCTGTAACTCAACAGGACAAAGTCTGGGCTGTGTATCAAGCTCAAAACATTTGCTAAAAACAGAATTGCAACTTATTGTAAAATAATAGTTATTCATTTAACCTAAGTGATAATCAAAAGATATTGAAAGCAATACATAAATACAATGATAATAAATGAATATTCTACCCATAATATGCGGATAGAATACTTTGCTATAAAGCAAGTTTCCATCTACAATATAAGTGATCAAGCATATTATATGCATTTATGCTAAGAATATAAGCCAATGAATGAAATGTTTAGAGACATGAAAAAGAATATATATATATAAAAACTAGTAGTTCAGTTTACTACACTGCAGAAAGTCTTATCATTCTCTCCAACATATCACAAATTAAATCGCTGTGATTTGGTGTCCAGTAGTACTGCCTGCAGGGCTTCAACCCACTGTCTTAAGAGTGATTAGGTTACTACTGGTATATGTCTAATTGCTAGCATTTTAGTGACAGAATTGTAACCAAAACCACAAAAAATGTGATAGGTCCTATGCCAACTTTATCCAAGTAAGACAATTAACCTTTTTCTCCATCAAAAAAAATGGTAAATGCATATGTTAGTTTTGGAAATTCAGTATGAAAATAAATTATCTTATATACTTAAATACTATATAACAAAACAAGGACAAAGAAAAAGCACCAAATAATTTTTTTTCAGCTATCTTAAAAGTGTATCATCACACTTTTTCAAAAATGGATTTTAGATGCAGCATTGACAACTGATTAGGTACCTTTCTTCATATGCATTTTTAAACCATTGCAACACTTATACATATCTTGTTCTGAAGTACAGATATGAAGGGCCAACCATGATAAAAGACATAACCCAATTGCTGTAACAACCAACAAGCCCCAAGAATCTCTTAACTGAAACAGTTGGGATGCTTTCCTCTCTCAATTGGTAGGGGGGTTGTTCAACATGCAAATGGAAATTCCTTCTGAATTTCCCAAATGGAAAGGAGCAGATCTCACTGTTTGATACCCATAAAAGACATTCATCTGTCTGGACACATATGACCAATTTTAAAGGCTGCTCCTCCTGGAAATTGGGAACATGGCTGGAATCTGAAAGAGCAGTGCCAAAGAGAGAGACCCAAATCCATTTCCAGTCAAAAAGGGTCAGGCAGCTGCTTAGGAGGGCTTCTGAAACTTTTCTGGCCCATTGTAGCCAAGCCAAGGAGCAATGTATTCCCAGTCAGGGAACCAAAATCTGTTACCAAAATGTCAGGAATTCTGTCTGGGGCCCATTGCTTACAGAACAGAAAGCCAATCACTGAGACGATGAGTACTGCCAGAAAAGAAGGCTTTATTTAGGTGGTAAGGAGATGGGAAAGCAATCTCATCTCAAATTCCTCTCCTCAATCAACTAAAATTAGGGGTTTATATAGAAGGCAAAAAATGTATGTGGGAAAACAAGAATTAGGAAGAGGTATGGAAGAGGAGTTGGTCAACAGGAAGTAGGTGGTCAGTTAGGCAATCATGATGGCTGAGGGGTTCTTATGTCTCATTGTCCAGATGTGGTGATCTGGTAAGTTTCAGTTCTTTGATACTGTCTAGGAGGGCTGATAGTTGGTTTCCTGAGAAAGAAACTTAGATAAGACAAATGTAAGTTTTTCAAGTTTTAAAACTTGAAAATTTCTACGTTCATTTTTAAAAACATAAACATCAGTTTTATGGGACAATTGGGCTGATCCCATAACCATTCCATTGAAACTGCCTGTCTAAAGTCTACCCATAAATATTACAATGCCAATGCAGCCATCAGTTATAAGCCCTTATTTTATGTGTACTCTTGGCTCAAGTGAGCACTTCACCAGTTTATCCTTTGTTCCTTCTTAATCTCCTTTGATACTTTACTCTCTTTATCCTACTCTTAATTTTGAAGCGTCTAGTGTCCTCTTTCCTATTTTATGTCATCTTTTTTTCTTTTAATCTCATCTGGTATCATGTATTTAATCATAGTTACAGATGGTATAATTGTTAATAATCCGAAAGTTAATGTTACAGCTTAATCCTTGTTCCTAAATTTAAAACTTGCACATACAGTTACCTACTGATGATCTCCCACTTATATCTAATAAACATGTCAAATATAAAATGTTCAGAAGCCTCTCTTGCCCCCCACACTTGCTCTACCACGGACTTCTGGCTACTGCAGTTGATTGCTGGTCTACACTGCCACTTCCTCAGGCTTAATCTATGAAGTTATCTCTGCTTATTAGGAAATCTTGTTGGCTCTGTCTCTGAAATATATCCAATATCTGATGAATTTTTTCCAATCTCAGTATTGCCATTCTGGCCCAAGTCACCATCTTTTCTGATTTAGAATACAAAATCCTTCAACCAGTTTGCTTTTTCTTTTCTTTTTTTTTTCTTTTTATGGAGTTTTGCTCTTGTCACCCAGGCTGGTATGCAATGTCGTGATCTTAGCTCACTGCCACCCCTGCCTCCCGGGTTCAAGCAATGTTCCTGCCTCAGCCTCCCGAATAGCTAGGATTACAGACGTGCACCAGCTAATTTTGTATTTTTAGTACAGATGGGGTTTCATCAGGTTGGCCAGGTTGGTCTCGAACTCCTGACCTCAGGTAATCTGCCTGCCTCAGCATTCCAAAGTGCTGGAATTACAGGCGCATGACACCACGTCCAGCTAATTTTTATATTTTTAGTAGATATGGGGTTTCACCATGCTTGTCAGGCTGGTCTGGAACTTCTGACCTCGTGATCCGCCCACCTCGGCCTCCCAAAGTGCTGGGAATATAGGCATGAGCCACGGTACCCGGCCTCACTTGGCTTCTTTTATGCTTGCCTTCTTGATGATCCTTGAACACATTCTTACATTATGTTTCCTCTGCCTGGAATACTTTTCCTCCAGATAGCAACATGGCTAACCTCAGATCTTTAATTCTTTGGTATAATGTCATCTCAGTAAGTCCTACCTTGACTACCTTATTTACAATTTTAAACCATCCCTCAATCAACTAGCATTCCAAATTCCTTATTTTCAAGCTTTAATCCCATCATTTTATCACCCAACCATATATCCTATAATCTAATTATATATTATGATTATGATTTGCTAGCTTCCCCCTGTAGAGTGTAAGCTTCAGAAGTGTAGGGATTTTTGTTGTTCTTAATTTTTTCCAATGGTGTGTTTCAAGTGCCAAGAACAGTGACTATTAAGCCCTCAAAAAATATGAATAAGTGTAGAATGCATATACAAATGTTATCAATAACGTCCTACCATAACCCTTTTAAAGTAACCTTTTGTCTCTAGTACATATTTACATATTTAGAACTTTGCTAAATAAGTGCTTAATGTGTGCTACAATTTCCACTAGCATGATTTATTATGAACCCAATAGCTTTAGATTTCTGACACTCCTACAGCAAATGACAGACTACTCTGTCATTTGCCTGCTGATATGAGATTTCTCTTTTCCTTCACAAAAAGGCAGTTACTCCTCCTGTGGCGCCTCCCATTACCACTTCACCAGAGAGTGTGTTAACCTGCACACACTCAGCTCTCTACCATTGATAGGTGACAAAGTCCTAACAGCTCTCACTCTCAGTGCCTCCTTGGCCTCAGGGTGCACTCTGGCGGCGCTTGAGGGGCCCTTCAGCCTGCCATGGCACCGTGGGAACCCCTCTCCGGGCTGGCTGAGGCCGGAGCCCCCTCCCTCTGCTTGCGGGAGGTGTGGAGGGATTGGCGTGGGCAGGAGCCGGGGCTGCGCTGCGCTCGCCTGCCGGTGTGAGTTCTGGCAGGCGCGGCCCGGCGGGCCCAGCACACGGAGCTGCCCGCCGGCGGTGCTGGCCCAGGGCAGTGTGGGGCTTAGCACCCGGGCCAGCAGGTGCGGGCGGATGTGCCGGGTTTGGCTGCCTCCCTGCCGGGCAGGACTGGGGACCTGCAGCCCGCCGTATCTGAGCTCCTCGCCCTGCGGTGGGCTCCTGCGTGGCCTGAGCCTCCCCGACGGGTGCCGCCCCCTGCTCCGCAGCGCCGGGTCCCATAGACAGCCCAAGGGCTGAGGAGTGCAGGCGCGGCTCGGGACTGGCGGGCAGATACCCTGCAGCCCTGGTGCTGGATGCACTGGGTGAAGCCAGCTGGGCTCCTGAACTGGATGGGGACTTGGAGAACTTTTATATCTAGCCGAAGGATCGTAAATGCACCAATCAGCACTCTGTGTCTAGCTCAAGGTTTATAAATACACCAATCATTACTCTGTGTCTAGCTCAAGGTTTGTAAAGGCACCAACTGGTACTCTGTATCTAGCTAACTCTGTATCTAGCTAACTAGCACTATGTGACTATGTGTCTAGCTCAAGGATTGTAAACGTACCAATCAGCACTCTGTCAAAACGGACCAATCAGCTCTCTGTAAAGTGGACCAATCAGCAGGATATGGGTGGGGCCAGATAAGGGAATAAAAGCAGGCTGCCGAGCCCCCAGAGAGCAACCTGGTTGGTCCCTTCGACGTTGTGGAAGGTTTGTTCTTTTGCTCTTTGCAATACGTCTTGCTGCTGCTAACTCTTTGGGTCCACTCTGCCTTTATGAGCTGTAACAGTCAAGGGGAAGGTGTGCAGCTTCACTTGTGATCCCGAGACCACGAACCCATCTGAAGGAAGAAGCTCCAGACACATCAGAACGTCTGAAGGAACAAACTTCAGACACCCTATCTTTAAGAACTGTAACACTCACTGCAAGGGTCCCTGTCTTCATTCTTGAAGTCGGTGAGACCAAGAACCCAACAATTCCGGACGCACCATCATCCAATGTATTAACTTAAATATTCCAAATAATCACGGCTCTCTTTTAAAAATCTGATACAAATGACCTCACAAGTATGTCAGAACCCAATAAACGTGTATTCAGATAATTTTATCACTAATAATCCTAAAATCTGCTAAGTATATGTTTATGCATCTCTTTGTTTCTATGCTAGTGAATTTCAAGAAATGGCAAACAACAGGGTAGAATTAGGTGTGCTTTCAAGCATCTAAGATTTCAACAAGTCCTGGTTAGAGGATATCCATTCCTGAGGAAATGTAGGTGGATTGGGCATGGGTGCAGTGAGCAAGCATTAGTCTAAATCCCAGTGCTTGCTTGTGATTTGGACATTTGTCATGACTTTTTTTCAGCAGAGCACAGAACATTAAGAATACATTTCAAAATCACAAGTCCCTGGTGGTTAGGGACTAATTCTAATTAAGATGCAGATATCTCTTGAACAGTGTTGTTATTACGTTCGCCAATCAAGCCAAAAACTCCGTTTATACTTAAGTTCATATATTGCAGTTACATGGAAAGTTTTGTTATCTAATCTCTTCATAAATACATTTCTGAATTTCCATAGATTGTTAATAATATTACTGATCTTATTCGTTTGAGATACTATTAACTAATATTTTTGCAGGTTTAAATTACTTTCATATTTTTGCTCTTAAAAGTATTACTGTAAATACCTGTATCATAGGTCTCTTTTCTTACATTAGCTTCTTAGTATATTTTCTAGGAGTAAAATCAGGTAGGTCTCTGCCTTATGCATTTCATATTAATTATTTCCCTTTCTCTTTTTCAAAAATCTGTCAGACTCCTGAAAAATATATATGTATTCTTCCATTGCTTTAGCAATATATTTAAAAATATGAAATTAGTCTATTAACTGTAGAGTCAAAACTCTGTAATCTATTCATTCCTTTATATTGTGTGTTGCCTCATTTATTGAGTGTTGCCACTGTTTTAGGAGTGTTACACTTTAGAATGACAACAAACATGTTATGAAGTACATCAATGTATCTATGCTGTTTCTAATATTTTAAGTTCCTTTAGTATAACCCCTTGTATATCTTGGATAATAATTGAACAAAAATTAGTCAAATACATAAAACTTTATGGTAGGTGAGCTATAAGTCCAAAGCTGTTCCAGCATTGCATGCATTAAGCAGATAAAGAATATAACAACAAGTAGTGAAACCGTAAGAATTCAAACTTCAGCATTTCCTTGCTGAAAATTAATAAGAAAAATTAGATGAAAAGGTTGCTTTTTAAAAATGATTTCAAGAATCAAAAAAAAGTATGAAACTTGGAAGGATGATAAATTCAAAATAAATCACAGGCACTGCTTTTTCAGAAACTGACTTTTAATTTATAGCTTAAAATCTATTATTAGGTGAAAATGACATCATTTGGGGAATGTAAATTGTTGTTTTCCTATATTATTACGTTGTGTTTAAATGTGTGTAGGAAAACATACAAACTACATGTGTAGTCTTCTACTTTGTGGAATCTTGTCAAGGTCCCAAGAACTTTATATAAATCAAAGTTGTTGATATAAAAAGACTGATAATTAGGTGTAATTGATGCAACTGTCCTGCATAGATCATCTCTGGAGCAGTACGGTCTAACAGAAACTTCAGTGAAAATGGAAACGTTTTGTAAAGGCATTGTCTGATACTATAGCTTCTAGTCACATGTAGCTATTGAGTACTTGAAATGTGACTAGTGAGACTAAGAAACTAATTTTTAATTTTATTTATTTTTCTGATTTGAATTGAACCCTGAACATCTACCTGTGGACTATAGCTATTGATGACCATATTGGAAGTGTAGCTCCCTGTAAGGAATAAAGGCAAAATAATGTATATTTGTGTGTACAGAAATGTTTCAAAGGTTATCTTTCATTTTGTGTACTATATGAAATGGTATCTCAGCTGATTGAATTGAATCGCTCTTTAGAGCAGTTAATGGGACTTCTCAGCCACCATAATCATGTGAGCTAACTCCTTATATGCTATTTTCAGAGTTGTATTTGAATTAGTCAAATAACGCTCCCATGCACACATACACACTTGCACACATCTTGCTTATTCACAGTCAGTAATTTCAACTATGAGGTAGAATTACTCATGGATTTTTTAAAACTATTAATTAATTGAGTTGGGAATTACCTGGTCTCTAATTACTACTAAAAATATCCTTTTAATCACTGGCAAATTTGGCATATTTTGAATCCCATATACTTCTTAAGAGCAGTATTCTTATAATATCATTTTCTACATCAAACTATCTGGTTAAAATAATTTTCATCTTGAGATATTATGCATACTTATAGTGGGTTTTCACTGATAATTTGTCCTTGCTCACTTCTGAATCCTGTGTTGTATAATAATTGCATTAAAGAAAAATTATGTTGCTGGAGCCACAAGTCTCTGTTGTTACCTCTGGCATGAATTCTAAAATAAACTGAACCATTTTAGATACTCAGTTTGTGGTGATGAATTAAAGTGGCTCCACCTGATTTGCTTAAGGGGTCAAATCTTCGTGTATAGATTTTTCAGTGTAATGTACTAACCAGTTGAATGAGCCTACTATTATGCTATGATATTATTTGTGTGCCTAAGAGTAATAAATGTTATGTGTATAAAAAGGTACAGAGAACCTTACATAAGCAGATGCAAAATTTAGCAGTGTTATCAACATATAAAACTGGCCTACTGTGGAGTCAAAATCTGAAAAAATACATATAAATTATCTTTTATAGGTTGGTTGTTTGTTTGTGTCATGTGGTAAGTTTCTTGGAGTGAGCTGAGTTGCAAGAAATGGTTACTCTTCTCATTTCATCATAGATATATATGATGCTTAATTTTATGTATCAACTTCATTGGGTTGCCGAAGTCTAGACAGTTGGTTAAACATTATTTCTAAATGTGTCTATAAGGGTGTTTCTCGAAGAGATTAACATTCAATTGATGGACTGAGTAAAGTAAATAGCCCTCCCCAGTGTGGGTGGACATTATCTAATCCCTGAGGGCCCAAATAAAACAAATGTGTAGAGGAAGGTTGAATTCTCTCCTCTCTGCTGACTGCTTGAGCTGGGACATTAACTTTCTTCTGACAAAGCAACCTTGGTTCTCAGGACATCAGACTCAGACTGGATGAAATCGACCATTGACCTTCTAGCTCTCAGGCCTTTGAATTATACCACAGAACTTCCTGTTCCTTCAGCTTGCAGATGGCAGATCGTGGAACTTCTCAGCCTCCTTCATCATCATGTGAGCCACTTCCTTTGAGTAAATGTTATTATACATTTCCTAATCGTTTGTTTTTTCTGAAAAACCCTAAGTAATAAAGGAATATAGTTTGCATTGTATATTTCACTCATTGGTTTATTGTGGTGTAATTGATTCCCAAATATATTCTGTGCATATTTACATTTCATTTAAAGTGTAAACTCTAGAATGACACAAACTGAGTCTCAAATTTATTAGGGGTTTCAATTGTTGGTATAGTATTATTTGAATTTATGCATTCATTTAGATAAACATAATTTTGTCAACATTTGTTGAGAAAATATTATTTGTACCTGATGATTTTGAAAGAGGGACTATAAATAAATATATGGTGAATGAGGAACAAATGCTAAGCACTATTTAGGCTCTGGGTACATAAGAGTGAGCTACACAAGTGTGATCTTGTTCTTTACTAAGTTATGATGTAGTATAGAACACAGCATTAAATAAATAATCACCTAATAATTTTCATAAGAGTTATTTTGTGACTCCTTTTTTGTGTTGCTATAAAGAGATACCTGAGGTTGCATAGCTTATAAAGAGAAGAGGTTTTTATTTTGGCTCATGGTTCTGTCGGTTGTACATGAAGGATATTGCTGGCATCTGCTTCTGGTAAGAGCCTCATGAAGTTTATAATCATAGCAGAAGGCAAAGGAAAGCCTGCATATCACATGGCAAGCAAGGGAGGCAAGAAAGAAGGAAGAAGTGCCAAATTCTTTTAAACAACCAGATCTTGTGCAGACTAAGAGTGAGAACTCATCGGTATCGTGAGAGCAGCACCAAGACATTTATACGGGATTTGCCTCCGTGACTCAGACACTTCACACTAGGCCCACCTCCAACATTGGAGGTCATGTTTTTATATAAGATTTGGAGAGGACAAAACATCCAAATCATATAAGCTATGACTGTAACATATAAGATGCTACAAGAGTATATAAAAAAGAATAAGCTAGGCTAGGTAGGTGTGAAAAAAAGTGGGGCAAAAGATGTTCAGAGATAGCTTTTTAATGTGGACATTTAAGACAGGAATGAGATAAAGGGAATGTTAACTGCAAAAGAGGGAATGGTGAAACAATGTACCAGAGAGAACAAAAACATATACTAAACAAAGGGGTAGAAGGGTGAGATGATGCTTAAAAAAAAAAAAAAAAGGCTGTTAAACCTCAGCACTATGCAGGACCTTACAGGTCATGTTAGGGATTTTTAAATTTATGCTAAAGAAAGAAAAAGTAACCAAAGTATTTGAGCCTAGAAATGACAAATCCAGCATATATGATTAAAAAGTTATTTTTATAGTGTAAAAGTGCTTGAGAGAGCTTTTACTAAGCAATCGCAGCATGCTGGTAAGAGGAGATAATAGCTGGGGCAAAGCTCCATTGTCATGAGTAGTGGAGTAATTTGAATGGTCCTAGAATATATTTCAGAATAAGAAATGGCAAGACTTGGTAGTTAGCTAAATGTCATCAGTGAAAGGAAGATTTCAAACATGACTCTAATGCTTCTGGTATGAATAACTGGGTAAATGGCAGTGCCATTTACTGCAATGGAAGAAGATTGAAAATGAAAAAAAGATGTGGAAAATATCATGAACTCAATGTTCCAGTAGAGATTAAAAGGTAAAAGTTTTATATACAGAGTGTAGAAGAGGAGAGTAAGATAAAAACAATTGATATCATACTTGGTGTAAAAATAACATACGAGCCCAAAAGAGTTGAAAGCATTGCTTATAAGGAAAACATAGGACAAAGAGTAGAGTACCTAGTACCAAGCCTAGATGAATTCCAATATTTCATCAGTTAGGAGAAGGAAAGGACAGCAAAGGCGAATACAATAAAATTAGAGAAATAGCATCAGTTTGTTTATCGTAGTACCATGGAAACTGAGGGATGAGTGTTTAAAAAATATTGACTAAAACTTTTTGATGATGTCATGACATTCAGTAAGATGATGACTGGAAAATACTTATTGGATTAAGTAACATATTGATGGTGACTTTAGTAACTGTTGTTTTACAGAGTAGAGAAAATAATAACTCAAACTGCAATAAAATGCTGCATGATTAGGAGGTATAGAATTAGAAAAATGATGTGTAAACTATTTTTAAGAATGTTATTTCTAAAGGAAAACAGAAATTTCTGACTGTGGAATCCACTTTTAAGATGGGCAAGACTAGAAAAAGGGTAGAAAAATGTCTATTAAGGAAGATAAGGTTGAAAAACAGTAAAGAGAAATTAATATTGCAAGACTTAAAGATTGTAGGAAGGAATATAACATTGAAGATCTAGGAGAATGAGTGCACTATGGGCATATAATTAATACAGAATAGAGAAGTGCATAAATGGGCTTCATTGTACTTAATATGGGACACTAGGGATACATCACAGAATGCCACTTGTATAAGGTTAAAAAGAAGAATGAAAGAGGGAGAGAAATGGAGTAAATCAGCAAGGCAGCAGAAAGAAACAAGGAGATGTTATGAGGGAGAGGAGAGAGAGAAGGAAGGAAGAACAGAGAGAGAAAAGAAGGAAGGAAGGAAGGAAGGAACTAGAAACTAGCAGACTAAATTGAATCTTTTTCCTGACTATGGGTGTCTTCTAGGACAGCTGGAATCCAGTTGTTTTGGTTTGTTTTGCTTTATATTTGTATACTATCTATAAAAAACAATCAGTGTTTTTTCTCTCACATCTATTTGGAACACCATAGCTCAAAATTTTAACCTGGTTTCTCCTTTAACTCTAGATTTTCTATTAATATTTCAGAAAGAAAATTAGAATACTATAAGGGCCAAGGGAAAAATTCCCTTTCACCCTCATAGTTTCACTGAAACCAACTGATGAAAGACAGAGTAATAGAAGAAAAGACATACAACATTTATTTTAGAATAGAATGAGGAAATTGCAGGAGAGTGATTACCCAATGACCCAATGGGATAAGGAAGCATATGTATCTTCTTAGGAGAGGTGGGGAAATTGGCAATGTAGACAGTTCTTTTGAGGAGCAGTAAATGATTATTAAGAAAAAATGGATGGACCTGGGAGACAGAAATTAACTTGTAAATGATTCGCTGTGAAATTTGAATGAGGCTGAGAGGCAGGCATTATCTTGTGAAAAAGAACATCCAGATATGGTTACATTCCTCAGTCTCCTTTTCTGTGATAGATAATGAGATTTTAGGAAGGAGATAGGAAGGCAATTGTGTTCCTCTTTGAGGAGTCTGGTTTCTAGGTGGATAAGGAAACTTCAGAACACAGCTCTCATTCTGTACTTTGGAAGCATTGAGAAAGAGAAGGTAGGCAGTGGGGTCAGATAGTCTTTAAGTTTACTCCCTTAGTTCAGCCATATTTCAGGGTGAGATATTCTGGTTTGCTTTAATATTCCTGCAGTGGATTGAATGGTGCCCCCTCCCCACCAAAAAAATAATATGCCTAAAGCATAAGCCTGTTGTAGTAGGTAGTCAGGCAGACATAAGCAGGATAGGAGAGGGCACCTCCCAACCAGGAATATCAGGCCACTATCCGGTGATGGTCAGTCAGCTGTTAACTGTCTCTAAAATAATTGGTTGCAGCCTACTCCAGGGAAAGGCAGTCTCCCTACAGGTGGGAGAAACCGTAAATCATTGATCATTAGCTTTCTGATTAGATCCCAGGAGTTGGGTCACCAGGCTCACACATGGGCACTAGGAGGCAAAATGACAGAGATTAACTGGCATGTGACCTTTCGGGGGAATTCCACCAATGAAGGGAAGAGTTTACAACTCAGTAAACACATACTCCCCTCCCAAGTGCTAGCAATACACATGTGAACAACCCACCCCAAGGGAAGAACCATGGGAGAAGGGATGCAAGACTCTGGAAATATGTCAGCATACAAACCCCCAAGTCAAAAGGTCAAACTGTTACCAGTGGAAAGTCTTGAATATAAGTTGTCCAAGTTCTTGGCATTTTGAGCAAATCATTGGACAAAACACACAAACAAAGCAATGAAAGAATGAAGCAATAAAAGGACAGATTTATTGAAATGAAATGCACTGTACAGAGTGGGAGCAGGCTCAAGCAAGTAACTCAAGAGCCCTGGTTACAGAATTTTCTGGTTTTTAAATACCCTATAGAGGTTTCCCATCGGTTACTTGATATACACCCTATGTAAATGAAGAAGTGGCAGGTGACCAAAGGGCAACCAGTCAGAGGATGGAGTGAAGTTCCAAAGTTATTCCCCTATGCAGATGAAGACTAGGCCCACGACCAGTCTGACTGGTTGTGTAAGGGGCCAATCAGAGGTACTTTCCATTTGTCACCTGTGATGCAGAATGTTGGTGGGGGACTGGTTGCAAAGGGAGGAGCCTCTGATCCCTTTGTAACTTGGGCATAGAAAGCTGGGGTTTTCCTTTTGATTTAGTTCTAGGAAGTCAGCGTGAATCGGCCTTAGACTTCCTGCCTTCAGACCCTATTCTTTTGCCTCAAAACCTGACAGTTGTCCTTCAAGTTGCCCGCTTGGACCTCTTCCAAATGCTTCCAACAAATGTACTTTCCTTCCTTTGTTCCGGCTTTCTTTTTTTTTTTTGAGACGGAGTCTCGCTCTGTCACCCAGGCTGTAGTGCAGTGGCCGGATCTCAGCTCACTGGAAGCTCCGCCTCCCGGGTTCATGCCATTCTCCCGCCTCAGCCTCCAGAGTAGCTGGGACCACAGGCGCCCTCCACCACGCCCGGCTAGTTTTTTGTATTTTTCAGTAGACACGGGGTTTCACTGTGTTAGCCAGGAAGGTCTTGATCTCCTGACCTCGTGATCCACCCGTCTCAGCCTCCCAAAGTGCTGGGATTACAGGCTTGAGCCACCGCTCCCGGCCTCAAGTTTTTTAATAAATGTTCATTTCTGCACTAAAAGCTGCCTCAGTCTCTTTTTCTGCCTTATGCCCCTTAGTTGAATTATTTCTTTTGAGGAGGCAAGAACTGAGGTTGCTGCAGACAAGTACAGATTTGCCGCTGAATACCTGCCACCAGTAACAAGCCCAGATACCTATTAATTCCTCATTTGGAAATACAATCTTTGCAGATGTGTCTAAGTTAAGGATCTCATGATGATATCATTTTGGATTTGGGGGAACCCTAATTCTTTTTTTTTAAAGATATTTATTCAGCATCACAATCAGACTATTACGTTTAGCAATCAATAGCATGGGCGCAATTAAAAAAAAAGAAAAGATCTACATTAAAACCCTTTGTTGGAATGCTTTACACTTTCCACAGAACAGAAACTAAAATAACCTGTTATACAATTATTCACAAATACAGCCCTTGAGTTTTTTGCCCATATGCATGAGTATTTGTCTAAAACATATCTTCTTTGTAGTAGCTAGGCCCTGCCACCACGGTGTTTGGCTGAGTTCACAAATCTGTTGTAATCTGTAGCTTCCCTGTCACTTCTCTGGCTGTCCTCTCCTGCTAAGCTTTGTTCCTAGTTAAAATCTTCTGCAACTGCCATAGCTACCACTGCTACTAGAACCGCCATAAGCACCTTGGTTTCATGGTTTGGCCAAATATTGGCCTCCACCACCATAGAGGCCACAGCTTCTGCCTCCAAAGTTTCCTTCCTTCATGGATCCAAAATTTGAAGACTGTTGTAACTGCCAAAATCACTGTAGCTTCCACCACCTCAAAAATCGTTTCCATCATTACCAAATCCATTATAGCCATCCCCACTGCCACAATATCCACCACAACCACCACGGCTGCCACCAAAGCCACCATGACCACTAAAGTTTCCTCCATGGTAAATGCTGTATTTCCCACCAAAACCACCTGCATGATCACCACCAAAGTTTCCAGAACCCCTTCGACCTCTTGGCTGGAAGAAGCACTAGCAACCTCTAATGAGTGGTGAGAGAGATTTGAAATAAAATCTCTCACAAAAGCGTGAAAGAGATTTGACACAAAGAGACTCAGGAAAGAAGGCTATATGAAGATCGAGGCAAAGATTCAAGTTGTGCTGCTACAAGCTACTGTTTCAGTGATAGTATTTTATTTTCAACAACAAAATGCTGTCTGGAAAAGACATATTATCCTGAAAAACAGTAGTGAAAAACAGGAAACTAAAAAAAAATTAATATGCATTAAGTCATTATTCCTGAGGGTATTACCTCATAATTTTGTGTTATATATAATTGTAAACAATTCCTATAAACAGTATTTGTAGGAAAATACAATAAGTGGCTATGAGATGAAGAACATGGGAACAAATTTTAAAACACCATACACATACACAAACAAACAAAAAGCCCTACCGTATGATCTGAGAAACCTCAGTAGTTACCCCTATATCAAGTAAGACAGACCATAAGTTTAAAGAAACAAACTTACTTATAGATGGAGGGTTCAGGGCCCTGCTGGCAAAATAAATTTCTAAATTGCAATGGCACAAAAACAAACAAACAAAAACAAAACAAAAACAGCACTTGCTAAGCTCCCTAGCCATAGAAGCTGTTAGAGCTTTCCTAACTCTGATTTACAAGCCTGACAACTGCAACTCTGATTCAACAGATAATTGACCTTACAAACTTTTCTTTCTGATAAGTAATTGCAGAGCTTAAGCCAGTTTCAAGCAGCTTATGCAGGCTGCACACAAAATGTCTTTTTGTTCTATAGTTCACCTTTTGAAGTAAAGAGCCAAATTCCACCATGTTTTAATGCTGAAGCCCCACCCCAAAGTGAACATGGGATGTACCTTACATATATGTGCATATATTGTGCATTCTCTCAACTCCCCTCAAAAATACGTATAACTTTTCTGCAAGCTGCTGAATACGTATGACTATATTGGGTATGTAGACCTTCTAAGGCATAAAAACCAAACCTTCCCCTTCCCTTCTCAAAGAGAGAGCACATTTCTCCCATCCCAGATACTTTCTCTTCCCAGTTTGCAAACCAATATCATGAATAAAGTTCTCCTTTCTACTAATTAGTCATCGTGCTAGTGTTTTGGATGACAAGTGTATTAAAGTATATGAATGGAATACCCATGCAATTATTAGTCTCACAGATACTTTTATTAGAGGAGTTATTAAAAAATTATTTTAGGCAGATAGAAAAGGTAAAGTGTCTTTGGTAAAGTTTTTTTTTTTTTTTTCTTTCAATAAAAGCAGCTCCCCAAACATTTCTTTATTAACAGAGAAGTGACTTGAAAAGCCAGGCTGGCAAGCATTGATATGGAAATGCCAGAGATTAGAAACCAGTCCAACCAAAATAGCAGTTCCCACCCTCTTCTTGTCACCACATGTGTCAGGTGTCATGACCACCTCCAGAAGGCTAGGGTGGGAGAACTACTTTTTTCACTGGCTACACAAATGGCACACCTGGTCAGACCAATTACCTGGGCTCTATGCAAATCAGACACTGCCTCCTCCATCTTCATAGTATAACTGACTGTCTTGCACTGCACACGGGATTTTTCTCCCTGCTTGGAACCCCCCTCTCTGTCTCTGTACGGGGGAGATTTTTTTCTTCTTTCTTGCTTATTAAACTCTCTGCTCCTTAAAACCACTCTATGTGTGTCCTTGTCTTGTACCTAATTGCTGCAAGACAAAGAACCCTGTTGTTTCTCCAGTCATCAGAGCAGTATCATCTTTGGTGCATTTCCTGGGAATCCAAGGTGCAACATTCACTGGAGTGGTAAGTATAGGAGCAGACCCCTTCACTTTCATTTCTGAGACATGTTTTGATTCTCTCAAAAAGCTAAGGTTTTGAATGCAAGCAGCGAGGAACTCAGAGAATCAATATTTGGAGTATTAGAACAAATAATGGCATCACCTGTACTGATTGGCTGATTGTAATGAGGCTGAAAGGGTGAGAAGCAAAAGTAAATTAAGTGAAATAAACATATTATGCTTCAAACTGGATTGGGTCAAACATACAATGAGATGGGGCCCTTATGGAAAAATCAGTAGATCTAATATAAAAATCTGCCAACACAAACTCAGGGAAAAAAAAGGAGCAAGGAGTTATAGGATAATGATACATACAGATACCTACAGGGTTTATTGGCAATCTGAAATGTTTATACATTTAATAGTTTCCTTATTATATAATGTATTTAATTGATGGGTGAAAATGTTCAAACGTTGATATTAACATCTCTCAAAAGTTTAAGTCAAGTTTGTAGATACATTTATTCCACGTAGACACAGTCACTGAGAATGTATATGCAGCACATATTCTCTAAGATATATTAAAGGATATAAATGCTGCATAGAATAAAATATGCAGTAAAAAATTCAATAAGTTTAATTTTATTGATACACTGAAATACACACACACACACACACACGTGCGCGCGCGCACACACACACACACACAGAGGAAAACTTACCGAAAACTAAAAGTCTGGAAGTCCAGACGTGTCCATTTGCTCATTTTAACAAATATGTTAAATGTAGAAAAAGTTCATATTTTTCCAAATGAAAATTCAAGATGCACTTATTGTCTAGTTTTTGTTTCCAGTGTCTCTTTATTTACATTATCTCTATATAATTTCACATTAAAACCCATGTTTTAAATGAGCAGAAAGAAGAACAAGTGTACTGTATTTTTAGAAAGCCTTTGAAGTCTTATTCTTTTAAACCTATACCCAATGTTTTGCCTGACAAATGGACATAATTCTATATACTAAGATTAATCAAAGATATATCAAGTGAAATGTGTTAACTGGAGGGTTTGCAATTTGCCTTATACAATTCAATGTTGGTTTTATGTGACTGTCATTTTAACTAATGGATTAGAATATGTAGGGATAACCTAGCATTATTGTCATAACTTTCAAGGCAAAAACCTCAATTACTTTTGTACCAACCTAATACATATCGTTTAAAAAAGCAATTACCCAGCATGCATCTCAGAAAGACTGTTCTTTCACCTAAAATATCACATAAACCAAGTTAAAGCTTGTTCAAATAGTAAAAGCAACCCACTTTGTAAAAGTTCAGGAAAAAACACATTAGTATGTACCTGTCTTCAAGATCACATGCCCTTATTTGTACTGGTTATACACGTATGTAAAGAGTTGACTTCTCTTTGATAGCAGTGTCAATGTTATTCTTTTCTGTGAGTATTAATTCATTTGCATGTCTCATATAAATATATATTTTAAAATCTTTTATTCAGTAATTTATTTGGTTTTAACTCTAAGAATGAAACTGTGGTAGAACTCAATGTACTGAAATCCAACTGCACAAGAAAATGGGGAAAAGTTGCTTAGCATCAGCATGTGTAAAAATAAAAGAAAAAAAAATCACCTTTGGGATTTTAGGCAAGAGTACACTCAGTGGTTAGGCATGGTTATATATTCTCCCAGACCAACAAATGTCCTAGACTACATTAAGAGAATTATCATTTTAAGAACAAAGGAGGAGACAGACCAAGCCATTCTACTCACTTTGCCCTCATATATGAACAATTTAAATGCACGTCCTTTTACCTTAGCAAAGTAAGAGATTGCAGACTTTTATATTGTGATAGCATGGCCTTTTGAACATGTTCTAGGAATGATCTCATGAAATGGCTGAAGCTATTGTTGAATCTCATCTGGAAAAACAAACTATTAATTCTTCAAGGGTGGAGAGTACACAGTATTAATATTTTTGTGCTTTAATGGCTTAATACAGATTTGTAATACATATCCAGTAAATATTGACTCAAAAATTATTAATTTATTTAACATACTAAGGAATGAATATACATTAAACTGAAGTCAAAAATATCACACAGCTGTATTTTGCATGTTATTTAACAATTACACATATTTAATTCTTTGCATTTTATCTTGCAGATGTGTTTTCTTGGAGGGCTCACTGCTAGGAAGTGATGCTCAAAATTGAATGCTATAAGAGCTAGTATCTTATACTGGCCATTGGGCAACAGCACTTTCAAAATTCTTTCAGATCAAGGACATAAGTCCAACGCATCGAACACTGAAATTTTCCCTTGAAGACATCCAGATTTACTGCTAAAAAATTGAGGACTTCCTACAGGCAATCCCACAATCTACAGCTGGATTGAACAAAAATGAAATGTAATTTGAATTTACAACTAATATGTCAGACACCATAGAAAGTAATACCATTCATAGCATTTCTGGGGAGATAAATATTATTACTTCCATTTCTTCAGTAGTTAAGGAAGTGTATTTCAAAGGCACTAAGTAACTTGCCAACTTATCCACCTAGAAAATAGCAGAACTAGAACACCAAATATTGTGTCTGATTCACTCAGGCTTTCCCAGAAGTCTTCTGGATCGTCCACCAGAGAGAATATATATTTAACCAATACTGGGAATGAGATTAATTTTCTGACAAGAGAGATCTAGAGATAATGAATACACTTGGTCTAAACTACACGACCCACAGAACATTCACCACTATTACAAGGGTCAAGAAAAGATCTAGACACAATCTCAGAGACTCACCTCCCTCATGTTTTCTGCCCATATCACCACTGGTAAGAAAACTCCTAATACTTATAGCCTGTCCATCAGGTTCTTCATTGCCTCCACAGGTATTAATCATATAATTCTCACTGTTTTAGGTCATCTAAGACAAAATTCACAAGCAAAATGGAAACATTCATGTATTCCCTCATCTTCTACACTGCAATTTTGTAAGACTCTGTGTATTCCTTAACCTATCCCATTCTCCCACTCCTGTGTAACTCTAGAAACTCTAATTCATGGTCTATCACTTGCAAAAATTCCCTGTAATCTCAACCTTATCTCGAAATTTCTTTTTACCTTATTGCTCTAAACCCGACTCACCTTATAAAAGGTTTTCTTCTGCAATCCTCTCAACTGGTGATTTTTACCTCCCACACTGTATATATTACTGGGACTAGAGGTAGATGTTCTACACTTTACTGCAGATTCCATGTCTTTCTCCCCTGCTACTCTCTAATAATGCTCATTTTTGAAAGAAACAGTTATATATTTGTCCTGGATTACTGACACTCTTTTCAACACTGCAACTAACATAACTCTTAATATTTTAATATACACATTCAAGATTTGTCCATTATTCTGACCTCTTAATTTATAAACTGTTCTCAAAATAACTTTTGTTTTTGCCAGTGTCATGGAGAAAGAAAATCTTTCCTTTTGCCCTCTGCATGTTCACCGAAATTTACTAACAAGAGGTAGATTAATAGGTGAAAAAGGCATACAGCTGTATTTGATCATAGTTCTATGTGGCATGAAAGCCTTCAAAATGAAGACCCAAAGATACAGAGAAAATTGCCCATTTTTATGTTTAGGTTCAACAAAGTATAAACAGCTATATAGAAATATTATTGGACAAAAAGTGTATAACCTAATGCTAATAGATTGAGTGAGAAAACCCAGAAAGCTCTGTCTGCCTAGATTTTTCTTGGCCCTCTCTGAGCATATATTTTTTCTTTCTAAGTATGGGGCAGAACCCAGTCTGATATAGGGGTCTTATGACCTACAGCCAAGCAAGGTAGGCCAGATAATTTCTTTATAGACTGTTTTAGCAAAGAAAGGTGTAGGAAAGTTAGAGCAATATCTTTAGGTTTCATGGGTTGACTTTAGGAAAAATAGGTTCAGTTTCTGTGACTTGCCTTGGGAATGGGGGATTCTAGTTTCTATGATTTACATTGCGGGAGAATGGGACTGAGAGAGAGGAGGGCAGGTAAAGGTCAGAGAAAAACTTTGACTTCTGAAGCTACTTCTAAGGCTTTGATATTTGGATATTGTTTTCTGAGTCCCAACATTCCCCAGTCTGAAACTTTTCCAAGAAATTTTATAGTCCAGAAGCTGGACAAGTGGGTTGTCTTATAAGCCATTGAACCAGTCTATCAATCCTGAGAGTAGGCCAGACCAGGTAAACAGTTATACATAAGGTTGCTGTAATGATGGTTTTTTTTCCAAAGTTTATACTAAGTTATCTAGCATTAGCTTGTAGAACTTCTGGGAAAAGCAGTTTTAATTTCAGTTATTCTAATAAAGATTTTTTAAAAAATGAAAGCATTCATTTAGAGACTTGTAGTCAGGAAATAATTAAGGATTCTGTCTAAATTGTGAGAAAATAATAAAAAATCAAAAACAATGGGCAAGGTGAAATATCATTTTCTTTTGAAACACATTTTTTCCTCCAATACCCGATTCTACCAAAGGCAAAACACAATTGAACAAATTTATATGTAAAATACTTTTAGTTTCATTGTACTTGGTGTGATTATTTGCATAAAGTACAACAAGAGTAGTGACTTGCTATATAAGCTCTTTTTAAGTTTGCTTTCTTGGAACTTCTTTATAAGGAATCTCATATTAGACTTTTAAAAGCCTCAAGGCTAAGAAGCCAAGCCAAGGATTTGTAATTAAACTATACTTATAATACAAATTGGATTAATTCCTCTCTTCTCAAGGTTCAAAAATATCTTGAGGTTCCTGTGTATGCCAGGAGGTGACATTCTTTACTTATATCAGGTCAAGAACCTTGTGAAGGAACCATGAAGAAAAGGTATAAGGACAATCTTTATGAGGGGCTTTTCATTTGCTATATAAAGTTAACCATAAGTTTTCAAGCCAATCTGGCCATATCTGAAAATATGCCATTCCAATAAAAACCTTGGTAAAATAACCAGTATCTCCAATTTTGTCCTGTTACAAATAAAAGCAGATACTAATTGAATTTATGCAAATAATAATATTGTCATAAATTAAGATTTATCCTGAATAATTTCCAAATTATGGAGAAATTGGATAGAGAAGAATATAAATGTTTCAGTTTGCTCACAAAAGTATATTTTACTCAATTTTTGTAAACTACAAATAGTCTAAAAGAAAAATGCTTTCTTGACTCTGAAAAACAGAATATAAAAATAATCATCAATGCTTTAAACAAAAAGATCATCATAAAAATCATTTTAATATTCTGGTAGTTCAGTCCCATATCATAAACTCCTGTTCTGTGTGATCTTGGATTGGCAACCTTTAGGAACACATTAGTTTTTTATTTAGAATACTTGAAGGTTTTGCCCATTCCAATGATATGATCTCAAAGTTATCATTAACCTGTATTTGAGAGTATTTGTCAGAGTTCTTTTCACTAATTTCCTTAAAGAAGTAAATTTGGACTGTAGCTGATTATAAACTACTTTGTGAGAAGTATCAAAGTAAAGCAATAATTGTCTGTGTAAGGCATATAGACCAATGGAACAGACTAGAGAGCCCAGAAATAAAGCTGCACTTCTATGACCATCTGACCTTCAAAAAAGCTGAGAAAAACAAGCAATGGGGAAAACACTATTAATAAATGATGCTGGAATAACCGGCTAGCCATATGCAGAAGATTAAAGCTGAGCCCCTTTTTTACACCATACACAAAGATCAACTCAAGATATATTAAAGACTTAAATGTAAAACCTAAAACTATTAAAAAACCTGGAAGATGAACTAGGCAATTCCATCCCAGATGTAGGAACAACAAGGATTTCAAGACAAAGACAAAAAAAGCAGTCACAACAAAAGCAAAAATTGACAAGTGGAATCTTATTAAACTTAAGAGCTTCTGCACAGTAAAAGAAAATATCAACAGAGTAAACAGACAACCTACAGAACAGAAGAAAATATTTGCAAACTATGCATCTGACAAAGGTCTAATATCCAGAATCTATAAGGAACGTAAAAAAATTGACAAGAGAAAAACAATCTATTAAAAAGTGGGCAAAGTGCATGAACAGACACTTCTCAAAAGAAGATGTACATGAGGCCAAAAACATATAAAAAAAACCTCAATATCACCAATCATTAGAGAAATGCAAATCAAAACCACAATCAGGTACCATCTCACGCTGGTCTGAATGGCTATTACAAAAAAGTCAAAAAATTATAGACGCTGTCAAGGTTATGGAGAAAAGGGAACATTTATACATTGTTGGTGGGAGTGTAAATTCGTTCTACCATTGTGGGAAGCAGTACGGTGATTCCTCAAAGAGCTGAAAGCAGAACTATCATTCAACCCAACAATCCCATTATTGGGTATATGCCCAGAAGAATATAAATCATTCTACCATAAAGATACACACATGTGAATGTTCATTGCAGCACTATTCACAACAGCAAAGATACAGAATCAACCTAAATGCATATCAGTGACTAGCTGGATAAACAAAATGTGATACATATACACCATAGAATACTATGCAGCCACATAAAAGAACAAGAGTAGGTCTTTTGCAAGAACACAAATGGAGCTACAAGCTATTATTCTTAGCAAAGTAATGCAGTGACAGAAAACCAAAAACTGAATGTTCACACTTATAAGTGGGGTTAAATGATAAGAACATATGAACACAAAGAAAGAAACTATTGACACTGGGGTCTACTTGATGGGGGAGGGTGGGAGAAGGAAGAGGAGCTGAAAAGGTAACTACTGGGTACTGTGCTTAGTACCTGAGTGATGAATTAATATGTACAACAAAGCCCCATTACACATGTTTATCTATGTAACAAACCTTCACATGTACCCCAAAAGCTAAAATAAATGTTAAAAGGAGCAATAAATAAGTAATAAAAAAAGAAAAGAAAAAGACTTTTAAAAATTGTCTGTGTATAACAAAAGTCTTAGAAATGGTTAAAGACAAAATGGATAAGGAAATGTCCTGAGCATGCATTCCTTCTTTCTGGGTGTGGGGCAGGACCCTCTCTGGAATGGAGGTCTTGTGACCTGTCTCAAAATAGGTCAGATGATTTCTTTATGGCCAGTTTTGACAAAGAAAGGTGGGGAAAAGTTATAGTAATATATTTAGTTTTATGGCTGGCTTTGAGGAAAATGGATTCTGGTTTCTATGACCTGCCTTGGGAAAGGGGGATTTTAATATCTATAATTAGCACTGGGGGAGAAGCCTTGAAAGACAGGAGGGCAGAGATCAGAAAAAACCTTTTGCTTCTGAAGCTATTTCTGAGGCCTTGATTTTCGGTATTGTTTCTGAGTACCAACATCATCCTCCCTCTTCCATTCATCCAGTGAGCATGGCTAGACCATGTAATGACAAAACACACACACACACACACACACACACACACACATTAAAAACAAATCCAAGTTGCAACCCTTTCATAGTCTCAACTTGATTCAAATCCACTCATAATTTATTCCATAGCTTACCTCATAAGGCACCCTCTTTCTTATGCTTCCTTCAACCATAACCTAACCATGTAAGGGTATCTATACACCTTACTAACTTTAAATGGTATGTTATCCTCTTGATATCCTTTATTTTTATTCCATTTGAATTTTGAATCAATTATTATTATTACTTTCTTGACTCTTGCATCTAACTTGCTTGTAAAATGCAGTATCCCAGTAAATCCAGCTTTGCTTCTTCCATTTCTGAACCTGTGCAGCTGAATGTAGCTGGAAAATATATAGCCATACCGATTAAACTCACTTTAAATTTATGACAAATAATGCTTCCAGCAAGTGTATTTTATACCTCAAATCAGGGAGCCATGCTCTTTTCAAAAGCAAATCTTTCCACTTGTGCACTAAATCCATTTCCCTCTCTCTTTTTAAGGCTTTGCTCCAGCAGTTCTCCCCTGTCACTCATAAAGCATGAAATTTTCATTTTCTATATTTCCCATTAACTTAAAATGATCAATTATCACTACCATATTTTAAAAATTACCTCTTGATTATTATTTCTGCTTCTTTCCTTCCCTTTGTAACAAAATTTATTGAAAGAGTAATTTGTGTTTACTCTTTATTTCTTGTCAACCTATGCTCTATAAAACCCATTTCAGTCTTGCTTGCCCCCTCAACTCCAATGTGCAAATATATGTTTCTCCGTAGAGCTTTCCTAAAGTTGCAACATCTAATATGTTCCCCCATCTTTCTTACCTGCAGATATCTGCTCAGTATAATTCTTATCTTCTTTTAGTTTTACCCAAATTTTGATTTCTCAATGAGGTTTACTGTGATTCATTTCATTAAATATTGAAACTTCCTGTTCCCACCCATACCTGCCTTAATTAACTTCACTTTTAGTATCACCATAGCATTTACTTTGCATTTCAGCATGCTTAGGGTGATTGTCTGTATCTCCTGATAGAAAGCCCAATAATATCAAGAATCTTTGCCTGTTTTATTTAGTGATATATCTAATGGACTTAGAAGAGCCTGAGGTACATAATTAGCACTCAATAAATATATGATGACCAAGCAAATCATTCTATCTTGCATGTATACACACTAAAATAATATATCAATTTAAAAAGGCAAACAAAAATATTTGTTTTTTAAATAATAAAATATTGTTCTCTAGTCTAAACAGCTGGTATCAATAAGACAAATATGGTCATAAATATATCTTGCCACAAACAAGAAGAAAATCAGTAAAAATATGAAAATATGTAAAAAGAAGACCAGGCCCTTTTGCTCATGCTTGTAATCTCAGCAATTTGGGAGGCCAAGGCAAGCAGATCACTTGAGCCCAGAAGTTTAAGATCAGTCTGGACAACATGGTGACACCTTGTCTTTACAAATAATCCAAAGAATTAGCTGGGCATGGTGGCATATGCCTGAAACTACTTGAGAGACTGAGGTGGAGGATTGCTTGAGCCTGGGAAGAGGAGGCTGCTGCACTGCAGCCTAGGTGACAGGGTGAGACCTTGTCTCCAAAAATAAAAATTTAAAAAAAATCAAGAATATGCAAATAAAACTCAGTTAAGACACTGGATAACCAGGAGGTCAGGATTGTGGTTACTGAAAGAAGGGAAACAAACAAGGTGAACCCATGACTGTCCCACTTTTCTGCCAGAATGCACTTTATGAAATGTGGCCAGAGAGATGAAACCCACATAAATAACATTCTGAGTTGTAGAGATAAGGATCAAAGTTGAAAGGTGACATAGCTGTAATTTAAGAAGTAAAGTACCAGAGATGTGTGAGCTATGGAAACAAAATATTATGAAAAACTTCAGAGGAATTCCCTTGAGATTTTGCAAAATACTAAGTTTTGTGCACGTTGGATCAATTTCAATAAATCCATAAAATATTAATTAATTTTAAAAATCCCAGAGCAATTACAGGTTTGAGAGATATTTATGTTCTGAGAAGCCTACAGGGATTGACATATTTGAACACTTGTAGAATTTAGTAGAAACCATAGAACCACCTCTGTTTTCTTTTTAGAACTACCTCTTAATAGGAGAACTAAATTAATCCTAGAGTAAAGAATGAAACTTTTAAAACAAATCTTAAAAAGAGCAGATAAATATGTAATTAATTAAGCCACATGTTAAAGTTAAATATTCTAATATAAATGAAAAGAAAATTCATATATGATTGTCACAGTGCCTAGCATTGAACAAAAGAACTAGATATGCAAACAAGAAAAAAAGTCACAATTAATCAAAAAAATCAAAATTCAAAATACTTTGTTGAAACATATGTCAAAGTAAAAAAATATAATGGAATTTATATAATAAATACAGTGTATACTATTTGGGTGATGGTTACACAAGCCCAGACTTTACCAGTATGCAATATACCTTTGTAACAAAACTGCCCTTGTACCCCTTAAATTTATACAAATTTTAAAAATTATGGAATTAACAGACAAAATCTGAAAAACCAGATGTAAAATTGCTAAAAAAATTTTTAAAGAACACATAACAATAGTGAAAAGAAAATGGAAGATATAAGAAAGAACAATATAGAGCTTGTAGAGATAAATTACCTAAAATTTAAAAACAAATCACTGGATGGCCTAAACAACAGATTAGACCTTTCAAAAGACAGATCAGTGAATTTAAAGATATAGCAATAGAAAATTTGAAAAACACAGCATGGAAAGAAGAAAGGCTGAAACAATTAACAGGTATTGGTGTTTTGTAATACCATATCACTAAATCAAATGTGCATAATTTCAATTCAATAAATGTTTGAGTGTAGCTAAAAAAAGATATTTGAAAATAAAATTGCTTCTAATTTTTTACAAGTGTCCTAATTTAATTAAACTACAAATTTATGTATACACAATGCTCATTGTATGGCAAACAAGATATCCACAAAGCAACATAACAATCAAATTATTGAAAACCAGTAATAAATAAAAATTCTAAAAGCAGCAATATGTTTTAAAAGACTCCTATAGGGCAACAAGTGTAAGAATAACAGCTGACATTTTATCATAAACAATGTAAGTAGGCAAACAATGGAAATAATATCATTAAAGTGTTAATAGAAAGTAATTTTAACTTGGATCTAGATCCCTCCATGCACACCCCACAAAACAAAACAAAAAAAAACAAAAATAAACTGTGGACCACATGAAGAAATGTTCAGGAAACAAAACCACAAAATTCATAACTATGTGTACTGCATTACTAGAAATATTAAAATAAAATTATGAACTATGAAGGGCAATAATACCGGAAGAAAACTCAGAATAAAGAACACTAAAAATAATATATATCTGAGAAATAAAAATAACTTTTATACTCTTATTTAGAAATTGTTAGAAATTAATGAATTGTTCAATCAATAATAATATGGGGTTGTAAATACATAAATGTAATATATATGACAATAATTGTATGGAAAACCCATGAAGAAAATGAAAGTTCTTGAATTTTATAAGGTGATACGTTATTATTTTAAGACAGTCTGTGATAAGATAAAAGTGCATATTTCAACCTCTGATTTAAACACTAGAAGAAAGGTATAGCTAACATAAAAGAAATAATAAAATGGCTAAATTCATTCAGAAGAAGAGAGAAAAAAGGAACAGATGGGACAAAGAGGAAGCATACATAAGATGGTAGGCCTGAATGCAATTTTGTTACATTTAGAGATAATATTAAATGTTAGAAAATTTAAGGTTAAATTTAAATGTTCTTAACACATCATTTAAATAATATTTTGTGAGTAGATTTTAAAAGTAAGATACAACTACATACTGTGTAAAAATATTAAATATGAAGGCACAGATTAAGGTAAAAAATAGAATAATCTATAACATAAAAAGTCAACTCTAAAAGTGCCAGAGTGGCTACATCAATGTTACTCAAGGTGTACTTCAATACCAGGGATAATGCTGGTTATTATAAAATAACAAAAAGATCAACTCATTAAAAAAGCATAATGTTCATAAGAATATCCTTAAAGTTTCAAAATACATAAAGTTTTATAACACTATAAGAAATAACTTAAAATGTAATTAAAATAAAAATACAAGAAACATATAAAATAAAATACTTAAAAACAAGCAAAATATGTGCAAAACTTTGCACTAAAAAATCAATATTGAAATAAGTTTTCAAAAATCTAAAGACATATGCCATGTTTATGCATTTGATGACTGAGTATTGTTAATGTATCAATTCTCCATAATTTATATAAATTCAATGAAATTCAAAATCAATGTCTAAGCAAGTAATATTTTTATAAAAATTGATAAACTTATAAAATGTATATGGAAATTTAAAGAACCAGAAATTGATAAAACAATTTTTAACATGGAAAGCAAAGTTAGAGGACTCAGGATAATTTTAAGACAACATAAAGCTATAATAACGAAAATAATGTGATATTGTGTAAGGTTAATCCTGTCAATAGACCAATATTCCAGGATACAGAATAGAGCCCACATGTAGACCCACTGATGTATGTCAACTGAGTTTTAACAAAGATTCCAGGTCAATTTGCTGCAAAGGAGATAATCATTTCAATAAACAATAGTAAGTGATAGCATGTTCATTGGGAAATTCTATGTTTCACCTCAATATTATACCATGAACAGAAGTTAACTCAACATTGATTGTAGACATGGATTAAGGGCTTAAACTAAAACCAAACTTATCTAAGAAAATGTAGAATTTTTTTTCCAGCTTGAAAGTTGCAAAGATATCTTACGTCATGTAAAACCAAGATACTTCAAAGATAAAATGCTGTTAAATTTCACTTCATCAAATTAAATAAAAATAAAATCATACTCTTCAGAAGTAACATATTATAAGAAATAAAAATGCAAGTCACATACCAGCAGAAAGTATATGCAACACATATATCTGAAGTATTAGTCTGTTCTTATGCTACTATAAGAACATACCTGAGACACTGAATAATTTACAAAGAAAAGAGGTTTAATTGACTCATAGTGCACCATGGCTGGGGAGACCTCAGGAAACTTACAATCATGGTGGAAAGAGAAGCTGACACAACCATCTTCACATGGCAGCAGGGAGAAAAAGAATGAGTTCCCAACAAATGAGGAAGACCCTTATAAACCATCAGACCATGTAAGACTTACTCACTATCGTGAGAATAGCATGGGAAAAGTTGTCCCCATAATTCAATTACCTCCCACTGGGTCCCTTCTGTGACGTGTGGTGATTATGGAAACTACAATTCAATATGAGAGTTGGGTGGGGACACAGAGCCAAACCATATCATTCCACCCTTGGCCTCTTCCAAATCTCATGTTCTCACAATTCAAAACATAATCATGCCCTTCCAACAGTTCCCTAAAGTCTATTATTCCAGCATTAATTCAAAAGTCCAATTCCAAAATCTCATCTGAGACAGGGTCCCTTCCCCTATGAGCCTGTCAAATTAAGAGCAAGTTAGTTACTTCCTAAACAAAATGGGGGTACAGACATCTGGTCAATACACTTATTCCAAATGGGAGAAATTGGTGAAAACAAAAGGGCTTACAGGCCCCATACAAATCCGAAATCCAATAGGGCAGTTATTAAATCATAAAGTTCCAAAATATTCTCCTTTGACTCTATGTCTCACATCCAGTTCATGCTGATCCAAGAGATGGGCTCCCACAGTCTTGAGCAGCTCCACCTCTGTGGCTTTGCAGGGTACAGTCTCCCTCCCACCTGCTTTCATGAGCTGGTGTTGAGTGTCTGTGGCATTTCCAGAAGCACAGTGCAAGCTGTCCATGGATCTACCATTCTGGGGGGCTGGAAGACAATGACCCTCTTTCCACATCTCCACCAGGCTGTGCCCCAGTGGGGACTCTGTGTGGGAGCTCTGACCCTTCCTTTCCCTCTGCACTGCCCTAGCAGAGGTTCTCCATAATGTTTCTACCCCTCCAGCAAACTTATGCTTGGACACCTAGGCATTTCACATAGCCTCTGAAATCTAGGGTGAGCTTCCCAAACCTGAATTCTTGACTTCTGTGCACCCACAGGCCCAACATCATGAGGAAGTTGCCAAGGCTTGGGGCTTGTACCTCTGAAGCAATGGCCTGAGCTGTATGGTGGCCCCTTTTAGCCATGGCTGGAGCTGAAGCAGCTGGGATGCAGGGCACCATGTCCTGAGGCTGCATATAGAAGAGGGGCCATGGTCCTGGCCCACAAAATCACTTTTCCTTCCTAGTCCTCAGGGCCAATGATGGAGGAGCTCCCAGGAAGGTCTCTGACATGCCCTGGAGACATTTTCTCTATTGTCTTGGTGATTAACATTCAGTTCCTTGTTACTTATACAAATTTCTGCAGGAGGCTTTAAATTCTCCCCAAAACATTGGTTTTTCTTTTCTATTGCATTGTCAGGCTTCAAAGTTTTCACACTTTTATGCTCCACTTCCTATTGAACACTTTGTCACTTAGAAATTTCTTCCACCACATACCCTAAACCATCTCTCTCTGGTTCAAAGTTCCGCAGATCTCTAGGGCAGGAGCAAAATGCCACCAGTCTCCTTGTATAGCAAGAGTGACCTTTACTCCAGTTTACAACAAGTTCTTCATCTCCATCTGAGATCACCTCAGCCTGGACTTCATTGTCCGCATCACCATCAGCATTTTGGTCAAAGTCATTCAACAAGTCTCAAGGAAGATCCAAACCTTCCCACATTTTCCTGTCTTCTTCTGAGTCTTCTAAACTGCTATACCCTCTATTTGTTACCCAGTTCCAAAGTCGCTTCACATTTTGGGGTATCCTTATAGTAGCACCCTGCTTTACTGCTACCAGTTTATTGTATTAGTCTGTTCTGATGGTGTTATAAGGACATATCAGAGACTGGGTAATTTATAAAGAAAAGTGGTTTAATTGATTCAGTGCAGCATGGCTAGAAAGGCCTCAGGAAACTTACAATCACAGTGGAGGGAGAAGTCAATACATCCTTCTTCACATGTCAGTGGAAAGAAGAATGGGGCAAGAGCCTTATAAAACTATCATATCTCGAGCAAACTTACTCACTATCACACAAGAATAGCATGAGGAAAACTGCCCCCATGATTCAATTACCTACCACTGGGTCCCTCTCATGACATAGGAAGATTATGGGAACTAAAATTCAAGATGAGATTTTGGGGGAGACACAGTCAAACCATATTATCTGACAAGAGACTGGAATGAAATCTATGTAAACCCTTACAGAATGAGAGTATATCGACCCAGTAAAAATTGAGCAAAATGTCTGAAAAAAGAAATTTTCTTAATAGCCAATAGGGGATATAAAACATGAGACTATGATAAGTATCATTAGATATCAGGTAGATAAAAATTTCAATCCTCAGAAACTACTATACACCTATTAGAATAAAAAGACATAATACAAAATGCTGAAAATAATGTGTAACAACTGAGAAACACATCCATTGGCGGTAGAAATGTGAAACGATTTGGAAAATAGGTTTGTTAGTTGAAATTGCATTTACCTACAATCTACCAATTCCATTCTCCAATATTTACTCAATACAAATAAGGACAAAGACATGTAAATTAATGTACATAGCAACTTTATTCATGAGTGTTCCAAATTGAAAACAAAATGAGTCTATTAGCTGATGGCCATGTCTTTAATTTATGTAAGCTTTCATTTTCCCCAATTTAAAAATATATTATTGTACTACTACAAAATCTGTTGTAGAGTTAAAGTTGGTTTAGCAGCATCTGTGTCATCAGATTGGCCTTATATATTTGCCCCTTCACTTAATTTTAGGCTACTTAGTCTTTCTGTGCCTCAGTTTCTTATCTGTAAAATGAGGATCATAATACATGTATATGTTGTAAGTTCTTGTAAGGATTAAATTACTATGTAAATAACAGAATGATACCTGAAACAAAATACAAAACATGAAAAATATAATTTACTTAATAAATTCAATAATAGTCCTATAATTTAATTTGAATGGTTAGAAAATGCTGATGTTTCTAAAAATCTAACATTTGTAAGAACTTCTTCATTATTTAAAACATAGACCTAGAAATAAATGTGCTGAAACTAGATTTTACTGGCTTTCAAGAGGTGATTGGGCACATCACTGTCCAACTCTGCATTCAGTGTTGTCACATTAGTAGCTTACAACTGTCTATCATGAGTATGTTTAATGTGACGATTGGTAAATGTGGCAAATAAGAATTTTTATTTGTTTATTTGTTTACTATCAGAAAATAGAGATCTATGAAACACAGATTAATATGAAAACAAATGAGAGTTAGATAAGGGGCAACTAAAAAGTGTTATTAGACCAGTCTGTTCAAAAGAAAAATGATACTGTTTAAGAAGCGTAAGAATTTATCTAAAAACCCTTGTAATGTTATTTTTAGTTACAATTATCATAGGAAATGCTTCTCTTTTGGAAATATAGATAGATTTCCTTTACTGAAGTGAATTCATGCCTACGTAAGGTTTCTTTTCTTTTACTCATTTATTCCAAGCAGTTAAAAATATACAGTCTTTCCAGAAAATATTGTGGAAAATTCATTTCATTTTAAATCTGTGTTCATGTAGTACTTGTCTACTGTTCAGCAAATCACATTAGTCTTGGTTTATAAGTGCACAGAGAATGAGAAAATTGAAGTCAAATCAAGGTTATTAAGGACAAGACAATGGTTAAATAGAACTTTCTTTAATGACTATTGACATTAAAAATATCATCAGAAAATTGTCTGTCTGCTTTTTAAAAAAGATTCTAAAATCTTATCAATTACCCAAGCTAAAATAATATATTCACATGATTATTTTGAGGGATATCATTCAAATATTAGCATTTGCTTCCTAATTTTAATTAAATACTATGCCAATAATAGTTTTATTATATTTGTCATCAAATGAGTGATATACTGCTTTTTAATGGCAAAATATTAGTTAAAACGAATAAATAAATGCATCTCTTCTCCAGTGCAGTTGGACATACATCCCTACAATGTGCTGGGATCCATTTGATTGGTTTTTTAATAAAGTTTAATTGATTTAAACCTTTGCTTTTTTGTTTCCTAGTCATATAACGCTATTTTAAATTATGAAATTACTTATGTGCTATGATTAAGTACTTTTATTAAGCTTTCTAGACATTGATTCCAAAAATTGTTTTAAAAATGTTTATTTGTAGTCCTTTATATTACAGCAAGAAGATATTTTAAAAGTACATTTTATGTGTTAAAATTAGGTAAAGCAATGAAGTATTAGGCACATGCCATCAAATAATCTTTCATCAAGCTGGAAGCTATGTAGCGGTTGGGTTTAGCAGCTCCAGAGTTAGACATGTTTTGACTCCTGACTGCTATTTACTCTCTGTATGACTTAGGAATATTTATCTGTTCTCTTAGATGCTTACGTTCTTTATCTTTAAAATAAGAAAAATAACAGTATTTCTGTAGCAGACATAATTGATTTCCCATTTCTTCATCCCCTGGGTCTACCCGAGTTCACCTGCACTCGTGAGCATTTCTGGCACCATTCCAGGTTTTCTTCCTCGATGCCTGTGCCCAAATCTCTTCTTTTCTGACTAAGAACTTGATCTGGCATCATGGGAGCTTGCTCAGCTGCTCACATATTTCACAAATGTGGGATTGCTGAAGCATGGTGGAGTGCAATTCTCAACTAATGGGGAAAGAGAATCAGTGGGTGAATGTCTGATCTCCATTTCCTCTGGTTTACAATTGTCCATTAACTACAGAGCACCCAGTTAAATTTGAATTTTAGATAAACAACAATTTTTTTTTTACTGTAAGTATTTACCATCAAGCGTTCGTTTATTTGCAATTCAAATTTAACTGGGCATCCTCTACAGTTGCTAAATCTGGCAATCCTGAGTTGATAATTCTCAGTTATTTTCAGTATAGGAATCTCCACTCTTTTTATTATTTTAAAAGTATTTTACAAGTTCCTTTATGGAAGTGAGCTCTAGCTTACTAAGTAGCAGTTTTTCATGAACACATAGAGGATAATGATTGCTTCTGTCTCAGTTCTTTACGTCGGCTTCCTGGGATCACTTCCCTATTAACAACATGAAACCAAGTCTTTGTCTCTGGTTCCACTTTGGGTAGAGCATAAGTTTAGGAAACTTGATAGGATTTTGGAGAGGATTAATAAGATAATACACTGAAAGTGTCTGGAAACTAACTGATGCTCAAGAAATAATAACATATTATTGTTATTATTAAAGGTGAAAGAACACTAGGATTAAAAGAAATGGGAACAAAATCCAAAAAGATAAATATAAAAATAAATATGTGAACCAAACCAGAATCTTGAAGGAATTGTACAAAAGGAGGCATCCCTGTAGGCTGCTATACAGTCTTTCCAAAATGTGGTATCTATTCTTGCTCTGTGCATATTATTGAATTATATAAAAACATCTTCCAATTGAAAATAAATAAAGGCATGAAAGAAAAGAGACACTTTGAATACACTCCCTATGTATATCTGACACTAGTGCTTTTACATATATCATGTATGTTTCACAACAGTGCCGGGAAGGAGGTATTGTTAACTCATTTTACCATTTAGGAAAGTGGAAGTCTAGAGATTAAGAAATTTGCTCATGAGTGTCTATGTGACAGAGACAGGACCTATGCAAATAAATGTATAAGTAATTTCAAAATAAAACACCGCTTCCTTCAGAAATAATGCTGGGAAAATTAAAAAATGAACTCACCAGAAGGTACTTATAAGATAGACTCCAAAATGTTTCCTTAAAATCAATCGTTTAAAACTTGCAAAAAAGGTATAACTAAGAAGCTATTAGATAAACTTTAAAATGTAATCAAATAATCCAAAAGAAAGTAGAAAAGATAAACAGAGGAACAAAAGAAGAAAGAGAGAAAAAGAAGGAAAGGAGGTAGTAAAGGAGGATGGAAGGAAGGAAGGAAGGAAGGGAGGAAGGGAGGGAGGGGAAGAGAAAGACTTACAAACAGCAAATAAATACTAAAATTGTAGGTCTAAATCCAACCATAACAAAAATGTTGGTAGAATAAATATTCCATTTAAAAGAAAAAAACTTTCACGATGGATAAAACAATGTAAGACCCTGGCCAGGCGCGGTGGCTCACGCCTGTAATACCAGCACATTAGGAGGCTGAGACGGGCAGATCACCTGAGGTCAGGAGTTCAAGACCAGCCTGGTCAACATGGTGAAACTCTGTCTCTATTAAAAATACAAAAATTAACTGGGCATGGTGGCAGGCGCCTGTAATCCCAGCTACTTAGGAGGCTGAGGCAAGAGAATCGCTTGAACCTGGGAGGCAGAGGTTGCAGTGAGCCGAGATCACGCCATCGCACTTCAGCAATTTTTCTTCAAAAAAAAAAAAAAAAAACAAAAAACAAAAAAAACCCACTATACGTTGTCTAAAAGAGATAACCTACGAAACAACAACAAAAAATTATTTTATTAAAAGAAATAGAAAAACATGAAGATTGATCTTTTTAACACAGGATTTGTTGAACTGTTTATTTTTATTTTTATTTAGCTCAAGCTAGTACTTAAAATTCTAAGTTTTGAAAAACACTAAGTAACTTTCAAAGCACGGGTAGGGATTACATGGCTACCATTAGAAAAGTAGTTATATTTTAACCAATGACTGTTCATGCATCTTCTCCTGACATAAATGTTTCATGTATGGTTACTATATTTCTAATTTAATCCCCCACTTTTAAGTTTTTCTTTCTACATGAAAGCTAACTATGGTAGCAATGAATTAAACCACTTGCCCAATTTTATATAACTATAGGCATGATATAATATAGCTTTTCCCTTATATTTAAATGAATTAAAAATAGGGTCTAGGACTAGTCATATTTCCAAAGATACATAGTTTATTGGCAGCAGAAAATTGTTTCAGCTTTATATCTATATTGAAGTTTTTCTATATGGTAGAGAAATAGTAATAATATTCCCCCAATCTACTGAGGGAAACTAGCAGCACACAGAGGAGCTTAACTGATTTTCCCAAAGGTGTATCTGGCAAAGTTGGAAAAACAATATGGATCTATGTGGCTTGAAATAAGAATCAACCTGTCAAATTGAGAATAATAAGGATGATTTCCATTTCTGGGTTCAATTTATTAGGTCTGCCACATCTTCCTTTCTTCTTATGTTTACTGTTAGGAAGTCAAATTGATTTCTACAATAGAAACCACATATTATTTTGACTTCATTACATTTAGGATTTATTCACCTGGTACTAACAAAAAATAACAAACAAAATGTAGATATTATAATTTTTGCCTTTAGTAATGAACGAATGAATAAGAATATATATGGGTCCGCAACCATGATCTGTTCTGTCACAATCTGGACAGGTTAATTAACGGGCTAAAAATATGAAAGTAATGGTTAGTAGCAACAAAAGTAGTAATATCTAGATCTGTTTCATATGGTTCTTAATTTTATTACACAAGCAATATTTACAAAGTTGGGTAACAATACAGAAAAAGTAACTGATTTTGGAACAAAAATGACCTGAGTTATAGTTTGTATTAGTTTTCTATTGCTGTGTAATAAGTGACAAAATTTAGAGGTTTAAAATAATACAAATGCATTATCTCATAGTTTTTCCAACTTAGGAGTCCAGGTATAAGTTAGCTGGGCAATCCACTCAGGGTCTTACCAGGCTGAAGTCAATGTGTCAGCTATGGCTGCAGCCTCATCTGATGCTTGGTCTGGGGTCACTTTCACCTCCTAGAGGCTGCCTTCCAGTTCGTGCTACATGAATTTCTCCATAGGCAGTTTACAACATAGTTGTTTTGTTCTTCAAAGCCAGGAGTAGAGTTTTGTTGCTTCTATTATCTCTCACTTATTTTACCTCTGACTTCTAGATCTTCTTTTAAAATGAGCTTATGATATTTGGTCACGTCCATGAAAGAAAATTTTCCATTTGATTAGCTCAACACAATTTATTAGGGATCTGAATTTATAGCTCCAAAAAAAATCCCTTGACTTTTGCCATATATTGTGACCTAATCATGGAAGTTATATCCCATTATTTCACCCACCCATACTCAAAGGGAGGGGATTATTCAAAGCATGAACATTAGGAGGTAGGAATCTTGGAGATCATCTTTGAATTCTACTCACCATATCATCCAACATCCATTATGTTTTACCTTTGTAACACTGATCCATTTACTTATTTTGCCCTCTGTCTTCCCACCTGTAAAATTAGGCAATTGCACTAAATAATTCCGCTAGGAAACTTCCAGCTTTAACATTCTAAAATTCTATGAAGGCGAGAGAGCCTAAAATTATTAACAGTAATAAAGGTTACACACACAAATTTTTGGCACCTTACAATGTGCTCTGATTAGAAACAGTTTCAGAAGCTTGCATCAGATTAGAGAGTTGAAACAAAACAAGTAAATAAAGGCATCAAACATAAGCATTATATTATATATCTATATAGGTTTTGTGTGTGTGTGTGTGTGTGTTTTGTTTTTTGTTTTTTAAGATGGGGTTTCAATCTTGTCCCTCAGGCTGGAGTGCAGTGGTGCGAACTCAGCTCACTGCAACCTCTGCCTCCTAGGTTCAAGTGATTCTCCTGTCTCAGGCTCCCGAGTAGCTGGGATTACAGGCATGCACCACCATGCCCGGCTAAGTTTTGTATTTTTAGTAGAGATGGGGTTTCACTGTGTTGGCCAGTCTGGTGTCAAACTCCTGACCTCAAGTGATCAGCCCACCTTGGCCTCCCAAAGTGAAGTAAGCATTATATTTAAACGAACTCAGGGCGCACATTTACTGACTATTATATCCTCATTCAACCACTATGGGATTCAAAGCAGAACACGGAACATTAAAGTATTCATTGAATTATAATCATTATGGAAATTTAGAAAGTTGAGAGGTTTGACAAAGCAGATAGTAAAACTGACTAAACTGTAAAGTTGAGGTAATTTTAACGGTCTCTCATCTGAAATGATGAGTTTATATTGCTATGTAATCTGTCATATTACAAAATTGTATTTCTAGGCCAATAAAATGGTTTATAAAACCTGACTTGAAATATATTAGTAGTAGTATATTAATGTTAGAAAGATGCAAAAATACATAAAACATAGATGTAACAAACTAGAGACATTTTAGCAGTTCTGATAGAAAACAGATTCTTCAGTAAATTTCAGAGAGCAGAAAGCTCTCACAGGGAAGGAAGTAAGATGGAATGTGGGGGTAGGGTTTTCTCTTCTATCACAATCTCATTTAGCGTGTTCTCGACTTGATTTGAAATACCAGAAGTGGTCTTAACAAACGTCTCTGAAAACATGACAGTGTGATACTTTCAGTTTACATGGTGTTCCACATAACTGTTTTTCAAATGGTTTCTGAAAATCTTTTGTGGGATTAACTAACTGAAGACAACGTGGCACTGTATGGTACTTAAATTCACAGGTGTGATCCTGGGACAACAGATTTCCTTCAATCTGGGTAGATTCATAGCCAAAAAGAAAGTACAAACCTTTCAGTAATATAAAGAAAATGGTAGTAATGATCAGCTGGGAGTTCTTTGAGGAACTTAAGTGGTGACCTGGCAGCTAGCTTTTGTCAGAGTGAAAAGCTAATCCCCTAGGGCTGAATAAGAGCTACTAGAAAGATCCTGAGCCACTTTAAGGTATTGTTCTATTTATAAGGCAATGTTAAGGAGAGAAGAAGACGTGCACATAAAGGTGATGCAGTTGCTAGGTAGATAGGCATAATGGTGACTTCCTTTATTCAGGTTCCAGCAGGTTGATTCTCAAAAGGGAATTGCTATCTGACTTACTGACTGACTGCCAAATTTACTGGTCTTGCTGCCAGATGTGTTTTGGCTCACAGTGAGGCAGAAAGCTTAAAATGCCTTACAAGTGCAGCGCAACACTTAGAAAAGGCAGGCAGTCACATAGTGTCAGAAGTACAGGACTGAGCTCAGACTTCTAACGTTACCCAAACCTCAGTCACTTAACTGAGCAAAATAATTCAGAAAAAGTGTATGAGCTCTCACCGCAGTGCTATCCAAGGATCTCTAGACTTTCCATTGCTAAAAACAAAGCCAATTCAGTAACTTCAGTAACCCCATTTTCAATCTAATTGGTGAAACTATAGTTGAGTGGAGAAGAAAACGATATTTTAAAAAAGAAGGTCTATGTAAAATTGGTTCTGTGGCAAGACTACACACTTGGCAGTTTGTAAACTATATTGACAATAACAGGGAGTCACAATAGTAGGCAATCTGAATTTAAACATGTGCTCTTCTAGGTACTGTATGACCTGGGGCAAATTAATTTACCTGCTCTCAACCTTGGCTTCAATAATAATAATAATCTAGCAAATATTATTATATCTTGCAAATCTATAATCTGGCAAAATCATCACATATTATCTAATGAGGAATAATATCCTTTACGTTCCTGCTAAAATTATAACCCACCCAATGCTCCATATCACTCTTACCATCTTTGCTTTTCTCCATAGCTCTTATCATAATAACATACAATAAAGAATTTGCATATATATTTTGTTTATGTTTGGTTTTCTGTCTCCAAAAACATGTACGCTCCATCAGGAAAGGTGTTTTTGCTTGTTTTACCAACAGCTTTATCTCCAGGGCCTAAAATATTACTTAACACATAGTAAGGGATCATATTTATGTTTGTTAAACAAATAAGTTCCTCTTTCAAAGGTTGTTGGAGGAATAAAATGAAATGAGTTATGTGTAGAATCAAGAATCAAGTCAATAGCACAAAATTAATATTAGTCCCCTTTTTCATACTATCAATAGTCTTGTCTTTTTAAGAGTATATATGCATCTACCTCCTTGTCAGGTTGTGAGTTCTGAGAATCTAGGTACTTTTTTCATCTCTGCATATTATTCACCTACTGGCTTGGCACAGTAGTAATCAAAATCTAATTAATTAATAGGTGAATAATATTGAAATAGGCACATGATCTATAAATAATTGAAACAAAGAAAAGCATCTGAGCTAAATCAGAAGGCATATATTGCATATTCTGAATGAATAAAGTAATGATCATTTACTTTCTTGAAAAATTTATGTACTTCAATTTTAGATACTGATTCAGAGGAAAGCAATGCATCATATTTTATAAGCGTCTTTAATCTTCATTTAGCCTAATTTTTCCAAAAATTACAATGCATTATGTTCCTTTTATGTTGAGTCCATAAATATTCATCACAGTCACTTATATATAGTAGATGCTTTCCATATATGAGAAGTTATTAATATATATATTTATCTGGGGACCTACTCTTTTTTTCTTTAAAACCAATCTCCTAGAAATCAAAATAGTGAATCAACATTGTTTTATGACTCTACACATAATAAATTTTATTTATGAAAAAGATAATCATGTGGTTTTTGTTTTTGGTTCTGTTTATGTGATGAATCATATTTATTGGTTTGTGTATGTCAAACCAGCCTTGCATCTCAGATACAAAGCCTACTTGATTGTGGTGGATTAACTTTTTGATGTGTTGTTGGATTTGCTTTGCTAGTATTTTTTTTGAGGATTTTTGCATCTGTGTTCATCAAGAGTATTGTTCTGAAGTTTTTTTGTGTGTGTGTCTCTGTGAGGTTTTGGTATCAGAATGATACTGGCCTTATAGAATGAGTTAGGGAGGTGTATCCCTCCTCCTCAATTTGTTGAAATAGTTTCAGTAGGAAAGGTACCAGTTCTTTGTACATCTGGTAGAATTTGGCTGTGAATCCAACGGTTCCTAAGCTTTTTCTGGTTGGTAAGCTTTTTATTTCTGATTCTGTCTTGAAACTTGTTATTGTTCTGCTCAGGGATTCGATTTCTTCCTGGTTCAGCCTTGGGAGGTTGTATCTTTCCAGGAACTTTTTCGTTTCTTTTAGATTTTTCTAGTTTGTGTACATAGACTTATCTGTTGTAGTCGCTGAGGGGTTTTTGTATTTCTGTTGGATCAGTGGTAATGTCCCCTTTGTCATTTCTGAGTGTGTTCATTTGGATCTTCTTTCTTTTTTCTTTATTAGCCTAGCTAGCCATCTATCTATCTATATACTTATTATTTCCAAGAACCAACTTCTGGATTTGTTGATTTTTTATATGGTTTCTCACATGTTAATTTCCTTTAGTTCAGCCCTGATTTTGGTTATTTCTTGTCTTCTGCTAGATTTGGGGTTGATTTTCTACGTTTTTCTTGTTCCTCTAATCATGATGGTAGGTTGTTAATTTGAGATCTTTCTGACTTTTCGATGTGGGCATTTAGCACTGTAAATTACCCTCTTAACACTGATTTAGCTGTGTCCCAGAGATTCTGGTATGTTGTATCTTTGTTTTCATTAATTTTAAATAATTTTTTGATTTCTGCCTTAATTGCACTGTTTACCCAAAGGTTTTTTAGGAACACGTTAACTTCCATGTAATTGTGTAGTTTTGAGCAATTTTCTTAATATTGATTTCTATTTTTGTTGTGCTGTGGTCCAAGAGTGCAGTGGCATTATTTCAGTTTATTTGAATTTGCTGAGGATTGTTTTATGTCCAATTGTGTGGTCAATTTTAGAGTATGTGCCATGTGCAGATGAGAAGAACATATATTCTGTCGTTTTTGGATGGAGAGTTCTGTAGTTGTCTATTAGGTCAAGTGTTGAGTTCAGGTTCTAAATATGTTAGTTTCTACCTTGAGGACCTGTCTGATACTGTCAGCGGGGTATTGAAGTCTCACACTATTATCATGTGGAAATCTAAGAAAAATCTGAAATCTAAAAAAAAAAAAATCTGAAATCTAAGAAAAAAAACTAAAGGGCCATTGTTTAAGCTAGATTTATCTCTTGGCTTAAGATATACACTAGAGGACTTTCACATTTTCAGCTATAGTTGCTGAGAGAAAATTCAAAACAGGAAAAAAATATAGATTCTGAAGACTAAGGCAACATAGCTGGTATTCCAGATTGTCTTGCATATGAAAAAAAGGTATATTAATATAATGAGTCCAGCATTAAGATAAGTCAAGGCTAGTATCTCTGAAAGTTTTTATGATTTGGATAATTGGTATCAGAACAATCTAACAAGGCTTGGAGAACTGGCAAACAGTGAAGTTTAATATCCATTAACTAGAGTGTTATCTGAGTCCAGAAATCTATTTTGCATGGAGTATGGGGTTAAGAGGTTGTAGTACGTTAGAGAAGTAAATTTGAAAGGTAATGACATTATCTCAAATGTAGAAGTACTGAAATTCTAGACAGTTCTCCAAGAAAGGAAACGAGTACGGAAAAACAAAGGAAAATTCAGTTGTCAAGATAGAAATTTCAACTCAACAGGGGTGATCGTACTGATTACAAAGTGTTCTTCAAGTTTATGAATATTTCATACTGAATTCAGTGCTAGGAAGAACTTGAAATAGGAATAAAATGGTCACAGCTTTAGAAGAGACTTAATGTTACTCAAGACCCCTAAAATGTGAGGTCCAGCAAGTTTAGGACATATGTCTAGTCTTACATATATAATTAGTGATAAACAGAACTGGACCTGAATTCTCAGTAGATCACTGCAAGAAAAAGTTTAATGCTATTAATTTAAATTTTGTGAGAACATATGCATAAGAATTACATCCTTTTAATTCAAAAGAAACTACCATCAGAGTGAACAGACAGCGGCACAGAATGAGGAAAATTTTGCAATCTATCATCTGACAAGGGTTAATGTCCAAGACCTACAAGAACTCCAAACAGAATTTACAAGAAAAACAACCCATCAAAAAGAGTGGGCAAAGGATATGAATAGACATTTTCATAAAGAAGACATGCATACAGCCAACAGTCACATGAAAAAATGCTCCTCATCACTGGCCATCAGAGAAATGCAAATCAAAACCACAATGAGATACCATCTCACACCAGTTAGAGGCAATCATTAAAAAGTCGAAACAACAGTAGTTGCCCATAGGAGGTGGAAATAGAAACACTTTTACACTGTTGGTGGGACTGTAAGCTAGTTCAACCACATTGTCAAACAGTATGGCGTTCTCAAGGATCTAGAACTAGAAATATATATGACCCAGCCAAATGTCCATTTACTGGTGTTATATGCCCGAAAAGTTACAAATCATGCTGCTATGAACTTACCGCACATTATGTTTATTGCAGCACTATTCTAATAGCAAGACTTGGAATCAGCAAATGTGCATCAGTGACAGACTGGATTAAGAAGAATGTGGCACATATACACCATGCAATTGCTATGCAGCCATAAAAAAGAGGATGAGTTCGTGTCTTTGTAGGACATAGCTACAGTTGGAAACCATCATTCTCAACAAACTGTTGCAAGAACAGAATACCAAACACCACCTCAGTCATAGGTGAGGTGTTCATGAGATCACTTGGACTCTGGAAGAAGGCAGCATCACACAGAACCCTGTATATGGGGAGGGAGGAGAGGTGAGGATGGCATTGGGAGTTATGCCTGATGTAAATGACGAGTTGATGGAGGTGCTGTGAGTTGATGGGTGCAGCACACAACAACATGGCACAAGTATACACATGTAATAGCTCTAAACCTGCACGTTGTGCACAGCCTTGCCCTAGAACTTAAAGTATAATAATAAAAAAAAGAAAATGTTTTATTTTGAAACAAAAATTATCTTTTTCAAACTACAAACAAGTTGCAAAATTAATACTAATATTTTTTCTTGAGACATTTGTGAGTAAGCTACTAACCTGATGTCCTACCATCATCTAATATGTTAATGTGTAAATTCTACAAACAAGGATATTATTCTATGTGTACCATGAAAATCAGAAAATTAACTTTGATACATTATTACTACTTAATTCATTGACTTTGTTCAAATATTGACAATAATTTCAATTAGGACGTTTAAAGAAAAGTGAGTTGATCTCAGACCATGTGTTGCCTTTATTTCTCATGACTCTTTACTGTACTCCAATCTCACCCACTTCTTCATCCGTTCCTTGATGTTCATGATCTTTAGACATTTGAATTATTTTGAAAATATACCTTAATTTTGACATCATAATTATTAGTTTTATGTCATGCATTATGGCATATTTATCACAGGTATGATGCTTTAGTTTTTACCTGCATCTTACCAGATGCCATGTGATTTCAATTTCTTCCATTATTTGAGATGCTAAGTCTTTCACTTGATTAAATTGGTCTTTACCAATCTTTTCCTTTGTAATGATACTACTTTTCCCATTTGTAGTATTTTGAAGACTTCGTATATATTCTGTTTCTTAAACTTTTACCTCTATTAAATTTTCTTAATTGAAGTAATCATTTAATATGATGGCTGCCTAGCAGTACTTTTATAATTCCATAATTTTTTCTGCATTTATTTGTTGCATGTTCACTGTAAGGAATAGCTTTATATGTTTTTATTTTATTTTGTTTTATTTTATTGTTTTTTCCTACAGGGTCTCACTCTGTTGCCCAAGCTGGAGTGCAGTGGTGTGATCTTGGCTCACTGCAACCACTGCATCCTGGGTTCAAGTGATTCTCCTGCCTCAGCTTCCCAAGTAGTTGGGATTACAGGTGCACAACACCACGCCCGGCTAATTTTTTTTATTTTTAGTAGAGACAGGGTTTCACCATGTTGGCAAGCCTGGTCTCGAGCTCCTGACCTCAGGTGATCCACCCGCCTTGGCCTCCCAAAATGCTGAAATGACAGGCTTGAACCACCGTGCCCAGCCAGGAATAGCTTTCTGTGAAGTAATGCATTCATTAACTCAATCATGTATTCATTTATACCTGTATAAACTCAAGAGTTACCATTTTATTTAATGTGTAATTTATTTGAATGTAAAACTTGTTGAAGGTTTTGTTCAGTAGGAGCATCTTCAAGCTTGATTCTGTGACTTTTTTACACATTTCCATTATTCTTTGATCTATCTTTTCTCCAAGAATCCCTGCTTCCTTTTTGCGGGGAGCCATATTTAGAAACCAAATATAGTGGTAGTTACTCACCAGTTTGGGGAAGAGCTGGAGAATATATGTATAGATAAATACACAAATAGTGTTGCATATATTTTATTTCTCTCTACGTATTTATACATTGAAACCAAGAGTTCACACCAGTGCTTCTAATTATAATCCAATACCACAGGGTTTATCTTAGTTGTTCCCCTCTTTGTATTTGTATCTTTCTCTGAAAATGAGAAGGCTTCAGAGTATATAACCAACTTCTAACTGCTCTCAGTGCCCCCATCTCCCATCCCTTTCTTTTTTAATTCCCTGACTGAATTCTGACGCCATCTGCTGGGCTTTGTTTGCTCCTCACCCTTCACCTTCTCACTCAACCCTCCCTATGTAGGTGGATGGCTGTCTGTCTTAGCCCTCACCTAATGGGTTTTTGTCTAAATTATTGGAAGGAAGGAAGGAAGGAAGGAAGGAAGGAAGGAAGGAAGGAAGGAAGGAAGGGAGGGAGGGAGGGAGGGAGGGAGGGAGGGAGGGGAAGCTTTTTAAAATATAATTTTGCTATCTTATGTAATCTGGTTTACTCTAAACTAATTTTTAAACAATAAGAATTTAAATACATAGCTATAATGCTTTTCTACCTAAAATTGTTCTTTACCCAGCCAAAATGTAGAGATTCTGAGAAACCTTAGCTGTCCTTGTGAGAGTTTCATTTCTTTACCTTACCTTCTTAAATGAGAAGTATTTTTCCTCATAATCAATATGGAACCATCATTCTATATTAATTAAAATATTATCTTTCCCTTGTACTACTACTGAAAACTGGACAAGCCATGTCACACAAGATTGTATTACATGTCACATTTTCTGAAGTGCTATTCCATTTGTCTATCAAAAACATATTCACTCTTCTGTACTACCTTTCTCCAAGGTGTGAAATCTTTACTAGATGGCTCATTTTGTTTATGCCCCATTTTTCTTGGGATTTCTGATTAAGAGTGAGTTAAAGATTAGGATTGTCATTCTTCAATTGTGATGATGAATTTTCTCAAAAGAGGAGGTGACCACAAAACCTAGCTAATGCAAGCATAGCAAACACATCCTTAAACTCTGAGCAAAAGTCTTTTCTACCTTACCCAAAAAGAGTTTCTCTAAGAACCATTAAAGCTTTATACATAGAAATACACACACGTACACATCCTAACATTGAAATACTTATGTGGCTACAGAGTAGCTTTTGCTACTTTCTGTATTACTAATGCATGAAGCCCTCACCTTATTCACTAGAGTACAATTCTGTCTGTTACCTTCTGTAGCTTTTTCATTGCATAAAACTTTGAAATTTTAAATATGGTTTCATCATTCTCAGGTTACTTGAAATATTTTGGCACTGCTAAAAGCTAACACTTTGAAATATTGTCATATGACATCCGTCCTCAATGGATAGCATTGCTCCAAAGAGGAAAAAACTGGTTCTTATGATGTAAACAAATATAGAGAAAGAATACGTCTATAGTATTAGATTCATGAGGAAAAGGTGATTGGAAAATGTATAATTAAAGACTTTTTAGAAGGACAATAAAAAAAAGTTTTGAGACACACTGCTATATGTCTATCATTTTGAGAAAAATTCTCTGACATCATCAATGAAATATAATACCATCTTGGTTGGAAATTCACTGATGCTCTGTGGCCTCTTGGCTCTGCTCCCATGTCGCAGGAGATTCTTTGAAGTGTCTCTGTGAGTTACAGGTCATTTGATTATTTCATAGGTATAGGACAAAGCTTTAGATATTATAGCTATCAAAATCATACTTCATCTGGGTAATCTGATAGCATCACAACTCTTCAAGAGACGCTTCTGTGTTAAAAGCTTATGATTCACTAAATACAGAGATCAAAAGTCAACTACTTATCTAATTATTTATTTCATCATTTAGTTTGTTTACTCATATATTTATATGTTTAATAGATAATGGCTTGATGCGAGCATAGCTAAAGATTATATCAAACTTGAAGTCTCAAATTCTCCTAAAACCTATGATTTGAATAGTAAAAGTTAGTAGCAAATCAGGTGATAATCTTATCAACATTCTAATTGTCTTCCCTTTATTATAGAAATTCTACCAGGCACTAAGCCAGGCTATGTGATTACAGCTTTAAATAACACACAGTTCCTGCTCTCAGGTCTCTACCATATAACAATAGGTACTACACAAAGGAAACAAACAATTGCTCATTACCTACATGAACTGACCAATATATTCCTGCATGATATATAGAATAATAAAATGTAATTTCATTACTATCTGTCCTTATTGTAATTAGTTTACATTATATTTTCCTACAGTATTATATTTACTGCCTTATAGAAAATGGAATGGAATTTACATTTTAATAATGTGGAATGGAAGAGTATACTGTATTTTTGTTTACAAACATCTATGTTATGATACCTCTGGTCAGAGTATCATAGAATTTTGTAGCTAGAAAGGATACTGCTTAGTCTATTCACAGTGGGAAGTATTTTGTCTTTAAAAATGTTTCCTTACAACACTATAAGGAACTATTTGCTGAAAAATCCATCAAACCAGTATCTGTACTAGAGCAAAAATAAAAGAAAGGTTGGCAGGAACAGTTTTCTGGGCCAATTTTGGAAAAAAAAGAAATAAAATTGTATACTGCACTAAGATTAAAGTAATATATAATAATATACAATAATCTAATAACCTCTGGACCTAAAACAATGCTGGGCTAAATAATAAACATATTATTGTCATTTTTCAGAGTCTAAGAGATTATGATAAACATAGGACTCACAGATCCAAAATATGTTGAACTTTTGGTGGCTGAAACGCATCTCTCAAAACATAGAGTGGGACTACGTGAGTCAATAAAGACTTGAGGCATATAGTTCCTCAAGATAATATGATTTATTAAATTGTTTCATCTCTTGACTTACTGTTTTGGGACATAATAAGAAATAAAGGAATATGAAGTATGCACAAAAAGTTATTTTTCCCTCTATATTGTTTCCTTAGATCTGTGTCTGTTAAAGTTTATATATTTTTATTGATAATTCAAAATTATATAATATTATGCAGAAGAAGAAATTTTGATCTGTAAATCTACTAAATGGAGAATGGAGTGAAACGGAATAGTGAACACTTGGACAATGCAAGGTAAATGGCATCTAAGAAAGCATCATTTTAAGCACGTTAAGCATATGTGATTGGAATCTGATATTCAAGGCTTTTCAGTCCCATGAAATTTCACTCTGTTTTAGGTAAATAAATGGTGCTATAGGTATTAATAAATTTACAGAACAGCTTTTTATTCCTGCATAAAGTAACAGCATTGCAACTCTTCAAGAGGTGACTCTGTGTCAAAAGCTTATAATGAACTACATAGGGAGATCAAAAGTTAACTAGCTATTTATTTATTTCTTCATTTAGTTTGTTTATTCATGTATTTATATGACTAATAGATAATAGCTTGATGGGAGAGCATGACTACCACTTAAAAACTTTTATTAAACAAGGTGGAACATAAATAAATGTATTGCCAAAATAATTAATTAATTCACAAAAAGACAAGAGAGTTAAAATCACTGAAAATTGGTAAATTCCTATATTTTATTATACATATATATACACACATATATAATAAAATAGCTTTTAACACAGAATCACCTCTTGAAGAGTTGCAATGCTATTACTTTATATTCAGTAATATAAAGCTGTTTTGTAAAATTATTAATACTTACAGCACCATTCATTTACCTAAAACAGAGTGAAATTTCATGGGACTGAAAAGTCTTGATAAAATCAGATTCCAATCACATATGCTTAACATGCTTAAAATGATGCTTTCTTAGATTCCATTTACCTTGCATTGTCCAAGTGTTCACTATTCCGTTTCACTCCATTCTCCATTTAGTAGATTTAAATGGAGAATGTAAATATATACACACATACATATATAATAAAAAATATATATATGTGTGTGTGTATGTATATATGTATGTGTGTATCTACCTTTCTCTCTGTATATATAAAGAGATGGAGAAAAAAAAGAAAAGACAATTCTTATATTCATAGGCAATGTATTGACTCCTGAAATTGGTGATTATCAAAAGGATGAGATTCTGCAAACTTTGAAAGAGAAAGTTCATCCCTTTTCTTTTTTTTTTTGATTCTGGATTTTTTTTTTATTATTATTATTATACTTTAAGTTCTAGGGTACATGTGCATAACGTGCAGGTTTGTTACATATGTATACTTGTGCCATGTTGCTGTGCTGCACCCATCAACTTCGTCAACCCATCAACTCGTCATTTACATCAGGTATAACTCCCAATGCAATCCCTCCCCTCCCCCCTCCCCATGATGGCCCGGTGTGTGATGTTCCCCTTCCTGAGTCAAGTGATCTCATTGTTCAGTTCCACCTATGGTGAGAACATCTGCAGGTGTTTGGTTTTCTGTTCTTGTGGTAGTTTGCTAAGAATGATGGTTTCCAGCTGCATCCATGTCCTACAAGGACACAGACTCATCCTTTTTTATGAAACATAGTATTCCATGAACTTTATATGTTGCCACATTTCTTAATCCAGTCTGTCACTGATGGACATTTGGGTTGATTCAAGTGTTTGCTATTGTGAATAGTGCCGCGAAAATAAACATCACGATGTGCATGTGTGTCTTTATAGCAGCATGATTTATAATCCTTTGGGTATATACCCAGTAATGGGATGGCTGGGTCATATGGTACATCTAGTTCCTAGATCATGAGGAATCACCATACTGTTTTCCATAATGGTTGAACTAGTTTACAATGCGCCAACAGTGTAAAGTGTTCCTATTTCTCCATCCTCTCCAGCACCTGTTGTTTCCTGACTTTTTAATGATCACCATTCTAACTGGTGTGAGATGGTATCTCATTGTGGTTTTGATTTGCATTTCTCTGATGGCCAGTGATGATGAGCACAAACAAATTTACAAAAACAAACAGCCCCATCAAAAAGTGGGCAAAGGATATGAACAGGTCATCCCTTTTCAAAGGGCTCTCCAAATGTTATCAGATTCATTTTTCTAAGTTCAGGGTCTTCTTAAACACTTAACAACATGTTAACTGAGTGCTTACATTACTACTGTAAGTTTAATTTCTGTAACTCTTAAATAACTTTAGCCTTATTATAAGCAATTTTGGAAACTGTTTCTAGCCAGGCATGGCGGCTCATGCCTGTAATCTCAGCATTTTGGGAGGCCAAGGCAGGCGGATCACGAGGTCAAGAGATCAAGACCATCCTGGCCAACATGGTAAAATCCCGTCTCTACTAAAAATACAAAAATTAGCTGGGCGTGGTGTCATGGGCCTGTAGTCCCAGCTACTCAGGAGGCTGAGGCAGGAGAATCACTTGAACCCGGGAGGTGGAGGTTGCAGGGAGCTGCGGAAGCACCACTGCACTCCAGCCTGGCAACAGAAATAGAGCAAAATCAGGATGTTAAGTTAGAGGTAGTAAGGGGACCTAGAACTTCACTACATAAAGTGAAGAATAAGGCCAAAACAATAACAAAAAAGTCCTCCATCCACCACCCTAGCAGCAGGAATGTTCGCTGTCTTTTATGACTTAAGGTGAAAATTGTTATCCTTGAAAAATTGGGACCTCCTGCTAGCAACTTGCTGAAAGGTCTAAATTCACACTACTGTGAGAAGCAGTATAAACGCTCATACAGGCCCACAGGGCTCTGGCAACAGTGAATGCTAAACTGTCTTCTAGAGTTCAGCCCACAGTCCAGAACCCACAGGGCTTCCATGGAAGCAATGCCTTTTGAGGCTGCACTCAGACTCAAGACTTAAAAACATAACAAAGAAATGAACTATCACGGAGAATGAAAGGTGAAAATAAATGGGTATCTTGAATCTTAAAGGCTAGACATTAGAAGACAATCTGAAAGGAACTTCAAAATAAGGTAGGCTATCATGTTCAAAGAGAAAGAAAAATACAGGCAGATTTGACAAGAGAACCAAATATAAAGTTTAGAAATAAAAACTGTAGTTATTGAAATTAGCAATAAAATAAAATATCAATGTACGGTTTGAATTGTTGGCTAGCCATAGTTGTATGAATAATTAATAAACTATAAACAATTCGAGCTCACACGGAAGAAGCAACTAATAATATAAATAACTTAGACATGAAAAAAAGAAAGTGCTAGTAGAAGGAGAAAATAAAAAGAATGGAGCAAAAACATATTCCCAGTGATCAAGGACTTCAAACTTAGGTATTCCTTTAAGATGATAGTAATGATTTACTGGGGAAAATAGATCAAAGGATTATTTTAAGATAATTCAAATTGAATTTGAGGAAAAACAAAATGCCTTCCACATGCTGCTAATATTTTTAATTGACTTTATCTTTCTATTATTATTAAAACAATCATGTTCATCATCTCTAAAGCTTGTAGCATATTCCAGGCACTTAACCAATAATTTTACTCTTGTTTATTTCCTCCAATCCCGGTAACACTGATGTGAGAGAGGTCCCATTTGTCTTCCTTTACTGTTAATGAAACTAGAGTTTAGAAGGGTTAAGCAACTTGGAAAAATGTAGATGATTCGTAAGCGGAGTCTGAATTCCAATTCTAGTTAACTGGCCTGATCCCATTCACTTAACAACTCTCCGATACCACACTTCAAAAAATAAAAATAAAAAAGAAAGAAAATTGCAGATTTAAATAGTCGCAAGAAAAAATATTTTGAAGGAAATAAAAAAGAAATAAAACCTCCTAGTCACATTTTCTTTCTGACAAAATATTTTAAACCAATTCTCTTTAGAATACAGATATCCTCTCCAAACCACTGTAGTTTTCATGTGTCTTTCCTACCAGACATCTGAAGCTCTCAATATGTAATCCTGAGTCACCACTTTAAAACTATCTGATAACCTTGCCGATTGGAACAGACTCATGTTTTTATTGTAACAGATCTAAAATCCTCTTAAATTCTGCACTTGTTACCTCTCTTCTAAAACTCTCTGTTTTCCACCTGCTTCCAGCACCCAAAATGTATTTCAGTTGTACCTTGACTTCTTTCAGTTTTTAAGGTTTACATTATCAATTTACTCTCAGGACAAAGTAAACTATGAGAATAATGAATTTTAAACCATACAATAAAATAACTATGGATCCAAACAACATAAAAATAATTGAATAAATGAACAAATGTGGGAGAAAGGATATTTCTTCCTTGTAGTAGAATTCCCAAATGACCATTAGGCAGACAGCAAAGTACTAATTGTCACAGGCAAAAATCATCAATGAGTGATAAATTATTGTGTTAACAAATACGCAATGGAATGTTTGCACAGTCTCAAAGTATTTTTTTAACAAGATACTTAGACATCATAAGAGGAAAAATAGTAACTTTACAGTGGAAAAATGCGGAAAAAAACTACCTTAGACATGTCACGATGTTAACATCACCAGTATTAAGACTCATGGACATCATGCTCTTCCTGGTATGAAGCACTGAGAAAAGCATCAATCACTTCTACAGTATTCTTGCCCCCACAAAAACACTGAACTTTAATCTAATCATGAGACAGCATGAAACAAACCAAAACTGATGGACATTTTACAAAATAATTGGCCAGTACTCTCCAACAGTGTCAAGGTCCTGAAAAACAAAGGCTGAGGAACTATCACAAATTGAGTAATAAGAAAAAATGCTAAGTAAATAGTCTGGGACCTGGAATTAAATTCTGGGACCAAGAAAAGAGCATTAGTGAATAATTCTGACATTGTCTGTAGATTAGTAAATAGTATTTAATTAATGTTAATTTTCTTATTTCAGTAGTTGTACTATGGTCATACAATATATTTGCTGTAAATCTAAAATTATTTCTTTATATAAAGTTAGTAAGAGATAATAATGTATGTCTTGGCTCACATTTAGTTGGATAATACTTGGTATATGCTAGAAAATTCTTTCTCTCGTATAAACCTGTAAACTTTCAATTCTTCACTAACTTTCTTTGTGATGAAACACACATAAGTGCATACGTACACACAAACAATTATAGCTATCCTGACATATCTTTTCTGAAAGATATTTTATTAAACTTTATTAAATAACCTATTCATTTTAAATTATGACTACATATGAAGTTGCTTACATGAGAAGCAGATTGATTTAAATCTATGTTTATAGGTATTCTGGCACAGTGGTTTTCAACTGGGGTAAATTTTGTCCTACAGAGGATATTTGACAGTTTTTGGAGACATTTTATTACCACCAGGGAAAAGCACTACTGGCACCTAGCAATGCTGTTACAAACTTTACAATTCTCACGACAGTCCCCACAGCAAAGATTTACCCAGTCCAAAATGTCAATAATATGGTGGCCGAGAAATTCTGCCCTAGCCAACGATTTCTTAACTCTTTGAGGTGTCTCATGGGGCTCCAAAACTGAATATAGCATTATATGCATCCATTATTTTATGTCATGCTGGAACAGTAGAGAATACACTGGGTACCGGCAGACAAGAGACACGGTAGCCAAGATTCCAATGAGCCTCATTCCCCTGAGGTCTTACCCCCCTTAACCAGCTGACCCAAGTCCTATTGCAGAAAGCTGTTTGCTCCTAACTTAGCCGGCCAGACCAAATTCCTAACCATAAAAAGAAGAACTTAACTGTTTATCTAATTGATTGATGTCTTCCATGGTTGCTGAAGTGGGCTCTGCCATTACCGATAAGAACCTCATCAGATCCAGCTGGCGGGCAACAAGATGGTCTCTAGCGCTGACCGGCTTTCCCCGCAAGGCGCGGTTCATTCATATTTTCTGCGGGTGGGACGCCTGTTAGGAACTGATGCCCGACTCCAAACGCACAGGCCTAATCATGTCTGCACGCCACGCCACTCTTTTTTCCATCCTAGTTTCCTTAAAATGACAAGAGAGCCGAGCCCTTTGGGGAGTTAGCACCAGGGTCCCTTTCCTGTTCCCTGCTGCCTTCTGCTGCTGAAGCCACCAGCCTATTAAACCTTGCCTGAGAAAAATTTCTGTTTGGCCTGATGCTAATTTCTACATCTGGGAGAGCCAAAGAATCGAGGTCCAGGGTATGGTAACAATGCCATCTCAAATATATTTGCCAAACTTGATGAAAAACAATACAGCTCTTTTGTGTGGTGTGGAAGCAGAAAACATGAATAAAATTGTGTTAAACAAAGAATACAGCGTGTAACTTAGCATGCAGAGATATTTCATTTTTATCTTTGTTCTTTTCCTCTTTTCTTTTTTTTAATTTTATTTTTTATTTTTTCATAGCAGACTCATTGCATTTCAGTGAATACAATGTTATAAACCAACATGATGAACGCTTCATTCAGAGAAGAGGGCAAAACACTGGTCCCAACTTCACTATCTCCAAGTCAGTAACTATTGGAATTTTGCTTACTAGCAACAGTCCAACTCTTTTAGAGGTTTTTGATAAACTTGGATGCATGCTTTTCCAATGCAAACCCAAGTAGTTCTTTAAAATTGATCCTCTCAGAGGGCGGCAAAATACAGTCATTGTAATCATGGTTTGTGGAATAAGAATCCCTGGGTTCATATTCTGACTTTACTGTCCATTAGCTGTATGTCCGTGGGAAAATAAGCTTTTGTGCTATATTTTCCTCATATGTAATAGTAAAAGTAAGAATTCTCACCTCCTAAAGTTGTTGTGCAGATTAACTATGGAACACTTAGAATACTGTCTGGCACATTAAAAGCTCTCTGCACCTGTAGTCCCAGCACTTTGGGAGGCCAAGACCGGCGGATCATGAAGTCAGGAGATCGAGACCATCCTGGCTAACACAGTGACACCCCGTCTCTACTAAAAAATACAAAAAAAAAAAAAAAACAAAAACAAAAACAAAAAACAAAAAAAAACTAGCCGGGCGAGGTGGCGGGCGCCTGTAGTCCCAGCTACTCGGGAGGCTGAGGCAGGAGAATAGCATAAACCCGGGAGGCGGAGCTTGCAGTGAGCTGAGATCCCGCCACTGCACTCCAGCCTGGGCGACAGAGCGAGACTCCGTCTCAAAAAAAAAAAAAAAAAAAAAAAGCTCTCTGTAAGTCACTGCTGCTCTATCATTATTACTATTGTTTAAAAGGAGGCTACTCCTTGCAGAGTAGCAAGGATTGGACTCAATGCCCAAAGACCCTCTTAAGAGTCTGTTTCATCAGCAATGTCCTTCTGTAGACCACCCAGGTAAACAGGCAAAGCTGGTATGTCTTTTGTCAGGTTATGTGCGTCCATCCCTATCTTATCTTTGTTCCCATGAGAATTTTTAATCAGCTTTTCTTATTCTCTGCAGGCTCCTAAAGTTCAGATTTCCTGGCGACCTAGTCATGTACTTCCCAGGGCCTTTCCTACTGGTGGATTACAAACACCTAGTCACTAACGTTAGATAATGCCATTTTGATGGTTACAGCTAAAAAAGCACCCTGACTATGAAGACAATTTTGGATTGCATGCATAATTTCATGAATTTTTAAGACTTGTTCTCAAATTTATAGCTTCATAAAATTTGAACCACAAAAGATGTTTAAAGTTTTATTCCCATATTATTTTGTATTTATTTCAAAGCTGGCCATCTGGGATTCTCCTCCTGCTAGAAATAACCTCCATTTACCCAATTCCAAGATGAGACAATTGTTAAAACCTTTGCTTGGGCAACCTGAGTCTCTAAAATGTGATCTTGTTTTAAATGCCATAATTAAAATGTAATTATTCTGTCTAAAATGGGATATAATAACTAAATGCATGTACTTTTGTTCTATATGTTACATCCAGGATAAAATCAAAACTCACTTTTTAAATCCAAACCCCTTTCTATGTTTGTAGCTTAAAAAGTATTTTTTTTCTTTACATTCTGACTTGCTTATATTATATAAACTGATAGGCTATAATGACTATCATTTCCATTAGTAATTTGGAGAATTATATAACTTAAAATATTTTGTTAAGTTAGACACAGAATTTTGAAGCTTATTGAAAGGAATTTTAAAAAATTTTATTTCAGTTTGTTTTTAGGTCTTGTGTACAACGGGGATTAAAGCAGAAGGAGAGTGTAGTAGACATGAAACAAATACCGCAATTACTACCTTCATAGGACACAAGTAAAAGGGATACTCTTTTCAGTGCAGACTATCAAAAAAGGCTTAAATATGCCACCTAAGATACATGTTATGCAAAATAACCTGATGGGACACAGTTTTCTTCGCTATCAACTTAAATAGTGGATCCAGAAAAAGTCTAACTAGTTTTAATAAGAAAAAGCAGATTGTTTGAGGTTTGGTATTTTTCTTACGTGATCAGCTCAGTAACAAATAGGTCATCAATAGAAGTACAATTTTCTTGTAACAGATATAATACTTCTTTTCAATATTTTGTATTTGTTTCCAACCTCCTGATTGGGCAGTTTGTGCATAGTTTCTGAAACTATTTCTGAAAGTTATAAGTAACAAAGAAATAAAATGAACCCAAGTATCTATCATTCTATCTAATTTGTCTGATTTAATTTTATAGAGCACTCATTGGAATACCTGTGTAGCCACATGCTTTTTCTCTATGTATAAGCCTCTTTCTGACAGTAGTAAGGGGGAGCTTGTGCCACATTTGTAGCATACATAGCTGTCCTCTTCATGTTATTTATTGGTCTAGGTGTATGTTCTAATTTGATGTGTTCAAATACAATAATTAAGGCACACACCTAAACATCAAGGTAAGCTTTTTAAATAATCATTAACATTCATTTTTGAATGAATACTAAGACCAATACTAAATGGTAAGTAGGTATTCTTTTCATTCTGCTTTATGACAGAGAAGCTAAGTCAGTTGCCAATAGCTAGGAACTGGCAGAACAAAGTACTAAATTCGGGAATACGGCCCTAGAGTCTTTGCTTTTAGCCACCACGAAATGGGTTGCTTCTCTGGAATTTGACAATGCTAATACAAACAGCACTTTTCTCTCAACTAAGTCTTAAAGTAAAGGCTATTTTGAGCGGTTGAGATAGAGAAGACCCCAGCATTATTTTTCAACACACTTTCCCTATTTAGTGTGGAAGGAAAGGAATTCATAGAATATCCTAAATAGTTGATAATGCTGCCATAGTTTATGCAAAGCAGAGCCCTCTATTCACCTCACCATCTAATAAAATAGAATTGACAACTGAAGAGCATGAACTCAGATTAGCTAAAAATAAAATAAAAAAATAAATAAATAAATAAATAAATAAATCCATCAAAAATTTCCAGCTTGAATAACGCCAGCAACCTCTGAATGTAGACTACAAAATCTGTAAGGATATAATGACAGAATCTTCTGCAATGACCCATTCTAAAGCGAGGGTCAGATAATGGATACTGACAATGCTCCCAGGACATAACATACAGCGTGTGGACTACTTTTCATTTTGACTAAAGTGCTATTTAAAATAGTATTTGTAAAACATTAAACCCTTAGAATTCTTTACTTGCACTTCCAATATTAACCTTTCATTAGAGTTTGTGTTCTGTATCATCCTAATCTCTATCAAGGCCAAATTATAAAAGAATAGAAGCCATCTGAAAATAATTCACATAATCTTCAAATTGAAACTATCATTTTTGAAATCTCCACAGAAATATTTTCAGAATTTTCTGCAATTTGTTTTATTATTCAAATTCAATTTTGAATAATTAATCTAATCAATCTAATTCAATTTTATAGAACACTCTTTAGAATCCCTGTGTAGCCATATGGTTTTTCTCTATGAGTAATCTTCTCTCTGACAGTAGGAAGGAGCTTGCGCCACATTTATGGAGTACATAGCTGCCCTATTCATGTCATTTATTGGTCTAGGTTTTGCAGGGAGGACAGGGTTTACAGCAAGGACATGGTTCTATTATTAAGACAAGCTCCATTAATTTTCAAATAATAGAATAATTTTGTCAAAATATAAAATACATTCACATATATTTGATCACAGATTAAATTATTTTTAGTAAAAAAAAAGATAAAAAAGTAAGAAAAGGAATAAATTGTGCTGAACAAGACCATATAATCAATTAAAAATATATATTATCAGTAAATAATACTTATACTATGCAAGCTGTAAGTATAGTCTGTGTGTCAAAAAAAGTTTCTTAGACAATATGTATCAAACAATAAAAAATATTCAACAAATAGGGAAAATGTAAAGCCAAGTGAAATAAGAAAGAGTATTCCCATAAAACACTTAAGGATAAACCAAAAATCTACAGAAACATTTTATGAATTAGAAATTATAAATCTATAGCACAAATCTGCACTATGGGGGAAAATATCATGCTATCTTGGTTGAAATGACTAGTGGTCAATTTAACAAGAGTATGCTTGGGAGAAAGTTAATTTGAGCTCTCTGGAAAGTACATTATTCATCATTAGTGAACATGCTTGATACAGAATCAAGGCATTATTGATATCTCAACAAGGAGGCAAATCAAAAGATAAAAATTCAAAAGGTTCCTTTTCAAAGAGAAGAGAATAACGGATGAGTAAAATAATTATGAAACAACGAAAATATTAAACGAAGACATCCTTCAAAATTGAACTCTAAAGAGCACATTCATTGAGTACGTTTTATATGAAAAAGTCAGTGTTCTGTGGTATCAGACATACACACACGCAGAGTAATCGCTGCCTTTCGTGAGATTATAATCAAGTTCTATAATAATTCAGAACATTTCTATATTTAGAAGAAAAAAATTCACTTTTAAATAACTACTTTATGAAAGACTGATATATTCAAATTTACAGTTATTGTGGGCTTGCAATGAAGAGCTTGTCAAAGTAAAAGACTATACACACATATTTATATATATTATATGTATATATTATATATAACACATATAATATGTATATATATAATGGATATATAATGTGTATGCATTATATATGTGTATATAAAATTATATGTATAAGAATACTTAAGGGTCATTTAATCCAAATTACAAGTTATAGTAGAAATATATTCTACAGCATTCCTGGTATACAACTTTCAAAATTTAATTTTTAAGCATTCATCTTCTTCATTAAGTTATTCATCCTCTTGTTACATAATCTTCTTTTTAAAAAAGTTATATACTCTGTTGAAGTAAAGTAAGTTTATTTTCATCTACAAATGCTGGTTCCTTTTTGTGAACATTAAAATCAACACACTAAAAAATAGCTCTTCTCCATGACAGCTCTTCAAATACTTGAGACAGCTATCAAGTAATCATTTAGTCATTCCTTTGTCAAACAAACAATTTCCTCATATTCAAACATTTCTTATAGAACATAATTTTCAGACATACAAAACAGGAAAAATGTTATTGTTAGCAAGACTGATGTTTTTAACTGTAACTTCAATAGAAATTTGTCTAAAGATGACCTTACATATCAGACACACAATAAAATGATTATATTTAAAAGTTAGACATGTTTAACTATTCAATTCAATAAATATTGACTTCTGAAAAATACCAGGGAAGAGAAAATTGCTTAGGATAAAAAAAAATACATAGGTCTTACCACACAAGTTCTCATAATCTAATACAGAAGACAGACTATAATGAATGCTAAAAACTATGATGAAGATAGTTCAGGATGATTTAGAGACAAAATAAAAAATACAAACGAGTCTGGGGAGAATAATGGAAAGGGATATATCAGCAGATGCTTGAGTCATTAATACAGGCTTTCTAGGTTAATAAAGAAGAAATGGGAGTTAAGGGCTGCTTAAGGAAAAATAATGCCACATGCAAAGATATGGAAATACATATGATAGAAAAAAATGTTGCAAGAAACCACAAGTAGTTTGTGTTGCAAAACTAATTAGTGTTTTTTTCTTTTTTTTTTTTTGAGACGGAGTCTCGCTCAGTCGCCCAGACTGTAGTGCAGTGGCGCAATCGCGGCTCACTGGAAGCTCCGCCTCCCGGGTTCAGGCCGTTCTCCTGCCTCAGCCTCCCGAGTAACTGGGATTACAGGCGCCCGCCACCACGCCCAGCTAATTTTTTGTATTTTTAGTAGAGACGGGGTTTCACCATGTTAGCCAGGATGGTCTCGATCTCCTGACTTCGTGATCCGCCTGCCTCAGCCTCCCAAAGTGCTGGGATTACAGGCGTGAGCCACTGCGCCCGGCCTAGTGATTTTTTTAAAATATATAAATAGCAAAAAGTAATGACTAAACAGAGGTCAAGTAATGAAATACAGGTGTGGCCTAATAGAAAACTTAAAATGTTACTAGTAAACTATGGATGGATATAAAAGGATATGTAGATGAAAAGAGAAACTATCATATTTGAGTTTTCTAAAATTTACTCTGAGAATATTTCACAGGATAGGCAGATTAATTGGAAGAAATCCACCAGGAGTCATAGAAAAAAATCAAAAGCCTCTTGAGATTACTTGGGATAAAAAAAATTATAAACAGGACAGAAGTAATGAAAACAGAGAGGAATAGATCTATTCAAGAGATATCTATAAGTAAAATTGAAAAAAATTATGAACAATTTGACTGGAAATGTGATGCAGAAGATCATTTCACATTTTCTCATTTGGTTGGTTGTGCTTTTCCTTGAAATGGGATATATTATAGGATGACCAAGTTTACAGGAAAAATGATGAAGCATAATTTAGGTATTGAGTTTATACTGATGATAAAGCCAAGTGTAATTAAAGTCTGGTTATGTAGAGCTGGAGCTTGAGAGACAGGTCTGGACTAAGAATAAATTTTGAGAAACAGTATGTAGGCAGGACTTGAAGCCATGAGAGAGCTGATGATTTTTAAATCATCAGAGTAAAAGAAGTCCGGTGAAGAGAAGTAGTCATAGAGCTAGAAGAGACACTAGAAAATAGAAGGTATCCTACAATCCAAAGGAGAATTGTGTTTCCCAAGAAGTATAGACACAGTAAATATTGAATTATCTCTATTGACTAGGGTAAACATTGAAAGATTGGTAATGATTGTAGCAAAAACAATTTTAATGGAACAAAGGATATTCAGCTTTCAGGCAATATTAAGAATTAAAGTAGTAAAATAAGTGTATAATTTTCTTTTAAGTTATATGTTTTTAAAATTTAAAAAACACAACTGGTAGGTTAGAGGTACCACCAGAGAAGGGTCCATTTTCTCCAAGGCTCCACAGGGTTGTATCCACTGGGTACTGGGTAAATCTGTCATAGTCAATGGGTTGATAATCAGCCTCTTTAAATTAGAAAATAGATTTTAGATTGAGTAATGCTAAATTCTGCTATTCAAACTGCTAATAGGTGGGCATATATATGAATGTATTAGGGTTCCCTAGAGGGACAGAATTAATAGGATAGATACATTTATATATAAAACAGAATTTATTAAGTATTAACTAACACAGTCACAAGGTCCCGCAATAGGTCGTCTGCAAGTCGAGGAGTAAGGATAACCAGTCCAAGTAACAAAACTGAAGAACTCGGAGTTCGCTGTTCAAGAGCAGGAAGCATCCAGCATGGGAGAGAGATGTAGGCTGGGAGGCTAGGCCAGTCTCATCTTTTCATATTTTTCTGCCTGCTTTTTATGTTCCAGCTTCACAGGCAGCTGATTGTGCCCACCCAGATCAAGTATGGGTCTGCATTTCCCAGCCCACTGACTCAAATGTTAATCTCCTTTGGCAACACCCTCACAGACACACCCAGGAACAATACTTTGTATCCTTCCATCCAATCAAGTTGATGGCCAATATTAACCATCACATACACACATCAACTAATAGATTTATAATAAGCAGTGTCACAAGTATGTCATATTTTCCTGATTCTTCCCCAATTCTGATTTAAGTACCTTCTTCTTGCCCTATTTGTGTCCCCCCAAAACCCTATGCTTTTACCATGTATAAGCACTTAGCACAGCTATCATTTTTTCACATTTTTATTTTATTATAGCATATATCAGGCAAAGAAAAGAATACAAAAAGTAATATAGCACACACTTAAGTGCATAGCACTCAGGTTTATCAATTCTAATTTTTAAGCAATTTTGCCTAAGGAAGTGAAACATCCATGTCATTTGGACAGAATTTCCTAGTTTTAGTGGAGAAATTTACACAGTGAAAATCATGCCTCTGTTACTTCTTCCTGTTCCCTACTTTTTATTGCTCTCCAGCCCTATTGTTTGATAAATTCACTCCAAAGACAGATAATAGGTATTACTCTGCTTTAAGAAACAGTCATCAATACAAGATGTCTTTGCATATTTCTGCTATTACCCAGTGTTATTGCTTAAATTGTTTCCCCCCCAAAATTATGTTGAAGTCTTAACCCCCAGTATGTAAGAATGTGACTTTATTTGAAATAGAATCATACTTGATATAATTAGTTGATTTAAAATGAGGTCATACTGGAATAGGGTGGACCCTTAATCCCATATGACCAGTATGCCAATAAGAAATGATGTGAAGACACCGAAAGCAGCCACGTGAAAGAGGCAGAGATTGGAGTGATGCATCTATAAACCAAGGAATGCCAAGGATTGCTTGTGCCACCAGAAGCTGTTAAGAGGCAAAGAAACATTCTACCCTAGAGACTTCAAGAGAGCAGGACCCTGCTAACACCTTAATTTCAGACTTCTAGATTCTGGAACTGTGAGACAATATGTTTCTGTTATTTTTAAACCATCCAGTTTTGGGGCCTTTGTTATGACAGCCCTAAGAAATGAATATATTCATTCATTAAAGTATTTGCTTGGTTCTATCTGATTTCCAGACATAAAGCTAAGAGCTAGAAATAGGAAAACTAGACATAGTTTATATGATTATGGGGCTTATAATAAATAAGATGCAAATACCTGTTATTACAAATTGTGATAAGTACTTTGAAGTGAAAACTTAGGTATAATAGGTGACAACAATAGGGGTTACCTTATTAAGATTGGGGTGATCAAAAAACATCATCTTGAAAAAAATACAGTGAAGGTTGAGAATGATATCACCTGGAAAAGTGTGAGGGCGATAAATTCTGGCTGAAGAATTAGCAATAATTAGTTGAGCCAGCTGTAGCATACTAAGTAAATATTTGCTGTGATGAGATCATGGCTCTATGAAGGCTCTGTTGGTTCCTGTATTAGTTTCTTGTTTCTATTTAACAACTTATCATAAGTTTAGTAGTTTAAAAGAACTCACAATTTATCATCTTACTGTTACAGAAGTCTTGAATTTTAAATTCAGGGTATCAACAAGGACTGTGTTCCTTCTGAAAGCTTGAAGGGAGAACCCATTTACTTGCCTTTTCCAGCTTCTAGAGGCCATATGCATTCCATGGCTCATGGGCCTTTCCTTCATCTTCAAAGCTATCAACCTAGTATCTCAAATCAATTTTTTTTTTCTCCTAATTCCCATGCCTCCCCCCCGTCTCTCTCTCTCACTCTCACTATCTCGTTCTTTCTCTTCCTTCCCTCTCCGTCATTCTCGCCTATGCTTCTCATCACATTTCCTTTTCTGACTTTCATCCTCTTGCTTCCCTCTTGAAAGGACTCTTCTTATAGTAATCCCATCCAGATAATCTAGGATAATCTCCTCATTTTAAGATCCTTAACTAATCATACCTGCCAAGTCTGTTTTGCTATTGAAAGTTACATATTCACAGATTCCTGGGATTATGTTGGGTTCGGGGTGGGGTGGGAGGGTGAGGGAGCACTAGTATGTCTACCACAGTTCCTGACTGATTTCCAAATCTGCAGGATCGTGAAGATCCCCCTCCCAGAACCCAAGTGCCCTTTTACTAGTGCTTATATTGAGCATTGCATATTTCTGTTGTTTGAAATAAAGAATCTTGAATAGCAGAGAGTGGAAGCCAAAGAAAAGTTGAGTAATCAATACAGAACGTGAAAGAACAAGCTTAATAAATAACTAAAAAAGTTTATCAGCTAATGTGCAGTACTTACTGGAAGTTGAAGTCAATGAATGTAGAGTGACACCAAACTGACTGGGTGCTTTCATATTCTTAGGAATATTTTAATGCATTGGTATAGATGTAAAATAAGAGATAGCTATGCTTATCCAGGTTACAATTCTGATATCCCAGTGAAATGAATAGTTGAACTCTCAGAAGAAAACTCTATTTCCAAGTGTAACAGGATGTCAAGTGTAATTTTTATTGATGTCCAGAATTTTCAACTGGAGTCCATAGCTGGGAACCAAGAGGTGCTTATTAACCCAGAGTTTAAAGAAAGTTACAAATACTTGCACTTTCATCGGTTTGATAAACTAGGTATTCTTAGGTGATCTGACCATCTCAAATGAATGGATACTGAACATAACAATTATTTCAGTGAATAAATGGATATCTATAAATAATTATATTTATAAATATGTTTAAAAGTGGAAATAATTGTGATTTTAAAAACTGGAAAATTAAATTGAAAGTTGTCATTGACAATACCATAAAAATAAAATATATATTATAGGAAAGAAGAGAAAGAAGAATGAGGATAAAAATGACATAACTTTATTTGTCTCTGATTATAATTCTCATATTGCTTTCTGTCACACTGGACTAGTGAACCATGCCCTTGAGCACATATTGGGAAGACAATCCACTTTATTCATGGAAAATTCAAGCTCTCTGGCTACACCAATGACTGGCTTTTGGCCCCTCATTCTCTTTGGTCTGCTGTATATCTTGCATTCTCATCTATATTTATCTAGTCAGTTAGATGGTAGAAAAGCCCACAAACACTGACCTTCTCCACAGAACATTACAACTCATTTTGCTCACTCTCTCCAATGATGTTTAGTTAGTTTGAAAGGAAAATAGGTCATGTTGTGACTGCTGTCTATGTTTTACTCGATTTAAGCCTAATATTTGATAATACAAAAAATATATGGAATTCTGCTTCTTGGCAGAATACAGGAGTATATGGCAAGTTAATGCCTCCACTGCATCAGCTAGAAAATAGATGGATAAATATTAATATTATATTTTGAAATCATATTAGTAACCTGTGGAATTGAAGTACTAAAGGAACTAAAAATTCAGAAATGTTAAAGCTTCTCTTTGTTTTTCAGATATGAGTAGACAAATACAGGAGTATTTATTACAAACCAAGCAAGGTCATACTTGAGTCCTGGCTCATATGTTTATAGTTTAGTTTATAGTTGAGAAACTAGGTATATCTTGGTGGGTAAAACATAGGGAGGAATAGGATATTGTGATTAACCATAGGGAAGAGTTTGAGTTGGTTCCTCAAGATAACAGAGACAGGTAAATATCATCTATCCAACTGAAATGGATAAAGAATTATAATAAGAAACTGAAAATTGAGTTACTTTTAAAAATCAAATCCCCATTAGACACATAAATAATATGTAATTATAATTAGACACATAAATAATATGTAATGAGTGTGCATTTACAAAACATAAATTTGTATCTCAAATTTTATAAGTATAAGAACTTGAGAAAGTCACTTAATTTTTACAAGTTTCTTAACTCTAAACATAACTCTAATTCTGATTTGTTAGGATTATATTTTATTTATGAAAGAGATCTAATATCTGTCCTATGTTATACAAGTGTTTCTGAAGATTAAAATAAGATTATATTTGTAAAAGTGTTTGGTTGCTTATCTTGTAAAGCATAATTCACACATATTACATGTATTCATGTATGAGAAAAAATCAGATAAAAGTATATGTAAAACATTATAGAAAAATTTAATGTTTGAGAATTTTTAACTTTTAGTAATAAATGATTAAGATAAAAAATCATCATTTGTTTATCCCTTATTAATGGCATTATTATAAGTACTTTACATGCTTTACCTCACTTTATGCAGCAAATTCATGAGGTATTTTTATTATGATTTCCATATTACATATAAGGTTTAAAGAGCAGTACAAAGAGCTTAATAAGATTAAATAAATAGAAAGTGACAGAACTGAAACTGGGACTCAGGTATTCTAAAACCAGAACCCCACTGTTTTAGCTATAAAAACGGAGATCAAATAGTTACAAATTTAGGGGGCATTTTTTATTATAGAAATATATTAGGTTTATCTCAAAAAAGAAAAAATAAACCTATTACATGTATCTTAATGTACAATAAGTTGTGTTTATGAAACAGCATATGAGTATTTTCAGATGAACCCATTATGTATAAAACTGATTTGTGTGAAAAATCAGATTAACATTTTATGAAGATTTGCTAATATTTAATAGAGGCATGATGCCTCTAACATATTACAAGCCCAGAGTGATAAATTGAAAATTTTTCTGGATAACTCTGACAAAAAAGTGAATAAATTAATAAAATAATCCCACCATATGCTTCTGCTTTTGCTTCAGTGCTCTAGATAATTAACAAGACACATTTATATAACTTTAAAATTATTAATTTTTTTGCAAATTTGCATGCACTTTAAATAGGCATGCAAATCTCTCATCAAAATACTCTTTGACACACTATATATCAGTATAAATGTCATAAGTGAACGAATAAAGACAGCCATTAGATTTTTTCTCTGTGATGTGCCTAATAAATTAACGTGGTACTTTTCAAAGAGTTAGCCATGACTTGTCATTCTACAAATGATCCGGACTTGGGAGAATTTTCCTGCTTGTTATGTTGGAATTAGCTGAGGCTTAAGCCTTCATAAAGCTGTATCTTGGCACTTAACTGACTGGACACTTTTCCAGGTGGAAGGGTGATTGATTGATCAGAATAGTAAATGTCTTTTCTGGGCAGTAGATTTCCTAGGAGAACCAAAACAATCATCTGGTCAGCAGCCAACTTAACCAGATCAGATTGGCCACTCAGCACTTTTATCCACGGTTCTGTTGTAAACTTTTCAACTGTGTTATAAAACTAAATTGCCTTTCACTGAGGTTGATTTGGTGCACATCATTTTCATAACCAAGGTGAAATTTTTCAAAATAAAATTCAAATTAAGTCCAAAAAATAACATTAAAAAATAAACAGGTAATTGATTTTAAAAGTGTTTTCCTTGGGGCTTGAATTATAACATAATTGTTTCTATCCTTTTGTACAAAGAAATATCATTAAGATATCAGAAAAACGGATGCTGGAACATCCACAACAAAAGTCTTTTGTAATTGTCCTCATAGCAATTTTTTTTTTCTCTCTGGATAGGATTGCCACTGTGGTAATCACTCAGAAATCTGTGTTAGTAATTAGAATGGGTTACAGAGGCAGAGAACACTCTCCTCTGCAGGAAGATGAACCACAGACTTTCTAAAAGGGTTGTGTTGTGAAAAGAAGTTTAGTGAGTAAGTTTATTGTCAAATGTCATTCTTTTTATTTTCATGCCGTCACTGGCCCATTTACATTTCGCATTCATTATTCAATAGCTAAATTGTGAAATATTGCAAGAAATAAGTTACCAAGAAAGATATGTACTCCTAGGTATTCTTCTTTTTTATACACTACATAATCAAATTCAGTAACATGGGGATGTATAACCTAATTAAATTTGACAGTACATACTAAAATTAATGTACAGTTTTACTGGCTTTGAAATGTGTGTCAACCTTATGTATTGAGGTTTGTTTTTACATTTTCACTACAGAATCAAAGCAGTATGTTTTAAATATTAAGGTAATATTTGTTAAAATACCATAATTTGAAAGCTGAATCAATATAGGTAAAGTCAAAAGGGAAGTCATATTTTGAGCTAGATACTACAAATTGTTAGTATAACAAAAACGCAGCCATCTTCGATTTTCTGTTTATTCTCAACGATTCATGGGAACATTAAGCAGTAATGATTTGTAGACAACCAATGTAAGGAGATTGATTTTAGGTCGATTGATAATTATAAGTAAGAAGTAAGAAGTTTTGACTTAAAGTTAATTTTTAAAAGTGATTATTAGAATTTTATATGTAACCAAAATTTAATCAAAACTCAAAATCAGTTTTCAGTCTTTGAATTTACTGTTGAATTTCACTCATGAATAGGCAAATGCAATTAACTGGATTTGAAATATAGAAAAATTGTATTACCAAATATAAAATTTGTTTACATATAAAACTTTAAAAATTAATATTTTTATATATTAGGAATAGCAAAACTTTGCACAATGTGTAAGTTATATGAGTTAAATTCCCAACTGCCTCGTCTTGTTGTTTTAAGTAATATAATATCCTGAAAGCCTCTGTTTCAGTAACTATCTTTTCTTGTAAATGGCAAACACTTTGAGGGCAGGATCTGTATCAGTTATTAAGCTATTGTCTGTCAACTCCAGATCTACTTTTCTATATTTTAGTGATGCTATGGCTGGTACCCTGCAAATTACATTTCTCCTGTGTCAGCTACCTTCTAGATAGATTCTGCCAGCAAGTAACACTATAGGAAGTTTGGAAGGTAGATGAAGGAAGAAGGAAACAGTTACCTCCCTTTTTGGAGGCTAGCTGTCCTAGGAATGGCCTTTCACTCTTGGTCCACTCTCCAGCTTATTTTGGCACTCTCAGAGCTAACTGCATAGCACTTCTCAAAGGTGTCAGCAGTTGCCCCAGCAGCCTCCTCTTCTCAGAAGTGTGAGCTGCAGCTCTGTGGGGTCACTCCTTCATGGTACCAGCAGAAACTGGACTACATGCCCTCCTTAAAAGCCTGAGTGCCAGCTTCACAAGAATCATCTCCAAAGGGCCCACCTTTCTCTTTTGATTCTTCACCCCTAGAAGTTGTAGCTACTTCTCATGGTTATTATTTCTTTGTTACTTCGAATTTCCATTTTGCCTTCTCAGTCTTGCAACACTAATGCCCCAGCTCCCTAAAGTAAATTCTCTGTATTGAAAAACATCATGGAGTTTCTATTTGGCTACTAGACTGATTGATGCACAGCACATATTTATTCTTATTTATGTTGCTTAGGTATCCTTTCTATCCACCTTAGATAAGGCTTTATATGAAAGTCTTTAGATAGATAGAAAGGACACCTAAGCAAAATTTAATTCTCATCAGGTTCAGGTTTTTTAAAACAAAATGTCCAAAGAATCAGAACCTATTACTGAGCTGAAAATGCTGAAGATTTTTTTTTTTTCGCTTCAATATAAACTAGACTTCATTTAAGCAAGTATTCGTAACAATAAGCTCTCTAGGATCCTGAACTTTCTTTGTCTAATTTTGCCTCTAACCCAATGTATGAGTCCCATAGTCCTGTTTCTTCCCCTTCTAACTGTGAATTCAACTGATAGGAACTTTCTGACCTGATGTTTCTGGTTCTAACTACCATGCAGCTTGACAAGTTGTCCAGTATGAGTGAAAAATACACTTCTACTATTCAGACTTGCTCATTAAATCCCAGTGCTGCAATTCCCAAAATATGAGAGAAATATAACATGACAAAAATTAAAAGAGAATCAGAACAATTCCTGGAATGTATATCTTTAAAATTTTGCAGAAACTGTGTCTAGTGTCCTTCGTTTGTAGGGAAAATTCCTTACCTGTTTCATATTGTTTTGATTCAAATTTTATTTGTAGCCTAAGATTACAAGTAGAATTTTCTTGAAGAACATTTTTGAGAGTTATATAGACTGCCTCAAGTATAACATTTTGTCGCCTTCAGTACAAATATCAAGTAGTTTGAATATAGAATTTTATGTCACAATTTTTTCCTTTGTTGCTCTATATGCATGATTTTATTATACCATTCAGGAATATATAGGAAAAGTCAAAGAGCAATCCAATTTTTTTCTTTTTTGTATAACATCACTTTTAATTCCTTGGATTATTGTGGAATTCCTTTCTGTATATATGCAGAATTTGAAAAACCTTGCTGAAATATTTATTTTGGTATGGATTTGTTTAGTATAGGTTTTTGAAAACATGATTCAGGTTCTACATTTTCATACCATGCTGTTTATTTTTTGTTTTTGTTGTTTTTTTTGCTGTTTTATATCAGTAATAGTTTTTACTGTTATTTCTTAATTACCATTTCTTCTTCATTTATTCCTAGTCTGTTCTTCATATCAGTCTTTTTTTCACTATAAACATTACTTTATTCTTTTATCTAAATTTGTAGACAATTTTTCCATATATCTCTTACTACTGCAATATGATTTTCTACGTCATTTAAACTTCTACCTCATGCTGACATTGTGATTTTAATCTGTACATTATTCTTTGTTTTACTTGAAACTTTTTTCTGATTTCAAAATATTTCATATTTCATATGTGCACTTTAATCTTATTTAAGCAACATCTTTAGGTTTGTTCAGAACACAAATCTAACACATTCTGGGTTTTTTTTAAAGGAATTTAGTTCAAATGAATATATTTTCATTTCCCTAAAGTTGTTCCCATGTTCTGGGTATTATGATATTTTCTAAGATATTATAATTTTTCCCTCTGTTTGTACATTTCTAAACAGAGATGTATTCACTCACCCTATATATCCTGTATGTCCTTGATCCGAGTTGTTCTGGAGCTGATTTCTGTAAGACTTTGCTGTAGATTCTTTCCTGATTTTTTTAAAAGTAGAATCTTTGAGTTCTAAGGATGCTTTACTTATTTATAGAGTTATTTTATATATTTTAATAAAAGAGCCTGGTAGGACAGGTAGTGGCAGATGAAAGATGGATGAATACTTTTTCAAAGTTAGAGATTTTATCTATCTCTCTGACGTAAACATGGAACAAGCATCATTGGGAAAATATCCACTTTCCATCCCCAGATTACAGCACTGGGGCATATCTGGCAGCTGGAGGAAAACGTACGTTATTGGAAAATATTATTCCTCCTAAGTGACGACCCTACTGAATTGTATATGACACTGCAGAAACAGGCTTTTGCTTGTTTCTTTTTGCTTCAGACTTCAACCTGGAAGTGATGTTTTGCCAACAAGTGCTTCCTCCTCTCCCCATTGCTTTGTGTTTGGGGTAGGGATGAGGGAGCTAGTGTCAGAAAAAGAGAGTAGGAATGCGTAGGAGCAAAAATGAACTTCCAGGGAACCAAACTAAATGAATGATTGACACTTAAAACCAAAATAATGAGCAAAGTCAAATTCATTTCAAGTCTGCCAATAACTACAAAGTTAGGAGGTTGCCTGCAATGAAAATGGTACAAGTTTGAGAACAAGCAAGAGAGAAATAGGTTTATGAGAATATGTGTGAGGAAGCTGAATAGTTAGTCAAATAGGAATGAGGAAGACCCAAGTTACTTCAGAAAGGATATTTTTATATTGCTTTATATAAACCAGACAGAAGAGGAGTCACAGAAAGTTGGCCTGATTTTAAGGGCAAGGAGAACAGTGGGGCAACAGAACAGGATATGCCAGCATTTTGGCAGTTTTCCTTGAAAATACACAACATTAGCACACCTACAGCATGAATCAGCTGGTGCCACAGTTTAAATTCAAGTTTACATATGGAGGCAAAATTTTGATTATACATTAGGTAAAGAAAGGCTAGGTGACTTGATTGAAGTCTCTTCAATAATTAAATACTATTAATGAAATTATTAATTAACTTTGCTATAAGTTAATGTTACTCATTAGTTTCTATTACCCTGATAAATCTAATGTTAATTGTGATTGCACTGAGACCTTATTTCTCACACAGGAAATCAAAATTAAATTATATTTATTTTTCCCTATCAATGGTTATATATTTGTTCCTGAACAGTAGGCTGAGCTTTTATAACACAGGGTAAAATTTTCTAAATAAAATGCTTTATACAGAACTTATGAAAACAGAAAGGCAAAATATAAATGTAGTTGTTTAAGTGTGACATTGCTATTATTTCCCCATTTGGGATGAAGCGCATTAATAATCCCCATCATTATTTATTCATGTGACTTTATTCCAATTGTCTCTGAAAATTCCTAACTAGATTAAAAGCATAGAATTAGTTCACTAAAGTCCATTCTAAATAGTTTACTTTTACAACTACAGAGAGAGGAAATCAATGCCAAGGACAAAATTTCATAAGACATTGGCCCAGAAGGAAGAAAACATTTTAAAAATGGAACACATACAGTTGTTTGTTTAAGCAACAGGGTAACCCTTGAATGGTCAAGATTATTTTAATCTATGATCACGACCTGTCAATTTTGGAATAATGAAGTGTAGCAAAGGTCAAATTTGTAAACGATGGGCTGAGAGGAGTGATGCAGCTATAATAATCCTATTATCCTCCTCAACTTTAATTTTATTTTATTGAGCTCAACAATGTGAGGGTGAAAGGGTAACTGCATTCTTTTTGCCAACACCCATGTAGCTACGGTCCCCAGAGCATGGCTTTACATTTAAGACCTACAGTAATTGCATTAGTAAAGAAAGTATATTGTCCAGGCTGTCATTGCCTTCTCGTATACATTGCAGACATAAGCTAAAATGGTTAGGAACTATTCGTTTAACTCTTCCTGACTTTTTATGTTTTTTTTTTTTTTTTTTGCTTGTACCATTATACCTAACTAAATATTTCATTTCCTTCCTTGTATACTGTCTGTCTTGGTCCGTTGGGCTGCTATAACAAAATAACATAGCTTAGGCAGCTTATAAACAATAGAAATTTTTGTCTCACAGTTCTGCAGCCTGAGAAGTCCAAGATCATAGCACCTGCTGATTCAGTGTCTGATAAGGTCCCAGTTCCTGGATCCTAGCCAGGTGTCTCCTCTCTGTATTTTCACATGGCATAAGGGGCAAAGGGGTTTCTCTGAAATAAAAAGTATTAGCTTATCCAGGTGCAGTGTCTCAAGCCTATAACTTCAGCTACTCAGGAGGCCAAGGCAGGATAATCACTTGAGGCCAGTTTGAGACCAGCCTGGGCAACATAGCAAGACCCTCTCTCTTAATTTTTTTTTAAAATCAGTTCAGTGTGGCTTTGCCAGCCTGTAATCTCAGTTACTCGGGAGGCTGAGACAGGAGGATGCTTGAACTCCAGTGTTCCAAGCTGAAGTGAGCTATGATTGAGCCACTGCACTCCAGTCTGGGCAACAGAGTGAGACCTCATCTCTTAAAAAAAGGAATCCATCTTTATATAGACCTATTTTATATTTAGTAACCACAGGCAAACCCCCTATATTCAAACCAGCTTACTTGTCCATTAAATGTCTACATTTTTCAAAGCAACTAGCTGAAAGCATACACATCTCTCAATAAAGCACATCAATGCTAGAAGAACAATTACTATTGGCAGATAAGAACGATTGTGCTTATAATAAAAACGATAGCACTGTGACTGTCTTGTCAATCATAATAATAAATAAATCATTAAATCATTCTACTTATGCCAAATGACCTATATTATGCTATTTACATATGTACTTCTGTTTAGAAAGTAAAACTACTTAGCCCTTTTTAAAAATAATGAGTCTCAATTTAGTCATTAGCAAACAAAAAAGGAGAATAAATAATACATTACAGGCATTAGATACAGCACTAAAAGACAAAATAAATCACTTCATAGAAAATTTTGGTTGTATTGTTTGTTTATAGAAAATGGTGAAGGCAGGGCACAGTGGCTCATGCCTCTAATGCAGGCACTTTGGGACGCTTAGGCAGGCATATCACTTGAGCTCAGGAGCTCCAGATCAGCCTGTCCAACATAGTGAAACCCTGTCTCTACTAAAAATACAAAAATCAGCTGGGCGTGGTGGCACACTCCTGTAATCTCACCCATTCAGGAGGCTGAGGCAGGAGAATCTCTCGAACCTGGGAGACACAGCCTGCAGTGAGCCGAGATCACACCACTGCACTCCGGCCCCGTCAACAGAGTAAGACTCCATCTCAAACAAAAAAAAAAAAAAAAAGTTAAGAATCTTAAATGTATTTCTGATGCAAGAGTACTTGAATTTATAATACTCAGATCGTGACCATACCTGTCAAGTGAGGATAAAATTAATGTCACCTCTATACTTTGATTAGAGGAATTTAAAGAAGGTCGTGACCTTACATTCTTTCTCAGTTAGATCAAAAATACCTGAATCTCAATCAGAATTGGTGGATTTGTTATTTTTTATGATGTTTGTCATCTAGAACCTATACCCAAAGACACACACACACACACACAAACACACACACATATATATAAATGCAATGTTCTACTGAAGTGAAAATATCTTCCCTCTCCATTTACTAAATCAATTTTGCTTTTCTCCCTAACACATTTTACTACTTCACATTAAATTATGTTAACCTTTGCAACTGCTAAACAAAGAAAAGTGTTGAGATTTACTGTGTCTTTTACACTACGGTAGCCCTGGCACTTAGAACAGTATCTGGCACACAGTATATGCTAAATATATGTTTGTTATTGAATAAATACTTATTACAGATAAATACACTTTAAAGGTAGCTTGAAGTAATCTTTGAGGTGTAAGATTACCAAAACTCTAAGCTTTTCCCATGACTTTTGGTTTTTAAGTGTGTCAATAAACCTGCTTGTACCACATAGGACAAAAACATATACATCCCTTCTGCCTCAACCAAATAACTGATTAGCGTTCACTTATAGTTCAACAGTGGCTGATGTCAGAGAAGGGTTGGGGAGTTGAGGGTGGTGTTGGGAAAAGGGAGGTGTTAGTCAAAGGGTACAAAGTTTCAGTTAGACAGAAGAAGAGACAGAAGAAGTGATCTGTTGGACAGCATGGTAACTTTAATTAATAATGATGTATTACATACTTCAGAATTGCTGAAAGAGTAGATTTTAAATGTTCTTACCACAAAGAAATGGCCAATATGTAAGGTGATATATATGTTAATTAGCCTGATTTCATTATTCTATAATGTGTACATGTATCATAATATCACATTGTACTCCTTAAATATATACAATTATTATTTGTCAATTAAAAATGAATAAAATAAGAATAGCACTTGAATGATCATCTACTTTTCAAATTCAACCTGTCTAGAACTAATTCAATTATTTGCAAACACCTCCTTCTTCTCTGTCAAATTTAGATTTCTCCACTTTGCATGTCAAAATTTTAGAGTAATATGGAAGTCTTTCCACCTCCCTGTTTGAATTTAAGTCCTCAATTCCTGTCAACTAGGTCTTCATCATATTTCCTTTTTCTGTGCTGAGTTTTTGGCCACCATCCTGAATCAAGAGCCATTTTTTTTTCTCAAATTTTCCATAGTTAGCCAACTGGCATCTCTGTCCCAAATATCACTACCTTTGAAATTAAAAGATCAATATCACTTTCATCCATCATAATCATTCACACACAATTTCTCCCTCAGTCTGGTGGTGAAGTCTTCCCAAAATCTGCCCCAATCAGTCTTTTCCAGCTTTACATTCCATTAGTCCCACATGATCCAGAAAGTGTTCCAACAATTACTCAAACATGCCATTACCTTTTCCACCTGTTTATCTTTATTCATAACATTTATTTTTCCTCCTCGCATGCCTACTGACATTCTTCCCATTCTCTGAGATCCACTCAAAGGTCACTTTTTCAGTGATGCCCTGTATGATTTTCTAAGCATAACATAATCACTGATTTCCTTTAGCACCTCCAAGCCATTTCATTACAGCACATTTCACACATGCTTTTGAATTGTTGTTACTTATGCTATCTTGCCTCTCCTACTGAACTATAAGCAATCTATGTACAATATAGTGCAGTATCTGTCATAGTTGCCCCCAAAATACATTGTACTTCACAGGATGTCAACATATGTTTGTCAAATAAATGAATAATTGCTATAAAATTGACTTACTGAGTTTCTCAAAAGTTATAACAGAAAACAAAAGAATCAAATAGGTGTGTGTAAACAAAAAGAGAAAGAAGAGGAAAAAGACAGACAGTAGAGATTATATGAACCTAAATAAGTCGCTTACCCTTTCTGAATGCAGATTATCTTTATGTAAAGAAAAAAGTTGGCCTAGATGATTGCTGAGGTGCTCCTTGTGCTAACATTCTATAATTTCATGATTCACTAGAGACTATCACAACTCAATGCAAGCAATAACACATGACTCTGGCTCCCAGCTGCACTGTCCACTTTTTTCAATCCTCTTCAGCTATGATCCTATGACAGAAAGTCAAAGTGATGAAGTGGTTTAATTCAGCATGCAAATTAGTGCAGCTCTGAGCCTAAAAGAAATCATGTCGTGGGCAGGTAAAGAAGATTGGAAAGCTGATCCACAACTCTACAATGTGTTGGTTTGGAGTAAGTAATTTTCTTATATGTTAGATGCATAATCTTTAGTATCTGAAGTAAGGAAAAATAGACAGGTTAAGAAATTACTTTAATATGTATGTATATATTACATAAATACATTCATATTCCCTTATTATGTTTTTATTTATTACTGTTTACTATATGCCTTTAAAACTAACAACATGGCGGGGCGTGGTGGCTCAAGCCTGTAATCTCAGCACTTTGGGCGGCCGAGGCGGGTGGATCACGAGGTCAGGAGATCGAGACCATCCTGGCTAACGCGGTGAAACCCCGTCTCTACTAAAAAATACAAAAAACTAGCCGGGCGAGGTGGCGGGCGCCTGTAGTCCCTACTCGAGAGGCTGAGGCAGGAGAATGGCGTAAACCCGGGGGGCGGAGCTTGCAGTGAGCTGAGATCCTGCCACTGCACTCCAGCCTGGGCGACAGAGCGAGACTCTGTCTAAAAAAAAATAAATAAATAAAATAATAATAATAATAATAATAATAATAATAGTTTTATTCCCTGCCTTCACATACACATTTAAAAGTAATTGGCATGTTTCATTCTATATGAAAACTTAGATTCATTATAGTCAAGGGAAACACAGACTTTGTGGGGTGGTGTGTTGTTACTCTATTTCAATAAGACTCCAATTATTCATCATTCAAAGTATAACAGAATTCCTTAGTAAATTGGCTGGAATAAATCCCCAAACTGCCTTGAGTTTCTCTTGAAAACATTTTGAAATCTTTAATGCTAGATATATCAAAATATCACAAAACAAAGCTCAATGGGCTTAACCATTTTATCCCAGCAGCTCTAACCTTCATTTTTCTACATTTTCTTGCAGAGACACACATTTGGAATATATTTTTCTACTTCTGGTTTATGTTTTTTCATGTCAGAAAAGATTACCTTTTATCATTCACTCAACTGTGTAAACCAGGTATCAAGATTTATCCTTAACTCTTCTTTCTTCCTTAAGTCATACTTACAAGAATTGATATTTATCTTACCAATTGTACTTTATAAACATCTCAAGTTCATCTATGTTTCTCTTTCTTCTGCTTTTATTTTATTTCAGGTTGATATCACCTCTTGCCTAGAACAGTGTACACCAAGCTTTTATTGATCGTGAATATATATTAGTAAGAAACATTCAGCAACAATTTCCAAAATGTGTACATTTATTTTGTTTCTAAATTATGCAAGAAACTTTGGCCAATCATATGCTTCACAATTAGAAAACAGTGAAGCAGAATGTACAACACAAGAAGTTACAAATGAATAGATAGTTCAAATATTGTCTTTCTACGCCAGTGGTATTGGTCCTATTTATCCCTAGGTGGCATGTGCTTTACTTGGAGAACCTCTGTCCCAGGTTCCATTAACAGTTCCCCTGCCTGGTTAAAAGCTTTGAGTCTTAACCTCCACAATGCACTATTTTTAAAATGTAAGTGCTTTCACATCCTTCCCCAATTAAAGCATTTCTATGTCTTCCTATTTTTTCTAAGACTGAGATATAAACTCTTTAAGATGCTTCACAAAGCCCCATTATGACCTGGCTATTTTCTTGTTATCCGGTTTCATTTCTTGTTATTCCTGTCCCACTTTTCTCCTGCCTCAAATATGCACCTTGTCTATGTTGAAGTATTTTCAGAATCAAATGTCGGTGACCATGCTTTATCTCCTCAGTAAGACTTTGTCTATCCATTTAATTCTGCTGAGAACATTTTCTCCTTTCTCCTACCCACTGTATCTGATTAAGTCCTACTCATCCTTGATACGTCATTTTAGACTTTATTTCTTCTGGAAAATGCCTCTCCTATAAGCTACTCTGGTGCACAAAATTCATGCTTACGCTATTCCATGCCAGTGAATTTTAATTGTCAGTTTGTCTTTTACATTGGCTTAGTGATTATTACACATTGGGGTAATCTAAACCACTTAGAAACCTTCCTTAAGTCCTATTTTTTTCAGCCTCATCCATAGATATTTTGATTCTATGCATCCAGGATAGAGCCCAGGAATGTGCATTTTCAAAGCACCAGGGTGATTCTTATGCACATATTTGCACTCGAATGGATGCTTATTTATTGCTATATCTTCAGTATCTTTTAGGAATCTTGGCACATAATAGGTGCTTAATAAATATTTTTTGAAAAAATAAATGACAAGGATATAATTGATTGAAAATATAACTGATTTTTGAGGCAGTGGTAACAGTATAAGCAAGAAAATGAATGCATAAAATCTCAAAATTTGCTGAGATACCTTTAAATATAATTTTTGTCTTTCTTGCTTTCCAAAATGCAAGTCTTCAGTGACAGAGAGGTAGCATACTTACAATGAACGGGCCAGCTTGATGTTGTCCTCCTATCTGTGCAGCAACTAGTGGAGAAGCTTCTGACAGGTAAAAATTGTCTTTCATATGGGTTTTGGTAAATGACAAAGGAATTGGTTGGGTTAGAGGTTGTGGTTGGGTAGCCGAGAGGAAGAGGAAAAGCTGAAGCCAAAGAGCACAGGTTTATAGATTATATTGAATAGTTCGGACTTCATTCTAAAGATGTCATCCCGGTCCCAAAGGAATATTGACTTAACTCAGAACACTGACTAGACCAAAATATGGAATATTAGCAGATACCAAACCTTTAAAAGCTAAGGATCCTTTTCTGCCACCTGACTCTACCATGCGGAGAGCCATATGCTGTATGATCAGTTGCTCCTCCCTGCCCACTCTCACTTAGAGTTTACAGAGGCTCTGTTCACTGGTAAATATTACCACCCCTGCAGACCAGAAGCAAAGACAAACCTGACTCCTCAGCCAACTTGCTGCCTAAATCTTCCAAATCTCCACTGAATTCTGTTAGGTCCACGTGATCACTATCTTCTAGGATTTTACGCTGATGATTCTCTTGGTGACATTTTCCTGAAGTCAAACTCACTCTTCTCTCATCCTTCCTAAGGTGCATATCGGTTGGTTTGTTCTTTGCTAGTCCTTTGTTTTTGTTTTAGTTTTTCATTACCCTTTTGTTCTTGGAATTTGAGAATACAAATAGTGCTCTCCTCATCCCCAAATTTGTAAAAAAAAAAAAAAAAAAAAAAGAAAAAGAAAAAAGAAAAGAAAAAACAAACAAACAAACAACAAAAGACAAACATATGAGTCCCAATATTAAGTCGATAAGAGCCAGTTTGGAGAATATGGGTCTTAGCTGGAGGTCCCAATATTAGGTTTATAAGAGCACGTTTGGAGAATATGGAGCTTAGATATTCAGGCAAGAGAGTTTGCTAACATGTCACCTCAGAATTAGCCATACACCTTCTAATCACACATTGAGCTCTACAACTGCATGTTTCTGACCAAGGACCTGTTCCCTGAAACTTACTATACAGAGAAACAAAGGAGACCATGACACATCTTCTGTGCAGTGAGGAAGATCCCTCAAACAAGAGGTGTGGAGGGTCTGCCCAAGCCACACATGCCCAGCTCATTTCCAACCTCAGCATTCAGTGAAGTCAGTCCACTACGTAGGAAGGAGTAAATAAGATGGGTAGAGAGATCAGAATTGTTATTCTGAAAAATGTCGCTGTCTATGGGAACGTGAGTCAGGAATAAGTCATCTGCCCATAGACCATAACCATTTCACTAAGCATTACTTCACCTCTTCACTTTTAGTGTAAACTCTCTTTCCCCAATTGCTTTCTCAATTTAACGTAGTTATTTTCTCAAACCCATCTGCAGATATCATGAGTTGGAATCCACACTCTCAATCAACATCCCTAACGCCATTTCTAATTTTTTACTCCCTCACCTTCTGGTAAAAATCTCTAACTTTCAGAAGCTTTTATCACTTGTGTCTATCACCATCTAACTAGTACTTCTCATTGTTATCGCTTTCATTTTGCAAAGTATTTGTGTTTGGCTCTCAATGTGTTCTCCCCACTTACTCCTAATGAAATGTTATGAACTGAGTAATTCATTGAATAATTTCTGCACTGCACCTAAACCATTTACATCCTTAGGCACATCACACATATACAGTTTCATCTCTAAAATCATGAATTGAGGCATGCCACTCTGCAAATACTTCGTTTACATACTTACATTGCTTATCCTCATTGGATCTTCCCCCACATTTATCACCTCTAAATTTTAAAATCCATGAGGCCCTCCAGCCTTAAATCCTTCTCTATTTCAGTTTAGAGGTAATATTACATTATTTCAAACCGTATCCTAAAGATATCTTTAGCTGTCTTTACCTACTGTCCTCAGGCCATATCCACTGACAAAAATTCCAAACCCTGGATAAGCCCTTCTTTTCCCTCTCCTATACCTGTGTTCAAATTGATGAGTGCAGTTAAGCACATCACACAATTGGAGAAAAGTTCTATAATAAATCCACTGATACGAATTTTTTTCTGGCCCTCAACATTGGCCGGCAATTAATAGGACTAGGTTTTTAAAATTAATTTACTTCTCAATTATCCAAAAGTTGAATAATTTCTGAGTGAGTCAAGCCTCTAAAAATTAACCTCTCGCTTTCTGTGTGTGTGTGTGTGTGTGTACTCATGAATGTAGCAGAGAAACAGAAAGAATTATTTATACTTTATTTTTTATTCTTAAAATTAGTCATCAAAAGGTGGCATATTTCAATTGCAAACAAACTCATCGATGGAGACAGACTCTGTGTTTCTCAGATAGATACTGCCAGCTAGTAATTCTGCACTTAAAATGGGCTTAGAATAACATGTCTGAAATATTGAATATGTGTTTACAAAAAAAGAGCAACAGGACTTCTTTCTAAAGTCTATATGTCAATTAAAATGAAGAAAAAGTTATAAAGGCCTAAGCATGATAATAGCTTATCCTATTTCATTATTGGTATTTATTTCTTACATTTTAATAAATAATTTCTTCCACTTGGATACATTTGTTTACCTAGTTTATATTTTAAGGATGCAATTAGACATAAACATCTAATTTATTTATCTTGTAAACTCAAAATTCTTTCATTAGTGCAATCTCAGAATTTATTTATACTATGAAAAAAGTGGAATGAAAATCCATGTTAGAATCATTATATCAGGGAACAGTGAGTCAAGTTCTCCCACTTTTTAAGTTCAATTTTACATTTAGTAGAGTCTTCTAGATGATATTCTAACAGTAAGCCCTGGCCATGTCATTTAAAGTTATAAACAAGTAATTGACTGTATTGTATGACAGCCAAAAACATTCTGCTATTTTTTGGACAATGGAAATCAGAGGTTGGATATAATTTCTAAAATAAGATATAAAGTAAATGACAGACTTGCAGCCAACAAACTTTAATCAATTATATAATCATTAAAAAGAAGACTAAATAGTCATATTATTTACCCGCACCATTGTCTTAAAGAAGTCACTTCAACTCTGAGCCTCAGACATTCATTGAAACAGCGATAATGATACCAATTTATAAAATTATTATAAGAATTAAATTAGTGAATATATATGAATGCATCCCTTTTGTAGCGCCTAAAATTCTACAGAACACTGAGTTTTATTATTATCACACAAAAATAATATAAATAAAATAAATATTTTCTGTATGTGAACATATAAAGGTATGTGTATATAACTTGTTGATTCATAACAGAAAAATCATTGGTGTTAGTATAATTCTGGGAATTATATTTTTTCAGACTATAAATTCCAATTTTCTCATGAAATCAAAGTTGACAGAAGAAAATATATGTCAAAAGCTTCCATTTGGGGGGCTAATCTGAAATATTTGTTTTTTGGAACCAAAACAATTATGGTTCTATATCAATTTGGAGAATTATAAAAATAAATGATACAAGAAAAATTAACCCCCAGGTTATATCTAGCTATTTCCAAATAATACAACCTCAAGTTACATTTTCTATTATTTTTGATATTGGAGTGGAAGTAAGGAAACACAACTTGTGCTTTCTTCAGAATCTGTTAACAGGAATCAATTTCTTTCAACAGGCTTTAAAGATCTACTCAACCGGAAAATATCATGAATAAAATTTATGTTGTTATGTTTTCTGGCAATAAAAGAGAGCTAAGAAATTACTATTTATCTCGTTATATAGATAATATTAGATAGTACATGTGAAAACCTATGAAAACTACAGAACAATTATTGAAAGCCAAAATAAATAGAAAGTTACATGAAAATAAGAAGGTACATAGAAAATAAAACAATATATCAAGATAAATTAAGGATTATAAAACTTCAGTGGACATTATAATTTCCTTTTAAAAAATATTTTGCTTTACTCAAAGAGACAATGATTCAATAAATCAATGGTGCAATGCAGAAGGTTGGCTAAGGTGTATTTCTTTCTCTAGTACCTCAAATGATTTTAGTGAAATTGGTTCCTGGACCCTGGATAATGTTTAGAAATACCACTCCAGATGATAAATTCGCTAACTATTAAGTCTTAAAAGAGTCATAACTTAACTCTTCGTTATCTCTCTGGTATGTACAAACAAGCACACACACACGTATGATGTAGACATATTTTTCCTTCAATTTTATTTGTACGTCTTTTCTCTATGTATCAAGTTAATAGTATAGAATGAAACAACTAAGTGACACATAGTACAAAGTATAATGCAAGTAAGATTTTTATCTTATTATAATTTTATTTTAGTATATCAATAATTGTTAAATATGTAGCTCTGATTACATGTAATGTAATAATGACCACGATTGTAAATAACTTCATTAGAAAATACCAACATATGACTGGGCGTCGTGGCTCACTCCTGTAATCCCAGCACTTTGGGACGCTGAGGCAGGTGGATCACGAGGTCAGGAGATCCGGACCATCCTGGCTAACATGGTGAAACCCCGCCTCTACTAATAATACAAAAAATTAGCCGGGCATGGTGGCTGGCTCCTGTAGTCCCAGCCACTTGGGAGGCTGAGGCAGGAGAATGGCGTGAACCGGGGGCGGAGTTTGCAGTGAGCCAAGATCCTGCCACTGCACTCCAGCCAGGGTGACAGTGCGAGACCCTGTCTCAAAAAAAAAAAAAGCAATATATGATGAGGTAGTATTTCAATGTGACTTTTTTTACAATAAAATCATCTATCATCAGTATAGTCAACATTTTATCAAGAGCAAAATAAATTTTCAGAATATTTATTTTATTTTCACTTATTGCAAATATATTTATGGATATAATTACATATATTTATAAAAATATAACAATTAAATGCAGACTTTATTGTCTCTTTATTATTTGTTAGGCACCTTCAATGTAATTAGTACTTACAAGAAACAACTAATACTACATTTTTTTTATTATTATTATACTTTAAGTTCTAGGGTACATGTCACAACCTGCAGGTTTGTTACATATGTATACATGTGCCATGTTGGTGTGCTGTACCCATTAACTCATCATTTACATTAGGTATATCTCCTAATGCTATCCCTCCCTCCTCCCTCCGCCCCACAACAGGCCCTGGTGTTTGATGCAGCCCTTCTGTGTCCAAGTAATCTCATTGTTCAATTCCCACCTATGAGTGAGAACATGTGGCGTTTGGTTTTCTGTTCTTGCGATAGTTTGCTGAGAATGATAGTTTCCAGCTGCATCCATGTCCTTACAAAGGACATGAACTCATCCTTTTTTATGGCTGCATAGTATTCCATGGTATATATGTGCCACATTTTCTTAATCCAGACTGTCATTGATGGACATTTGGGTTGGTTCCAAGTCTTTCCTATTGTGAATAGTGCCACAATAAACATACGTGTGCATGTGTCTTTATAGCAGCATGATTTATAATCCTTTGGGTATATACCCAGTAATGGGATGGCTGGGTGAAATGGTATTTCTAGTTCTAGATCCTTGAGGAATCGCCACACTGTCTTCCACAATGATTGAACTAGTTTACAGTCCCACCAAAAGTGTAAAAGTGTTCCTGTTTCTCCACATCCTCTCCAGCACCTGTTGTTTCCTGACTTTTTAATGGTCGCCATTCTAACTGGTGTGAGATGGTATCTCATTGTGGTTTTGATTTGCATTTCTCTGATGGCAAGTGATGATGAGCATTTTTTCATGTGTCTGTTGGCTGCATAAATGTCTTCTTTTGAGAAGTGTCTGTTCATATCCTTTGCCAACTTTTTGATGGGGTTGTTTTTTTCTTGTAAATTTGAGTTCTTTGTAGGTTCCAGATATTAGCCCTTTGTCAGATGAGTAAATTGCAAAAATTTTCTCCCATTCCGCAGGTTGCCTGTTCACTCTGATGGTAGTTTCTTTTGCTGTGCAGAAGCTCTTTAGTTTAATTAGATCCCATTTGTCAATTTTGGTTTTTGTTGCCATTGCTTTTGGTGTTTCAGACATGAAGTCCTTGCCCATGCCTAAGTCCTGAATGGTATTGCCTAGGTTTTCTTCTAGGATTTTTATGGTTTTAGGTCTAACATTTAAGTCTCTAATCCATCTTGAATTAATTTTTGTATAAGGAGTAAGGAAGGGATCCAGTTTCAGCTTTCTACTTATGGCTAGCCAGTTTTCCCAGCATCATTTATTAAATAGGGAATCCTTTCCCCATTTCTTGTTTTGGTCAGGTTTGTCAAAGATGAGATGGCTGTAGATGTGTGGTATTATTTCTGAAGACTCTGTTCTGTTCCATTGGTTTATATCTCTGTTTGGTACCAGTACCATGCTGTTTTGGTTACGTAGCCATGTAGTATAGTTTGAAATCAGGTAGCGTGATGCCTCCAGCTTTGTTCTTTTGACTTAGGATTGTCTTGGCAATGTGAGGTCTTTTTTTGGTTCCACATGAACTTTAAAGTAGTTTTTTCCAATTCTGTGAAGAAAATCATTGGTAGCTTAATGGAGATGGCATTGAATCTATAAATTACCTTGGGCAGTATGGCCATTTTCATGATATTGATTCTTCCTATCCATGAGCATGGAACAGTCTTCCATTTGTTTGTGTCCTCTTTCATTTCACTGAGCAGTGGTTTGTAGTTCTTGAAGAGGTCCTTCCCATCCCTTGTAAGTTGGATTCCTAGGTATTTTATTCTCTTTGAAGCAATTGTGAATGGGAGTTCATTCATGATTTGGCTCTCTGTTTGTCTGTTACTGGTATATAAGAATGCTTGTGATTTTTGCACATTGATTTTGTATCCTGAGACTTTGCTGAAGTTGCTTGCCAGCTTGAGGAGATTTTGGGCTGAGACGATGGGGTTTTCTAAATATACAGTCATGTCATCTGTAAACGGGGACAATTTAACTTCTTCCTTTCCTAGCTGAATAAACTTTATTTCTTTCTCTTGCCTGATTGCCCTGGCCAGAACTTCTAACACTATGTTGAATAGGAGTGGTGAGAGAGGGCACCCTGTCTTGTGCCAGTTTTTAAGGGGAATACTTCAGTTTTCGCCCATTCAGTATGATATTGGCTGTGGGTTTGTCATAAATAGCCCTTATTATTTTGAGATACGTTCCATCAATACCGAATTTATTGAGAGTTTTTAGCATGAAGGGCTGTGGAATTTTGTCAAAGGCCTTTTCTGCATCTATTGAGATAATCATGTGGTTTTTGTCTTTGGTTCTGTTTATATGCTGGATTATGTTTATTGATTTGTGAATGTTGAACCAGCCTTGCATCCCAGGGATGAAGCCCACTTGATCATGGTGGATAAGCTGTTCGATGTGCTGCTGGATTCGGTTTGCCAGTATTTTATTGAGGATTTTTGCATCGATGTTCATCAGGGATACTGGTCTAAAATTCTCTCTTTTTGTTGTGTCTCTGCCAGGCTTTGGTATCAGGATGATGGTGGCCCCATAAAATGAGTTAGGGAGGATTCCCTCTTTTTCTATTAATTGGAATAGTTTCAGAAGGAATGGTATCAGCTCTTCCTTGTACCCCTGGTAGAATTTGGGAATTCGGCTGTGAATCCATCTGGTCCTGGACTTTTTTGGTTGGTAGGCTATTAATTATTGCCTCAATTTCAGAGCCTGCTATTGTTCTATTCGGAGATTCAACTTCTTTCTACTTACTACTACAACTATTTCCTTCTTACTACTAATTTTTATATTTTCACCACCTACTATGTATGAACCAGAAAATACATTTTGTTTCATTTCTTTTTAATCACCATTTGGAGGCATAATTTACACGCATTTAAATTCACCAAGTTTAAGGAAACAATTCACAATCAAGATATAGAACATTTCCATCAGTCATAAAAAATGTATCATGCCTCTTATAAAATTATTTTCCCCTAATCTGGTTTAGCAACTGTCAATCTGAAATTGTTCACTATAGCTTTGCCTCCTCTAGAATTCCATATAAATAGAATCATCCTTAGCATATAAACACAGAAACAGAAAACCAAATACCCCATATTCTAACTTATAAGTGGGAGCTAAATGATGAGAACATATTAGACACATAGAGGGGAACAACAGACACTGGGGCCTACTTGGGGATGGAAGTTGGGAGAAGGAGGAGATCAGAAAAAATAACTATTTGCTACTAGGCTTAGTACATGTGTGGTGAAATAATCTGTACAACAAACCCCCGTGACATGAGCTTACCTATATAACAAACCTGCACCTGTATCCCAACCTAAAATAAAATAAAAATAAAAATAGAAAAAGCTTAAAGAAATAAAAAAAAAAAGAATTCCATAGAAATAGAATCACACAGTCCATAGATGACTGTGCCTGGCTTCTTTTATTTATACTGCTTCAGAGATTCATCTATGTTGTAGCTGCATTAGTAGTTTGTTCTTCAGTATTATCCTTTGTATGGGCATCCCTGTATTTGTTTAGAAATTTACATGTTAATTGACATTCACTGTTGATTGACATCATCTATCCACTTGTATATTGGTTGCCAGTTTTAATTTGTTATAAAGCTGCTATAATTATTGAAGTGCAGTTCTTTGTAAGAATTTTTCTTTTATTCCCTTTATGGAAATACTTAGAGAATTACTAGTCTTGGCATAGATATATGTATAACTGTTCTGTTAAACTGAATTGACGCAATTGATGCTGCAATACTGGTGATAAAGTTGTCGAATATAAAACGGTATTATTCAGGACTTGCCTCTGTAAGCGCCTCTCTAAACTGAAGGGTGAGTGATGCACTAACACCATATTCTTCATATTTAGTATTTGATTTTTACCTTGAGATGACTAAAACAAGCAAATGTAGCCCAGACATGTGACACCACACCAAAACTTATAGCCAAACCAATTGGGCTTTCCCCCAATAAACTGTTCACACCCATGACAACCAAAATAAGGAACCATGAATTCATCAAAGCTGAAATATGATCCATTTGGAACAAATTTCATGTATCTCTCATTGAGTTTGCTTATGAGAGGTTGTAACTTGGAAAACTTGTGCATTAGATCCAAATTTACATTGTCAGCAACATGCAAATTAGAAAATACAGTCTCAAAGTGATCACGTCTCATGGCAGCACTCACCAGTACATTATGCACATCTGTTCTTTGTTTACAGAACATACACCTTCTAGGAACTGAGACATAGGCACTCAGAAAAATAAATCCCATAAAACATTTGAATTCGGAGCTAGTCAAGCCAAGATGTACACTCTTACTTCCAGCATATAAGTTGGAGAACTTGACAATGGGTTCAAAGACCTTTTCATCAAGAAAAAGTTCAAGAACTTCTGTGGGAGTTCTCATTTCGGTAAAAAAAAAAAAAAAAAAAAAAATCTTTTGGAGGTTCTGTAACTCTACCTGCTAGGGTTTGCGCAGTTAGATCAGCCTTTTGCCATTTGCAAACAATTTTTGTCACTTTCCTCCTCCTCGATGGTGGAGGTTGCTGCACAGTAGACGTACATGGAACTTCGTCAGGAGAGTCATCATTAGGTGTGTATGAGGGAACATCTGAGTCAGATTTAGCATCAGAGCCATCTTGAATAAGATACACAGTTGCGCACAACGAAGAACCTGGCAGATTATTTATTATTCTACCTTCATCTCCTGAGTCCTCATCAGAAACAGGTGCTGTAGCACTTTCAGGTGGTTGTATCACTTTAGCACTTTCTTCTATGATGTCATCTGTCTCTAAAGGGTCAGTTATTTCATGTAAACTTAGAGTTTGAGGCACCTTCGGACTAAAATGGAGAAAAAGGTATTATTAGTCCCAGGGGTAGTCATTTTGCCTAGTGTTCCAAAAATGGAAGATGCGAAATGTCAAACCCGTAACTAATGCAACAATAATAATTTTGGTATTTTCTTTTTACAGCATAATAGCATAACTAGTAGAGAAGTGATGAAAAAATTACTAGTATAAGAAGTAATGCAGTAAAGTTATATGTACCTGTCTTTGGATACTTCCTCAAAAATGTTTCTGAAAACCCACATCACTTTTTGTCAAGCTCTCAGCATGCCAGTATCTTCAGCAGTGACTAACTCTGTGCACCATGTGATAACATGTACCCTCAGGAGGCAGACATATGTGAAAAATCAGACTTTGGCTATGATCTTGAGCAGTAGGATATAAATCACTGCCATATGCTTAGTGTTCAAATAATGGAACACTAGGCATAAATGTTTACCTATTTTGATTTGATTTTGGTATATGGCTAGAGACAGGGGTCTAGTTTCATTCTTCTGCATATGGATATCCAGTTATCTCAGCAACATTTATTGAAGAGACTGTCTTCTCCTCAGTGTATGTTCTTGGCACCTTTATCAAAAATGAGTTCACTCCATTAGTCAGGGTTCTCTTAGAGGAACAGAACTAATAGGATACATACATATTTTATATATATATATAATATATATAAGCTATATGTGTATACATATGTGTATATATACACACACACATATATACACACATATATACATACATAAATATATATGAGTTTTTAAAGTATTAACTTACATGATCACAAGGTTCCACAAGAAGCAGTCTGCAAGCTGAGCAGCAAGGAGAGCCAGTCCACCTTGCAAAACTGAAGAACTTGGAATCCAATGTCTGAGGGCAGGAAGCACCCAGCACTGGAGAAAGATGAAGACGGGGAGGCTAGGCCAATCTCTCCTTTTCATGTTTTTCTGCCTGCTTTATATTTGCTGGGAGCTGATTAGATTGTTCCCACCAGATTAAGGGTGGATCTGTCTTCACCAGATCACTGACTCAAATGTTAATGTCTTTTGACAACACCCACACAGACGCACCCAGGATTAACACTTGGTATCCCTCAATCCAATCAAGTTGACACTCAGTATTAACCATCACACTGTAGGTCTGTGGATTTGTTTCTGGGTTCTCTATTCTGTTCCATTGGTCTATATCTCCGTTTTTATGCCAGTACCATGCTTTTTTTGGTTACTATAGCTCTGTTGTATAATTTGAAGTCAGGTAATGTGATTCCTCAATTTTGTTCTTTTTACTTAGGATAGCTTTGGCTATTCTGAGTCTTTTGTGATTCCGTATAAATTTTAGAATAGTTTTTTTTATTTTTTTTATTTTTTCTGGGAAGAATGTCATTGGTGTTTTGGTATGGATTGCCTTGAATCTATAGATTGCTTGGGTAGTATGGACATCTTAACAATCCATGAACATGGAACAGTTTTTTTCTTTTTTTGGTGTCCTCTTCATTTTTTTTCATTAGTGTTTCATAGTTTTCATTTAGATCTTTCACTTCTTTGGTTAATTTGTAGGTATTTAATTTTATGTGTGGCTATTGTATGTGACACTACTTTTTAAATTTATTTTTCACATTGTTCACTGTTGCCGTATAGAAATGCTTCTGAATTTTGTATTCTGAAATGTTACTGATTTGTTGATCAATTCTAATAGTATTTTGGTGGAGTCTTTAGGTTTCCCCAAGTATAAGATCATGCCATCTGCAAACAAGGATAGTTTAACTTCTTCCTTTCCAATTTAGATACCTTTTTTTCTTTCTCTTGTCTTATTGGTCTAGTTAGGCGTTCCAATAATATGTTCAATAACAGTGCTGACAGGGTATCCCTGTTATGTTCCAGATCTTAGATAAAAGGCTTTCAGTTCTCCCCCATTTATTATGATACCAGGTAGGGGTCTGTCATGTATGGCTCTTATGATGTTGAGCTATGTTCCTTTTATACATAGTTTTTTGAGTGTTTTTTTTAAATATATGGGTGTTGAATTTTACCAAATAATTTTCATCATCAGTTGAAATAACCATATGGTGTTATCCTTTATTCTGTTGATGCGATGCATTATGTATATGGATTTGAGTGTATGGAGCTATTCTTGCACCACAGGAATAAATCCCATTTGGTCATGATAAATTATCTTTCTAATGTACTGCTGAATTTTGTTTGCTAGTATTTTGTTGAGAATTTTTTGCATCAATATTTATCAGAGATATTGGCCTGTAGTGTTCTTTTTAAAATTTGTTTTAAATGTGTCTTTGTCTGGTTTTTGCATCAGGGTAATACTGGCCCCGTAAAATTAGTTTGGAAGTATTCTCCTCTCCTCTCTTTTTGGCATAGTTGGAGTAAGATTAGTGTTAGTTAATCTTTAAATGTTTGGTAGAATTCAACAGTGAAGCTACCAGGTCCCAGGCTTTCCATTACTGGAAGACTATTGTAGCTTCAACCTAATTACTTGTTTTTGTTCTACTGAGGTTTTTAATTTCTTCCTGGTTCAATTTTGGTAGGTTGCACGTATCTAGGAGTTCATTTTTTTCTAATTTTTATAATTTATTGGAAGATGGTTGCCCATAGTAACCACTAATAATCCTTTGAATTTCTACAGTATCAGTTGTAATGTCTCATTTTTTTAATTTCTGATTTTATTTAGTTGGATCTTATCTATTTTTTGTGTGGCTAAACTTTGTCAATTTTACGTTTTCAAAACCAGCTTTTTGTTTCTTTGATCTTTTATATTATTTTCTTTATTTCAATTTTATTTATTTCTTCTCTGATCTTTACTATTTCTTTTCTTCCACTAATTTTGGGTTTCATTTGCTCTTGCTTTTCTAATTCTTTAAGATGCATCATCAGATTGCTTATTTGAAGTCTTTGCTCTGATTTTATGGTTAAGCTGTAAGTTTATACCTACAGTTATAAACTCCCTTCTTTGTGCTGCTTTTGCTGTATCCCATAGGTTTTGATGTGTTGTGTGTATACTATTAATTTTTATTTCAAGAAATTTTTCAACTTTTTAAAAATTCTTTCTTGACCCACTGATTATTCAAGAGCATATTGTTTGATTCTCATATATTTTATTGTTTCTAAAATTCCTCTTGTTATAAAATTCTACTTTTATTCTTTGTAGTCAGAGAAGATGCTTGATATTATTTCAATTTTTTAATGTTTTAAGACTTTTTAGCCTAACATATGGTCTATCCTTGAGAATGATTCATGTGCTGAAGAAAAGAATATGTATTCCTTGACTCTTGTATAAAATGTTCTGTAAATATCTATTAGATCTATTAACTCTATAGTGTAGATTAAGTCTGATGTTTCTTTGTTCGTTTTCTGTCTGAATGATCTGCCCAGTGCTAAATGTAGGGTGTTGAAGTCTCCAGCTTTTATTGTATTGGGATGTATCTCTCTCTTTAGCATTAATAATATTTATTTATATATCTGTGTACTCCAGTGTTAGGTGAATATATATTTAAAATTGTTATATCCTCTGGCTGAATTGACCCTTTTATCATTGCATAGTCATCTTCTTTATGTCTTCTTGCAGTTTTTGCCTTGAAATCTATTTTGTTTGATGCAAGTATTGTGACTCCTGCTCTTTTTTTGGTTTCCATTGGCATGGAATACCTTTTTCCATTCCTTTATTTTCAGTCCATGTGCATCTTTATAGGTGAAGTGTGTTTCTTGTAGAAAACAGATCAATAGAAATTGTTTTTGCAGGCATTCAGCCAGTCTATGTCTTTTAATTGGACAGCTTAGTCAATTTACACTTAATGTTATTTTTGATAAGTAAGGGATTACTCCTGCCATTTTGTTGTCTGTTTTCTGGTTGTTTTGTGGTCTTCTACTCCTTGTTTCTTTCCTTCCTCTCTTCCTCCAGTGAAGATGACTTTGTCTGGTAATATGATTTAATTTCTTGTTTTTATTTTTTGTGTATTAATTACATGTTTTTTTTTGGTTTGAGGTTACCAGGAGGCTTGTAGACACCATCTCATAACTCATTCTTTTTAACTCAATAACAACTAAGCACTATTTGCATAAACAAACAAGTAAAAAGGAAACAAAAGCTCTACACTTTAATTTCATCCCCTGTTTTTTAACTTTTATTGTTTCTATTTATATCATATTGCATTGACTATGTCTTTAACATTGTAGTTATTATTTTTGATTGGTTCATTGTTTATTCTTTATACTTAGAACAAGAGTTTACACATGACAGTTACAGTGTTATAATATTTTGCTTTCCTGTGTACTTTATCGGGAGAACTTGCTCCTGATGCTTACGTGAGTTCTTTTCTATTTCCTAAGTGTCTCGGCTGGTTTGAGAAATAAAGGGAAAGAGCATGAGAGAGAAATTTAAAGCTGTGTGTCCGGGGGAGACATCACATGTCAGCAGGATCGGTGATGTTCCCGGAGCCATTAAACCAGCAAGTTTTTATTAGCGATTTTCAAAAGGGGAGAGAGTGCACAAATAGGGTGTGGGTCACAGAGATCACATACTTCACAAGATAATAAAATATCACAAGGCAAACAGAGGCAGGGCGAGGTTGCAGGACCACCGGATGGTATTTGCTGATAATAAAGTGCAATGGAAATTTACATATACAAATACATAAAATTCCGTTTCATAAATACACACAAAAAACACATATATACACATATGTATGTACATGTGTGTGTGTATGGAATGGACTCTATATTGTTTATTATTTTAAATATATGTATATAATATATATTATATATGTAAAATATGTGACATATATTATATATGTATGTATATATGGAGAGAGAGAGACCATTATGTTAAGTGAAATAAGCCAAACACATGTCAAAATATATATTAAATACTTATATTTAATTGTACTAATTTTTAGTAAAAATCTAAATTAAAAATGCTTTAATTTTGAAGCTACTTGTACTACTAGTCAGCCTTTAATTTCAAATAAGGGAGATTTTACAGTGATTTATGAGTATCATGCTGGTTTTAATTTAAGTCTTCGTACTTGAAATAAGGTGTTTAATTTTGATGCCCTAACAATAACTGATAAAGCCAGAGGACACTGATACATTTCCTGAAAAACACAATATTCAACAATTGAGGTGGGCTTGTCAGGTCACTTGTTTTGAATATTTCATCATTATGCTAGTAAACGAATAAACATTCATTCCTTGAATAAAAGCTCTATTCTTGTTAGAGGCTACTGTGACACCATTCTTTCCCTGGATTTTTAATGTCTACACAGTGTAGGTGTGCTAATTGAATCTTTCTTGTCATTTATGTAAATGATATATAAAGGAGGGAAAGAACTGTTTTCTTCCCATATGTAAGAGCATTCCCTAAGTAGTAATTTATTTATTTTTTAATTATTATGTATTTCTTGGCTTCACATTCTCAAATATGAATGTTTTAATATGTGTTCCACCTATAAATGAAATCTAAGTCTGATGTGACAATAATGAAATACAATATGTGCCATTACATTCACCAATCAAAAAAACAATGTACAACTTTGATATTTTCGACTACAATTAATACAGATAAGATTTGAAACTACTCAAAAGAGAAATAAAATTGTGATGTCATAGGATCTTAAATTATATGCATAGAATATAATCAAAAGAAGCCTAAACAATGTATATACCTAATGGACCTAATGAATCTATTTATTCTGGATTTTTTGCAACATGCTATTATTTTCATACATATAAATAAGTCCATATACAATTCTGATTTATAGTATAAATTCACAGATTATGTCTTGGCATAGTTAAGTTTTCATATTTGTAAATGACAAGTTAAAATGATGATGTGATGATGATGATGATGGCTATATCAATAACACCTATCATTATTTATTTATATATTTATTTATATATTTATTTATTTACTTTTTGAGACACAGTCTGGCTGTGTCGCGCAGGCTGGAGTGCAGTGGTACAATCTCAGCTCACTGCAACCTCTGCCTCCCGAGTTCATGCCATTCTCCTGCCTCAGCCTTCCGAGTAGTTGGGACTACAGGTGCCCGTCACCACGCCCGGCTAATTTTTTGTATTTTTTAGTAAAGACGGGGTTTCACCCTGTTAGCCAGGATGGTCTCAATCTCCTGACCTCATGATCCACCCGCCTCTGCCTCCCAAAGTGCTGGGATTACAGGCGTGAGCCACCGCGCCCGGCCAACATCTATCATTTATTAAGTGATCACTGTGACCTAAACCTTGAGTTTTATATGTAAGTTTTCTGTTGTTTAAGTCAAGCTTTGCATGTCTCAAAAATACTTTGCATTAAAACTTCCTATAAGATGTTTAATTTAATACCAGTATCTAGATCTCTCTAATCAAATATTTTGCTCCATAGTATGGGAACGGACTATAGTTATTTATTAAAATGTTTCCTCCTTAAGAAGTAGTTTTAACATATACAAAATGTAACAAACTTTTACTTTAAACTGTGCTGCTCCCAAATATGATTTTATTGGAGATATCATTTTTGGCAATATGTATGGTTTTAATGTAGTGAATGTGATAATATGCAGATAACCTGGTCCTCTGTATATTATCTAGAGTTGTTTTGTTTGAATTTTAAAAATTATATACAATATTAATAAAACCACGGTTGGAATATGAAAATAGTAATATTAACATGATTAAAAATATAAGGATGTTGAGGTTTAATTTGTGCATGCATTACAAATTAGAAATGTGAGAAGTAAACCACAGGAAACTAGAGGGTAGTCAAAATATAAGCTATCGAAAACAAAGAGTTATGAAACATTTAGAAGAAATACAATTATTTGTACATTTTACATCAAAGATTCATGATATCAGGAGGAAAATAAAGTCCCTATTCAAATAGTGAGAGATGAATTCCTGTATTTCTTTTAACATTTTCAATTTGCTTTGAAATAGACACACAACTTTTAAGTTTACAGCACAGAATTAAAACTCATAAGTAAAATAAAAGAAAAATGATCATGCATTCTGCATGATACACTTTTCAAAGGCTGGAAACAGGAATCTAGCAATCACTCTGCAGGGAGCAGCTACCAAATTTCACAATTCTCTGATGACATCATTATCAAATAATGTGCAATTAACCAGGAAGCACAACAATAACCAGTTACTTTCAAACCATTAATCAAAGTAAAATTTAATTTTACATAAATGTCTCTTTCAAGATAGCATAATGAAATGAACATTAGTTGCTAAAATAACACAAAGCTATCTCCCAAGTATGTATTATTTCAAACCTGTTACTCAAGTTATCCTCATCCTCATTAATAAACCAATTTTATATAGCATCTATAATACAAATTAAAAAAAAATAACCAACACCAGTGTCTGTCTAATGTTATCTGCATATTATAAATTTTGATGTTTCTTCCTGATGTTATCTTTCAAGCAAGATGACATTGTAAATTCAGGGCTCTAATGATGTCCCATTCAATTTTTAATTAAAATATTCAATCAAATGGAAAAATTGTGCATTTTTTCTAAATATATGGAATTGAAGCTCACAAGAGGTTGAACAGGAAAAACAGAGTCTACAGTCATCAGCATATTAACAGAATTGAGAGCAAGGAAGTGGATAAATGAAGAGATATGAATTGTTTCAGAGATGTCAAGAAAGATAAGTGTCTACTGGATTTTGCAACAATAATATTAGAGGTGACACTGCACACACAATTTAGTAAAGGGGTAAGTGCAAAAGAGAAAGGAGTGTTAGAGTGGAGTATTATGGCTGTAAAGGAAAAGAGAGCTTATGCAGTAGCAGGAATAAGATGGGGGATCCGTGGAATAAGTTTATTTTTAACTTTATTTTTTGAGGACAAGGAAATCTAAAACATGTTTGAAAGCTGAGGGATAGAGAGAAAGTTGAAGCAAAACAAAAGCAGAAACATTTGATGGAAATCCCCAAATAAACGTACAGAGGAGGTAAAAATTTGGGGTACGAATACAGAAATTGCCATTAGAAAGGAGGAAGGACAAAATAGTATGACTACTTTTGGGCTAGAGAATATAACCTCAAAATATTTATTAAAAAAAATTTGGAAGTACCAGGAAAATTAGAAATATTATAATAGGATACTGTAAAATATTTCTATTAGTCCTGAAGCAATCAAATAAATGAAATAAATTAAATACCCCACAGCCAATATCATACGGAATGGGCAAAAACTGGAAGCATTACCTTTGAAAAGTGGCACAAGACAGGGATGCCCTCTCCTACCACTCCTATTCAACATAGCATTGGAAGTTCTGGCTAGGGCAATCAGGCAAGAGAAAGAAATCAAGGGTATTCAGTTAGGAAAAGAAGAAGTCAAATTGTCCCTGTTTGCAGATGACATGATTGAATATTTAGAAAACCCCATTGTCTCAGTCCAAAATCTCCTTAAGCTTATAGCAACTTCAGCAAAGTCTCAGGATACAAAATCAATGTGCAAAAACCACAAACATTCTTATACATCAGTAACAAACAAACAGAGAGCCAAATCAGGAATGAACTTCCATTCACAATTGCTTCAAAGAGAATAAAATACCTAGGAATCCAACTTACAAAGGATGTAAAGGACCTCTTCAAGGAGAACTACAAACCACTGCTCAGTGAAATCAAAGAGGACACAAACAAATGGAAGAACATGCCATGCTCATGGATAGGAAGAATAAATATTGTGAAAATGGCCATACTGCCCAAGGTAATTTATAGATTCAATGCCATCCCCATCAAGCTACCAATGACTTTCTTCACAGAATTGGAAAAAACTGCTTTAAAGTTCATATGGAACCAAAAAAGACCTCACATTGCCAAGACAACCGTAAGCAAAAAGAACAAAGCTGGAGGCATCACGCTATCTGACTTCAAACTATACTACAAGGTTACAATAACCAAAACAGCATGGTACTGGTACCAAAGCAGAGATGTAGACCAATGGAACAGAACAGAGTCTTCAGAAATAATACCACACATCTACAGCCATCTCATCTTTGACAAACTTGACAAAAATAAGAAATGGGGAAAGGATTCCCTATTTAATAAATGGTGCTGGGAAAATTGGCTAGCCATAAGTAGAAAGCTGAAACTGGATCCTTTCCTTACTCCTTATATGAAAATTAATTCAAGATGGATTAGAGATTTAAATGTTAGACCTAAAACCATAACAACTCTAGAAGAAAAACTAGGTAATACCATTCAGGACATATGCATGGGCAAGGACTTCATGTCCAAAACACCAAAAGCAATGGCAACAAAAGCAAAAATTGACAAATGGGATCTAACTAAACTAAAGAGCTTCTGCACAGCAAAAGAAACTACCATCAGAGTGAACAGGTAACCTACAGAATGGGAGAAAATTTTTGCAATTTACTCATCTGACAAAGCGCTAATATCCAGAACCTATATAGAACTCAATCAAATTTACAAGAAAAAAAAACAAACCCCATCAAAAAGTGGGCAAAGGATATGAACAGATACTTCTCAAAAGAAGACATTCATACAGCCAACAGACACATGAAAAAATGCTCATCATCACTGGCCATCAGAGAAATGCAAACCAAAACCACAATGAGATACCATCTCACACCAGTTAGAATGGCAATCATTAAAAAAATCAGGAAACAACAGGTGCTGGAGAGGATGTGGAGAAATAGGAACACTTTTACACTTTTGGTGGGACTGTAAACTAGTTCAGCCATTGTGGAAAACAGTGTGGTGATTCCTCAAGGATCTAGAACTAGAAATACCAATTGACCCTGCCATTCCATTACTGGGGATATACCCAAAGGATTATAAATCACGCTGCTATAAAGACACATGTACATGTATGTTTATTGCAGCACTATTCACAATAGCTAAGACTTGGAATCAACCCAAATGTCCATCAGTGACAGACTGGATTAAGAACATGTGGCACATATACACCATGGAATACTATGCAGCCAAAAAAAGGTTGAGTTCGTGTCTTTTGTAGGGACATGGATGCAGCTGGAAACCATCATTCTCAGCAAACTATCTCAAGAACAGAAAACCAAACACCACATGTTCTCACTCATAGGTGGGAATTGAACAATGAGATCACTTGGACACAGGAAGAGGAACATCACACACCGGGGCCTATATTGGGGTGGGGGTGGCAGAGGGATAGCATTAGGAGATATACCTAATGTAAATGATGAGTTAATGGGTGCAGCACACCAACATGGCACATGTATACATATGTAACAAACCTGCACGTTGTGCACATGTACCCTAGAACTAAAATATAATAATAAAAAAAAAATAAATTAAAAATAAATAAACAAATACCAAGCAAATCTGAAAACAGAATAAATGAATGCTGCCTAAGGAAAAATGTTTGAATTCTCTCCTTTAACCCTTCTGTTTACAGCATCATGCAGTATTAAAGTATTAGTGTTTTGTTAAACTGAAGATCTCAGATTGCTCTGCTTTCTAAAAAGCAGAAATGGATAATGAACCCTCTTGATTTAGCATCTCACTGGATGGTCTCATTTATTCTCATGGCTTTAAATATTATCTATATGACTGTAGTCTGAAAATTTTGTATTCAACTCCAACTTTTTTCTGAGCTTAAGACTTCATATACAACTTTTTTTTTTTTTTTTTTTTGTCTCAGGACTTAGACATCTCATTTTGACATAGTATTATCTTCCCCACATACCCTGTTTCTCCACCAACCTTTTTTTTTTGTTTTTTCATTAACATCTCCACATTCTATCCAGGTACATAAATCAGAAACCTGGAAGACATCTTTTGTCAATTCCAGCACTCCTTCCACATTTACCCTATCACTAAATACTCGTTAATCTACTTTAAATATAAAGTTGACCCTTGGACAACATGAGTTTGAACTGCACAGGGCCATTTACACATATAGTTTTTTCAATAATTATCTTAGTTTCTGTGGATATTTGCAACAATATGAAAAAACTCACAGATGAATCATGCAGCTGATGAATATAGAAAAAATTAAGGAAAAGTTAGGTATTTTAGTAATGCATAAAATACCTGTAGACACTGGTCTATTTTATCATTTGCTACCATAAAATATGCAAAAATCTATTATAAAATTAAAATTTATCAAAACTTATCCACATAAACACAGAAACTACATGAAACCATTCACAGTCCAGAGAACTGTAAACAAATATAAAGATGCAGTAGTAAATCACAGTATATATAATTAATTATAGTACATACTGTACTACTATAATAATTTTATAGCCTTTTCCTGTTGCTATTACAGTGAACTTGAGTGTTACATGTTCTTAAAATGTGTTGTGATGTTAATCATCTCCTCGTGAGCACTTTGCCTGTCCAGTAAATTGTGTTTCAAAGTAAAAAGGACTATCTTGTGGTTCTTGAGTATTTTTCATTATGTTTAATGCAAAATTGCTGAAAGTGCTCATAAGCAGCAGAAGAAAGTCATAATGCTACATTTTTTGTTGAATAAATGGCTTGATATACTATAGATTAAAGCCTTCTGCAGCAATTGTCCACCATTTCAAGATAAATGAATAAATGCATTCATTCAGTTTATCTGTAATTTACTCAGTGTAAGGACTATTATAAGAAAAGAAAAAAAAAATTGAAGCCATCACTGTAGTGATGCCAGTAGGCATAAAAACGTTACGCTTAGTGCCAAATAAATTTTATTTCATATTGAAAATACAGCTTTCATGTGGGCTCAGGAGTGCTATAAAGACATACCTGTAGGTTTAATGTGACTTGGAAAAAAAGTGAAGTTATTACCTGACAACTTAAAGCAAAAGGCAGGTGAAGGATCTAAAGCTGGAGAATTTAATGTCAGCAAGGGATGGTTTGATAATTTTAGAAAGAGGTTTGACTTAAAAAATGCCATGATAATAGAATAAATAGCTTTTACTAATCAAAAGGCAGCAGATGTTTCCAGACACCATTCAGAAAATTATTGAGGAGAAAGGATATCTGCCTAAACAGGTTTTTTCCCTTGGGTTTTTTCTTTTTGTTTTTTTTCCTTTTTTGCAATGAAGAGGAAAGCACCTTATTCTGAGGGGAAAAAATGCCGTAAAGAACATGTATTAGTAAAGAGGATAAATGGGCACCATTATTTAAGGCAGGAAGGGACAGGCTAGCCTTACTGTTTTGTGAAAATGCAATTAGATTTATGATCAGGACTGCCCTTATCTATAAAACTGCTAACCTGTAAACCTTGAAAGAAAATGATAAGTACCAGCTACCAGTCTTTTCCTAATACAACAAGAAGGTCTGAACAATGAGAAAACAACCCTTTTCCTTGATTGGTCCCATTGATGCTTTGTCCCTGAAATCAAAAAGTATCTTGCCAGTAAGAGACTACTTTTAAAAGTTCTTTCAATTTTGGACAATGCCTCTGGCCAATCTGAACCCCATGAGTTCAACAGCAAGGCATCAGAGTAGTCTACTTGTCCCCAAACACAATGTCTGTAACTCAGCCTCCAGATGAAGAGGGTCATGGAATCATTAAGGTATTCTAAGAGAAGAACTGGAAATTCAATGAAAGGGAACCCCAGTAGAGAGAACATCATGAAAATCTGGAAGGACTAAACCATGGAAGATTCCATCATTGTTATAGAAAAATCTGTCAAAGCCATCAAGTTTGAAACAGTAAATTTCTGCTGGAGAAAACTGTGTCCAAATGTTGTGCTTGACTTCACAGAATTAACAACAACACTAATCAAGGAAAGAGATTGTGGATATGGCAAGAAAAAAAGAGAGAGAGAGATTGTGGATATGACCTAAATAAATAAATAAATAAATAAGCAGTAGAGGTGGGTGAAGGGTTTCAAGATGTGAATACTGGAGTAATTCAAGAGCTCTTAAACACCATGCCAGGGGAATTAACAGAAGACAATTTGATAATGAGTGCTTCTGAACTAGTGCCAGATGATGAGAAGAAGATGTAGAAGAAACAGTGCCAGAAAACAAATTGACATTAGACAGTCCGGCAGAAGGGTTCCAATTATTTGACTGTTTTTGATTTCTTTTATGACTGGGACCCTTCCATGATATGAGCACTGAAAAGAAGGCAAAAAGTGGGAAAAGCATTATTACCACATGGAAACAATTTTAGAGAAATAAAAAAGCAAGAAAGTCAGACATATAAAAGTCAGACACACATTGTGATGTATGATTTGTAAAATCACACCGTGTGCCTGCCCCACCTTCTACCTCCATCTCTTACACCTCTGCCACCCTGAGACAGCAAGACCAACCCCTCCTCTTCCTTCTCCTCCACAGCCTACTTAACATGAAAACAATGAGGATGAAAATGTTTATAATGATTCACTTCCACTTAATGAATAGTAAATATGTTGTATTTTTCTTATGATTTTTAAATAATATTTTCTTTTATCTAGCTTACTTTAAGAATACAGTATATACTATGTATAACATACAAAATAAATGTTATTTGACTATTTATGTTACCAGTAGGCTTCTGGTCAACAGTAGACTATTAGTTAACTTTTGGGAGAGTAAAAAATTTTACATAGATTTTCAACTGTGCAGGGAGTTAGCACCTTTAATCTCTGCATTGTTCAAGGGTCAACTGTACTGTATTAAGGCTTCTATTTCTCATTATTTTGACTGGCATTTTCTCAAATCAAGCCACACTGTCATCTCTCAGCTTGATTAATATAATTTCCTCCTTGTTCATTGGTTCCATTTTGCCATATTCTAATCCATTGTCCAGGTAGCAAGTAGCCTGAGGGATCTCTTGATAATGAAAATCTCTTTATGCCCCACTGAATAAACTCCATCAAGGTAATGTATTGCTATTGTATTTATAATAAAGTTCAAATGACTTAACATATTCTATAGATCCAGCATATGACCACAAATTTATATCATAGCACGATTATCATCAACTTGATTTGCTTTACACATGAGCCTATAGGCCCTTGGAGAACAGAATTTATTTTTGTTTTATTAACTTTTATATGTATGCAATAACTAGCAGAGTGTCTGGAGCATAGTGATAATAATAAATATTGAATAACTGAGTAAGTGAATAGTAGCTTTTTCTTAGAATGAGATCTCTTCCAAGTAGTGGGAAAGAGAAGTCAGCTTCAAGGCCAGCTATTCTGTCATAAAATAGTCCATCAAAAGGCCTTGGGCATTAGGACAAACTACCTGGCTGTTTACTTTTTCAAAATTGCTTACTGATATAATTTATATTAGTCAGGGTTCTCTACAGGGACAGAAGTAATAGGAGATATATATAGTAGAGTTTATTAAGTATTAACTCACATATTCACAAGGTCCTACAATAGGCTGTCAGCAAGCTAAGGAGCCAGAAAAGCCAGTCTGAGTCCCAAAACTGAAGAACTTGGAGTCCAGCATTCGAGGGTAGGAGGCATCCAGCATGGGAGAAAGATGTAGGCTGGGAGGGCAGGCCAGTCTAGTCTTCACATCTTTCTGCCTGCTTTATATTCTAGCCTTGCTGATTAGATGGTGCCCTTCCAGATTAAGGGTGGATCTGCCTTTTGAAGACCACTGACTCAAATGTTAATCTCCTTTGGCAACACCATCACAGACACACCTAGGATCAATATGTTGCATCTTTCAATCCAATCAAGTTGATACTCAGTATTAACCATCACAATTCCATCCCTTGTCAATGTGAACCCATACACATCTTCTGAGATTACACATAATCTTCAAATAAAGACAATAATAAGGTCATAATACACTTAACATAATACAACTATTTTTCATACAACTAAAAATATACATCAACCTCCAACCCAAATGCTATTTTATAAAATTAACAATGCTTAAATGCTGATAAGAAGTCAGTAAGTCTTATGTCACATGATAGAGGAAAAAGGAAATAAAATGAAGATATTTTCTTGGTAGAACTGTGTACATTCACAAAGATGTGTTAAACAAAAGGAAGAGGAAATATTCATGACAACTATAGTTCTCATTTCTGCAGCTGGTCACGTGGTTGTAGCTGGTATTGATAACTACCTTCTTCTACTACCCATTTGGTATTCCCGTTGCCTCCAGCAAGCACCTCAGCAGGTTGTGGTTTTTATCCGGATGGAGTGACCCAAACCTTCATTCCTGAAGAGTCTGGGTCATTTGTAGTCCTTCCTGGATTGGGCTGTTGTAGCTTCCCATTGACCTTAATCACAGGGCATGGTAATTCTAAGAGACACACTTATGGATCTCCTGTGTTCCAAGCACACTCTTTTTTTTCTTTTCCCTCCATTGTGGAGGAATAGAGTGGTTTAATCTTGATAGTCTGAGTCAGTCACCTGAGCCAACACTGTAACTCCCTTCTTAGCCTGTTGACTTAAAGGTAGGAAGAGCCCCAAAGTGTACAGTTGTCAGTCTTAATTTCCAGTTTAATAAGATTGTTGGTGTGCCTCCTGGTGGCAGTATCTCTAGAACTAAGATATCTAGGCCAGCAGAATGTAATATCAAGGGAACAGAAAACAAAATTTTTTCTAGTGGATCATTAGGGGTGAAGGTGAGTGGTGCCACTTCCACTTCTACCCCTTGATTACTGGACCTGTGAATCCTGGCTTTGGGAGAAACAGCACCATATATTGGATGCTGATTCAGAGCATACATAGCCATCTTGGAGAACTTTGCCCCAGCCTTGCAAAGTATTGTCACCTAGTTGGCCCTGTAATTGTGACTTCAAAAGGCCATTTCACTGTTCTATCAATCCAGCTGCTTCAGGATGATGAGGAACATGGTAAGACCAGTGAATTCCAGTAGCACAAGCCCACTGACACATTTCTTTAGCAGCAAAGTGAGTGCCTTGGTGAGAGGCAATGCTGTGTGGAATACCATCACTGTGGATAAGGCATTCCATGAGTCTATAGATGGCACTCTTGGCAGAAGCATTGTGTGGAGTATAGACAAACCCATGTCTGGAATAAGCGTCTATTCCAGTGAAGACAAAGCTCTGCCCTTTCCATGATGAAAGAGGTCCAATATAACCAACCTGCCACCAGGTAGCTGGCTGATCACCCCGAGGAATGGTGCCATATTAAGGGCTCAGTGTTGGTCTCTGCTGCTGGCAAATTGGGCACTCAGCAGTGGCCATAGCCAGGTCAGCCTTGGTGAGTGGAAGTTCATGTTGCTGAGTCCATGCGTAACTTCCACCCCCGCCACAATGACCACTTTGTTCATGGGCCCATGGGGTGATGACAGGGTGACTGGAAAAAGTGACTGAGTGATATCCACAGAATGGCTCATCCTATCCACTTGATTGTCAAAATCCTCCTCCACTGAGGTTACGCTTTGGTGAGCACTCACATGCGATACAAATATCTTCACAGTTTTTGACCACTCAGAGAGGTGCATCCACATACCTCTTCCCCAAATTTCTTTGTCACCAATTTTCCAATTATTCTTCTTCCAAGTCCTTGACCATCCAGCCAAATCATTGGCTACAGTCCATGAATCAGTATATAATCACACATCTGGCCATTTCTCTTCCATGCAAAGTGTACAACCAGGTGCAGGGCTTGAAGTTATTCCTACTGGGAAAGATTCTCTTCACCACTGTCCTTCAGGGATGTCCTGGAAAGGGGCTGTAGTGCTGCAGCTGTCCACTTTCGGGTAGTGCCTGCATATCATGCAGAATCATCTGTGAACCAGGCCCTAGTCTTCGCTTCCTCTGTCAGTTAATCACTTGGAACTCCCCATGAGGCCATCAATGCAGGCTGAGGAGAGAAGGCAGAGTGGCAGGAGTGGAGACCATGGGCGTTTGAGCCACTTCCTCATGTAACTTATGCCTTCAGGAGCTGCTTGAGCCCAATCACATATATACCACTTCCATTTGATGGTGGAGTGCTGCTGTGCACAACCCACTTTATGACTAGATGTGTCAGAAAGCACCCAGTTCATGATAGGCAGTTCAGGTTGCATGGTGACTTGATCACCCACAGTCAAATGTTCAGTCTCCACCAAAGCCCAGTAACAGGTCAAGAGCTGTCTCTCAAAAGGAGAGTAGTTATCTGTAGAAGATGACAGGGCCTTGTCCAAAATCCTAGAGGCCTCCTCTGTGATTCACATATGGGAGTCTGCCAAAGGCTCCAAACAACATCCCTATCTGCCATTGACACCTCAAGTACCCTTAGATCTTCTGGGTCCTATGGCCCAAGTAGCAGTGATATTATTTTATAGCAGTATGAAACAGACTAAGACAGAAAATTAGTACCAGAGAAATGAGATGTTGCTAGAACAAATACCTAAAAATGTGGAAGCAGCTTTGTAACTGGGTAATTGGCAGAAGGTAAGAGAGCAGGATAGAGAAGGCCTAGATTGCCATGAATAGAGTGTTAAGGGTGATTCTGGTGAGGATATATACATGGTTTCAGGCATCCACTGGGGGTCTTTGAACATATTCCCCATGGGTAAAGGGGTACTATTATATGCAGCTACACTAGTCAATACTGTGCAGTATTCTCATATGGTTATACATATAGATCAATGGAATAGAATTGACATTTCAAACATTTACCCTTACATTTAAGTTCAATTATTTTCAACAAGAGAGCTGAAACAATTGAATAGTGAAAGAACAGTCATTTCAACAAATGGTCCTGGAACAACTAAATATTTTATGTTATATATTAAAGTTGGTTGGGCATGGTGGCTCATGCCTGTAATCCCAGCATTTTGGGAGACTGAGGCGGGCAGATCACCTGAGGTCAGGAGTTTGAGACCAGCTTGGCCAACATGGTGAAACCTCATCTCTACTAAAATATAAAAACTAGCCAAGCATGGTGGCACATGCCTGTAGCTCCAACTACTAAAGAGCCTGACGCTGGAGGATGGCTTGAACCTGGGAGGCTGAGGTTGCAGGGAGCAGAGATTGTGTCACTGCACTCCAGCCTGGATGACAGAGTGAGACTCTGTCTCAGAAAAATGAAAAAAAAAAAAAAAAATGAAGTTAGACCTTGAGTTAACAACAGTTACATAAATTAATGCAAAAATAAATCAAAGATATAAATTTAAGAACTGGAAGTATAAAACTATTGGAAAAGCTATAGGAGCAAATCTTCATGACCTTGAGGTACTTTCTTAGATACGACATCGAAAGCACAAGACATAAAAGAAAATTATAGATAAATTGGATATCATCAAAATTAAAACTTTTGTACTGTGAATAGTGCCATCACAAAAGTGAAAAGACAATGCACAGATGGGATAAAAAATTTGCATATTGTGTATCTGATAAGACACTTGCATCCAGAGTATACAAATAACTCTGACAATTCTAAAATAAGAAGAGAAATAACACATTTTTCAACAGCAAAATATTTGAATGGAAATTTTTCCAGTGAAGGTATGCAAATGGCCAATAAGCATATGAAAAGATGTTTAGTATTGTAAGTCATAGGAAAAGGCACTCAAAGCCACAAGAAGGTACCATTTCATAACCACTAAAATGGCTACAATCAAATAGGGAGACAATAAAAGTTTTGGTAAGGAAGTAGAGAAATTGGAACTCTCATATATTGCTGATGGGACTATAAATAGTAAATTCATTTTTGAAAATGGATTGGCAAGTCCTCAAAATGTTAAATATAGAATTACCACATGACCAATCAATTCCAAACCTAAGTATACACCCAAGAGAAATGAAAACATCCACACAAAACTTGTACACGAATATTTACAGCAGCATTATTTATAGTATCCCCAAAGTAGAAACAACCAAATGTCCATCAATCAATTAATGGGTAAACAAAAGTTTGGGTATACATACCGTTAAATGTAATTTTGCAATAAAAAGAAATGGAGTTCCAAAACATGCTACAACCTGGGTACAACTTGAAAAAATTACGCTAAGTGAAAGAAACCAATCACACTAAAAAAACTCCACATGTTTTATGATTCTATTTATATAACACATTCAGAATAGGCATATTTACAGACGTGAGCTGAGTGGTGACCTGTTGGGTGGATATTGGAGGGACATAAGGAATAACCACTAATGAATACAGGGTGTACTTAGGCAGATGGAAATGTTGTAAATTACATTATGGTGATGCTTGTGCAATGCTCTGAACAAGCAAAAAAAATGAATTTTATATTTTCGATGCGTGAATTTTATGGTATGTAAATTATATCTCAATAAAATTGTTAAAGAAAAAATTATTGAAAGGAGTTGTAGGGAGATGTCCAGATAAGATACAGCAAGGGCTGTTGATTTGAGTCCTGAAGCAATTTTCTAAATGAAAGTTATAGATTAAACATACATAAATCATTTGGGGAAGTAATCATGGCTTGCCCAAAACAGATCTTATGTATCCCCAAATATTTATTTACCAAATATGGTTTCAGAGCCCAGTTGTTCAAAAGGGCTTAATGTAGTCAGAAATGATACCTGTAAGATATTATTTATATATCTAGTAAGCTTCCCTCCACCATATCTATCATTTGACCTCGTTGTGTGTGACAATCAAAATGAATCTATTTATCCCAAGGAAAATTATCATCAATATACACCTAAATATAACCAATTTTTGCCAGATGGTCTTGCCTTTTATTAGAAAATAAAAACAAATCCTACTATTTCATCTCCAGTAATCTTAATTTTTATCATATCAAGTTTTTGAAAAAGTTCTAAGCAGTGATTTCTTATTTTATATCTTATACATCAAAAAATCCAGAAAGAAAATAACAAATATTTTTAAATAACTGCAACTCATTATTTAGAAAATGAATATTTTAGCCAGAATATTCTATAATGCCCTACATATTTTTCTCAAAAAAGTCTTCTTTTCCTAATTCTAATGCTAACATTAACTTAATCAATTCTATTGTCCTTATCTTGCCGCTAAAATGCTTTATATATGCAATTATTGTAGTTTGTATTAGTGTTTGATTTCTCTTTTTCTTTTTCCAAGTTTTGATTTCCCTCTTTTTGTTCAGTTTGTTTTGCCTACTGCTCTTTTTAAGAAAATTATAATCTGGTAAATTTTAGTTATAGTACCTTTCAAATTATTTTAGCACCATTCCAAAGTCAGAAAATTAAAATATTTTACTACTCTATCAAACTCACAAATCAGCTAAATATATATATATCCTGGAACAAAATGGACTTATAAATCTACTGTCAGTGTATTCACTGTATGTTTATCAATATTGTAACTGTTTCATATCATAATTTTTCTTTGCATTTTATCATCCACCAGTGTGGAAGAATTAAAGCATGGCATTGATTGTATAAATAGATGGCAGAAATAGGAAACGGTGTTAGGTACTAATATAGCTCAGGATAGAGACTCAAGTAAAAAAATAAAGTAGTCTAAAGGTTTTCTTGACTATTTGAATCCATAAGCAAGAATATGTCTCAATGTTATGTCCCAATATGACTCCATCTTATGAAACTAAATTCATGTATATAATTTTTGTGTGTGCAACACTTTCTTGTTTCTGCACATGAATAATCTACCAAGAAATTATAAAATTTCATGCCTGAGCTGCACTCACGCAGACAATCACAGAATATTTGCCCCTCCTCTGTTTATGCTCAGAAAGCTAAAAATCAACTGAAAAACAGGACAGCACACCTTTTCCTCTGATATAATACTTGTCAATCATGAAACTGTTGTGGTTTACAATTCTGCTTGGTCAGTAACTCCTGACAGATTAAAATGAAAGTATGAAAGTGAAAAATAGTATATTGATTTGGACTTGAAAGTGTTTAAACTCACACCCATTAATACCATGTAATTTCTATACAAATGACATTTTAGATCTTAGATTAGGCTCTTTGTTCTTGTTCTATTTAACTCCCAAAAAGTGACTCTTTGTTCTCACATTCCCTGTATCTTAACCCAAAATGCTTTTGCCACTATTCTTTCCATTATCAGTTTTTAGAGCAATGGCATTTTAAGTGCTCTGATACATAGTGCAAGAGGAATTGCTTTGAATTAGAATACCTGGAAATTTCATATCTAGGATAAATTCAAAGGAAAAAAGTGACCCATTATTAGGAGGTTATTTCCACATGTCCATAAATTAATAGCTCTGTGTTCCTATCACAATAAAACCTCACTTAAAGTGGCCCTCTAAATTGTATTTTACCCTTAAAGAGAGGTATCAAATAAATTAAAAAGGTACATTTAAAGGAAGTGTATACCTTAGGTATTACACTTTAGGTTTAACTGGTTAGACATTTAACATGTAAAACCCACAGCTGTTTTAGGCCTCAGTATCATAGCATTCAACTCTCCACTTCTGTTCTAAGAACAAACACATAATAAACTTTATATAGTCATTACTAGGACTACAAGATTGACATCCAATCAAACATGCCAGCTGTAGCCCCTCAAGTTAGGGCTCACTAGACTTAAGCACCATCAACATTTCTAAACCATTAATGAAATGCAAATTATTATAGATATATAGTGAAAATTAGTAACGTCCAAACTAAAGTAAATATATAAAACTTCATAAAACTCATAACTAGTTAATATTAATGGAAAATTTCCACTTATTCGTGGAATTACTTTAGCTCACACTTTAACTGTAATTTCCATGTGTTACTTTTAACCTAGCTTGGATAATGACTTAAATTATAGTTTTGAAACCCCATTAGTTCTTATCACATCAACCTTATTGAAAACAATGACACATCAAGTTGTCTTCTACTCTGCATGACTTTCAAATGCTGCATTAAATCACACATGACTTCTTATTTGGAAGAAGGAGTTCTCAACATTTGTCTTTGATGTCCACAATTTCTACATACACAATGAAGACATGGTCTTGGAGAAAGTATTTGTGCCACTTGACAAATATGGCAATAGTAGAGAACAAATCTGTAAGCAGATATATTGTAATATCTAAGTTTATTTAATAATTAAAAGAGAATGCTGGTGAGCATATTTCAAATTAGACATTGCCCAGAAAATATGGTACAGGGAGAGATTGTACCATAATATAAAGTGTAAGGACTATTATTTCTTTAATCAGTTTTTTGTTGGTATTATTTTAAAAATGTAGGCATCTTTACAGGGAAAAAGTTAATGATCATTAAACTTTGCTTATATTATGCCAAATTTACCTCAGAACTTTGCCAACCTGCATACATATTTCATTTTGATGTCATTATGATCAGTATCAATGTGGGATATTATTTGTTTCTGTTCATGCCTTTGACATTATTTCTTTTTTATACTTAAAAGTTTTATATCTTAATTTTTATTTTCTTAATAAATATTATTGTTTATATCTGAGGCTTACAAAATAATGTTGTGAGAAACATACGGATAGTAAAATCATTACTACAGTGAAACAAATTAACATATCTATCATCACACATAGTTACTTTTTTTCTTTTGAAAACTAAAATACCCAATAAAATTCAATTTTCAGATTAGTCTAACACATTCACAGAATTATTCGGTACTAGATTCATTTTCAAGACAAGAATATACAAACTTGAAGAGTCAAAAGTTTTTACATTTTTTTTTGTTCCTGTTGCTTTATTTTGTAAAATCATTGGATTATCTAGCTCAACAGAGATCCAGGATAGAAAATAAGAATAATAAAACATACAAGAGAATGACTTCTCAACCAATGAATTCCATTGACTCCTCAGCAATTCAGGACATTGATAAATGTTCAGTCATTAAATTAATTTAAATGGTTATAGCTACATGTTGTACTGTATTAACATTTTTACGAACTTCTCCTTGGACCAGTTATGTCAATTTACAACACAAACTGCCTAACAATTATATATTTTGAAATATCACATGAATTATTCTGCCTTTATTTTTTCCAGTTTAGTGTTTACATTATATGTTGATTTATCACCTACTTATATAAAAAATTTGAGAAGGAACACGCATTACAAAATAATTGTAAAATTATACAGATTTAGCAATCAAATCCATATGACAATATAAATTTAAATATTAGCAAGTGTTCAAAATAGAGCCAATATATGTGACAAAAATTGTCTTTAAAAATCAGTAGGGAAGAAATAAATTATTCCATAACATCGTTGATTGCTAGGAGAAAGAACAATATGTAACACATTAAATTACACATATAAATTAAGAACTAAATGTAAAATATATTTTAATTAAGTCAATCTTTATCAAAGGTATACATCTGGGGACAAAGGAAAGAATTCAAACCATAAACTCACAATGCCCTCTATTCTACAAGTCTCTCTAAACACAAAAAGAGCAAATGTTTTTAAATTCCAAACATCTGAACATTCACTTTCTCTTATGTGGGAGATAGTCTTCCAGAATGTATGTGGAAAAGAATTTATAAATTTTAAAAGGCCTATGTTTACATAATATTTTAAAATTTTATATCTAAGTTAAACAAGTGTAAAAAGCCAAACATAAAAATGATATGCCAATAATTAGTATACAAGAGGTGAAGGGCTGATGCCCTTTACATATAAAGTGCTCCTACAAGCCAGTTTCAAAATGTGGGTAGTCCCTCAAAAAAAATCCAGAAGAGATGTAATAGACAAACATAAAATAACTACAAATGACTAACAAGGATATTAAAAAATAGAAAATTCCAAAAGTAAAAGTTTAATCAAGGAAACGTGCAGAAAAACACAAAGGTATACATTTTTTTCTTTGAAATTGGCAAATATAAATGTATGTAGCAGCAAATGCACACACACACACACACACAGATACGCATGCCTACATGCAGACACACACACGCACACACGAGATATTTCCTATGTACGGCACAGATATAAGTCCATTATTCACTGGCACAATCTTTCTGAAAGACAAATTTCCCCATTTAAGCCATTCTATTTTGGTGATGCATTCTAAAGTGATAATAATAGATGCAACTACAAGAAGGTTCATTGTAGTATGTTTATGAGAATTTAAAATGTACTTAACAATATATTTGGAAAACTGAAGCTTTGATCAGTTTGTAAAATATAATTCTATTTCTGAAAACAATGTTTATATGCATAAACTTAAATAGAAAATTGTCTGGGAATAAAGATGTTGACATGGTGGTGGTGGATATATTTTCATGAGGTATTATGGTTGACAAGTTATTTACGCTTGTCTCATATTTTTAGAAGTTTTAGCATAAACATTTCTTATTTTGTAAATAGGCTAAGCTTCAAACTTTAAATGGTGATATCCCTTTATATAAGGATGTTTATTGTTTGAAATCTGGTTCCAAGTTATAAAAAAGAATACTGGGAGGTAGAGATACAGAAATAGTGTGTGTCCATGTGTGTTTTATTTTCATTGGCTTTGTCTTACTATTCTCACAATAGGACAATCATTTAAAGAAAATCGCTAGTTTCCCATAATGTTTCCTTGTATTTAGTGTAAAACATTGAATTATCTATTTATGAATAAATAAGTGTACATCACATTTAAAATCCAAATATTAAAGGAAAACATGGTTATGTGTTCTGAATAATATTCTCTGGGTCATGGATATTTTAAAATTCCAAACCAACTATCATTTCTATAGAAATTGTATGTACTGCAGCTAAAGCAGTGTTAAGAGTGTAATTTATAACATTAAGTGTTCTTACCAAAAAGCTAGAAAGGGCTGGGTACGGTGGCTCATACAAATAATCCTAGCACTTTGGGAGACTGAGACGGGTGGATCATTTATGGTCAGGAGTTTTAGACCAGCCTGACCAACATGGTAAAACCTTGTCTCTACTAAAAATACCAAAAAATTAGCCAAGTGTGATGGCGCATGCCTGTAGTCCTAGCTACTTGGGAGGCTGAGGCAAGAGAATCATTCGAACCTGGGAGGGAGAGTTTGCAGTGAGCTGAGATCATGCCACTGTACTCCAGCCTTGGTGACAGAGTGAGACTCCATCTCAAAAAAAAGAGGGCGGGTACAAAGTCCTCATATTGACATTCTAATATCACAGCTAAAAGAATGAGAGAATCAAGAGCAAACAAACGCCAAAGTTAGCAGAAGACATGACATAACCAAGACCAAAGTAGAACTGAAAGAGATATAGAGCCAAAAACCTTCCAAAAAATCAGTGAATCCAGGAGCTGTTTTCTGGAAAAAAATTAATAAAATATATAGACTGCTAGCTAGACTAATAAATAGGAAAAGAGAGAAGAATCAAATAAGACACTATAAAAAATAAAAAACAGAATATCACCACTGACTGCACAGAAATACAAACAACCATCAGAGAATACTATAAACACCTCTAGGCACATACACTAGAAAATCTAGAAGAAATGGATAAAGTCCTGAACACATATATCCTCCCAAGACTGGACTAGGAGGAAGCTGAACCCCTATAGACCGATAATGAATTCTGAAATTGAGGCAGTAATAAAAAGCCTACCAACCAAAAAAAAAGTCCAGGACCAGATGAATTTATAGCTGAATTCTACCAGAGATACAAAGAGGAGTTGATATCATTTTTTCTGAAACTATTACAAACTGTTGAAAAGGAGGGACTCCTCTGTAACTCGTTTTATGAGGCTAGAGTTATCCTAATATGAAAACCTGGCAGAGATATTACAAAAGAAAACTTCAGGCCACTATCCCTGATGAACATTGATGCAAAAATCCCCAGTAAAAAACTAGCAAACTGAATAAAGTAGCGTATCAAAAAGCTTATCCAACACAATCAAGTCAGCTTCATCCCTGTGTCACAAGGCAGGTTCAACACACACACATAATAATCAATAAGTATAATTCATCACATAAACAGAACTGAAAACAAAAACCACACAACGATCTCAATAGATGCAAAAAGGCCTTCAATAAAATTAAGCATACCTTCATGTTAAAAGCTCTCAATAAACTAGGTACTGAAGGAACATAATTCAAAATAATAAGAGCTATATATGACAAACCCACAGTCAATATCACAGTGAATGGGTAAAAGCTGGAAGCATTCCCCTTGAAAACCGGCGCAAGACAAGGATGCCATCTCTCACTACTCCTATTCAAAACAGTTCTGACCAGGGCAATCAGGCAAGAAAAACAAATAAAGGGTATTCAAATAGGAAACGAGAAAGTAAAAATGTCTTTGTTTGCAGATGACATGATCCTATATCTAGAAAACTCCATAGTCTCAGTCCAAAAGCTTCTTAAGCTGAGAAGCAACTACAGAAACATCTCAGGATACAAAATTAATGCACAAAAAGTCATAGGGAGTTCCATACAGCAACAATAGACAAGCAGAGAGCCAAACCATGAATGAAATCCTATTCACAACTGCTACTAAGAGAATAAAATACCTAGAAATACAGCTAACAAGGTAAGTGAAGGCCCTCATCAAGGAGAACTACAAATCACTTCTCAAGGAAATCAAAGAAGACATAACAATGATAAAATATTCCATGCTCATGGATGGGAAGAGTTATTATCATGAAAATGGCCAAAGGAAATTATAGATTCAATGCTATTTCCATTTAACTACCATTGACATCCTTTACAGAATTAGAAAAAAAAAATTTAGTTCATATGGAACCAAAAAAGAGCTTATGTAACGAAAAAGCCAAAAGAACAAAGCTGGCAGCATCATGCTACCCAACTTCCAACTATACTATAAGGCTACAGTGACCAAAAGAGCATGGTACTGGTAGAAAAACAGAAATATAGACCAAAGAAACAGAAATAGAGAAGTCAGAAAGAAGACTACATATTTGCAACCATCTGATATTTGACAAACCTGACAAAAAACAACAATAAAGAAAGGATTCCTGATATGGTTTGGCTCTGTGTCTCCAACAAAATTTCTTCTTGTATCTCCCATAATTCTCACGTGTTGTGGGAGGGACCTGGTTGGAGATGATTGAATCATGGGGACAGGATTTTCCCATGCTATTCTCTTTGATAGTTAATAAGTCTTACAAGACCCGCTGGTTTTAAAAACAGGAGTCTCCCTGCACAATCTCTTATTTGCCCACTGCCATCCATGTAAGATGTGACTTGCTCCTCCTTGCCTTCCACCATGATTGTGAGGTCTCCCAAGCCATGTGGAACTGTAAGCCCAATTAAATCTCTTTCTTTTCTAAATTGCCCAGTCTCAGGTATATCTTTATCAGCAGCATAAAAACAGACTAATAGGGACTATTAGTCCCCCAGCAGCATAAAAACAGTCTAATACAGTAAATTGGTACCAGGAGTGAGATTCTCATGAAAAGATACACAAAAATGTTGAAGTGACTTTGGAACTGGGTAACAGGCAGAGGTTAGAACGGTTTGGAGGGCTCAGAAGAAGACAGGAAAATGTGGGAAAGTTTGGAACTTTCTAGCGACTTATTGAATGACTTTGACCAAATTGCTGATAGCAATATGGACAATAAGGTCCAGGCTGAGGTGGTCTCAGATGGAAACGAGGAACTTGTTGGGAACTGGAGCAAATGTGACTCTTGTTATGTTTTAGCAAAGAGACTGGTGGCATTTTTCCCCTGTCCTAGAGATTTGTGGAACTTTGTACTTGAGAGAGATGGTTTAGGGTATCTGCCAGAAGAAATTTCTAAGAAGCAGCAAAGCATTCAAAAGGTGATTCAGGTGCTGTTAAATGAATTCAGTTTTATAAGGGAAGCAGATCACAAAAGTTCAGAAAGTTTGCAGCCTGACCATGCGATAGAAAAGAAAAATTTGCTTACTGAGGAGAAATCCAAGCCAGCTGCAGAAATTTGCATAAGTGACAAGGAGCCAAATGTTAATCCCTAAGAAAATGGGAAAAACATGTCTCCAAGGAATGTCAGAGGTCTTTACCACAGGTCCTTCTAACACAGGCCCAGAGGCTGAGGAGAAAAAAGTGGTTTAGTGGGCTGGGTCCAGGGTCCCTGTGCTGTGTGCAGCCTAGGGACTTGGTGCCCTGCATCTCAGTCACTCCAGTCACAGCTGAAAGGGACCAACATAGAGCTCGAGCCATGGCTTCGGAGGGTGCAAACTGCAAGCGTTGGCAGCTTCCAAGTGGTATTGAGCCTGCCAGTGCACAGAAATCAAGAATGGGGTTTGGGAACCTCTGACTAGATTTCAGAAGATGTATGGAAATGCCTGGATGCCCAGGCAAAAGTTTGCTGCAGAGGTGGGGCCCTCATGGAGAACCTCTGCTAGGGCAGGGCAGAAGGGGAAAGTGGGGTTGGAGCCCCCACACATAATCCCTACTGGGGCACTACCTAGTGAAGCTGTGAGGAGAGGGTCACCATCCTCCAGACCCCAGAATGAGAGCTCCACCAACGGTTTTCACCGTGCACCTGGAAAAGCTGCAGACACTCAGTGCCAGCCCATGGAGGCAGCCGGGAGGGAGGCTGTACCCTGCAAAGTCACAGACGCAGAGCTGCCCAAGACCATGGAAACCCACCTCTTGCATCAGCGTTACATGGATGTGAAACACGGAGTCAAAGTAGATAATCTCAGAGCTTTAAGATTTTACTGCCCTGCTGGATTTTGGACTGGCCTAATACCTGTAGCCCCTTCATTTTGGTCAATTTCTTCCATTTGGAATGGCTGTATTTAATCCAATGCCTGTACCCTCATTGTATCTAGGAAGTAACTAGCTTGCTTTTGATTTTATAGGCTCATAGGCAGAAGGGACTTGTCTTGTCTCAGATAAGACTTTGGAATGTGGACTTTTGAGTTAATGCTGAAATGAGTTGAGACTTTCAAGGACTGTTGGGAAGGCATGACTGGTTTTGAAGTGTGAAGATACGAGATTTTGTAGGGGCCAGGGGTGGAATCATATAGTTTGGCTCTGTGTCTCCACCCAGATCTCATCTTGTATCTCCCATAACTCCCACATGTTGTGGGAGAGAACTGGTGGGAGATGATTGAATCATGGGGATAGGTCTTTCCTGTGCTGTTCTTTTGATAGTAAATGCGTCTCAAGAGATCTGATGGTTTTAAAAACAGGAGCCTCCCTGCACAAGCTCTCTTTTTGGCTGCTGCCAACCATGTAAGATGTGACTTGTTCCTCCTTGCCTGTCACCATGATTGTGACATCTCCCCAGCCATGTGGAACTGTAAGCTCAATTAAACCTCTTTTGTAAATTGCCCAGTCTCAGGTATGTCTTTATCAGCAGCATGAAAACAGACTACTACAATTTTAAATGACGCTGGAAGAACTTTCTAGCCATATGCAGAAAACTGAAACTGGACCCATTTTTTAAACCTTGTACAAAAAATAACTGAAGAAGAATTAAGGCTTAAATATAAAACCCAAAGCTGTAAAAACCTAGAAAAAAATCTAGGCAATACCGTTTAGGACATATGCATGGGCAAAGATTTCATGATGAAGACAGCAAAAGCAATTGCAGCAAGACAATTTCAACAAAAACAAAAATTGACCAATATCAAGAAACAACAGAGAGATAGAAATGTTTTTACACTGTTGGAGGGAATTTAAATTAATTCAACCATTATGGAAGATACCGTGGCGATTCCTCAAAGACCTAGAACCAGAAATACCATTTGACCCAGCAATCCCATTACTGGGTATATATCCGTAGGAATATAAATTGTCCTGCTATAAACATACATGTACACAAGTGTTTATTGCAGCATTATTCACAATAGCAAAGACATGGAATTAACACAAATGTCCATCAATGATAGACTAAACAAAGAATATGTGGTTCATATATATCATGGAATACTATGCAGTATACAAAAGAATGAGATCATGTCCTTTGCAGGGACATGGATGGAGGTGGAAGCCATTATCCTCAGCAAACTAACATGGGAACAGAAAGCCAAACACCACATGTTCTGACTTCTAAGTAGGAACTGAACAATGAGAACACATGGACACAGGGAGGGGACAACACACACTGGGGCCTGTCAGGGGTAGAGGCATGAAATGTAGCTAATGCATACTGGGCTTAATACTTAGGCGACAGGTTGATGGTTGCAGCAAACCACCATGGCATACATTTTCCTATGTAATAAACCTACACATCCTGCACATGGACTCCGGAACTTAAAATAAAATAAAATTTTTTAAAAAAGGAAATTGTCCAAACACTACATTTAATTTTCAATTCACATAACACTGACAATCATGAATTACTATGTCTGCTAATGCAATCACATAATAGAATCCAGGTCTATCTTATAATCAAATGACATATTTCTGTTAAAAGAGTGATTTCTAAGTGAGATTTAATATTCTCAATAATTTATTCTGGTGGCATAGTAAAATTGTTTGAGAACAACCTAGGCTGCAAATCTGTAGTGTCATATATGTACCCTGCTTTATTTTATCTCACAAATTCTGTAGCCTTTCTGCTGACCTTGTGATATAAGGGCCTTTGAATTACTATGACTAATTGTGAGGAATATGCACAAGTGCTGAGGGGAAATGTAAAACAAGTCCCCTCACCAAATGATTCATACACATAATTAATCAAGTCACAGTTGACATTGATCCAAAAGCACAAGTCAGCAGAGATAGTCATTAAAAGATACAGTGTCATCTTAGATGTTAGAGAGAATACTGTAACTTCATAGAGGATTCCAATATAAGCTCCAAGCCGCAGAGACTGAGAAAATCATCTAGTGTACCACAATGGGCTTGCGCTTTGCACAAGACTTAATGATATCCACACTTACAGTCTTGACAGATACTGTGTCTGTGAAAGGTACAAGGTTAATGTAACAGCTGAGCTGAGAAAACACATCTGATCAATGGGAGAGTAGACAGTATAGTATATATTATTTATCTTGCTCTAGACCACAGTTTCTCTAATATCCTGGATAAATAATTCAATGTTTCCAGAAATAAATATTCAAGCCTCTTAATTTAAATATTCTTTACATTCAAATGTGTCAGTTCACAAGTTAAGATTCATTTTTTGTTTATTTTATTTTTTAAAATAAAAATGATTGAAGCTTTATTGAAATAAAATAAAGAACAAGGAACGATAGTTTGAAAACTAAAAGTTTCTTTTCAAATCTGTGGCATAATATGTGACCATATTTACTTCATAACAAGTTAAATGGCATGACTGAGTGGAAGAAAGTGGCAAAATATTATGAAGACGTATCCTTGGATATCTGTAGTTAAAATTAATAACCCCCCCTCCTCAATTTTAAATAATGCCGGATAATTTTATTTCAGAAATACTAGGAGGCAGAAAAATAGAGAAATAATTTCTACTTCAGCAACCTGAAGAGAAATCACACAACTTAACTTAGGAGCAGAAAACCAGGTTGGAAGAAGTGATATTCAAAGATGCGGTAAAACGATGTTTAAATATGTTAGCCATATGTTGTCCCTTCATATTCTTTTTTTGTTTTATTTATTTATTTATTTATTTATTTTTGAGATGGAGTGTTGTTCTGTCATCCAGATTGGGGCGCAGTGGCACGATCTTAGCTCACTGCAACCTCTGCCTCTAGGGTTTAAGCAATTCCCCTGCCTCAGCCTCCTGAGTAGCTGGGATTACAGGCGCCTGCCACCACGCCTGACTAATTTTTGTATATTTAGTAGAGACGGGGTTTCACCATGTTTGCCAGACTGGTTTCAAACTCCTGACCTCAGGTGATCCGCCCACCTCGGTCTCCCAAAGTGCTAGAATTACAGGTGTGAGCTACCGTGCCTGATCCCTTCATATTCTTTATACACACTGCATAAGGCTTGTTTTCCTGTGGATCTGCCTAAGACAGTGGCTTTCATTGGGACAGGTTATAAATACTGTCCTGCTGCTCTATACTTTACTGGGGTGGTGTGTAATTGTGTGAAGCTTAAAAATATATTGGTAGCATGACCCCACATCCCTTTGAGCTCCACATGAAAAGAAAGTCATGAACATATAAAGTTTCTATTTTATTTGAGGGTCACGAAGGACAAAAAGGAGCAACACAAAGCCCCTTGGCATAGAAGATGATCTAAAAAACATTTCACAGAACTGAATGTGACTGTGAGGAAGAAAGAACATTACCTCTCTACCTCTTCTGTACTACTGATTAGCACATGTGAAAATCACTTCTTTTCTCATTTACTGTAAGACATACTGAAACTAAAAGGTGGGTAGAACATTAATCAAGTGGGATCAGAGACTCTTGTAGTCTCCCAAGTGTCCCAATCCTATTATCATTATTTTCAAATAGAAGTTAAATAGTATTGCGATCTCAAGAAAACTTGTTCTAGTGGAATAAAAATAAATGAGAACAAGAAAAATGCAGCTTCACTTCTTCCACCTAAAGAGAGGATGTCAACTGAGTGACTGGAATTAAATGTCCGGTTTCTCTTAATCCATAGGCTATAGGCAGTGCCTTTTATATAATCACTTATAACCCTAATATTATGAGATGTCTGATGCTAAAAAGAGAATAAGAGGAATGGTTACATTTTAAATAGTTTTGTGGTATTTTCCTTCTTGAGGTATCCTGCACTTAACAGAATTTCTTACGTACCTTTAAGTACACACTATAAGTTTCCTCTGACTTCTAACCCTTACAGACACTTTGAGTGAGGTGTTTTTTACCCATAGAACAAGGCAGACCGAGACAGTACTTATCAGGAGGCCCACTTTTCCAACATTGGTTCCAAAGGGAAGAGTTTAAACACATTGTGGTTTAACATAAGGTGGGCCTTATGCAGACAGATTATGGCTAGACTCCAAGGCTGAGGAGAAGACTGAGATAGAGAAGTAATGGATCAGCGCTTCTCAGTCATAGCAGAGGTGCCCTCTCTGTAAAACAAATATTTTGTAATGTCCCTTTTACTGTAACCAGCTCAAACTCACCTCCTTGCAACTCAGAGATTGCAAACACAAGAAGCAAAGTGTACTGAAAGAAAAATAGTTTTATTAATCAAATGCTAGCAGTTGGGGAATGCCCAGGCTCATGCCTTCAAAAGACCATACCAACCTTCTATGCTGAGTGAAGGGGATTAGGAAGGAAAAAAGTGGAGGAAATATGTGGGGTAGTGAAAAACTTGGTGCAAGTGTACATGCTTTGTTTAATTGATCATCTCGAGTAATCACCTGTCCAGAGGTCCAATTTGTACCACCCTGACTTCAGCCTGGTAGGGAGTGATGGGCTAACTGTTCCTTACTCCCCTTGAGTGGGAGAATATCTGCCTGATTTGTTACAAAATTGGCCCCTGGAATTTCTAAGTAAGCTTAGATAAGCATGTGCTGTGCACGATGTGCCTAGTGGGAAAGGGAGAGAATAAACAATCTTCTATGTACTGAGATTAGGAAGGAAAGGAAAAAAAAAAGTGTTAAAGTATGTATCAACGTTAGGATACTCGGTTACATTACTACCTAAAATTAAACCCATTGGGTATATAACCAACATACACATGTAACTTCAAAAAGTCAATATAAACCCCAAATCTAATAATGAGAAGATAGGAATATTTATAATAAAATCATATGTATTCCAATGTGTAAATATTTGAACATAACTACTAGAAGATATGATGCATCAGTGTGACATTTCACCTACTTATATTTAACAAGTTTGGCTATAAGTGAATTAAGATCATTAGCCTGCCCTTAAAATAAGTACAAGACAATGAAACTAACAAGGATAGATGGTAGAATAAACATTAGTGGTAAGTAATGCAACAACATACATATTTGTATGCAAAAGAAAAGGAGAAATACACTTAAATTATCAAAGGAAAACATACCAATGTCAATTGAGCTGTTCAAGGGGAGAAAATGAAAAAGTAGAATATTTTCACATATGTGCTGTCTTCTGTGCGGTAACAAAATAATTTCTTGTGTTACAACATACGAAGAAATAAAAACGAAGCTTAGAAAGTCTTTTATCAATCATATCGCCTACATTGAAATCAAACCATGCATTCAGTCTCTAGTATTTAGACTTTAGATATTATAATCTTCAATAAGTAAAACACAGAATGAATTTATTTAAAAATACAAATATTTAGTGCCAGTGTCTAGGGAGAAGTATTTCTGTAGAAGTGAGGATAATCTCAGGAAACTTCAAAATAGTTTCAAAAAGTAATTTTCATTACATGTATTATTTAATTCCAATTTTTGAAAATATTTAGAATATCACTAGTATAAAATATTTTAAGCAGTTTCAACATAGAATTGTAATAACATCTTTTAATCAACATTTTAAAAATATGTAATTTGGTATTATGGACTATTTTAGTGACAATTTTTCTTAATGAAATTTAGTGACAACTTTCAATTTCATGTATATCCCTGATAACTGAATTATATTTGTTTCTGAATCTGTTAAAATTGAGTCTCGAATCTCTATTAATAACCATTTGCATTATTGTTACATTAGTAGTACCTGTAGGGATGCACTTAAATCATTTTCAACTATCTACAGTAAATCTCCACTGAATGTTGCTGATAGGTTCTTGGAAACTGTGCCTTTAAGAGAAATGACATAAAATGAAACCAATTTTACTAAAGTCTAATTTATAGAAACAAGAGTTAAGTTCCTATGGCATATTTTTGGTCACAAAAACATCACTAAGCTTCTAAATAAAGACACAAAACACTTCTAATATTAAACACTGAGAAAATGTGATCTATATATACATTAAAGAAACATTAATAAAAACAGGTAAGATAATTATTTAGCATTTATTCCAGTTTAGTGTCTTGGGTGTCCAGAGCCTATCTCAGCTCAGTATGCAAGGCAGGAACCAGACCTGGACAGGACACCATTCCATCACAGAGTGCGCTCACACAGTCATCTACATACTCATTCAGACTGTGACAAGGTAGTCATACTAGTTAACCTAATGTACACACGTCTGAAATGTGGGAGGGAAACAGACTAGCAAGAAAAATTCCAAGCAGATGTGAGAATTGTACAAACTCTACACAGAGAGTAGCCCCAGCTGAGAATCGACGTTTTATTGTCATCAGCATTAATGAAATAACTTTATTTTAGAACCTGCTGTATGCAGTTGCACATGATACAAACCATTGAATATTGACAAAGATTTTCTGCTTCACCAAAATTTAGTCAGGCTTCTCAACCTTCTCCTATGTGCATATCATACTTCCTTTTAAAATTCTATTTTAGCAAAGAACTCTGCTGAATTAGTTTAGCAAGAACCCCCACTCTTGTTATTCCATCACCCTTGATACCTGATCAAGTTCCTCATCCTTCACCATCTCTCAGGTGATGTGTTATCAGACTGGCCTGTCTTCAGCAAGAATCCTGTTAGGTCAGTTTAGCCAGAATCCCCCTTACTTCTGATGCTTCCTCTTAGTAATTTTCTAACATCTAATCCCCACCATGTTCCTTGACTATAAATTCCTACTTGCCCATGTTGTGTTTGGACTTGAGCTCAACCTCTGTTTTCCATTGCAAAATCCTGTTCTGGTTCCCACATCTGTCTCAACAGTCTTAAATAAAGTCTTCCTCCTCATGTTTTAACAAGCATTATTGATTATTACATTTTCTTTAGTAATATAAAAGAAGTTGGAAATAAAGTTTAATTGAACCTGAAACTTTTGGTAATTTGATTAGATTTTATTTTGACATAGAGCTTTTTCTCTCTTTTTTTCCAGCTTACTCTTTATAGAAATGTTGACAGGTATGTTCCATGTTCATGTCAAATGTAGAAATCATACACTCCTGCGTTGTCAGTTTATATATATCACTAAATATAAAAATACGTGGAATTATACCTCACAGCTTTTTGATAAGATCCAATTTGTAGCAATTTATTTTTTTAAGTCATTGGAAATACATGTTAAGCCTATTATCTAACTCTTTAAATGGTGGAAAATAACATTCTCAGCAAGAAAGTCCTTTTTATAACTGGGTAAATTTGTTTATAAATCCCATAATTCTCTGTATTTTAATGAGATTTATCTCTTTTTTGCAGCTTAAGTACATCATTAAGATTTTAAAATAGGCTGGGCTGGTGGCTCATGCCTGTAATCCTAGCACTTTGGGAGGCCGAGGAGGGCAGATCACATGAAGTCAGAAGCTTGAGACCAGCCTGGTCAACATGGGGAAATGCCGTCTCTACTAAAAATACAAAATTTAGCTGGGCGTGGTGGTGCACGACTGTAAACCCAGATACTCAGGAGGCTGAGGCAGGAAGATCGCTGGAACCTGGGAGGCAGAGGTTGCAGTGAGCTGAGATCCCAGCACTGCTCTACAGCCTGGATGAGAGAGCGAGATTCAGTCTCAAAAACAAAAAACAATAATTAAAAAATATATGCTTATCTAAAGGATATGACATATTGCACAATATTTCAATCTCAAGATTTAAATTTCATTAATTTTAAATATGTCACAAAATATTCAATAGCAAACAAACTCTTTTTAACCAATTTTCCTTGCAAAGCTTTTTCTTCCATGGAATAAGATATTTAAACTCTTCTCCGTTTTCACTGTACTATTTATAAAATAACTTATTGAGGAGTTCCACTTAATTGTGTTAATAAAACCTGAAAAACATTTAATGATTGTTACTATATTTCACTGTTTCATTTGATTTATTTCAATGATCATACTGGACCAATTCTAATAACCCTAGCAAGATAACTTTTTTCCAATAATGTGTGAATTATAACACTTCTAAAGAATTTGTACTTTCTGTAAGACATAATAATGCTATTACTTTTTATAGGGAGTTTTACATGAGCATTCCAGTGATTTATTGTATTCTTATTTTCAACATTTTGTTCAAATTTTTGAAATATGGACCTTTACCTGCTTTATCAGTATAATTCTTTATCAAATATTTACTTAACATTTATGTTTTACTTTCAAAAATACACTATGATTAAAATAGTGATAACTGTGAAAAACTAAAAATTTAATTGTAAATGTTAAAAATATCAACACTTTCTCTGAATATCTATTTGAAATATGAGCTAGAAATAAGTATAACATGTCTTGCCGGACTTCTGTCATCCTGGTCCTTGCTTATTAAATGGCAGTTGTACCTTTAGTCATGTGAAAAACAAAGTTCCCAACACATTTCATATCATTTGACAAGTGGGTGTACAGGCGTTCCGAGACTCACTGAGCTACAGAGCTGATAGAATGCTAGATTGATAGAATAATACAACTGTAGCTGAGTGATAGGGAGCAAATAGAGAAATCTGATGTTTCAAAGGTTAAGTTGACCAGGGGAGTACCACCATTCCTTTTATCAGGAATATCCTTTCATAGTCATTTACAGCTTAAAAGTCTCCCTTGGATTCAAAAAACATCATTTGCCCCAAATTAAAGGGTCTAGAGAACTCATGTCTATAGATACCCTCAATAATTATGCATTTAGGTTTCATGTTCCATTACTTTCGTAGATATATTCAGATATTTTTCTTACGTAGTCAAAATCATATTATATACTTATTTATTCTAGAATAACTTATTTTAACATATAAACAAACAGGAAAGGAATGATGTGTTAAGGAATGTTATTAAACTACTGAAGTAAGAAAATGAGAAAGTCATTTCCCATGGGAAAGAGAAAAATTTGAATCTATGGATTGGTTAAATATATAGAAAAGAAGGAAGAGGGAGAAAAATAAAGAACTCAAGAAAGAAAAAAGAGAAAAAAATTCAATCAAATACTTTTAGTGAAAAAGCATGGAGAGAAAGAACAAGCTCATGAAAAGAAATTAAGATGATAAAGAAGATACAGAGTAGGCAATCAAAAATATCCAAGAAAAAAATAGCAGCATGATAAAAATAGACAAATATAATTGAACTTGTAGAGGGTAAAAAGAGCTTAGCCTGTGGAGTCAAACAACACAAATAAGCAGTACATGCACTTTTACAGTTGACCTTTAAACAACACAGGTTTGAACTGTGTGGGTCCAGTTACATGCAGATTTTCTTCTACCTCTCTCATCCCTGAAACAGCAAGAACAACTCTTCCTTTTTCTCCTCCTCCTCAGCCTACTCAGTGTAAAGGTGATCAGGATGAAGACCTTTAAAATATACACTTCCACTTAATGAATAGTTAATAGATTTTCTCCTTGTTTTCATTTTCTTAACATTTAATTTTCTGTAGTTCACCTTTTGGTAAAAAAATACAGTATATAATACATATAACATAAAAACTATATGTAATAAATCAGCTGTTTATGTTACTGCTAAGTCTTCCTGTCAACAATAGGCTATTAGTAAAGTTTTGGGGAGGTCAAAAGTTGTAAGTGTATTTTTGACTACATAGGGATCAGTGCTACTAACTCCTATATTGCTCAAAAGTCAACTTCACTAATCAGCTATAAGATGTGAGGTTCAATTTTCTAATATGGAAAATGGGCATAATAGTAACTACCTCATAAATTTACTGAGGAGTAGTTTTGCTAATACCTAAAAAAATGCTTAGCACTATGTCTGGCTCATAGGTGCTTAGGACAAGTAAATTCACTGCATAAAGAAATTAATATAGGATTTGTTAACAATCTCTACTTATTCTGCCCAAAAACAAGATCTCTTGATCTACATTTTGATCTGAATCAAAGAGACACATTAACAAAGATAATAAAATCACTATAATTAGGATAATTCAAAGGTATGACATTCATGTTACCCTTAGCAAACTAAGTCAGGAACAGAAAACCAAATATCACCTGTTCTCACTTATAAGTGAGAGCTAAATGATGAGAACACATGGACACATGGGGGTAACAACACACACTGGGGTCTGTCAGAGGTCAAGGAGTGGGAGGAGGGAGAGGATAAGGAAGAATAGCTAGTGGAAGCTGGGCTTAATACCTGGGTGATGGGATGATCTGGCAGCAAACCACAATGGCACATATTTATCTATGTAATAAATCTGCACATCCTTCACATGTACCCCTGAATTTAAAATAAAAGGTGGAAAGAAAAATGTATGGCATCCATCAAGATAACACTGTAATATAAATTACCTCAAGTGTAATATAAGACATTTCAATTTTGTTACATTCATAGCTAAGTAACTATGCCTAAATTTCCTAAAACCATACTATCACTGTGTTTGAAGAAAATGATCGTATCTCGAAGAAAAGTATAATTCTAAAGGGGTATTTTACCGATATTTTTCATTTCCCAGCTATTGTCTACCCCTGTAAAATCCATTACCTGTGTTAAGACATTCTTGATGAACCCTCCAGGGGATCTATAACTGCTCAAAAAGCCAACAAAAGCTGAAAGAAGAATTGAATAAACAAACTCAATTTTCAAAGATTTAGCAATACCATTTAATAATAATGCAGTGAAAAATAACGTGTAAATTTAAAAATCACTCAGGTGTTATGGATTTTTATCTTGATATAGGTAGGTATATCTAACTATATCCGTGTGTGTGTGTGTGTGTGTGTGTGTGTGTGTGTGTGTGTGTGTTTGCTTGTAACTACTTTAATATGATGGTCTCATGTTCCATGGTGCTAAAATCCAACAAGGTTGATTTTATAGAGAATACTCTTTAGTACAGCATGAACATTTTCTTTCAGGATTTCCTCTCAATAGGGAAAATTATTGAATAATTCTCGCAAACATTATTACTGGTTTAAGAGAGAGAGAGAGACAGACAGACAGACAGAAATGGGGCAAAAACCTACTCTAAAAATGACAGCAGAAGTCAGAAACAACTATTGAAACTATAAATAAAATGGCATGACTTAAAAACACAGCCAGTTATGAACTCAGGGGAAAGAAAAAGAGCACAGCAAAGGCAATTTTATTTCTTTAGAGAATGGTGATGGTGTGAAACTCTAAGGCATATGTCTAAGATTTCTTTTACATAATTATTACACTCCAAGTTAGCTTTAGTAAATACTACCTTAAATATATTCAATAAAAATTACTAAAATTTTTGGAATTCTTATGAAATGAAGGCATTATGTGATTTTAATGATCTCAAAGTCCTGAATGAATATGAAGAGCAAACTCTGTTGAGAGTTGGGTAATGGTTTCCTTGGTATTAAAAATTTCTTTAGTTACACATCTTGCCATTTATTCAATCCCTTGATGTATTAAATTAATAAGATTGTCAGACAGATGAAACAGTTTGAGAAACAGGGTACTTTTATATTGACTTTTGGAATATCAAATTAGGTATAGTTTTCTACTGGTTCATATTCTAGTAATGACTTATTTGAATAATTGGCACCCAGCATTTACATCAACATGGTCATGGTCATGAAAAACTATCGTGATTTAAGCTGGAATTAAAACTTGATTTCTTATATAATTTTATGTAGTAAGCATAGTGACTAAGAGCAAAGGCTCTGGAACTATACTCTCTCGACTCCATCTCAACTTTATCACTTATTAGCAATTTTCTATACTCTCATTGTATCAGTGTTTTCATCTGTAGAAAAGGAACCATAATAGCAACTATGCCACGGAATTTTTGTAGAAATCACATGAGTAATATAGGCTTAGAAATTGCCTGGTATTCAGTAAGTACTCAGTGTTAGTAATTATTAAATTTTAATTGATTTCTATATAGTACCTGCTTTATATTATCAAATAATTATGTAATGTTAAAATTATTAATTTAGTGTCATGACCTTCACCAACTTAAAAATACATCTTTCTTTATTGTTGAAATCTGAAAATTGAATTGAATTCTACAGTTACATACATTTAAAACTCCATGTTGAATTTTCACTGTGGCCCCACAATTTCCAAGAGAAAATTACCCATTTTTTCCAAACGAAGTCCCATCTAACATGCACATCAAGATGCCATCTGTTGACTTTAAACGTTTTGTAAATTCTCAGAGGAGAGAGAAACATGTTCACTATTCTGCTGTTATCAAAATCTTCAGGAAAGCACTGCTTTGTAATAGTAAATGTTTCCATTGCACTTCTGATAGATTTTTTTCTCTTGGTTTGACTTCTCTTCATAAATAGTTGCTTGGCTGCCTCAGTTACATGGTAGTGAAATGTAGTAAAAAAAAGACTTCTCCATATATGCTCATTTAAAAGCAATTAAACCCTTATTTCAGGATTAAATATTTTAATATTTTTTTCAAAAATAAAGTATTAGGTGTTTTCTTCAAAATAACAAGGTGGTGTATCAATATAGTTATAAACAGTTTTTATAATTTGCCTTGCCTGTGTTTTAATTTAAGTACTGGTTTCGCTTCGTGTTACTATAAAATATAAATGATAAAATAATGATAATAAGAGCTATTATGACACACCCACAGTCAATATCATATTGAATGGGCAAAAGCTGGAAGCATTCCCTTTGAAAACCAGCACAAGACAAGGATGCCCTCTCTGACCACTCTTATTCAACATAGTATTGGAAGTTCTGGCCAGGAAAATCAGGCAAGAGAAAGAAATACAATTATTAAAATTGGAAGAGAGAAAGTCAAATTATCTCTGTTTGAAGATGACATGATTGTATATTTAGAACACCCCATCATCTCAGGCCAAAAACTCATTAAGCTGATAAGCAACTTCAGCAAAGTCTCAGGATACAAAATCAATGTGTAAAAATCAAGCATTCCTATATACCAATAATAGACAAACAGAGAGCCCAATCATAAGCAAACTCACATTCATAAATGCTAAAAAGAGAATAAAATACCTAGGAATATAATTTACAAGGGATGTGAAGGACCTCTTTAAGTAGAACTACAAACCACTGCTCAAGGAAGTAAGAGAGGACACAAACAAATGGAAAAACATTCCATGCTCATGGATAGGAAGAATCAATATTGTGAAAATGGCCATATTGCCCAAAGTAATTTATAGATTCAGTGCTATTCCCATCACACTACCATTGACTTTCTTCACAGAATTAGAAAAAAAATACTTTAAATTTAATATGGAACCAAAAAAGAGCCCATATAGCCAAGACAATCCTAAGCAAAAAGAACAAAGCTGGAGGCATCACGTTACCTCCATGATTTCAAAGTATACTACAAAATGGCAGTAACAGAAACAGCATTATTACTGGTATAAAAATAAATATGTAGACCAATGGAACAGAACAGAGACCTCAGAAATAACATCACACATCTACAACCATCTGATCTTTGACAAACCCGACAGAAGCAAGCAATGGGGAAAGGATTCCCTATGTAATAAAAGGTGTTGGGAAAACTGGCCAACAATATGCAGAAAACTGAAACTGGACCCCTTCCTTATGCCTTATGCAAAAATTAACTCAATATGGATTAAAGATTTAAATGTAATACCTAAAACCAAAAAAACTCTAGAAAACAACCTAGGTAATACCATTTAGGACATAGGCATGGACAAAGACTTCATGACTAAAACACTAAAAGCAAAAGCAATAAAAGTCAAAATTGACAAGTGGGATCTAATTAAACTAAAGAGCTTCTGCACAGAAAAAAAAATTTGCAACCTACCCTTTTGACAAAGGGCTAATATCCACATCTACAGGGAACTTAAACATATTTACAAGAAAAAAACAAACAACCCCATCAAAAAGTGGGCAAAGAATATGAAAAGACACTTTTCAAAAGAAGACATTTATGTGGCCAAGAAACATGAAAAAGAGCTCATCATCACTGGTATTAGAGAAATGTGAATAAAAACCACAATGAGATAACATCTCATGCCAGCTAGAATGGTGAACATTAAAAAGTCAGCAAACAACAGATGCTGGAGAGGATGTGGAGAAATAGTAATGCTTTTACACTGTTGATGGGAGTGTAAATTAGTTACACCATTGTGGAAGACAGTATGGCTATTCCACAAGGATCTAGAACTAGAGTACCATTTTACCCAGCAATCTCATTACTGTCTATATACAAAGGATTATAAATCATTCTACTAAAGACACAAACACATGTACGTTTATTTTGACACTATTCACAATAGCAAAGACTTGGATCCAACCCAAATGCCCATCAATGATAGACTGGAGAAAGAAAATGTGGCACATATACACCATGGAACACTATGCAGCCATAAAAAAGGATGAGTTTATGTCCTTTGCAGGGACATGGATGAAATTGGAAACCATCATTCTTGGCAAACTAACACAGGAACAGAAAACCAAACACAGCATGTTCTCATTCATAAGTGGGAGCTGAACAATGAAAATACATGGGCACAGAGAGAATACACATTGCATGTATTCACTCATAAGCGGGAGTTGAACAATGAGAACATATGGGCAATGGGAGGGGAACATCACACACTGGGGCCTGTCGGGGGATGGGCAGCTAGGGGAAGGATAACATTAGGAAAAATACCTAATGTAGATGACAGGCTGATGGGTGTAGCAAACTACCATGGCACAAGTATACCCATGTAACAAACCTGAACATTCTGCATGTGTATCTCAGAACTTAAAGTATAATAATAAAAAAATTAAAGATTAATAATGATAGAATCTATGAATCTTTACTATTTAGTTTTTTTGTTTTGTTTCATTTTGTTTGGTTTGGTTTGGTGGCAAAAATAACAACCTCCCTGGAAAAAGATTAGGCCAAGAGAGGAATTAATTGGAAGGCTCACAGAAGGAAACTCAAAGATGCAAGTCTTACAGTCTCTATCTTTACTGTTTTAGGTGTCTGTTTGATTCCCTGTTACTGAACATTTGCTTCTTCTACAAAAGCAGGTCCTTCACTACACTCCTGTGATGGGAATTCAGGGACCCCTAACAGAGGGACCAGCTGAAGCCATGGCAGAAGAACATAAATTGTGAAAATTTCATAGACATTTATTAGTTTGACAAATTAATACTTTTATAATTTCTTATGCCTGTCTTTGCTGCAATCTCTGAACATAAATTGTGAAGATTTCACGGACATTTATCACTTCCCCAATCAATACTCTTGTGATTTCCTGTGCCTGTCTTGTCTTTAATCTCTTAATCCCATCATCTTTGTAAACTGAGGATGTATGTTGCCTCAGGACCCTGTGATGATTGTGTTAACTGCACAAATTGTTTAAACTATGTGAAATCTGAGCACCTTGAAAACAGAACAAGATAACAGCGATGTTCAGGGAACATCAGGGTGATAACCATTAAGTCTGGCTGCCTGAGAGCAGGGCTGAACAGAGCAATATTTCTCTTCTTTCAAAAGCAAATAGGAGAAATATCACTGAATTCTTTCTCTCAGCAAGGAACAGCCCTGAGAAAGAGAACATGTTCCTGGGGAGAGATCTCTAAAATGGCCACTCTAGGAATGTCTTTTATGGTTGCAGATAAGGGATGAAATAAACCCTGGTCTCCCGTAGTGCTTCCAGGCCCATTAAGATGAGGAAATTCCCGCCTAGTACATTTTTAGTCAGATCAGTTGTCTGTTCTCAAACCCTGACTCCTGATAAGACGTTATCAATGACAATGTGTGCCCAAAACTTCATTAGCAATTTTAATTTCACCCTGGTTCTGTGATCTCGCCGTGCCTCCATTTGCCTTGTAATATTTTATTACCTTGTGAAGCATGTGATCTCTGTGACCCACACCCTATTCATGCACTCCATCCTCTTTGAAAATCACTAATAAAAACTTACTGGTTTTGCAGCTTGTGGGGCATCACAGAACCTGCCAACATGTGATGTCTCCCCCGGACACCCAGCTTTATAATTTCTTTTTTTTTTTCTTTTTTTCAAGCTTATATACCATTTACTTCAATTTCCTTTATTCTTTATTTATATTTCTTTACTCTTATATATATTTTTAATTATTTTATTTTATTATTATACTTTAAGTTCTAGGATACATGTGCATAACGTGCAGCTTTGTTACATATGTATACATGTGCCATGTTGGTGTGCTGCACCCATTAACTCATCATGTACATTAGGTATATCTCCTAATGCTATCCCTCCCTCCTTCCCCCTCCCCATATTAGGCCCTGGTGTGTGATGTTCCCCTTCCTGTGTCCAAGTGATCTCATTGTTCAGTTTCCACCTATGAGTGACAACATGCGGTGTTTGGTGTTCTGTTCTTGCGATAGTTTGCTGAGAATGATGGTTTCCAGCTGCATCCATGTCCCTACAAAGGACACGAACTCATCCTTTTTTATGGCTGCATAGTATTCCACGGTTTATATGTGCCACATTTTCTTAATCCAGTCTGTCACTGATGGACATTTGGGTTGATTCCAAGTATTTGCTATTGTGAATAGTGCCGCAATAAACATACATGTACATGTGTCTTTATAGCAGCATGATTTATAATCCTTTGGGTATATACCCAGTAATGGGATGGCCGGGTCAAATGGTATTTCTAGCTCTAGATCCTTGAGGAATTGCCACACTATTTTCCACAATGGTTGAACTAGTCTCACCAACAGTGTAAAATTTATAATTTCTTTCTTTTGTACTCTTTCCCTTTATTTCTCAGACCAGCCGACACTTAGGAAAATAGAAAAGAACCTACATGAAATAACGTTGAATTATTGGGTGCTGGTTTCCCCCTGATACACTCCACAATGTCAGGAACCAGGGAAATAAAGAGAACATCCTTATCTGATCTCAGGTTTAATAATCTCTGCAAAAACTCCAACTGGTTCCACTTAGGTCATATTTCTTGCATCCCCTTTCCCTACTCAATCTCAGTGGCCCGAACAAAGGGGTTTATGTGAAATAACTCCTTCTGATTGACTCATGATATAAAATATTAACTCTCAGAAGATGGTGTATACTGCTGTCCTGAGCAACTAAACATTACATGTCCAAAACACTACATCTGAATATTAAGTAACTTACATGAAGCACTTGGCATGGTGCCTAGCATGTGGCAAAAAATGTTAAGTCAATTTCTTTTGTACACATTCTATAACTCAAAGGGCACATAGAAATTACACAGAGGAAACCATGCATTTTGAAGCCACTCTAAGGCTGTAACATTGGGTGTGACATAGAATAAGAAAGACAGAGTAATGATTTAAAAGACTGAGAGTTTTGAAAGAGACAGGATCCATGGTGCATTTATATGGAGGATTTGAATAGTATGTTTTATGGTATCCATATTTTTCTCATTTTTTCACAAATTCCTTGATGTTTATGTGAATTCTGTTATATTTTATTTAAAATTATATGTAAGTAGAATTTATTTTGGTGGCAATTGATAGAAAACAAACAATTTTAAGTGAATTTATTTATCCAGATAACTAAGAACAGAAATATGGTAATTTCAACCTTCAAGAGAGGCCTGATTCAGCACCTGCCATAAAAGTCTCAGAGATTGTTTTTGCATTGCCTGTCTTACCTGTTTTTTTTAATGTCAGCTTGGTCCTTGGGTCAATATAGTGGTTGTCTTGCCCACTATAACTAAGTTCTTTGGCTGCCCAAAGCACCTCCCCTTATTGTATCAAAATAGCTACAATAATTTTTAACTTCACATACAATCATTACTTTATTTAGTGTAAGATTTTCTTTGGATTGCTCCAACATATGTTTACCCTTAGAATTGAAAAGTCTTAGCCTCACATGATCTAAAAGTAGTACTTACTCATCAACTGTTCATGTTTTTTGTTCATATGATTTCTGTGTATTTCCCAGTCTCCTTTAAAATTGGATAGAGGTCATGAGATTACTTCTGCCTAAGGGAATATAAATGACCATGGTATGTCACTCCTAGACTGAGGCTATCAGAGCAAGTGTGTTTCCAGCAAGACTCTCATTCCCTTCTTGAGGACCTTCAATTTATACGTTTAGGTGGCAGCTTTGGAAGAGTTTGGGATGTTGAACCTCAAAATCACAGGTTGAAGGGGACATGGATTTTCCTACAGTGGACGTCATGAAGGCATGAGGGAGAAATAAAATTGTGTTTATTTAACCACTGAGATTTGGAGGTTTAATTGTTATTACTACATAATCTGCCTATTTTTACTACTGCATCCACGAAATCACTTTTTTTGCAAAAAGAGTGACAAAACTTAACAAGGACTCTTTTCTCTGTCACTTAAAAATCATAATTACAAGTTAACTCGTTACCTATTTAGACTTTATTTCGATGCATAGAAGAGAATGGTGACAAAGAAATAAAAAGAGCTTGCAGCAGTAGAGTAGTATATTCAAGAAATATCATTATTGGGTTCTAAATGGATTTATCAGGAGTCAAGAACCCATGACTACCCTCAGAAGTCATGTGCCACCACATCTAATGTATCTCTAACAGCTGTTGGTTAAAAATCTATTCTCATTAAGGCTATGAAATTTTAATATATTTGAATGGGAAGATTTATTGTATATAATGATAATACCAAACACTATAATTTATAGCAAAGGATCTGTAACCCCTTGAGAAATATAAATGTTCAATGTATAGTTATTGCAATAGCTCAGATAATTTATTTAACTCTTATAAAATATATTTGATAGGTTATCAAACTGTAAAACTTATTTACCATGTATAAAGTGATAAGATATTAAGCTAGATATTCTCTATTCATAGATTCCATGTATAGATACTTGTTGCTCAGGTTTTACCTGAGAGAAGCAGAATATACAATAGAGCTAATCGAGTATCTGGGTTCAAATACGGACATACAGCTGATGTGATTGAATGACTCAATTCCTGTGTACCTTGGTTTACTCATCTGTGCAGTCAGCATAGTGTATTGTACTAACCAACCAACCAACCAAGACATTTTTGTAAGTGAACCAACATCACTAATAATAATTGTGCCAAGATAACGAGAATAGCCATATATCACTTTTTGTGTGATATACCATGCACAACGTCTCTGCTACCCACACAAAATGTGATATATGGTTCTCTTTTTCATTTATATAATTAAAATATTTTTTAAAGCGAATGCCACAAAGAATGGTTGTACAGAAAACAAATGAGAGAATGAGTTGAAGAGAACTAATATAGTTAGACATAGAGTTTGGACTTCAGAGGCCCTTTATCACAAACACAAGAGTATAAAATGCTAATGCCTCTGCTCTTTGGACTCTGGCATCAATCTTGGCATGAAGCAACCCAGAAACCAAAATATTCACTTTCCTGACAGTCTTTAGCCATCATGGAATCATTCCCCTTTAGCCCTGTGCCTAGGAAAGAAAAGGCACCTGCTTCTCTGGTCTGTGAAGGTTTGTAGGCTGTATCATTGCTGAGATGGAGAAAGCACTCTGGCATAAGAGTACAGGGAGAATTAAAGCAGTAAAAGAGCTTAAGTAAAATAAAAAATGCAATAATTGGCTTTCAGATTGCTTAAATGCAATAGATACTTACAATAAAACTAAATATTTCCTAATTGAATTAGGCACTTATTTTCTTTTCTTGAGGACATTTATTTTTATTTATTTATTATTGTTATGATTATTATTTATTTTAGTTTAAGTTCTGGGTTCCATGTGCAGAACGTACAGTTTTGTTATGTAGGTATATATGTGCCCTGGTGGTTTACTGCACCCATCGACCTTTTCTTGGTTCTCTTCATGTTGCTTTGCCTGGATGAAGAAATATTTATGAGTAAGTACATTTGCAAAAGTTGCACAAGGCAGCTAAGGATACTTTACATCATTTACATTCACTTTATTTTACATTTTTATTAAAAATATACTATGAGCATTACTTTGAATATTACATTTTACTTTTTATTATGATTGAGTATAACATGACATGTGAAAATTCTGATGATAACATAGTAATCTTTAAAATAAACACAAAATATATAAAATATATATAAATAAAAATATATAAAATATATATATAAACATTTTATATATAAATATAAATATTTTTAAAAAGTGAATGCCACAAAGAAAGGTTATACAGAAAACAAATGAGAGAATGAGTTTAAGAGAAGTAATATAGTTAGACATAGGGTTTGGACTTCAGAAGGCCCTTTATCACAAACACAAGAGTACAAAAATGCTTATATATATATATATACATATATATATATAAAATATATCAATATAAATCAAAAATATATAATATATAATAAAAATATACAAAATGCTTGAGAACTTGTGAATTGTATATATCATTAATATTTATTTAAGCATCTTATTTTCAGAACACCTGCATTCTGACATTTTTTGAGCTTTAAGTTATATTAAAGTCATAGGTTAGGCAGAGATAGAAGGAAGCACCATCTTTGGTGGAGTAAAAAGCCTGAGAAATCTGTCTCCTCATCTAGCCAAAAATTGCACTTGTGTAATCTCTCTGATGTAACCACTTTTGAACTCTTTTCAGTCTATATAGAAAGCTTGCAACTTTTAGGAGAAGTTATAATTAATTTATCCTTAGCATGGAAACAACTGTCTATCGTTCACCACTTGGTCACATAGCATGCATTCTGTCATTCTTGGAGCATTTTGCATTCAGTCTGTGGGAGTCAGAGTGGGCAACAGAGACCCCATCTTCGAAATATCAACAACCAGCATTCTGATTACTGATTTTGATTGACAAAATATCCACATGAATGTGGGCAATCATTATTGTAAGCTTCTCCTCCTGTGGGTGGTGTCTTTCTAGGAATTTAAAGGAACAGAATCATTTGTCTTCTTTCATTTTTCTCTTCTTCCTCTTTTGAAAGCCAGAAATTTAATAATAAAAACAATCAAAACAACTATATATACTAAAGAATTTGAAAAGTCACCATGTGTGTCTAGGGAATGGCACAGACTCACAAAGACGTAAGAAGACATTAAGTTACATTATAGACTGATCCATGGCAGAGAAACATCCTGCAACAATTTTCTAAATTAAAAAATGACAAACAAGACCATTATTTTAAAAACCTGAGGAAGACCGAGAATTAGATCACTACAGTTAGTGTGTTATAAAATTAAAATATCTAGTTTTCAGCAAAATGCATACATACAGAGGGTGCACAAAAAAACCTAAAGTATGACACATTCAAAAGAAAAATAAATAAACTTACAGAAACTGTCTCTGAGAAAGACCAAATGGACTTAGTAGACAAAGGCTTTAAAACAAGTATCTTAAAGATATTTGAAGATATCAAATAAGTCACAGGTAATGTCAAGAAAATAATGTCTAAGCAAAGTGGAAATACCAATAAAGGGAAAATAATAAAAAAGGAACCAAAAGGAAATTGTGGAGCTGAAAAGTACACTAACTAAAATTAAAATTTTACTTGGAAGATTTAAAAACAGACCTTAACAGACAGATAAATGAATTAGTTACTTGAAGATATAACATTTGAAATTAGTCAGTCTGGGAGGCAGGAAAAAAAAAAAAAATAGAGAAAAGAGAATAGAGCCTAAAGAACCTATGGAACACTGTCAAACTGACCAATGTATATACTGTGGGGGTCTCAGAAAGAGAAGAGATAAAGCAGATTGTTTGAAAAACATTGACTGGAAACTTCTCAAATTTGATTAAAGGCATGAATATAAGTATTCAAGAAGCTCAAAGAACTCCAAGCAGGATAATGCAAAGAGACCTACATGACAGCACATTAAAATGAATCTGTTGGAACCCCAAAACAAAGAGAGAATATTGAAAGCAGAAAGAAAGACACAAATTGTCATATGCAAGAGATTTTCAATACGACTATGAGAAGATTTTTCATCAGAAACCTTGAAAGGTAGAAGACAGTGGACTGTTACACTCAAAGTGCTCAAGGGGAAAAACCAAAAATAAAAAACCTTTCAACCAATAATTCTACATCCAGCAATATTATTCTTCAAAATTAAAGGAGAAATTAAGATATTTCAAGACAAAGAAAATGTGAGGGAAACCAGGCGTGGTGACTCACACCCATAATTCTAGCACTTTGGGAGGCTGAGGCAGGCAGATTGCCTGAGCTCAGGAGTTCGTGACCAGCCTGGACAATGTAGCAAAACCTCGTTTCTACTAAAACTACAAAAAATTAGCCAGGTGTGGTGGTGCACACCCATAATCTCAGCTACTCGGGAGGCTGAGGCACGAGAATTGCTTGAACCCAGGAGGTTGCAGTGAGCCGAGATCTCTCCACTGCATCTCAGCCTGGGTGACAGAACAAGACTCTGTCTCAAAAAAGAAAAAAGAAAGGAAAGGAAAGGAAAAAGGGAAGGGAAGGGAAGGAAAGGAAAAAGGGAAGGGAGGGGAAGGGGAAGGGGAAGGGAAGGGGAAGGGAAGAAGGGAAGGGAAGAAGGGAAGGGAAGAAGGGAAGGGAAGGGAAGGGAAAGAGAAAAGAAAAGGTGAGGGAATTCGTTACCACTAGACCTACTTTGTGAGAAATGCTAAAGGAAGTTTATAAGGGAAAAATGAAAGGACACTGGACAGGAATTTGAAACTGTGTGAAGAAATAAAGATCCCTGGTAAAGATAAACACTTGGAAAATTATAAAAACTAGTTCAATTTGCTGGGTGCGGTAGGTCACACCTGTAATCCCAGCATTTTGGGAGGCCAAGGTGGGTGGATCACGAAGTCAGGAGTTCAAGACCAGCCTGGCCAACATTGTGAAACCCCGTCTCTACCAAAAACACAAAGCTGGGTGTGGTGGCACTCACCTGTAGTCTCAGCTACTCAGTAGGCTGAGGTGGGAGAATCTCTTGAACCCAGGAGGTGGAGGTTGCAGTGAGCCGAGACCATGCCATTGCACTCCAACCTGGGTGACAGAGTGAGACTCCATCTCAAAAAAAAAAAAAAAAAAAAAAAAAGTTCAATTGTAACTTTAGTATGTAACTACACTTTTTGTCTTCTATATAATTTAAAGACTAATGCATTAAAATAATTATGAGTCTATACATTTGTACACACAATGTATCAAGATGTAATTTTGTGACATTAATAACTAAAAGAAGTGGGGTATAGGGTTGTATGGGAGCAGAGGTTTTTATGTGTTAAGCCATTATAAATTCAAATTATGGTGTTATAACTTTATCATTTTAAATGTGATCCCTATAGTAACCACAAAGAGAAGCACAAAATATACACAAAAGGAAATAAGAAGGGAACTAAAGTGCCTCTCTCCAAAAATCTAACAAGTACAGAAGAAGACAGTAATGCAGGATTTGGAGGACAGGCTGAAGCTACAAAACCTATAGAAAACAAATAGATGACAGAAGTTCCTCTTATCAGTAATTACACTAAATATGAATGAATTACATTCTTAAACTAAAAGCAGAGATTGGCAGAATAGATTCTCAAAAGAGGACATAATCCAACTATATGCTGTCTACAAGACACATTAAATCTAAACTCATAACTTGAATATGAAAAGATGAAAAAAGATGATATTCCCTATAATTAGTAGCTAAAAGAAAAAAGGAATAGCCATACTAAAATCAGACAAAATAGATATTAAAACAAAAACAAGTTGCAAGAGATAGAGAAAACAACTCTGGAAAGCGAGTAAAGTCTCTTACAGATGCGGAAACTGAGATATAGAAACTTGCAGCTGGTGATGCTGAAAAAAATGGCTTGTTCCTGTGTCTTTTCTTTTTTTACTCACCTTATTACCTGCCCACATAAAGATTTTACCAGAAGCCAATGTGTACCTGGTAGAATTGGGGAATGAGGGAAAAAACTATTTTTAACCAAGGAAAATCTATTAGAAAGTCAAATTTTTACAAGAGAAAATTTAAAAATAGAAGATAAATCTATGAAAGTCTCATCTAAATAATTATGAATGAGAAGGGAAATAAATGGATGCCAAAACTAAATACACATCTGTGAAAGGGGGCTGAACTATACATTTTCATAAACAATATGGCCTGACTTCTGGCATTGTTTTTTGTTTTGTTTTGTTTTTACCACCCCATGTGTCAATCTCCAGCTATTCAGGTCATGAGCCCTGAGAGTAGAGATTCCACACCATTTGTCTCTATCTCACACCCCACAGGCATCAACACGTATCAGATGACAAATAAAATTATTTCAGATCAATACTTTATAGTGGATATATTTAAAGCCTAATTGCATTTTTACTCAAAAAAGAGAAACTTCTTTTAAAAGGTGTTACTAGAAAATAATAACACTTAAAAACACCATACAGAAATTGAAAGCTCATAATTACTGCCTTTGATATGGCACAAAAGATAATTAAAATATCCCATTCATCCAAGTACCTGAAACATCCAATATTTGACTTTGCTGACATTAAAATAGTATACAATTTCAATAAATGATTCATTCAACACTAATGATGGGCTATAATGGCCTATTCTAACATCAAGAGAGAACTAGGCCAAAATGGCAGAAGTACATTCGACTGCAACTGTCTTGTGAGCAGCCATGTATATAACTTGTTATTCTAAGAAAAGTCCTGAATTGCAAAAGAGAAGACAACATCAGAGGTCAAAAACCATTGTAATAAAGAGCCAAACATACCTGTGGGGTCCAAATGTTTTGTGACATTTCTATCACCTGGAGAAGGCTATAGGTAAAAGGAGGTGACATAAATACACTGGCAGCTCTGGGGTGCTTGGTGCTGTTTTGTTTTTTTAAAAAAGCACTCTTATCTCCTATAGTAACACATCTTCAGATAATTTCTTCTCAGGTTCAAAGTTTAGATTGCCTGGATTCAAGTTTTGGTTCCAAGAAAACTAGTGATGTGACCTTGAGCAAATCACTCGACTTTCTATGCCTGTGTCCTCATATGTAAAATGGAGGTAATAAACACATTATGATTTTACATAATAATATAATGAATATTAAATCAAAACTTAATCAGGCACTCACAAAATAATGTCTTCAATAAATGTTAGCTATTATTATTATTGTTGTTGTTATTGATATGGTTTGACTATGTGTCACCATCCAAACCCCATCTCGAATTGTAATAGCCATGTGTCAAGGGAAGAATCTGCTGGGTGGTGATTCAATTATAGGGGCAGTTTCCCTCATCCTGTTCTTGTGATTTGAGGGAGTTCTCACAATATCTGGTTGTTTGATAAATGTCTGGCATTTTCCCTGCTCATTTTCTCTCTCCTTCCACCATGTAAAACGTGCCTTGCTTTCCCTTTGCCTTCTGCCATGATTGTAAGTTTCCTGAGGCCTCCCAGCCACACAGAACTGTGAGTCAATTAAACCACCTCTTTTCTCATAAATTACCCAGTCTCAGTTAGTAATCTTATAGCAATATGAGACTGGACTAATACAGAAAATTGGTACTGAGATAGAGGGGTAGATAACCTGAAAATGTGAAAGATACTTTGGAACTGAGTAACAGGCAAGAGTTGGAACAGTTCAGAGGGCTCAGAAGGAGACAGGAAGATTTGGGAAAGTTTGGAACTTTTTAGACACTAGTTGAATGGTTGTGTCCAAAATGCTGATAGTGATATGAACAATGAAGTCCGGGCTGAGGTGGTCTCAGATCGAGATGAGGAACTTATTGGGAACTGAAGTAAAGGTCACTCATTCTATGCTTTAGTAAAGAGACTGGTGGCATTTTGCCCCTGCACTAGAGATCTGCAGAACATTGAGATTATCAGGGATTATTTTGAGTATCTGGTGGAAGAAATTTCTAAGCAGCAAAGCATCCAAGAGATAACCCAGCTTATTCTGAAACCAGTTACATATGCTCACAAAGAGATAGTTTGAAATTGAACTTATTTTTAAAAGGGAAGCAGAGTATAAAGGTTTATAAAATCTGCAGCCTGTCTATGTGGTAGAAAAGGAAACCCCGTTTTCTGGGAAGGAATTCAAGCCTATTGCAGAAATTTCCACAAGTAACAAGGATCTGAAAGTTAATAGCCAAGACAATGAGTTAAATGCTTCCAGGGAATGTGAGAGACATTCACAACAGCTCATCTCATCACAATCAGAGTCCTAGGAAAAAACAAAATGTAACGACTAATTTTTTTCAAAAAAACTAAACGCCACCTCTTTTGTATTGTTATAAACAGAAATTGTGATAGTGTTTGCAGGCTCTTGGCAGAAAGTAGGTGCTCAATTTAATATTAGTAAAACTTGAAAACAATAGGTTAGCATATATTTTGGTATTGACATGAAGATGTTTGTCAAGAAAGAAAAGTAATTTTCAACATTTTGCAAGGTAATTTATAACTTGTAGATATTTGGATATTCAAATATTTATTGTGTTAATCTAAGACTGATAATGTTGGGTGGATGGGTAGGAGTGTTGTTTAAATCATTCTGATATTTCATAGTAGGGTAAGAAATGTTAGCTGTTACAATAAAAATGATATTAAACAAGACCAGTAGTTCCCAACAGTCACTGCAAATTAAAGCCAGTGGGGAGCTTTAAAAAGATAGAAATGTTTGGGCCTCACCTTCCTTTCCTGTCTGGATTATGATTTCATTGATTTAACATCTGTTCTGGGATTTGGTATTTCTGTTTTAATTCAAATTGAAATTTGAATCTAGAGTTATGAATTGCTGGGCTAGAGAATCGTGGTTCTCAGACATTAGCATTCCTCAGAGTAACCTGGAAGGCTTATTAAGACACATATTGCTGGGCCTCACCTGAAGAGTTTTTAATTCACTAGGTCTTGAGTGGGCCCTAAGAAGCCACATTTTCTAAGATATTTTTAGGTATGCTAATGCTGCTAGTCCAGGGATTAGACTGTGAAGACCGTAGGACTGATAATAGTTCTTAAACTTTTAGAAATCATAGAATATTTAACCCCCTAAAAGTAGATGTGTGTGTAGATATCCACATGTATGTATATATGTACATGTATGTGTGTATATATACACATTATATAAATTATATACTGTGTATTTGTATATATATATAGTTATAATAATAAGTCAAAATATTTGCATACATTTAGATTTTACAGTTAACGACATCACTGAACTTTTAAGAGTTCAAACATTTGAGGCACAACTCTTGATCTAATAATTTCTGATATTGTCATCTATCTCTTTAACTCAAAAATCTAATGTCATCATTTTCCATTGAGAAATAATTCTATTGGTAATAAAAATTAAAATATTAGACTACCATTGAAGAATTTATATTGAAAAACAATATAATTGTTTATATACACAAAACATGATTTGAAATCTTAGTTAAGGTAACATTGCTTTTCGGTGAACAAGATGGCGAATAAAGGAACAGCTCAGTCTCCAACTCCCAAGCGTGGCGACACAGAGGGCGGTGATTCCGGCATTTTCAACTGAGGTACTGGGTTCATCTCACTGGGAGTGCGGACAATGTCGGTGCTGGTCATGCTGCAGCCCGACCAGCGAGGCTGAAGCAGAGGGTGAGGCATTGCCTCATAGGCGCAAGGGAAGGAATCCCTTTTTCCAAACCAGGGAACTGAGACACACAACACCTGGAAAATTGGGTAGCTCCACCCCAATATTGCGGCTTTGGCAAACGGAGCCTGGAGATCATATCCACCTGGCTGGGAGGGTCCCACCACGGGCCTCCCTCATTGCTATCACAGCAGTCTGTGATCACCAGCAAGGCAGCAGCTGAGGCTGGGGAGGCCATTGCTGAGGCTTAAGAGTAGGTAAACAAAGCTGGGAAGCTCGAACTGGGTGGAGCTCACAGCGAAAGCTCAAGGAAACCTGCCTGTCTCTGTAGGCTGCCTCTGAGGCAGGGGCACAGTAAACAATAAACGCAGCAGAAGCCTCTGCAGGGCTGCAGGCAGGCTCTGTGTGGCAGAGGCAGGTGGATATGCAGCAGGTTGAGATCTGAGGAAGGGACAGACTCCCCTGCTCCAAGTGGATCCCTGACCCCTGAGTAGCCTAACTGGGAGACATCCCCACTAGGGGCAGTCTGACACCCACACCTCCACAGGGTGGAGTACACCCTACAAGGAGGAGGCTTCAAAAGCAAAGAATCAGACAGTTGCACTAAGCTGTTCAAAGTAGTTGCTCTTGCCAGCTCTGCCAGGCAATAGGGTCTGGAGTGGACCTCAAGCAATCACTGTGGACTGGCGGGGTGCGGCTGTTAGAGGAAACTGTCAGTAAGGAGGACACCACATGAAACCCCATCAGTACATCACCATCATCAAAGACCAGAGGCAGATAAACCACAAGATGGGGAAAAAGCGGGCAGAAAGCTGGAAATTCAAAATAGTGCATCTCCCGGCAAAGGAGCGTATGTAACAACGAATCAAAGCTGGATGGAGAATGACTTTGAAGGATAGAGAGAAAGAAGGCTTCAGTCCATCAAATTTCTCAGAGCCTAAAGGAGGAGTCATTACCGTATAAAGAAACTAAAATCTTGAAAAAGTGGAAGAATTGATGGCTAGAGTGAGTAGTAGAAGTCGCAAACAAAATGAAGATGAAAATGCCATATTACGAGAAATACATTGACAAATGCACAAGATTCGGCCGACTTCCCGATCAACTGGAAGAAGTATCAGCGATTGAGGATCAAATGAATAGAGAGAAATGAAGCGAGAAGAAACCAAAAGAAAGAAATGAACAAACCACAAGAAGTATGGGATTATGTAAAGACCAAATCTCCGTCTGATTAGGGTGCCTGAAAGTGAGGGGAAAATGGACAAGTTGGAAAACAGGATATCATCCAGAGGAGAACTTCTATTAGGGCGGGCCGTCAGGAAATACAGAGCGCTCCCACAAAGATACTCCCGAGGAAAGAGCAACTCAAGACACATAATTGCCAGATTCACCAAGTTGAAATGAAGGAGGAAAAAATCTTAGGGCAGCCAGAGAAAGGTCGAGGTTACACACACAAAGGGAAGCCCATGGGCTCACAGCAGATCTCAGCAGAAACTCTCAAGCCAGAAGAGAGAGTGGGGGCCAATATTCCAACATTCTTAAAGAAAAGAATTTTAAACCCAGAATTTCATATCCAGCCAAACTAAGTTTCATAAATTGAAGGAGAAATAAAATCCTTTACAGATAAGCAAATGTAGAGATTTTGTCACCGGCCCTGCCTTACAGAGACCCTGAAGGAAGCACTAAACATGTAAGGAACTGTCAGTGCCAGCCATTGCAAAACATGCCAAAATGTAAGGCATCGGGCCAGGGAAGAAACTGTCAGCTAGCAGGCAAAATAGCAGTTAATATCATAATGGCAGGATCAAGTTCACACATAACAATCTGCTTGTAAATGTAAATGGACTAAATGCTCCAATTAAAAAGACACAGACTGGCAAGGCGGATAAAGAGTCAAGACCCATCAGTCTGCTGTATTCCAGGAGAGACCCATCTCACACTTAGAGACATCATAGGCTCAAATAAAGGGATGGAGGAAGATTTACCAAGCCAATGGAGAACAAAAAGGTTGCAATACTGTTGAGCAGACTGGCTTGTCAAGATAAAGGGCAAAGAAGGCCATTACATAATGGTAAAGGGATGAATTCATGGAAGAGATAACTATCCCTAAATATATTTTAATAGGAGCTTGAATTCTAAGAAAGCAAGTCCTTGAGAGACTTACAAGAGACTTAGACTCCCATACAATAATAATGGAGGCACAACACTCCACTGTCAATATTAGACAGATCAGCGAGACAGAAAGTTAACAGGATATCCAGGAATTGGGCGCTCATCTCTGCAGCAAGCAGACCTAATGAACATCTATAGAACTCTCACCCCAAATCAACAGAATATACATTCTTCTCAGCTACATCGTACTTAACTCAGGTGAGCCACGTAATTGGAGTAAAGCACTCAAGCAGGCAGCAAAGAACAGAAATTATAACAAACTGTCTCATAAGATGCAGGTGCAATCAAGCTAGAGACTCAGGACTGAGAAACAATCAAAACCGCTCAACTACGCCAAAGTGAACCTGCTCCTGAATGACTACTGGGCATGTGAAGTAAAGCCCAGAAATAAAGATGTTCTTTAAAACCAATGAGAACAAGATACAACATACAGAATCTCTAGGACACATTTAAAGAAGAAGCAGTGTGTAGAGAAATTTAGCACTGATGCCCACAAAGAGCAGGAAAGATCTAAGGGTGACACTCTAACATCACAATTAAAGAACTAGAGAAACCAGGAAACAAACACATTGGCTATGAAGGCAAAATAACTAAGATTAAGAGCAGAACTGGAGAGATAGAGACACAAAAACCCTCAAAAAATCAATGAATCAGGAGTTGGTTTTTGAAAAGATCAACAAAATTGACAGACCACTAGCAAGACTAATAAGAAGAAAGAGAAAGATAAAGTGTTGGTAAAAATGATAAAGGGATATCACCACCGTTACAAATGAAGCTACCATCAGAGAATACTATAAACACCTCTCTCATAAACTGGAAAATCTAGAAAAAAGTGGACAGACATACCCAAGATTAAACCCAGGAAGAAATTGAATCCCTAGATAGACCAATAGCAGGCTCTGAAATTAGAGCCGTGATGTAATAGCCACCACCAGCGAAAAGTCCAGGACCAGATGGATTCACAGCTGAATTCTACCAGAGGTACAGGAGGAGTTGGTACCATTCCTTCTGAAACTATTCCAATCAATAGAAAGGAGTCTCCTAACTCATTTTATGAGGCCAACATCCTCCCACCGTGCCAAAAGCCTGTAGGAGGGCGGCAAAAAAGGAATTTGAATATCCCTGATGAACATCGATGCAAAAATCCTCAATAAAATACTGTAAACCCGGATTGAGCAACACATCAAAACATCACGTGATCAAATCGGGCTTCATCCCTGGATGCAGGTACAGGAGTTTCAACATTAGCAAATCAATAAACATAATCCAGCATATAATGGGGCAGGAACAAAGAACCACATGATGATTATCTCCAATAGATGCAGAAAAGGCTTTTAAAATTCAACAGCCCTTCATGCTAAAAGCGGCTCAATAAATTAAATTATTGATGGAGCGTGCCTCAAAATAATGAGCTATTTGTGACGAAACCCACACAGTAATATCATACTGAATGGGCAGCTGGAAAAATTCCCTTTGAAAACTGGCACAAGACAGGATTTTTCCTCTCCTACTCATATTCAACTAGTGTTGGAAGTTCTGGCTAGGGCAATCAGGCAGAGAAATCAGGGTATTCAGTTAGGAAAGAAGAAGTCAAATTGTCCCTGTTTGCAGATGACATGATTGTATATTTAGAAAACCTGTTATATTTGAAATCTCCTTAAGCTGATAAGCAACTTCTGCAAAAGCCCACTCAAGTTAAAATTATGCCAAAAAATCACAAGCATTCTTATACACCAGTAACAACAGACAAACAGAGAGCCAAATCGAGATGGGCACCGTCACAATAGTGCTTCAAAGAGATATCCCTAGGAATCAACTTCAAAGTGTAAAGGACCTCAAGGAGGGAACTACAAACCACTGCTCAGTGAAATAAAAGGGACACAAACAAATGGAAGAACCTTACCATGCTCATGGACGGAAGAATGTGTGATGAAACCATACTTTAAGGTAATTTATAGATTCAATGCCATCCCCATCAAGCTACCAATGAGTTTCTTCCCAAATTGGAACAAACTGCTTTAAAGTTCATGGACAAGGGCATCTCCAAGACAATCTAAGTCAGAAATTAGAGCTGGAGGCTCCAGCTACCTGACTTCAGAAAACTACAAGGCTACAATGAAAGCAAAAACAGCATGGTACTGGTACCAAAGTAGATATGAAGCCAATGGAACAAGGGCAGTCCTCAAATAATACCACATCTACAATGATCTTTGACAAACCTAGGAAGGAAACAAGAGGCGGGGAAGGTTCCTATTTTTTAAATGGTGCTGGGAGAAAATTGGCTAGCCATAAAATGAGAAAGCTGAAACTGGATCACTGTATACTATACAAAAATTAATTCAAAGTGGATTAGAGACTTGATGTTAGACCCTAATACCGTAAAATCTGGAAAACCTAGGTAGTACCATTCAGGACATAGGCATGGGCAAAGACTTCATGTCTAAAACACCAAAAAGCTTAGCGGCAGCAAAAACCAAAATTGACAAATGGGATCTCATTAAACTAAAGAGCTTCACAGCAAAAGAAACGCTACCATCAGAGTGAACAGGCATTCACAGAATGGGAGAAAGGAATTTTTGCAATCTACTCATCTGACAAAGGGCTAATATCCAGAACCTACAAAGAACTCAAACAAATTTACAAAGAAACAAACAACCCCATCAAAAAAGTGGCCAAAAAGGACATGAACAGACATTCTCAAAGAAGACATTCATACAGCCAACAGACATAATTCTCATCATCACTCGCCATCACAGAAATGCAAATCAAAACTACGGATACCATCTCTGCAATTAGAATGGCGATCATTAAAAAGTCAAGGGCTTGGCAGGTGCTGGAGGATGTGGAGAAATGGGCTTTGCCTGTGGTGGGATTGGCAAATGAACAACAGTATGACAATTATGGCGATTCCTCAGGATGCTGAATATGCCACATATGACCCAGCCATCCCATTACTGGGTATATACCCAAAAGTTTATAGTATGCTGCTATAAAGACACAGGCACTGCATTATGTTTATTACAGCACTATTACAATAGCAAAGTCTTGGGGTGCTTAAATGTCCATCAGTGACAGACTGGATTAGAAAGTGGCACATATACACCATGGAATACTATGCAGCCATAAAAGGATGGTTTAGTGCCCCTGGCAGGGACATGGATGCAGCTGGAAACAACCCATGTTCCTTAGCAAACTATCACAGGGCACAAAACCAAACACCACATGTTCTCCTCTCATAAGGTGGGCTGGTTAGTGATCATGGGACCAGGAAGGGAACATCACACGGGGCCTATCATAGGGAGGAGAGGATTGCATTGGGAGATTATACCTGATGTAAATGACGAGTTGATAGATTACCTTTACAGGAACATAGCACAAGTATACATATGTAACAAACCTACACGTTCATGCACATATACTAACAAAGTATAATAATAATAATCATTACACAAAAATAAAAAAAAAATAGCTAGATTCCTACACATAATTTGAAAAAAAAAACATTGCTTTCATGTAACTTTTTTGTTCCGTTTTGTTTAGTCTATTTTACTGTAGGAAATAAGCTTAATCTTATAATAAGTATTTTTTATAATTATTTTTAGCTTTTCTTTAATAAAAGACTAAATACCTTATTGATATAATAATCAATTCCACACTTTTTGTTTTATTTTTAATTTTTTTAATAATGTGTATTGAAAGTCTTAGTTCACGGCACTGTGCTTGGTGATGGGGATGGTACAATGAACCAAATATACATTGTTCTGTCTGTCAGAGAATTAAGTTTTGAATAATTTCTGGCATAAAACGGCTTTTGCATTTCCAAACTCTTTTTGATATGATGTTTTTGGCCCTGTCCCAATGCATACGTTTTTAAAGGAATATTTTGAAAGACTTTCCTATTGCTACATATTTTGATGTTAGTGGTAAATATATTTTTAACAAGCTAGCAACAGATAGTAACTGTTCAGTACTTAAGGCACATATGATATAGATAAATATTATAAATGCTTACAATATATCTTGGACTCCACTGCTTTGTAGATATTATGTTGAATTTTATGCTGAGAAAATATGTTTTATTTTATGAAATTTAATTTTGTAGTTTTGAAATACATTCAACAATGGCACAGTAAATACAATATGGTAATAGATTTCAAGATAATTTAATATATATCGAGGCATCTCAGTAGTAAGGTTTAGTATGTTCAGCAAAATGTAATTGCATAGTTAAAGAAATGCAACTGCTGATGTAATGTTAACTAGATAGTCATGTTCTGCATGTCACTGCTAGCTTCGCTTCATAGAGCTACAGAAATTGCTACTTTTGAGCTTGATAAATTATTCTTTGTTCATTTAGCTTTTAATTTCTTTCTAATGGTGCATAGTTCCAATATCACAAATCACTGTTATCTGGTGTCTTTGTATTCTTTATTTTTCTTTTTTAAAATTTTTACATTAAAAGGAACAAAGACCTCATGTCATGTCAGCTTCATATATTCTTTTAGTTGAACATGATCGAGCAATTCAAATGCAAACTGAAGACCATAATAATCATTGTCAAAAGTGCCAATATTAGGTTAAGGCCTTTGTTTTTATTTTAATTATTGCCACTCTCCTAACTTTATGTAAAACAAATTCACAATTTATTTTCTGTTTTGGGAAGAATGCCTTATAGTTGAGACATGCAAATATATATATTTTAATTTTTTAATATTTTTATTTAACTTTTTAACATTTTTATTTAAAATTATTTTTATTCATTAGAACACATAAATAAATGAATGAATAAATAAACAATCTAAGGATAAATATAAATTGAAAACAAGAGGCTTAATTCTCCTTGGTGAAAAAGGGGGAAGATATTTTTTTCACTTTCTCTTGGCAGAGCATTACCTTGGAAAACTTGTAATTCTGAGTACTTTCTTATATCTTTTTGTTGTATATAAATCCTTTTGAAGACTGAATATGCCTTTTGTCAGCTTGATGACCCAAGAGTGTATGTCTCCAGAATATGGGAGCCATGTCTTTGAAATGTATACACGGAAGAGAGCATCTCTCCCAGTTTCCATGAAAGAGCAGAGCCTAACTTCAGTGGGCACCTTGCTTCAAGTTGTAAAATTACCTCCTATCATAAAGACATGAGAAGTTTGTTTCTCCTCTGGATCAAGCCAATTAACTAACACAGATGGTCACCCCAATTACCAGATAAATTAAAAATGAACTGTGTGTGACTAATGGTACTATCATGTCCTCTTTCCTGAGAACTAGTTATTGTTTATCTTGAAAACGCACATAACAGGTTGTATCTGCTTGTCTATATAGAAAGGTGAGGTTTGCTTTTGTCCTTGCAGTCCTGTAGCAAGCGGATTGCCTTGTATTTATGCTTAAGTGTTACCAATGGAGTGGCAAATATTTATGATACTAAAGTAAATGTGAAAACAAGAAAAAGAACATAAATGTAAGATGGAAGTTTTCCAAAAGCCTTTCACATTGTAGCTGTGAGCTATTCTTCAACCCTCATTCAAACATCTCTGCTTCAACATCTTCATGTTCCAATTAAGCAGATTATTTGGTGGCTTTTATATACACCTCATGCTTCTACTTTTGTACTTTAGCACACCCTCTCTTTTCAAATGAATGTGCTTCTTCCATCTCCAAATATTAAATAATATCTATCTTTATTTATACTTTTACTACAAAATGTATTTACCTACCTGTATGTATTTATATGTGCATGTGCTTTGTATTCCTGTGATACTGTAATCCTCATAGGCAGAATCTGTGATTTGTTTACCTTCTTCAGAAAAACAAGACTGGGAGATCTGAAAGAAATATCATAGTGATGGCCACAGGCATTGTATGTAAGAAATGCCTCAGATGAGAGCCACTCCATATTTTTCTAGCATCATAATTGCTATAATTGTTTTTACTTCATATCGCATATTTAGACATGCATACCATCTCTTATCTCTTACCACAGTTCTGAGTTATCTTTAAAATTTCTCCTATTGTGCCTCAAACATTTACAATAAACAATTACTAAGTTTATTTTAAGATAATTAGCATCATGCTTAATATTTATTATGATCCATGCTATATCTATTACAGAAGCCCCCAAAATTCTACTGAAATCATAATAAATGATGATGATCATTTTTTAATATATCAAATCAAATGACAAGTGAAAAACTATAGTTTGGTTGACTTCACATTGGAAATGGTTAGGAGGGGATAAGATGTCTTGTTTTGCTGAACTGGTTTTTCTTTTGCTATTAAATATACTCTTCTTTCTAAAATGTAAAAAAGAAAAGTCAATTAAATATTACCCTAAACTAGTAAAGTACAAGCATAATGATGCCCCAAAGCATTTTCACAGTTTAGGGGCCTCTGAATTGAGAGAGCATTTCAAAATGTTGAGTGAGGTAATTCTGTAAATAATTTCTAAAAGTCAGTGCTTTACAAATAATTGTTTTAGAACATGGAATTTAAGCTTACACCACTAGCAAGAACACACAATAAACCTTAGAAAATTCTGTTTTCTGCCAATAGGCAGGAGAAGAGAAAGGATCACGGAAATGGCTTAACAGCAAAATGGGAAAAATATTTTTAAAAGCTTTAAATATTTTTAAAAATCAACATCTTAAAGCTAAGAAGTGTTTTTATTTTTCAAAGAGCACAGAAAGATTTATAAGGAAAAGTGGTAACCTAAGTAAAAACATAAACATGATTTGGGTCTCCGCTCTATCCCCACCCCAGAATCATCCTCCTAAACTTTAAAATAGGAGATACTTTGCACGAGCTCTGTTGGCAGTAGCCCAATGACTACCAAGAGCAACAACTCCTACATGCTGAAGTCAGTCTGGTTAATTTTAGTTACAATCAACAGAGTTCTGTATGACACAGTCAGCTACACTAGACAAGGGGTGAATGACAATGAAGGAGGAAGTGACGGTGATGCAGTGCATAGAAAAGCATGATTAACAAAGAGAGTACAATTCTTCATTGACCAGAAGATAGGAACTGCTGTCCAGTAACATTAGACAAGCAATTACAATGGCAGTTTTAATAGTGTAGGTAAAGCAAATCCATCATTATTGGCATACGGCAAACTTATCTAGGAGATTCATCTGAAATATATATATATATATATATAGTGAGCCTGGCCAACATGGTGAAACCCTATCTCTACTAAAAACATACCAAAAAAATTAGCCAGGCTTGGTGGTGGTTGCCTGCAATCCCAGCTACTGGGAGACTGAGGCAGGAGAATCACTTGAATCCAGGAGACGGAGGTTGCAGTGAGCTAAGATCACTCCACTGCACTCTAGCCTGAGCAACAAGAGTGCAACTCAGCCTAAAAATGAAAAAAAAAAAAAAAAAGTGAGTGTTCAATGAAAGTATCTTACATTATAATATACAAAACATATAGCTTTGTATAAAAAATAACAAATTAGTCAACTTAATAAAAATGTTTCAAGAAATGATAGAAGCTACACAAAGAATTTAATAAATATAATCATAATGAATAAAGGAAAGACATAAATAAATAGAGATAAAAATCAAGAGATAGGTAGATGGCCAAAGCAGAGGATAACACCAAATATCCACACACTTTGAAAATAATGTTTTAGGTTTGTTACTAGACAAAGCATACAAGAAAACTATCAATTATCGAATGGGTGTAAAAAAAAAAAAAAGAAGCTTATGGTTAAAACACATAAAGCTTCATAGGGAAATGGGATACACATCTTCATCTCTATTAATGAGTACTAGAGTGCATATGAGACCAAAAGCCATACCATCTAACCACAGTGATGCAAGTTTCAATATACCGGTGAAAACCATTTTTAATTATCCACCCAATCCCCATTACCCATCAATTTCCTTAATGGTGGTTTAGCTTTCACATATATTCCTACACATTAAAAATAAAGGACAACATATTTTAACTAGAATCTAATTCAACTCAATTTAATCCAAATGTGCCAGGAAAAATAAAACAGCTTGTCATTGAAAATCTGCATTATGAATGACAGTTTCAAAATCTGAGCCAACATAACTGTAAATTAAAATTAAATTGCCTTTGAGTTTAAACAAACGTTAATTTTAAAATGTCTCCTTTTTAACTTCATAAAGTTCTCAGGTTTTCATAAGTAACTACATTTTAAAGAAAATAATTTTTAGTCTAACATGAATTTCATATGGATATTTTGCTCATATAAATCATAAATATCTTTTAAGTGTTTCCTTGGTATTTTATCTCTGTATCTCACTAAGTCTAGTGCTTTAAGTGAACAAACTCAAACTAAATATGGAATTTTATGGCCAATCTGGGAAGATATGAATATTGACGAAACTCTTATATCATCGTAAAGACATTAGCTTTTCAGCCAAGAAACCTTAATTTATATTAGAGAACATATGTACATCTTTATAAAATAGATCAAAAGTTATTTTTAGAAACTGTGAATTGGGACTCATGGTTTTTCATTTTTGTTTGTTTCAATAAACAACTGATATTGTCAGTTCAGGTATCTTTAGAAAGAAACTATGACACAAACTTTTTTAAACAGTAAGGGCTGTTTCTTATCTCACATAATACAATATCTGAGTTAAGGTTGGTATACGATTGATTGATTTGAAACCTTTAAAACACTCTCAAAGACCTAAGTTTCATTTTGAATACTCAAGATGCTCTTTATCATCATAAGATGCAGGAGCTCCAAGCACAATACCTGTATATAACATCATTCTAAAGATAGTGTCCCATCTTGTACATCTCATTTCAGATGAAAGTGAACTATTCCCAAAAGATCTCCAACCCACCATATTTTCTCATAATTATTATCCAAAATTTAATTTTAAATTAAATTTAATTTAAAAGGCTACTTCAAGATTAGAATTTAGCCTTTACCAGGATACAAAGTTAACTCACCTGAACCGAGTTTCTATTAAGAAGCAACCATAAAATATTTAAATAAAAAAGTATATGCCTTCACCTCAGGCAACTCATAATATTTCCAATATAATATTCAATATTAATATCATGTCAAAAAATCATTACCATTTCTTTCCTCTGAAGAGTTAAAGATATTAAAAGAATTCTGACATGTAAACCAAAAGATCTTATCTAAGACCTGCTGTTCTCCAGTCATGTAATCTTTGATAAGTTTTATATATATATATATAAACTTGATTTATATATCTGAAAAATGAGAATAAAATTAATAGACCTGTAAGCACTGTAGAATTTGAGATGCAAACAGATATGTATTTCAATGTACTTTATAAATTATAATGTAGTGTATAAATTTGAATTATACTCATTATTTATTGCTTGATATCTTGTCACAGAATTAAAAAATGAAAATAAAATAGTTACTATTTAAACTTAACTCATATCTACATATCAGTTTTGTTCAAATGGAGAAACAAGTTGGCAATAGAAGAGTAATGAAGAGTAGACTATTCAATGAGATGTATTCAGAAAACAATAAAAATTTTCTTCTTTACACCACTGTAATTGCAATGATTTCAACTCTAGGATGTTTCGTCTTACAAGCATAGTTAGCATAAGTTTTTAAAAATATTTTTAATTTATGTGGGTATATAGTAGGTAGATATACTGATAGGGTACATAAGATATTTTGATATAGGCATGCAATATGTAATAATCACATTGTGAAAAATGAGTATCCACCCCTTCAAGCATTTATCCTTTGTGTTACAAACAATTCAATTTACTCTTTTAGTTATTTTAAAATGTACAATTAAATTATAATTGACTATAGTCACCCTATTTTGCTATCAAATACTTGGTTTATTCTTTTTTTTTTTTTTTTTGTGCCCATTAACAATCTCCATCTCCTCTTCACCCCTCACTACCCTTTCAAGCTCTGGGAAACATCCTTCTATTCTCTATCTACATGAGTTCAATTGTTTTGATTTTTAGATCCAACAAATAACTGAGAACGTGGCTTATAGCCAAAAGACAGGCAATGACAAATGCTGGCAAGGATGTGAAGAAAAAGGAACGCTCATACACTGTTTATGGGAATATAAATGGGTACAACCACTATGGAAAAGAGTTTTGAGGTTTTCCCCAAAACTCGGAATAGAGTTACCATATAAGGCAACAATCCCACTGCTGGATATACATCAAAATGAAGAAAATCAGCATATAGAAGAGATATCTGCACTTTCATGTTTGTTGCAGCACTGTTCATAATAGTCATGATTTGGTGGCAACCTAAGCATCTACCAAAAGATTAATGAAGAAAATGTGGTACATACACACAGTGGAGTACTATTTAGCCATTAAAAAGAATAAGCTCCTGTCATTTGCAATAACATGGATAGAACTGGAAGTCATTATGTTAACTGAAATAAGCCAGGAACAGAAAGACAAACATCCCATAGTTCTGCTGTGTGATTTGAAGTCAAGTAATGTGATTCCTTCAGTTTTGATCTTTTTGCTCAGGGTAGCTTTGGCTATTCTGGGTCTTTTGTTGCTCTATATACATTTTAATATGGTTTTTATAATTTTTGTGAAGAATGTCATTAGTATTTTGATAGGGATTGCATTGACTCTGTAGATTAATTGGGTGATGTGTGCATTTTAACAATTTGATTCTTCTAATCTATGAACATGGAATATCTTTCCATTTTTTGTGTCTTCTTCAATTTCTTTCATCAGTGTTTTGTAATTTTAACTGTAGAGATCTTTCACTTCTTTGGTTAATTCCTAGGTATTTAATTTTTTTTGTGAGTATTGTAAATGGAATTACATTTTTATTTCTTTTTCAGACTGCTCACTGTTGGCATATAAAAATATTAATTGATTTTTGTAGGTTGATTTTGTATCCTGCAACCTAACTGAATTTGTTTATCTGTTATAATAGTTTTTTGGCGGTGTCTTCAGGTTTTTCCAAATATAAGATCATGTCACCTGCAAAGAAAGATAATTTAACATCTTCCTTCCCAATTTGGATGCCCTTTGTTTATTTCTCTCCTCTGATTGCTCTAGCCAGGGTTTGTCAAGTAACAGTAAAAGTGGGCACACTTGTCATGTTCCAGATCTTACAGAAAAGGCTTTCAGGTGTTCCTCATTCAGGATACTAACTGTGGGTCTGTCATACATGGCTTTTATTATGTTGAAGTATGTTCCTTCTATATCTAGTTTTTAAAGTTTTTTCTTCATGAAGTGATGTTAAATTTTATCAAATGCTTTTGCAATGTCAATTGAAATGATCATAGGTTTTTTGTCCTTTATTCTGTCAATATGATATATCACCTTGACTGAGCTGCATATATTTTACCATCTCTGAATCACTGGGATAAATCCCATTTGGTCATGATGAATGATCTTTTTAATGCATTATTGAATTTTGTTAGCTATTTTTTGTTGAGAATTTTTGTATCAATATTTATCAGAGATATTGGCCTGTATTTTTCTTTTTTCTTTTTCTTTTCTTTCTTTTTTTTTTTTTTTTTTTTTTTTTTTTTTTTTTTTTTTTTTTTTTTTTTTTTTGATGCATCTTTGGTTTTGGTATCAGGGTAATATTAGTCCCATAGAATGAGTTTGGAAGTATTCCCTCCTACTCTATTTTTCAGAATACTTTGAGTAGGATTGATATAAGTTCTTTTTTAAATGGTTGGAAGAATTCAGCAGTGAAGCCATCGGGTCCCAGGCTTTTCTTTACTGGGAAACTTTTAATTGCTGTTTTGATCTCAGTACTTGTTATTGGTCTATTCAGGTTGTTGATTTCTTCATAGTTTAAACTTGGTAGGTTGTGTGTGTCTATGAATTTGTACATTTCCTTTAGATTTTCCAGTTTATTGGCATATAGTTGCTAATAGTAACTACTAATAATCCTTTGAATTTCAGTGATATCAGAACTTCTGTAACCACTACTTGGCCACCATCTAGGTTCACTCAAGTTTCTAGGGCTCTACAATCAGCAGATGGTGAAGCCAGCCAAGTGTTTGTCCTTCCGTACAGGGCAGTGAGTTCTCCCAGGCCTCAGGCAGGTCCACAGATACTGCCTGGGAGCCAGGGATTGGAGTCAAAAACCTTGTAAATTTACCTGATGTTCTATTCCACTGTGGCTAATCTGGAATCAAACCATAATTCAAAGTCCTCCTGTTCTTGTTTCCCCTTTCCATAGCAGAAGAGCCACAACCACCTCTGGCCCCTGGGGGTTCTGTCAGGTCCCCACTGTTCACTTAGAGCTCAAGGGCTCTTTAATTAGCTTGTGCTGAATGCTACCAGGCCTGGGACTCACCCTTTCTTGTAGTGGGCTCACCTCTGGGTCCACAAATACTATCAAAAAGCCTAGGCCTGGACTCGGGGACCTCTGGAGCCTGGTTTGTGCTCTACCTCACGATGGCCGAGCTGGTACCTAAGGTGCAAGACAAAGTCCCTTTTACTTTTCCCTCTGCTTTCCTCAAGCAGAAGGTGTCTTTCATTGTAGTCACCACAGCTGGGAATGTGCTGGTTCACACCTGAAGCCAGTACATGTCAGAGTTCAAGGCCCGTGGCATACTACCTGTGTATCCCTACTGGTTATTCCAGGCCTAGGGACTCTTCTGTCAGCAGATGAATCCTTGCAGAATTGGGTCCTTCCCTTCAAGGCAGCAGGTTCCCTTCTGGCCCAGGGTATATCTAAAACCTGTCACCTGGGAGCTCGGGCCTGGAATGGGGGCCTCATGACCCTGCCCCAGTGCCCTATCTTAGTGTGGCTGAGCTGGTGTCCAAGGTGCAAGACAAAATCTTTTTTCGTCTTCACTGTCCTTTCCTTACGCAGAAGGAATAAGTCACTTTCATTGCTGGGAGCTGCACTGCCTGAGGCTGGAGACGAGGGGGTGCAAGCACTCACTTAGCTGCCCCAGTTTGTGTCTCCCTAGGTCATGTGCCACACTAGTACACTGAATGTAAGCCCAGCTCAGCATTAGGAGTTACTGAGGAATTTCAGTCCTTATGTCCTAGACTGTCTTTCAGATTTATCTAGGACCCCAGAGCACTTTGGCCCAAGATGAGGAGGTTTGCTGAGAAACTCAAGTTCTGACCACTGGGACAGGCAATTTCTCTCTGGCTAGGTCTGGTCCAAATGCTCCCTCTGTGTGTGTGCTGGCCGAGCCCAGCACAGCTTTGCTCTCCACTGTGACACAGCAGCACTGAGTTCAATGTAAAGATCCTCAGTCACTGCACTCTCCCACCCGCAAGTACACGGACTCTTTCTCTGCATCTTATGGCCACTGCCAGGGGCTGGAGTAGGGGTGGAACCAGTGATGCAATATTGTCTCTCCGGCCCTCTTCAATTCCTCTTTTAATGATGTGAAGTTAAAACCAGGTACTGATTGCTCACCTGGTTTTTAGTTCTCATGACAGTGCTTCTCTGTGTGTAGATAGTTGTTAAAATTTGGTGTTTCTACTTCTATTCTGTCATGTTGCTCTGTTCCTCTAGTTTTCTCAGCAATACATTCTGCTGTTGTTTATGGTTGTTGTCAGTAAAGACACAAATGTAGGTGAAAACGACAAAAGTACCTTGTATGTGTAAGCACTGTGCTACATGCACCTTATGTCCATAAAAAGAGGAGTATAGGTTAATAAAACCCAGTCCTCACGTCAAAGAAATGTTTCAGTATGGAGGAAGAGACCACCATATACACATAAAACCATGAAGTATAGACGTTAAACATGCAGAATCAGAAAGATATGGATTTATGTCCTGGCTCTGGTGAAGACTGCCTTTTTAACTTGGGCCAATATATTTCATATCTCTGAGCTTCCAGAATCTTTTTAACATACCACACAATGCTCCCAAACTTTTCCCGATTTCTTATTCAAAATTAAGAAACTGACATATTCATATAATAGATGAGTCAGTTTATAAACTACACTATATTATTTGTCAAATGATAAGTTGCTTACAAGATTCTACCTGAGGTTAGAGCATTTGAGAGAAAAGAAAGTAAAATCCAGAGGAAAGAATTTTAGGCATAGGTTTTCTGGTTCTTCTTTGATAAATAAAATTATCTAGTAAACAGCAAATAAACTTTAACTGCTATTGGTATAAAATTTAAATAGTTTGATCAAATCAAATATAGTACACATCTATCAATCTAAATATGTTTTAGCTTCCCTTTTGTTCTCTGTCTAAGCAATAGAAATATAATTTTGTTTCTTATAGCACCTACACAAAATCTAATCATATTTTCTGCATTAGGCTTTTAAAAAGCATCATTAAGTAGAAAGCTGAGATAAGAACCATTTAATGTTACTCTAACCCTGACGCTTGATTCTATTAAAAAGTGACAGAACAAAAAGAACTGGTCAGACTAGCCCATCTGATCTTGTCAGCAACAAAGGCAATTTAAAATTACCAAAGGAATGCCCCAATTGAAACCATTTTAAAGTGACTCAACTCTATTTTATTTCTTAAGAGCAATTCCTAGCATTTCAATCGTTTTCTGCTTAAAATTGTTTTATATCACATTAACACAAGATCTTCATTGGAACAATCAATATTATCAATCAAATTTAATTTATGATTCCCATAAGTGTAGAATTTCTTTTTTCCCCACTTTTAACACATGACTGAAGTTTTAATTTTTAAAAATATTTACTCTTCTTTATCTATCAGTATATTACCTAAAACTATGTTTTTTAAAAGTTCCTTTTTAAACCTGAGATAAATATTTTTGTGAAACAAAAGGAAATAGGAAAAGGAAGATGTATTTCAAAAGGAGAACACAAAAAGCATGGTTTCCTTCTTTTTATTTTGATTAAAAATTATCTCAATGAAAAATTTTCATTACCTGATATCTTCGACAAAAAAAATTACTTGAAATATTATTTTTAGACTATTTCTATTCATAACACATTTTTTCTCCCCTGCACATTCATAAGGATGTCACGGAACAGATGAGGCAAAGATCAACAAATATAAAATTAATGACTAGAGGGACTTGTTGAAGAATACAAAACTACAGCTAGATGGGAATAAGTTCAAGTTTTCTATAGCACTGTAGGGTAACTATAGTTAATAATAATATGTAGTTTCAAATAGCTAGAGGACGGATATTGAATGTCCCCAAAACAAAGAAATGATAAGTGTTTGAGATGATGGATAAGCTAACTACCTTGATCTGATCACTATACATTATAAGTATTGAAGCATTGCTATGTGCTATGTACTCCACGAATATGTACAATTATTATTAGTGAATTTAAAAAAATAAAATTTTAAAAGATATTTGCATGTTCACCTGTTGATATCCACTCTGTTCTTAAAATAAAAATCATGAACTATTAATAATGATCATTTAAAAATAAGGGCATAAGAAAGTTGGCAGTAAAAAAAGAAAATAAAAATAGAGGCTTTACTATCATCACACCCTCAATGGAATCCAAAAATTCATAAGAATGTGAAACTTGAGATCATGATGTTAAGTGAAATAAGCCAGGCACAGAAAGACAAACATCACATGTTCTCATTTATTTGTGGGATCTAAAAATAAAAATATTTAGACTCATGGACATAAAGATTAGAAGAGTGGTTACAAGAGGTTGGGAAGGTAGTGGGGGTGCCATTGTGGGGGGTGGGAATGGTTAATGGATTAAAAAAATAGAAAGAATGAATAAGATCTGCTATTTGATAGCACAACAGGGTAACTATAGTCAATAATTTAATTGTACATTTTAAAATAATTAAAAGAGTGCAATTGAATTGTTTATAATACAAACAATAAATCCTTGAGGAGATGGATACCCTATTCTCCATGATGTACTTATTTCACATTGTACATCTGTATCAAAATATCTCATGTACCCCCCCCCCATAAATATATATACTTACTATGGACCCTTAAAAATAAATTAAAACAAAAAAATTAAACCAAAAAATTTTAAAGAATACATTTTATGAAGACAAATATTAAACCCAGGGAAATAAATAATGTATAAGCTATTCTGGGAAATTTAGTTAACTTTTGCTATTGAAAAATAAAATGCACGATTTGTAGAACATAAACTTAACTCAATAACTGATGATAACAAGTAAAATTTTAACTGAACAGTTAAAGTAGGACAAGGTCTACATTTATCAGGAAAAGAATGAAGACACTGAATAAATTCAGACTTCAGATTATTGTAAATTTTAAATGTAAAAAAACATTTAACTAGAGTGTATTGTTTCACAGTATTCTACTCTATCACAGTATAAAACAAAGAATATATGAAACTTTTTAAAAATTATCAAAATATAGGAAAAGAGGAAGGAAGCAAAATAAATGGTAAGCAGCAAACACAAACCATGAATAAAGGAATAAATTAAAATTTATTAGTAAAAAATATAAATGCATTAAACTCATTTATAAAAACAACTTCAAATTAAATTTGAAAATCAATATAACAAGCAAAAGAAGAAAACAGAAACATATATATATATATATATATATAAACAAAGGAACACATAAAACTACATTGAAAAATGGAAAATAATGAGATGACAAAAATCTACACGAGGCAAAAAATATGGGTAAAAAACCCTGGTATAGCAAAAATAATATCAGATTAAATAGAACCCAAGAAAAGCATCAGTTATAAAAATAATGAGAAGCCATAAACAAACAACTGTAAAAAGAGAGAATTTAGAACAGATAATATACGTCATGTATTTCTTTAATTCCAAATTTTATTTGATACAGAAGGTACCTGTGCAGATATGTTACATGGGTATATTGTGCAATGCTATGGTTTGAGGTACAGATTCCACCACCCATGTAGTAAATATTGTACCCAATAGGTAATTCATTCACTTACCAGCCCCGAATCTAGTAGCCTGAAATATCTACTATCCCCATGTTTTCATCTATGTGTGCTCAATGTTTAGCTGCCACTTATAGGTGAGAAGATGTGATACTTGGTTTTCTGTTTCATCATTAATTCTTAGGATAATGGCCTTCAGTTGCTTCTGTGTTGCTTCAAAGGAGACAATTTTGTTCTTTTGTTAAGTCTGTGTGGTAGTTCATGGTGTATATGTACCATATTTTCTTTATACAACCTACGATTTATAGGCACGTAGGTTGATTCCCTATCTTTGCTATTGTGAATAGTGCTGTGATGAACATAGGAGTGCGTATGTCTTTTTGGTAGAATGACTTATATTCCTTTGGGTATATAGCTAGTAATGAGATTGCTGGGTTAAACTGTAGCTCTGTTGTAAGTTGTTTGAGAAATAGATTATTGAAACACAGTTCCCTTTTCAAGGAACTGATAGCTAGTAAGCAGGACACTTCACATACATCTTTGGAAGGAGTAGGGATGGAAGAGATAGCATGAAGCACTTAGACATATGAAAACACAACTATGGCATCTACCATGAATTGTGAAAATTTGGAGAGGAGGGTGGAATGTCAAAAATTAGGTAAGGAGACTGTGTAGACAGAAGAGTCCAGGTGGAATTTTACTTTTCTTCTGAGAAAATAGGGAAAAAATGAGAATATTTACATAGGAAGGATACAGTTTAGTTTGTACTTTAGAAAAATTATGTGATTTCAATGAGGAGAATAGAAACTAGAAGACACTAAAAAAATAGGCTAGGTTGTGCAGTAATCAATGTTAGAGATGAAGACTAGGATGAATCTGATAATACTGGTAAGTTCATTTGAAAATAGAAGTTCAAGGAAATACTAATCCCAATGTCTCCAGACAATGACAATGGAAAGTTTACATTTACTCATAATTTCAAAAGTTACAAGTTTTGTGACTTGTATTATGTGATAGTTTGTCACCTTACAGTGCTTTCTCATATACAGACATGTTTGACATATTTTTTTCTGATAAGACTTGTGTCTATAACATCTTGACATCTCCCCAATGTGTTAGTACAAGAACAGTTAGAGAATAATGCATCAACTGAGCATTCTTATCAGAGTTTAATGTTGCATAATGTTATAGAATGAGATAGTTCTAATATTTAAAAATGTATAGCTTCTTGCAAATACTGATGCACATAAGTATTTAGGACTAACACTACAGATAATTCTTGTGTCATAGAAATTATATATTCATACGTGTATACATATATATATACACACATATAAATAACCATATAGTAAAATATAGTGATAAGTTCTGAATAGTGAAATTTCCTGATTCATACCTCATGAGGTAGAATTTATTGTAATGGATGTCACTGAACATTATTATAAAAATATCATAACTGAGAAAAGTCATTCATACACATAGTAGTCCTCTAGAGTAAGCCTAAATCAATATTGATGTTGACATAAAGAGATATTAATAATGAATATTATGTCAAAGATGCATGTCAAAGATAGCAAAATAAATAATTCAGAGGACGCCAAGACAATTTTTATATCAGTTACCTACCAGAAATATGACACTTAACTGCCATTTCATAACAATTAAAATATATGATGTAATCTTACAAATATCTGTGTCTTAGGAAGTGAAGGCCATGTCATTTTCGGAGATATATTCTGAAAAATAAAGATAAGAAAATATTGCATAGACAACATCTCAAACCTGTTTCTTTTAGTACATTTTTACTGTCATTACCCTAGTAGAAGTCGACGTCATTTCTTACCTAAACACCCAAAACAGCTTTCTCAAATAAATGGCCCCACCACTACTTCAAAGATTAATTTTGAGCTACTTAAAATAATTTGTAATGGCTTTCATAAAATTGTGTATAAGTGTTTATTTCACTTTTGCTTTTTCTTTTGTCTCAGTATTTTGATAGATTTATTGACATAAAATTGATATATAGTAAACTATGTACATTTAAAGTCATTAGGTTTTACATATGTACACCAACTTGGAATCATAACTATAGTTAATACAATTATCAAATTTGTCATTCCCCAAAGTATCTCTTTCCCTCTCCCTCTCACCCCTCCTTGTACCACACTCCCTGTCCTTATACATGTTTTCTGTCACTATAAATTAGTTTGCAGTTTTTAGAATTTTAAAAATATAATTATATACTATGTATTTTTTTATTTGTCTTTTTTTTGAGATGGAGTCTCATTCTGTTGCCGAGATTGGAGTGCAGTGGTGTGATCTCGGCTCACTGCATCCTCCGCCTCCTGAGGTCAAGTGATTCTCCTGCCTCAACCTCCTGGAAGTTCCTACCTGGAAATACAGGTGCGTGCCACCAGGATCATCTAATTTTTGTATTTTTTAGTAGAGACACGGTTTCACCATGTTGGCTAGGCTGGTCTCGAACTCCTGACCTCAGGTGATCCACCCGCCTCGGCCTCCCAAAGTACTGAGCTTACAGGTGTGAGCCACCACGCCTGGCCCTATATACTGTATTTTTTGTCCTACCTTTTTAGCTCACTGTAATTATGTTAAGACTCGGCTCTGTAGTTGCATCTAATTCAATAATTTATTTTATTGATGCATATTATTCTATTGTATGAATATATCACAATATGTTTATCCATTCAGCCGCTTATGGATATTTAGATTGTTTCCAGTTTGGGCTATGAATAAAGCTTTTATCAATATTTGCTTAAAAGTCTGTTTGTGGATATAAAGAACTCAAATCAAGTAAAAAGAAAACAAATAACGAAAATTAAAAGTGAGCAAATGACTCGAATAGACATTTCTCAACCTAACTGTCCGTTAAGGAATGAATGGATAAAGAAAATGTGGCATAAACACAGTGGAATACTATTCAGCCTTAAAAATAGAAGGAAATCCTGTCATTTGCCAAAACATGGATGAACTTGGAAGGCATCACGTTCAGTAAAATAAGCCAGGCATAGAGAGACAAATACTGCCGTATGTAAAATCTAAAAAAAGATGAACTCATAGAAGTAGAGAGTAGAATGATGCATACCAGGGGCTGCAGGGAAAGAGGGGCTTGGTAAGATGTTGGCCAAAACATACAAAATTTCAGTTAGACAGAAGGAGTAAGTTCAAGAGATCCATTATACAATATGGTGACTATAATTAATAGCAATGTATTATATACTTGAAAATTACTAAGCAAATGAATGTTAAAAGTTCTCACCACAAAAACAAATAAGTATGTGAGGTGATATGTTAATTAGCTTACTTTAGCCATTTTACAATGTATACATATATCAAAATATTATATTGTACAACATAAATATATACAATTATAATTATCAATTTAAAAATAAACTTAAAATCTTTGTGTAGACACATGTTTTTATTCATTTTGGATAAATGGCTAGGTGCGAAATGGCTGTGTTACATGATAAATGCATATTTCATATTTTCAAAAAACTGCCAAACTGTTTTCCAAATGTTTGTATCATTTGATATTTCAACCAAATTGTTGTTCTAGTTGTTCCTTGTAAGTTTTCCAGGCACTTTGGTTGAAAAAAATTAGGTATGCAATGAAGTTGTTTTTCTATAACTCGGCTGAATTTCTAGATATCAATGATCCATTATGATAGGGAAAAGTTAATATATTTATTTTTAGGCAAATTCAGTGAAATTACTAGTCATTCAATATTTTAATTATGTTCAAAGGAAGTCAATTATGAATTTAATCTCAGCATATTCAGAAAGCTGCCTTTTCTCTTGGAATGCACTTAAGTTCCAAGGAGTCTTACATACATCCAGGCATGAGCTGAGTGTGGAGTGCAAATTGGGGTGAACGGCATCTCTTACTTTGTGATATGACGATGTATAATTTTCCTCCTTTTGGTTTGTGTTTGGCCATTATGATATAAGCATTGGCACTGAACCCTTCTTGCAGACAACAAAATGATCCAAGCCTTGACATGTTCAAGGATTTGCATTCTGATTTTTCCTTATACCGACCACAGCCTCCTCCATAAAGTACAACAGTTCTCTCTTAACCACTTCCATAATGAGACAGAGGTACAGCAGTCTTCTCTCAACTACTTTCATACTGAAATTGGGGTTTTATAGGTATATGGTTGTTCTGGTACCTGAACAATGATGCATCCTGCAGAGCCATTTCCTTGAACTTTTCACTCAGTTACTGCTACTCTGCCATTTGCTGCCTGTTGGATACAAAGTTTCTCTATCATATTACAATCTCTTGAGCTACACTCCAGGAAGCCAGACATAGATTTCCTCTACTATACTGCAGTCACCCAAAATGCAAGCATTCTTATCACCATCTAGTTGGGATGAGCCTAGCAAAAAGGGTAAAGAATATGAGGGTGCTCTGCTGCTCTTCTTTTTCTATTCATTTCCCACCTTTTTTCCATTTGATGTTATCTTAGAACAAGAAAACTCTCTTTTTCATCATAGTACCATTTCATTGGATGTGTTATTCATTGTATGCAATTTATGCTAAGGCTTTAGGATAACTTTGTCTGCTCTAATTTAAGTATTTTACAAAATTTCTTTGTTCTTTATCTACCCTATGGTAAATATTTTCTCTTTAAAAGAAAAAAAGACCATTGACTCAGTGCCAAGTGTTACACATCAAATGAAAGACTGAAAATATAAATCCATTATTAAAATGTTAAAATAGTAGCCCACCGCAGTTCTAACAGTGGTGACTATTTGGGCTTATGCCAAAGGACATACTCTTATGTGGGACTTTATACCCTCCCACAAATGAGTATGTCCCAGTTATCTGCTAGACCTAGATATCTGCTGTAAATTAGTTTTTTCAGAATGGAAAATCATTCATATGAACATTACAATACTGTGTTACTAATTGCTAGTAGGGACCCCTTACTTGTATAACCATTCTAAATGGGGAACAGGTTACTATTGTCAAAGACAAACCAAGCCAGACTCTAGTTAAAGTTGTAAGGTCAGATTTAATCAGTAATATACTACTGCAAAAGGGAAAACAAAAAGTTCAGCATGAAATAAACTGAATTTCTATTTGTACAGAGGTGGCCAATTTTTAAAAGGTGAAATGAGAGATTAGCAGCACAGGCTAGGGAGGCTGAATCAAGGTTCAGTAGAGTCAGGGAAGTGAAAAATTACAAAAAGCAGGAGGGAAGTGAAGAGTCACGCAAAACCCATCAGAAGTTAGCTTCTTCTCCTCCCACAGAAACTGGGAGAAAGGGGTGCTATCTTCAGCTGCTGGCTGAAGCAAACAGTAATTTATTTTGTCAAAAATACAGGATGTCATTTCATTTATTTGTGTTTGCTTTAATTTCCTTCATCATTATTTTATCGTTCTCAGAGTTCAAGTCTTCCACCTCCTTGGTCAAGTTTATACCTAAATATTTTATTGTTCTTGATGCTATTATAAGTGGGATTGTTTTCTTAATTTTCTTTTCAGATAGTTTCTTGATAGCACAAAGAAACACAACTAATTTTTGTATGTTGGTTTTTAATCCCGCAACTTTGCAGATAATGTGATCATGTGCATATATAAACAAACCTCTAAAAACTACACAGAAAAACTGTTAGAACTAACAAATAAATTTAGCATATGTAATTTTACATTTTCTTCTCTCATATTTGGATGCTTTTTATTTCTTTGTCTTGCTTAATTTCTCTGGCTAAGACTTTAAGTTCTATGTTAAACAGATGTAGTGATGTAGTCACCCATATCCTGTCCCAGATCTTAGTGGAAAAGCTTTCAGTTTTTCACCATTGAATATGATGTTAGCTGTGTGCTTGTCATACATGGTACTGACATAAAAATAGACACATAGGAAACAGAAAAAGGAGAGCCCAGAAATAAACAAAAGCACATACAGTCAACTGATCTTCAAGAAGTGTGTCAAGAACACATAATAAGGACAGGAAGATCTCTTCAACAAATGGTGTTGGGAAAACTGGACAGCCACATGCAAAAGAGTGAAATTGGACTCTTATCTTACACCACACACAAAAATCAATTCCAAATGGATGAAAGACTTAAACTCAAGACAACTTAAGACCTGAAACTAAAACTCCTTGAAGAAAACATAGGGGGAAACATTTTTGACATTGGTCTTAGCAATAATATATTGGGTTTGTCCCAAAATCATCGGCAACAAAATTTAAAAAATAGACAAGTGAAACTACATCACAATAAAAAGCTCTGTACAGGAAAAAAATAATAACCAACAGAGTGAAAAGACTACCTATAAAATGAGAGAAAATATTTGCAAATCATTTATCTGATACAGGGTTAATATTCAACATATGTAAGAATCTTCTACAACTCAATAGCAGAAAACAAATATCCTGACTTAAACACGAGAAAAGACATAAATAAACATTTCTCCAAAGAAGACATACAAATGGCCACAAGGTTTATGAAAGCATGCTCAACATTGCTAATCATTAGGGAAATTCAAACCATAACCAAAGTGAGATATTACCTTATATCTTTTAGAATGACTATCATCAGTGTATTCATTAGTTTTCACACTGCTGATAAAGACATATCCGAGACTCGGAAGTAAAAGAGATTTAATTGCACTTAGAGTTCCACATGGCTGGGGAGGCCTCAGGATCATGGCGGGAGGCCTACATGGTGCTGGCAGGAGAAAATGAGGAGTAAGCTAAAGCAGAAACCTCGGATAAACCCATCAGATCTTGTTAGACTTATTCACTATCATGCGAATGGCATGGGAAAGAGCAGCCCTCATGATTCAATTATCTCCCACTGGGTACCTCCCACGACACGTGGGAATTCTGGGAGACACAATCCAAGTTGAAATTCGGGTGGGGGCACAGTCTAACTACATCATTCTGCCCCTGCTTCCCACCTCCAAATCTCATGTCCTCACAGTTCAAAACCAATCATGCCTTTCCAACAGTCCCCAGAGTCTTAACTCATTTTAGTATTAACTCAAAAGTCCATAGACCAAAGTCTTATCTGAGACAAAACAAGTCCCTTCCACCTATGAGCCTGTAAAATCAAAAGCACGTTAGTTATTTCCTAGATACGATGGGGGTACAGACATTGGGTAAATATAGCCATTCCAAATGGAGAAATTAGCCAAAACAAAGGGGCTACAGGCCCCATGCAAATCTGAAATCCAGCAGGGCAGTAAAATCTTAAAGGTCCAAAATGATCTCCTTTGACTCCATGTCTCATATCCGGTCACACTGTTGCAAGAGGTGGGTTTCCATGGTCTTGGGCAGCTCTGCCCCGGTGGCTTTGCAGGGTAAAGCCTCCCTCCCGGCTGCTTTCACAGTCTGGCATTGAGTGTCTGTGGCTCTTTCAGGTGCATGGTGCAAGGTGTTGGTGGATCTATCATTCTGGGGTCTGGAGGATGGTAGCCCTCTTCTCACAGCGCCACTAGGTGATGCCCCAGTAGGGACTCCGTGTGGTGGCTCCAACCCCACATTTTCCTTCTGCATTGCCCTAGCGGAGGTTCTCCGTGAGGGCCCCGCACCCTACAGCAAACTTTTGCCTGGGCATCCAGGCATTTCCATACATCTTCTGAAATCTAGGTGGAGGTTCCCAAACCTCAATTTTTGATTTTTGTGCACCCACAGGCTCAATACCACGTGGAAGCTGCCAAAGCTTGGGGCTTACACCCTCTAAAGGCACAGCCTGAGCTGTACATTGGCCCCTTTCAGCCAAGGCTGGAACAGCTGGGACACAGGGTACCAAGACACTAGGCTGCACACAGCACAGGGACCCTGGACCCGGCCAACAAAACTATTTTTTTCCTCCTGGGCCTCTGGGACTTTGATAGGAGGGGCTGCCATGAAGGTATCTGACGTGGCCTAAAGATATTTTTCCTATGTTCTTGGGTATTAACATTTGCCCCCTTGCTACTTATCCAAATTTCTGCAGCTGGCTTGAATTTCTCTCCTAGAAAATGGGTTTTTTTTTCCTATTGCATAGTCAGGCTGCAAGTTTTCCAAACTTTTATATTCTGCTTCTCATATAAAACTGAATGCCTTTAATAGCACCCAAATCAGATCTTGAATGCTTTGCTGCTCAGAAATTTCTTCTGCCAGATACCCCAAATAATCTTCCTCAAGTTCAAAGTTCCACAAATCTCTAGGGCAAGGGCAAAATACTGCCAGTCTGTTTGCTAAAACATAACAAGAGTCACTTTTGCTCCAGTTCCCAACAAGTTCCTCATTTCCATTTGAGACCACCTCAGCCTGGATTTTATTGTCCATATCGCTATCAGCATTTTGGGCAAAGCCATTCAACAAGTCCCTAGGAAGTTCCAAATATTTCCACATTTTCCTCTCTTCTTCTGAGCCCTACCAAACTGTTCCAACCTCTGCCTGTTACCCAGTTCCAAAGTTGCTTCCACATTTTCAGGTATCTTTTCAGCAACACCCAACCCCACTCTACTGATACCAGTTTACTGTATTAGTTTGTTTTCATGCTGCTGATAAAGACATATCTGAGACTGGGAAGTAAAAGAGGTTTCATTGGACTTACATTCCCACACAGCTGGGGAGGCTTCAGAATCATGGTGTGAGGTGAAGGGCACTTCTTACATGGTGGCAGCAAGATAAAATGAGGAGGAAGCAAAAGTGGAAACTCCTGATAAGCCCGTCAGATCTCATGAGACTTATTCACTGTCATGAGAATAGCACAGGAAAGACTGGCCACATGATTCAATTGCCTCCCACTAGGTCCCTCCCATAACACGTGGGAATTCTGGCAGATACAATTCAAGTTAAGATTTGGGTGGGGGCACAGCCAAACCGTATCAGTCATCGTCATCAAAGAAACAGGGTAAATATTGGTGAACATGTAGAGATATTAGAATCCTTACACACTATTGGTGGGGATGCAGAATGGTACAGCCACAATAAAACCTCTGCAGTATGGAAGTTCCTAAAAAATTTATAAATAGAGATATCATATGATTCAACAATCCTACCCCCTGTATATATCAAAAAATATTTAAATCAATATGTTGAAGAACTGTCTGCACTCCCATGGTCACTGCAGCATTATTCACAATAGACAAGATACAGAGACAAATGCCTATTGAAAGACGAATTGATAAAGAAAATGTGACATATGCAACTCCTACCATTTACCCCAATGTATATGAGCCTACAGAACATTAGGTTAAGTGAAATAAGCCAGTCACAGATGAACAAATACTGCATGATTCCACTCATATAAAGTATCTAAAGTAGTTAAAACTCATAGAAGCAGAGAATAGAATGATGGTTGCCAAGCACTGGGGGACGAAGGAAAAGGAGAATTGTTTGCTCAATGGTTATAAAGTTTTAATTATGCAAGATGAAAAAAGGTCTAGAAATCTGCATTACAACACGGTATCTAGAGTTAAAAATACAATATTGTACATTTTAAAATACATTAAGAAAAAAGATCTCATGTTAAGTGTTCTTACTACCAAACAAAATTTAAACAAAAAATAAAAGAAAATTTTTGAAAGTAATGGATATGTTTAGTAACTTGATTGGGGTGATGGTATCGTAAGTGTATACATATCTTCAAATTCACCAAAATGTGTACATTAAACATGTGCATTTTTGTTTGTTTGTTTTATTTTGAGACAGAGTCTCACTCTGTCACCCAGGGTGGAGTGCAGTGGCACGATCTTGGCTCACTGCAACCTCCGCCTCCTGGGTTCAAGCGATGCTCCTGCCTCAGCCTCCTGAGTAGTTGGGATTACAGGCATGTGCCACCATGCCCAGCTAAACATGTGCAATTTTGTGTATCAATTATACGTCAGTAAAGCTTTAAAGAAAATCTATCGTAGTCTTTTATTTCAGTCTTAATTGGCCAAGGTTGAGGTCTAGTTGAGAATCAGGTTCAAAGGAGCCTGGCTAGGGTTTGGTAAAGAAGAGATTTTCTTTCTATATAAGAACCATATAATCCTCAGTTAAAAGAGCTTTGTGGAGTTTCAGTAATGATATGTGAGCCAATATCTTTACCTAAACTAAAGTCTTCATTGGCTGGAACCTGGTGGAAATCTCTATATGCTACTTCTGCCCATACCTCTATCCATGTTTGAAAATTAACCCTGGTATCTAGGCTCTTCTAGGACTGGAAAAGCCCCATTGGCCCCTTTCTGCTTCCTGTGTTTCCTCAAGTTAGCCTGCGTTTTTACATTACTTGCAGGATGTTCGTTACTAATAAATTTTTATGTTTACTACAAACAAAGCAGAAAAAAAGATGCTTCCACATCTCCCAGTAGTCAATGTTTTCCAGGGTAAGCAGTATTCTTTCTAGCTTAGTTCTGGGGTCATGACTCTGCCGATACAGTTATCAGTCTGTCTCCTCAAGTCTTAGGTAATCCATGCTTGATTTGTTCTTAATTCTCACAGAAGAGGTTCCATTATTTGAGATAACCCATTTTTGAGATGAATCTTCTCAGCTGCAATAGCCTCTGGTCTACATCCCTACCTTCTGCTTATCACCCTGTATCTACCCTTTCGGATTCACTCCTGTAATTTTCTAGGCATATTTTCAAAATCAACAATGGTTTCTAAGACTGTCGTATCTCTGCACAACTAGCTCAAGATAACTTGACTTTGTAACTGTGGTCTAGCATGACCTTGGTGTAGATACATACTGCAGGACTATTCAGCCATGGACACATGTTGTATATATTGGGTGTGTGTGTGTGTGTGTGTGTGTGTGTGTGTGTGTATATATATATATATATAAAATAGATACGATAGTCCTCATGATCTAACTATGTAATAAATAACATGACACACACACACCTAAATTTCTTATTCCCAAAATTCAGTGTAATTTCTAGCTCTCGAATACATGTTCTTTCTGCTTCATAACAGAAAACTAATAATCCAGCTATTTCCATTTACCTGCAGTCAAATTAATTTAAGTATTATTTTTGGTTTAGCTATTATAATAACGTAAAAAGAACAAAATTATAATTATTCAGAAGGTATTTGTTTTCCATTAATGCCATTAATGTCTAAATTATAGAAAACTTACATGTGAAGAATTTTCACATTCACTGCCTTATTTAATATCTATTATCTTTGGTGAGGTAGATATGAACTTTATAGATATTTTATTTTCTTACCATTGTTAATATCAGAAGTTGACTATGATATCAGAAGTGAACTATGTACCCTATATCTCACCCACTGAATCAATTATAGAACCACACAGTCTCCCAGCTGTACTAGATGCCCTTTTATTCATTCACATTCCAGTTATTATAGTTTAGATGAAATGCATTTGGTCCTGCTGCTTCTGGAATCTAGGACAGTGGAAATGTGAATTCTATCGTCTTAAGCAAGTTCACTCACTGTCCCGCCTTTCAATTGCAGTTTTAGAATATAAGCGAGGAGAACAAGATAATATCTAAATGGGCTTCAAACTCAACATTCTATGATTCTATCTACTTTAGCCAAAAAAGAGCATTAGTAAATGTGATACAAGTGGGAGTATATTTTATTCTGTGTTTTCATGTAACAGCATTTACAAATTGGCTTTTGAGGGAGATGAACAGAAATGAAAGAATAACTTTTAACCAGAGATAAAAGAAATACAACTGCCAATGCATATGTATACTTACATACAGATTAAATTTGTAAGTAGAAGGAAACTGTGGGAGTTAAACAGTCAGAGAGAAACCAAACAGGAGAAATGAAGGAAATATTAGCAATGGTGATCATGGGACAAAAACATAGGCAGAAATCAGGAGGCTTAAGAAAAACAAGCAAATTGATACAGACTGTAATCACTATTTTAAGAAAATGTGAGAGACAACAATTTGCAAAAAATTATATACCATGAATAAGGAAGACCTGGATGACAAACAAAATTTTTACACAGTGAGAGCTTTAATGATAAGGGATTCTATAAGTATGGAAATGAATGGCTGTGCAAAATACCACATACAATATGGTTCTACATTTTAAATTTGAAGGTAATTCTTAGAATCATAAGATTAATTTTTACAATTGTTATTACAAGCTATGAACAACTCAAAGATAAACAAACTTCCAACAAGAAAGATGTCACCTAATTTTTATGATTATATGCAAGTCAAAGTTAACTCAAAGTTTTTATGGCATCTTGAATTCTTTCTGTCAAGGGCATAAACAGGACAATCACAATAACAGAAATATGAAACTATTTTCTTATTGGGAAACAGTGTATATAAGAGACTAAGGTATGGAATTTGTTAGCCTTCCTGTATGCATTCAGTTGTGTAAAATATTCCCTGACAAAGATTTACTAAAAAAAACCTAAATCACACAATACTTATGACACTGAAATATTTCTTTATTTAAAAAAAAAAAAAAAAAAAAAAAACTTGTACTGCAAAGACTCTCTGATTTTGTTCTTTACTTCACAGGACTACCGTTCCCAAAGAGAGGTACACAGTTAGGGTCATGTTACATGTGTCTAAGAAAACCCTTTGAGGGCAATATGTTACTATTTCAGATTTCAAGTTTTCCTCCAATTCCATGAAAAATGCACAATGTATATATACACTAAGCAGTTTTATTTGCACTGAGAATGAATAAATTTACATTCCCAGAGATCCTTAAAGAAGAAGAAATATAAAGTCTCAGTTTTCAAAGGTCTTCGCTAGATAAGTAAAAATATAAAAGAGTATTTTGAAAATTATGAACAACTAAAAGAACAATACTCACTAAAATTGTTTGCAAATGACATTTTGCGAAGCCTTAGGATGTGTCATAGATGTCTTCAGGGTCAGCACATGGGAAGAAGTAATAAAGGAGCAGGAAGTCTTCTTAACTACCTCTCATCTTTTACCAAAACAGGTACACTTTAAACGTTTATATGTTAAAATTCTGATAAAGATTTTATTAATGAAAGATCTCACAATTAAAAAGTTTAAAAATCACTTAAATAGAACAAACTCCTCATTTTTTTTCAATATTTTATTATGAAAAACTTCAAATATAAAGAAAAATTGAGAGAATTTTATAGTGAATATCCATATACCCTCTATTGAAATTCCTTTTACATACATTTACTTTTGGCCCAGTTCTGTCATTGTATTTAGAGTATTTCTCTTTTTTTCTTATAGATAGCGTATGGTTCAGTCTTTTTTTTTTTTTTTCCATTCAATGATCTCTACCTTTTGAGTGACTAGTAGTTGGACATAGTTATACCATTATCCTATTGTTTTCTATTTGTTGCTCCTAGATTTTTTTGTCCAATTCTCCTTTCCTGCCTTTTTGATTAAATAAATATATATTGTAAATTCAATTTATCTATTAGCTCTTCAGCTATACTTCTTTGCTTTATTTTAAGCGGTTGTTCTATTAATGTATACATTACAATACATCCTTAAATTTTTGCAATTTGTTTAGAGTTAATACTGCAACACTTCACATAATTTATAGAAATCTTACAATCATATATATTCAAGATATGATATATATCCTTCAATCCTTTATGCTATACTTATCGTAAGTGTTACATCTACATATACTATAAACTCCTCAATATGTTACTTTGAACATTAATATGAATTTTCAAGAAATTCAGTGGGATATTTATTTTTTATACATTTTAACTTTTTAAACTAATATTTAACTGTTTCATTAAACATTAACTATTTTAACTTATTTATCATTTCTAATGATGTTTATTTCTTCCTTGAGGTCCAACTTTCATCTGATCTCATTTCCCTTCAGTCTAAATAACTTCCTTTACTATTTCTTGTAATGCAGGTCTATTAGCAACGTATTCTATTAGTTCCCTTTCCTGGAACACCTTTATTTCGTTTCTATTCTTCCAGGACATTTTCAATGTATATTGAATTCTGGATTGACAATTGTCGTTTTTGTTTTAATTTCATGAATCACTTTCAAGACATCATTCCACTGTCTCTGGCACCCATTATTTCTCAAAAAAATTCAGGAGAATTTAAGATATTATTGCTTTGTAAGTTATATTTTCATCTTTTATGACTCTTACCTTTTTAACCAGGTGGCTTATAGCCTATCTCAGAACGTAGAGTCTTGAGAGCAGCAAATTTTAGGTACTACCTTTAAATTATTCTGTCCTGAAATTTCTGTCTGAAAATTTGTAGTGTTAGAAAAAAAATTAACCTATGCGTTGGATTCAGCAAGTTCTCCTGAATAATTATTTTTACATTACCAGCAGAAGGGGTGAGAGGGTTATTTGGGGGCTTTCATTTATGTGACATCAAAAAGAAAAGCTTAAACTCTTTGTATATGCTAAGCAATACCACAGGTTTAGGGAAGTGTTCTAACACCAAATAAAGAGCAGTTACAAATCCTTTAGAACTCAGCACATAGGCCGGGCGTGGTGGCTCAAGCCTGTAATCCCACCACTTTGGGAGGCCAAGACGGGTGGATCATGAGGTCAGGAGATCGAGACCACCCGGGCTAACACGGTGAAACCCCGTCTCTATTAAAAAAAAAAAATACAAAAAACTAGCCGGGCGAGGTGGCGGGCGCCTGTAGTCCCAGCTACTCGGGAGGCTGAGGCAGGAGAATGGTGTGAACCTGGGAGGTGGAGCTTGCAGTGAGCTGAGATCCAGCCACTGCACTCCAGCCTGGGCGACAGAGTGAGACTGTCTCAAAAAAAAAAAAAAAAAAAACTCAGCACATACACTGAATTCTATCACTGAATTCTATCAGGAATCCTCTAGATACGCACAATCAAGTATTCTTGCACAAAATAGGTATGTACATTTTATCAATTTGAATGTTTTTTATTTCCCATATAGTTTAATATTTTTTTATGGTTAGTCGCCAACCTCTCAATCCTTTCTCACTTGACTACAATAACAGAGGCTTTTAAAGTGTACTTACCAGTTTCTGGAGAGTTGCTAAAGTACTCACTTTTGTGCACAAATTGGTTTTGGTGGTCACTTGCTGGCAGAGTTACTCAAGCCTAAACTCTATAGTTTTAGTCTCTCATCTATCTCTAGAGGCGCCCTTTTGAATTTTCTTTCTGTTGCCCCCACCACCACGTTTAATGGCCCATACGTGCTTGACATCCAAAGTGAGTAGGATTTAAACTACACCAATCAAACAAAATAAATAAAATTTCTATCTTGTTTTATGCACACATCATTGAGTCAAATCGGAGTCTAGTGTCAACTAACATGCTTTTCTATGACCTAACACTTTCTTTAATTCACTGGCTTTGCTCAAGTTTCCATGTTTGCTCAAGATTTCATATTCTGTCCTCACAGAGATTATTATTGAAAAGGGGAGACAGAAAAATATATGTGGACAAAATAATGACAAGCTATGATAATTGCCACAAAGTAAACATATAGAGAGTAAAAATATAAAGAATATATGTAATAGTCAGAAAACGTCTGTTTGAAAGTATAGCATTTAATCTGTGGCCCAAAAGAAGAGAAGTCAGGAGTGAGGGAAAAATCTTTGCCAGTATAAGAAGCAGATTTTGCAAAGACTCTGCAACAGAAAAGGTTTGATGTGTTTCAGAAATGAATATCAGAGAAGCCTGAAGGAGCAAGGAACAGGATGGTATCACATATGACAAAAAAAGTGTCAAGGGCTATAGTAATTGTTCCTTCCAGTTTTTGCTAAGGAATGTGTACCATGCTCTATGTATAACTGGAGAGTTGGGAGCAGAATATTGGCATGATTTAACTTAGATTTAAAATGAGAACGCTTCTTTTTGTGTAGAGAATGACTTCTTTCATTTATTCAACTAACAGACATTTACATTTTATTAGAAAATCTAGCAGTCATGAATAAAACACACACAAAAGTTCTCACAGAGCTTACATTCCAATGTGGTGAGAGAGACATTGTAAATAATCAAACAATGTACTTTTACATAATGATAAGTGCTATAAAGAAAATGGTTGTTATAACCAGAATAGAGGAATGTGTATGTGCAATTAATTTAATTGCTGGTTGAGAAAAAAAATCTTACTGGATGCATTAGTCTGTTCTCACACTGCTGTAAAGGACTACCTGAGACTGGGGGTAATTTATAAACAAAAGAGGTTTATTTGAATCACAGTTCTGCAGGCTTAACAGGAAGCATAAATGGGAGGCCTCAGGAAACTTACAATCACAGTGGAAGGCAAAGGGGAAGCAATCACCTTCTTCACATGGCAGCAGGAGAGAGAGAAAGAGCGCAAAGGGAAAGGTGCTACACACTTTTAAACAACCAGATTTCATGAGAACTCTATTGCAAGACAGTACTAGGGGGTGGTGCTAAACTATTAGAAATCACCCCCTACCAGGTCCCACCTTCAACACATGGGGATTACAATTCCACATGAGATTTGGGTGGGGACACAGAGACAAACCATACTATTTCACCCCTTGCCCCTCCTAAACCTCATGTCCTTTTCATATTTCAAAACATAATCATGCCTTCCTAACAGTCCTCCAAAGTCTAAATTCATTCCAGCATTAACCCAAAAGTCCAAGTGCAAAGTCTCTTCTAAGATAAGGAAAGTCCTTTCTGCCTATGAGCCTATAAAATCAAAAGCAAGTTAGTTACTTCCAAGGTACAATTGGGGACAGGCATTGGGTAAATGTTCCCATTCCAAAAGGGAGAAATTGGCCAAAACAAAGGGATGACAAGACCTTTACAAGTCTGAAACCCAGCAGGACAGTCATTAAAACTTTTAAAATAATATCTTTTGACTCTATGTGTCACATCCAGACCACACTGATGCAAAGGGTGGGCTCTCAAGACCTTGGGCAGCTCGACCCCTGTGGCTCTGCAGGGTGTAGCCCCTGTAGGTGCTTTCCTGGACTGGAATTGAGTGCCTATGGCTTTTCCAAGGGCATGGTTTGAGCTGTTGGTGAATCTACCCTTCTGGGGTCTGGAGGATGGTGGCCCTCTTCTCACGGCTCCACTAGGCAATGCCCCAGTAGGGGCTCTGTGTGGGGTCTCCAATCCCACATTTGTCCTCTGCACTGCCCTAGTAGAGGTTTTCCATTAGGTCTCTGCTCCTGCAGCAGACTTCTGCCTGGACATTTAGGTTTCCATACAGCCTCTAAAATCTAGGTGGAGGCTCCCAAACTCTTGCCTTCTGTGCGCTCACAGACCCAACACCATGTAGAAGCCTCCAAGGCAGGGGGCTTGCATCTTCTAAAGCAATGGCCCAAACTGTACCTTAACCCCTTTTAGCCACAGATAGAGCTGAAACAGCTGGGACAGAGTGCTGTGTCTTGAGGTTGCACAGAGCAGCGGGGCCCTAGGCCTGGCCCATGAAGCTACTTTTCCTTCCTAGGCCTCCAGGCCTCTGATGGGAGGGGCTGCCACAAATGTCTCTGAAATTCCTTCCGTCATTTTCCGCATCCACTTGGTAATTAACATTTGGCTCCTATTTATTTATACAAATTCCTGCAGCCTTGAATTCCTTCCCAGAAAATGAGTTTTTTCTTTTCTATCACATGGTCAGGCTGCAAATTTTTCAAAATTTTGCTCTGCTTCTCTTTCAAATATGTGTTCTCTTTGTTTATGCAAATAAGCATAGGCTTCTAGAAGCAGCTAGGCCATATCTTGAATGCTTTGCTGCTTAGAAATTTTTTCCACCAGATACCCTAAATTGCCTCTATCAAGTTCAAAGTTCTACAGATCTCTAGAGCAGGGGCACAATGCCACCAGTCTCTTTGTTAATGCATAGCAAGAGTGACCTTCACTCCAGTTCCCTATAACTTCCTCATCTCCATCTGAGACCTCCTCACCCTGGACTTCATTGTCTATATCACTGTCAGCATTTTGGTCAAAATCATTCAAAAGTCCTCCAGAAAGTTCCAAACTTTCCTACATCTCCCTGTCTTCTTCTGCACCCTCCAAACTTTTCTAACCTCTGCCCATTACCCCGTTCCAAAGTCACTTCCACATTTTCAGTTATCTTTATAGCAGTATCCTACTCACAATACCAATTTTCTGTATTAGTTTGTTCTCACACTGCTATAAAGAACTACCTGAGACTAGATAATTCATGAAGAAAAGAAGTTTGACTGACAGTTCTGCAGGCTTAACAGGGAGCATGACTGGGAGGCCTCAGGAAACTTACAATAATGCTGGAAGGCAAAAGGAAAGCAGGCACCTTCGTCATATGGCAGCAGAAGAGAGAAGCAGAGTGAAAGGGGTAGTGCTACATACTCTTAAACAATGAGATTTCCTGAGAAATCTATCACAAGATAGCACTAAGAGGATGGTGCTAAACCATTAGAAACCACCTCAACGATCTGATCATCTTTCACCAGGCCCCACCTTCAACACGTGGGGATTACAATTCTACATGAGATGTATGTGGATACACAGAGCCAAACCACATCACTGGAATTGTTTTTGATCTAAGACCTTAATAATAATAATAATAAAAAGACCCAGTCATTAAAATATCTAGAGGAAGAATGTTCAAAACAGAGAAAATGGCAAACACAAATGAAAAGGGAGAGATAAGCTTGATGTGCACTAGAAATACCTTGGTATACATCCACCAGAAATGTGTACATATGGTAACCAAAAGAAGTCTAAACATGCATTATTTGTGATAGCCTCAACTTGGAAACAAGTCAACAGTCTATCAGTACTAGATTATATTATAGAACATTGAAAAATATCATTACATACAACTATTTTTAGAGGAATTAAACAAATCAGACCTGTAGTAAAAATCTGAGAAAAAAATTCAGAAATGTCTTTAAAGGATGATAATATTAGTAGTAGTAGTATTCATATTAGAATCATCGTTTTTAAACCTATTCAATTTAGATTTCAAACTGTTATTAATATTCATCGAAATTTCATTAAACTTTCTAATTCAACTGAATATCATTACCAAAGGCAGTTTGTCTAGTACAGATTATCATCTTAGCAGTTTTCAATCCTGCAGGATTGGTTTGGTTCAACCACCACTGTCAAATAGAATTTTGTGTTGATGGAAATGGTCTGTATCTGTGTTGTCCAGAGTGGTAGCTAGTAGTTACATGAAGCTATTGAGCACGGAAATTTGGTTAGCATGACTGAGAAACTGAATTTTTATTTTAATACATTTTAGTAAATTATCATATTAAAATACAGAAACTACTGACATATTGAGACATTGTGGAAGCCCAATTTTTTAACTTAACATTTTATATTATGCTTTGAGACTTGTAGTAGCTTTATTTCTTTTGTGCTTTTATCTGTTCATCTCAGCATCTCTAAGCATAAGCCCTCAAACTTGCATTGGCCAAAGTGCAAATCTTTGAGTAACTACAGCATTTATGATTAACCAAATCATCTTTCAAATAAAATATCATTACTTCTATTTTAAGGTACTTTTAATGTTCTTATGAAGCTCTGATGATGGGGTAAGGGGAATATAAGGAAGAAAAGAGTTTACAGAAAACTTGTCAGAAATGTAGAAATCGTGTACTTGCCAGGCAATCATGCATATCGCAGAACTCCTGAATAGAAAGTAGAATGGAAAGAACTGGGACTTCCATGATAATAGAAAACATGGGTACTTTGATTTTTTTTCCTTAAATTCTAGTTCTATCTTCAAGACTAAGTAGTTTCTAGTGTGTGTATATATATATATCACATTCTTAGAAGATCAGAATATAAATAACTTTCAGGTATTGTTATTATATAAACACAAGTATGGATTCTATCCAAAATAAAATATTCTAGCAAACAGAAATACAACGTGAAATGACATGTTAATCTCAACTTAATTTCTAACCTTGCAGGCTCCAAACCTTGCTGATAATCACTCATTTGAAGGACTTGTTAAAAAAAAAAGTTTCTGTGACATACGTTAGACCAAATAAATTAGAATCGATTTATAATATCAATAATGATAGTAACAATGAATAAGAAGTATAGAAAATTGGCAAAGTAGGAATGGTCATCTATTCAAGAAATGTTTAAAAATATTTTCTTAATCAAATCAATTATATACTTTGTTATATTGAAGAAGATAATTGTTTGATAAAAGAGCTTATTCCAACTTTCTGATACTGATTTTTACACTCCTGTCGGTATCATCCAATCAACTGGATGACTTGATATTAAAGGCAATGATTGTCCTAAATATTATGTTGTCTTACAAGGCATAGTGACACCAGAACACATTACCAGTGTTGGTTTGAGTTTACTATTCAATGTAATCCATCAGAAGCATCAAAAATAAATTTTATTTATTGAGTAAATAAATACATACATTTAGTCTAAATTACATCCAGATATATTAAAAATCACATTCATATATTTATAGAAATAACATAAAAATTCCAGTTATTATTTTAAATATGCTACAAAAATATTTGGCAATGTAAAAAAAAAAACCTTGAGACAAAATGATACAAAATATACAATTCACACAGCTAAAAATCATAAAATTCTTTTTCATTTTTTTCATGTAGTATGTTGGTCATGAAGCCATTTATTTATGGAGAAGTTCCTGGTAACCTAAATAATTTTCACTGCATAAGGTTTCTAAGGATTTTAAGATTCTCAAACAAATTAAATAGCTGGTGAGACATTTTTATCTCCCAAATGATAGCTGGAATCAGGGAATTTTTTAGCAGCAGAATCTCATGCTCTTATGATAATTAATATGTTGTCCACGCTGCTGTGCATGACCCAGTATTGAAGTAACTCTTTATGCAGAAAAAGTTTGCTCTGCTCATTTGACCTACAGAGTAGAAAGAAATAGGAGGGGGAGTGAGAAAAAGGGAATATGAGATATACCAAAAATACATTCAGAACAAAAAAAGCATGTTTTAGATACTGGAATAAAATTGTGTATTGTGATGTGCCCTATGTTACTTTATTCGTAGTGTGAAAATGTTAAAATATATGCTTATTACCAAAGCCGTGATTTATCTATATTCAACCTAACATGAACAGTTTGATCAGCAACACAATTAACAGCAAAAGAAACAAAGCCTCAGTTCGAGAAGTGCTGATCTTTTTGGATGGTAATAGGAAAACCAGTGCTGTCTTCAGTAACTACACAACCAAGCAGAAGTCCGCTATTATATCCAGAACAACTATATATAAGGAAAAGTCTGCTGATAAAGGCTGAAAATATCTAAAGTGATGATAGATGTCTTTACATGTTTATCACATCGAGGAATTTTCTAAATTTTTACATAATTTAAACAGGTAGAATTAAAAGTGTTATATCTAAAATACAATAGTTTGATCATAGCTAAACTAATCATGTTGTTATTAACCATGTTGTTTCATTTTCATTTTTCTTAACATAATTCTGATTCCTACTTAAAATAATTGTAAATTAACAGTGAAAAGAAGACTTTAGATTTGTATAATGCTTCACAATTTACAAGACATTACTCATACATTATCTTATTTTATCCTCCCAACAAGTATGTGAGGTAAGTGTTATTTCCATTTTAGATTATATGTAAATTGATGGTCATCTAGTTCGTTTATGTATAAGCCAGGGTTTCTTTCTCGTTTATATGAAAAAGTCCCTTAATACTATTGTTTCACTGTGACTATATTTTTTGATACTTCAATGTAAATAAATGATGCGGAAGCTGATTAAATATAAAATTCTCAGAATTTTAAGAAAATGAATATATGTAACTTATAACATTGGATTTCAAATAAATTTTATTTGTTGAAATATTAGACTTACAGCACAGAGCTGTTACTTTTTTTTTTTTTTCTTTTTTTTTTTTTTTGAGACGAAGTCTTGCTCTTGTCCCCCAGGCCGGAGTGCAATGGCGCGATCCAGCACACTGCAACCTCCACCTTCCTGGTTCAAGCGATTCTCCTGTCTCAGCCTCCCGAGTAGCTGGGATTACAGGGGCCTGCCACCACGCCCAGCTGATTTTTGTATTTTTAATAGAGACGGGGTTTCACCGTGTTGGCCAGACTGGTCTCGAACTCCTGACCTCAGGTAATCCGCCCGCCTCGGCCTCCCAAAGTGCTGGGATTACAGGCGGGAGCCACCGTGCCCGGCCTACCTATTTTTATAAATACAATATTTTGTTATTTAAGAAGGTGGACTAACAAATTCTGGAAATTTTGGATACTTCCTTTGCTCTTTTTTAATGCAACACTTCCACATATATTGCAATGCAACTTTCCACACACTGAAAATAAATAACTTTATGGTGTGGGAAATTGTAATCCTCTTAACAAATAGAGAAGAATTAAGCATCAGTAAACATTATTAATTTATACCACAAACCCATTAGGAATTTTAAACAAATTTATACTTTAAATATAATCACCAAAAATTTTTTAAAGCACATGAAATTTTCATTGAAAGTAGACAGAGGTAAAATCATTAGGTAAACATATTCAGTATCACTCAACAAAAATAATTTTCATGTCTTTATTTTTTTGGTTATTATATGTATATGTTCCTCCAAAATCAGTTTTGAACAAAATACTTACATTCTTGACACTATTGGTACCCCACTCTTTAAAATGGATAATCTAAGTAATCTTATAAAATATTCTTTCATAAAAACAAAGTCATAGCTACTGAAATATTTTGCAGGAATTCTGACTGCTCATACCTATTTAACTCAAAATATAAATTAATTATAGAAATAAGTGTTGTAAACACAGTTCTTAGTGCTAGAAGTAGAGAATGATGTGATACTAAAAGAGCAATAAAGATGAAAAGAAATATAAATTTTTCTGTGTATATGCTTGCACATGTGGGTCTTATTTTATTTTTTCTCTATTTATTTCCCCATTTCTGGAATAGTGTGAAATCTCTCTTTCCCAAATGGCCACATTAACAAAATATAGTGGACCTGATACCAGTTTTAGGAGAAAAGTCATCTGATTAGAGTAATTCATACTAAAGTGTACATGATTAATATTATCATGGCCTATAAGATATATTTATATTCTTATAGGAAAATCTCTTAACATAAGTAATTTCTTAATTATTGAATTCTTTCAAATGAATAACAAGGTGACATTTAATTTTAATTTTTAATGACTTTATATTTTGAGAGAAGTTTTAGGTTCTCAGCAAAATTAAGAGGAAGAGATTTCTCATATACCCTCTGTCCCACAGAAACATACTGTCTATCAACATCTCTCATCAGAGTGGTACATGGTTAAAACTGATGAGCCTACATTGACACATCATTATCACCCAAAGGCCATATTTACATTAGGATTCATTCTTGGTGTCATCTATTTTATAAGTTTGCACAAATGTATAATGATATGTATCCACCATTATGGTGATCATACAGAGTCATTTCACTGTCCTAAAAATCTCCTATGCCTCACTATTTATCCTTCCCTCCCCCTAAGCCCTAGCAACCACTGATCTTTTATTGTCTTCACAGTTTGGCCTTTTTCAAAATGTCATCTAATTGGAATCATATGGTATCTCACATTTTCAGTTTGACTTCTCTCACTTGGTAATATGCATTTAAACTTCTCCCTTGACTTTTCCTAGTTTGGTGGCTCACACCTTTTTAACCCCAAACAATATGACGTTGTCTGGATGTCCTACAGCTTATGTGTCCGGTCACATACTCCAGGATATCTTGGTTGCTTCCAGATTTTGGCAATTAGGAATAAAGCTGCTATAAAAAGCTGTGTGCAGGTTTTTGTGTGAACATAAGTTTTCAGCTCCTTTGGGTAAATATCAAGAAACAGAGCTGTTGAATTTTATGGTAAGAATTATTAGTTTTATGAGAAACTGCCAAAGTGTCTTCCAAAGTGGCCACTCCGTTTTGCATTACCGCCAATGAGCAAGAGTCCCTGTTGTTCCACAATTGTCACCAGCATTTGGTGTTGTCAGTGTTACACATTTTGGCCATTCTCGTAGGTGTGTAGTGATATGACAATATTTAAGGCAATATGAGAGACAAATGTATATATGGGTTAATAATTAAAACCAAAAATATATAATAGTTCCTGTGTGTAGAATTTTGAGGTCAATTGTCCTTGACTCTTTCAGTTTTTAATTTTTCCCCCTTCCTTGCTTTTGACCACACAGAATATCATTAAGATTTCTTTCCAGTTTTCAGGACAAGAACAACTCTCATTTTGGCATTGGTAAAATGACTTACAAAGACTTACAATGTGTAATTGCTTATAAGTTTTTCAGCTTGAATGTTTGGTCTTGGCCAGTCAGCCAATTGTTGCTCAACCTTGGAAGATTCATAGAACTTCATTAAGGAGTTTTCGCTTCTGTTATAAAGAAAATAGGGGTGGGTGTGGTGACTTATGCCTGTAATCCCAGTGCTTTGGAAGGCCGAAGTGGGAGGATCACTTGAGCCCAAGAGTTTGAGGTTAGAGTGAGCTATGATCATGTCACTGCACTGTAGCCTGAGTGACAAAGCAATACCTTGTCTTAAAAAAAAATTTAGATCATACTCTTTTTGCCAAAATATAAAATAATAAAAATAATAAAAGAAAATAGGGCTAATCTATTTTACAGGCATGGACCACAGTAAATATGCTTATCATTTTTTATTGTGAAATGTGCTGAGAATTTACATAAATAGCCTTTAGAAAGTATGAAGAACATTTATTATAGGATAGCTGAATTATTTGGAATGTTAACTACAGAACAAAGCACAAGCAAGGCTTTTCCAATAAATGCCTTAGGAATCTTGGTGGTTCACAGCTGATTATCGCTATTTGATTTAGGAGAGGTCGGGTATCTTACAATTGTGATATAGGCACTACCATAAAGGTCAATGAGTAATATTTATGTGAAGTTACTGAAGGAGCCCTTAACTTTGTAGAAATATTTTGCCTAAAGCATTTGTTTACATAAAAGAAGCATTTGCAGTGTGCAATCTTTGCTACTAGAGATAATGTTGAAGACTAAATTCTGCATGAATGCACTAAAAAATTGATAATAAAAACAATTTACTAAGCATTAGTATAATCCTAGGATCACACTAGCTGCCTGCTAGTCTTTTAAAAAATCTCTATTTTTAAAAGTGAAAACCACTTATTCTCTAAATTAAATGCCTCTATATCTTGCAACAACATCCTATTTCTATATTCATTTGGCTTTGGATTTTTCTTGAAATGTTATAATGTTAAATTAATTTATATGCTATTGTTTAACCCAAAAAATATTCTCACTGATAAGTGCCATTATTTTATAATGGTAAAATTAGGCGATTTTCCTTATACAGTAATAAGAGTTGTTTTAGTTACATGATGCTACAATGAAAATAGCATACTTAAAAATGATTTATATCTCTTTAACTGAATCCAGTGAAAAGAAATCATTGTGATTAAAGTTTCATCTCTTTGCAATTGCCATGAACTAAAGCCAATAGCTGTTGGCTGTCAGGTACTGCCAATGTCAGTAATCAATTCAATGGATTTTTAAGAATAATCAATAGGTTTTGTAACAATGCAAATTATCTAATAGGTTTTTGTTTTTGATAACTAAACAAATAATCTATTGACTTTTTTCCTTTTTACCTTTTGTTACTTTTGCTTAACATCAAATAATATGTTAGTACAGACTTCTTTCACACATTTCATTAGCAGCAAGTTGGCATGCCCTTTAAATCTAAATTGGAGAAAACATCTTTAAAATTAGGTATATTTTTATTATTTATGAATATTATATTAACAAGATTCTTAAGTTAATTAATATCTAGTATCTTTTTTGAGTAGCAAGGTAATCACAATCATTGTATGGCGTGTGTGTGTGTGTGTGTGTATGTGTGTGGTATATTTTAGTGGCCCTGATGTAACAAGCAAAAAGTGTTCATATTTAGGAAAATGTTAAATTCTGTATAGCAATTGTGTAGTGGCATAAGTGGTAAGGTTTGCACTTTTAGTTAGTACACACTAAGCATCTTATATCAAATATTAGTAGCATGGATAACAATATTAAAACTATTCTAAGTTTGTAAATAGGTTCCAGTGGACACTCTCTAATTATAAAACCCTTTGATAAGAAGTTTATTTCCCCCAAACTGTGCCTTAACAAAACAACCTCATCAAATAAACATATCAATCTTAAGTGTATGAAGTCAGTTCCTACTACAAAAGTTCTGGGTACATTGCAAAAGTGACTAACAGTGTTTTGAGGAGAATTTCTGATTAACAACAACAACAAGTCTTTGGGACCTAAATGCATGAACCACCTAGTCAAAATACTAAGACCACTAGAGCTGGGAAAAAAGTAAAAAAAAAAAAAAAAAAATTTACTACTTGCCTGGCAAGGTAGTGCTGCATGACCCAAAAGAAAATTTAAAAAGGCTCTCAGGATTATAAGTAGAAACACTTAACATAGCTTGAAAAGAAAAAGTATACGGAAAGGATTGTAAATTTTTCTTTAGGACCAGTCACTGTACTACTTTATGAATAAAAATGCATATTTCTCACACTGGTTGGAATACATTGCCTAGAGCTCCTGTGAGCTCAAGGTCACACAGCAGGCATACTCTGACATACATGCCTGAAGACTGAAGAGCTTTTCTTTAACAGATTTCCTGATGCGAACAAATATAATTTCATACTCAAGGAAAGAAGGATGAAAATTAAGAAAGGACCTTCAAGTGATTTTCTGGTTTTAGTAACCGACATCAAGAAAGAGTACATAAAGCATAAGTCTACACTCATTGGCACTGCTTGGGAAATTTTAACAAAGAGAATTGCCTTGGGACATCCTCCAGATTAAGAAATAGTCTATTACCAACAAAAATTCCCCCACAAGCCCCCCCAAGTCACTAGCACCTAAAGGTAACTACTAATCTGACTCATTTCATCATACATAAGTTTTGTCTTTGCTTGGTCTTCATATAAATAGAATTATGAAACGTATTATCTTTGTGCCTGGCTTCTGTTTCTCAACAATATGCCTCTGAGACTTAACCATATTATTGCATATAGCGGTAGTCTATTCTTTTGCATTACTGTTGAATATCTCTTTGTATGAATATACCACAATAATTTTATCTACTTTTACCATCCACAAGGACATAATAATATCCTTAGAGTTTCTTCTAAAAGGTGTGTTATTTTATATTTTATAATTCATATGGAATTGATATTTTTATATGATGGAGGGCCAAGATTATCTCTTGTTCTTGTACGAATAGCCAAGTGATTCAGTGTTATTTACTGAAAAGATCCCCATTTCTCCACTGCTCAGGACTGCTACCTTTGTCATAAATCAAGTACTCACGTAAGTATGCGTATGTTTTTGTGTCTCTATTCTGCTTTATTACTCTGTTTGTGTCTCTGTGGTAAAAAACAGGATCTCAGCTGAGTGCACTGGCTCATGCCTGTAATCCTAACACTCTGGGAGGCTGAGGTGGGAAAATTGTTTGAGGCCAGGAGTTTGGGACCCACCTGGACAAAATACAGAAACCCCATCTCTAGAAAGAAAAGAAAGAAAATGTGATCTATTAATCATTACACCTTTATAATAAGTCTTTCTAGGAATGTTGCTTGTCCAGGTAGACTTTGCTACTTTAAAACTGTCTTAATTATTGTTGCTAATTTCATTTCCATATAAATTTTAAAATAATCTAGGCAACTGCCCCCTTAAATTACATTTTTTGATATTTTAATTGAGTTTGCCTGCACAGTTTCTGCCCAATAAATTTTTGTTGAATGAACGAATGAGCAGGATAGCATAATAAAGATTTTTTAAAGTCTTCCTGTACAGCCTTCTTATACGAAATATTCTCTGCAGCACCAAAATGGGGTCGGAAAAATAAATACCCTTATAATCATCCAACAGAATTCATTTTATTCCCTTAGTATATACTATTAGAACATAATTCAATGTCAGGCACTGTGCTGGTCACTGGGTACATAATGTGAACTAGATTTAGTTTGAGATTTGAAATCAATCTCAAAAGAAGAACCAATATTAAATTATGTACTATTACTGTCATTACTGTACAATATCAACAAAGTTGTTTTATTTCTTTAAAATGTGTTATTTTCCCCTTTTTCTAATTTTTAATTATTAATAGCTTAATTGCTACCCTTCTTTACTTTTTAAAAAATAAGTTTTTGTTTTGTTTTGTTTTGTTTTTGAGACAGAGTCTTGCTCTGTCACCCAGGCTGGAGTGCACTGGCCTGATCTTGGCTCACTGCAACTTCTGCCCCTGGGGCTCCAGTGATCCTCCCACCTCAGCCTCCCGAGTAGCTGGGACCACAGGCACTGGCCATCACACTTGGCTAGTTTTTGTATTTTTAGTAGAGATGGGGGTCTCACCATGTTTCCCAGGCTGGTCTCGAATTCCTGAGGTCAAGTGATCTGCCCACCTCGCCCTCCCAAAGTGCTGGAATTACAGGCCTGAGCCACCACATCCAGCCAAATAAATACATTTTTAAAGAGGAAAAACAATGTATAGAACCTGGTAATAATCTGAGACAAATGGTCTTGCAAAAAAGAAGCCTGAAAATTAATTATATAAGCAAAATTCTACCATGTAGTATATGGTTTCTTTCTAAAATTATTTCATAAGGAGGAAATAAATAATTTGATAAGCCACACCATATGAAGTGTCAATACGTCCACAATCTTGTTGTTTGGTAACTTGTAGTGACTTTGATTATTACTTTTATAACTACCAGAGGATAGAATTGGCAACGGCTGGGAAGTTTTGTTTCCTCTGGATTTTCCAGGTTAAGTGTACAGAAAGAAAACACACATTGTCAAAGTAACTGATACACAATGGTACTGAAAGACAGAATAAAACTAAACACAACAAAACTCATTGTATCCCTAATAATTGGGAATGCTGATATAGGGGATATAGGTATAGAGGTCTACAAAAAGAATTTGACAATTACTGAGGTATCGAATAACCATTCTGTGTAAAATTAAAATTAAAATTAAAATTAAAAAAAGCAAATTCATGACAGGGCTAACAAAATCAAGAGCGCTGAAGCTGTCCATTGGAGCATAACCATATACTTACAGGTTTCTGTGACAAATTTATGGAGAGTATTTTTTTCCTATTCCTTAGTAGATAAGAAGTAAAGGACATTCTTTAAAAGTTAATTTTGGAGAGTATGACAGTAAGAAAGCATACTCTTTCCAACTAATTGGAAACTTTAATAATAATATATTTTTGAAGACATATAAATACATGTTACTTCCTGAATTGTTCTAAAATGAAATTATGTGGCCTGGTGCAGTGGCTTATGCCTGTTCTCCCAACAGTTTGGGAGGCTGACGAAGGCAGATCACTTGAGTCCAGGGGTTCAAGACCAGCCTGGCCAACATGGCAAAAGCCTGTCTCCACTAAAAATACAAAAAATTAGTCAGGAGGGTGATGCACACCTGTAGTCCCAGCTACTTGGGAGGATGAGGCACACAAATCACTTCAACCCGACTTGAGAAGTGGAAATTGAAGTGAACTGAGATCACTCCACTGCACTCCATGCTAGGCAACAGAGTGAGACAAGGAAGGGAAGGGAGGGGAGGGAAGGGGAAGGAAGGGGAAGGGAGGGGAAGGGAGGGGAGGGGAGAGGAAGGAAGGGGAAAGGAGGGGAAGGAATGGGAGGGGAAGTGAGGGGAGGGGAGGGGAAGGGAGGGGAGGGAAGGGAAGGGCAATAATTTTACAGCAGTTTTTTTTTTTGAGATTTAGCAAATCTGCAAGTGAATTTACTATTTCAAGACTAAGACAACATTCTCAACAACAAAAGAATAATCCAAATGAAACAGTATAGAAATTCATATGTGTTTGTATACACACGTGTATGTATACATTTATTTTTTAAAGCTCTGTGTTTGTGTGGTATTTGGTACTTTGTTTTGTGAATGAAAACGCGTGGTGTACACACTGACTAACAATGATTTATTATCTTTCCAAGTGTACTCGGATCTAATATGAAAATATTTTAATCCTGGATCATTCAGAATTAAAATAGGGCCTTGCTGTATAAGATGAAAAATATTTAGTTCCCACAGCCAAATATTTACATTAGACAGTTTTCAAACAATAATAGGTAAAAATTGATATATTTTTGACCTCATGTTGAGGATTTCCTGTTTATGGAGACAATATTTATGTGTGTGTCAAATAAGCCTAAGGAAAACTTTTCAAGATTGAGAAACAAAGAGTTTATTTAAATTCTGACATAGCTAACATAGTACAAAATTTTAAGTGTTTTATTGAATTAAATAAATCGGATGCATCAATTTTGACATGTTATTTTTCTATTTCAAAAGCTAAATTCTTGGAAATTATGACAAGATATGATATGAGATTATAGGCTATGAAAAATGGTAAGTAAATTATTGCTCCCCAAAGGTAAGAAAACGTAAATGTTTATACAGACATCCTGTCAATGCCACACCAGAAAAAAAAAAAAAAAAAAAAAAAGGGACAGGTAGAGGTTCCACAGATTCTTTGTGATTTCAACTTCTCAACTTCTCATGGAAGTTACTACATACTCCCCCTTTTTCCTAAAGGAATTTTAGTTCCTCTAACCATATCTTCTCAAATAATAGTGCCAGTGTTTTTGGGCTTCAGATAATCTGTGCCCATAGGAAATTGAATAAAATAATAACTCTGAATGGAGCCTTTATTCCAGAAGGCCAGTATGATAGTCTTCTATTGTCATTCATCAGAGAATACTTTCATGCCTCTAAAAACACTCAACCTTCTTGCTGGAATGCCATTCATACCTTGATTTTCACTGGCATTATAAAAGGCTCTTTTTACCCCCATCCACCATAAATCATGTTCATTTGCTGCACTGTATCAAAATGGCAACTTCCATCTATTGCTGGAGTATAACTTCAGAAGAGCAAAGATCATCTGTTTTCGTTTTCACTTCTGTATTCTCAGTGTTATCCCAACATATAGAAAATAAATAAGCTTTTGTTTCAATAAATTTTAAATGATTAGATAAATGGAAATTTTGATAAAGTGCTTAAATATGTTTGTTATTGAGTATCCAAAGAGATATAGTTCTTGCTTAAGAAAATTAAAATTTTGAAGATGCAGGGAAGAGAGAAGGTTAGTGTTCTTAATCTCAAACAAGCTCTTGCAATTGCAATCAATAAAAAGACAAATAAATGAACAGAAAAAAATGGACAAAGAACATAATTATGTAGTTCCCTTATAAAAAAAATTTTATAATGGTAAATATTTATAATGTCTTTATTGTGTCTTGGGAACTACAAAAATGATTTACAAATATTAACCTGTTTAATCCTCACAAAAGCAAGTTGTAGATAATATCACTATCATCCCATTTTATGCAGGAAGAAAGTGAGGTGCAGAGAAGTTTCTTGGATGTGGTCACACTGCTATTAAATGCTGGAGTTGAGATTTAGACAGTCTGGCTCCAAATCCTGAACATTTAACCACTATTCTGCATTGCTCTAAAAACAATATAAACAAGAAAAAATGGTCTATCTTGCTAAAAAAAAGGAAATCAAACAAGAATTGGTGACACATTTCAACTCAATCTAACAGAATTGTAAAGACCAACAAATAGGTGGTCCGTATACTGTGGCCAGAAGTGTAAATTGGAGGGCAATTTGGCAACATCTGTCAGATGTACTATCATACGTGTACAAAGAGACATACATAAGGAAGTTTAAGACAGAATTGGATAAGTAAAAAATCTGAAAATTACCTAAATCCAAAGGAAAGGTTTCTGGTTACACGTATGCTACTATATCCACACAATGAAATAATGGCAGCTGTTAAGAAATACCAAAGCGGGTATGCAGATACATACTGATATGAAAAGTTATCTTTGGTATGATTTCAACTAAAAAAAAAACCATCAACTTACTTACAACAATATATTTTTAAAGTTTATGTTAATGTTATATCTTAATATGTATCCTTTATGTATATTTAAATCTCTGCAAGGATATGCATTAAAATATTAGCAGTGATTATATGAATAAAATTGAATTGGGGTGCTGAAAGAAGATAGATTTGGGGAACTTTTAGTTTTTAAAATGTACCTTTCTATGCTAAATTTATTTTAATGAGTATACATCACTTTAATATTATAAATAATTAGATAATGATGTGATGTAAACCTCTTACCATTTTTTTGTAAACATTAAAGTAATACACTGCCCAAAATAAACACAATGACATCCCCATGTGCAAGGGAGACCCAGATCCAAGCTACCCATCCCCAGTAGGGCTCTTCCATTCAGAAATTTGGAGTCTCGTATCTGTTTTGTCTGTTTTGGCCCCACTTAGATTCGTTAGAGAATGTCTCCTGGCAAACAAACTGATGATATCAGTCTTACAAAGAGATCCTCAGGGCTTTTCTTCATGTTACTTAGTGTGGCAATTCCACAAAACCACAGCATAGCATAAGTTTCTAAAATTGCTGTTAGCTTCCAAAGAGTGGGAGCTCAGGTGGCATTTTCTTTCCTTGTCTCCTGGTTCTACGTGTTAATGTAATATTATGTTTCCCTGGGGGACTGTTACAGGCCTACCATCTCTTTCTTGGGAACTTAAATGGATTGACCACATGTCATCAGACTCTCAACCCATACCATGTTTGCCGTTATCATCAGTAGTATTTAGTGCCCACAAAGAGGATACAAATGATGAAGCATTTAATAACCAAGCAAAAAGGCTTTTTTTTCCTCTACCTTTTACCAAGCCAAACCTTATCATTTATATACTACAAGCAGTTTTCTCCAATAAAAGAAAGTCAGCAAGCTAGAACATGGACCACATAAAAAGAAAGGTTTACACAGCTAAAATATACAGAAGAATAATTTGTTTTTCTTCATCTTTAGTTTCTGGAAGTTACACTTTCATAAGAAGTGTTGGTAACAACATATATAGCAAATACTAAAAGGATCGCAATACAATACAATTTGTAGACATGGCAAGAGATGAAGAGGAGGCATCATAATTTAAGGAGGGTGGAAGATTTTAGGGAAACAATTCACTATCTTGAAAACTGGTAAAATAAAAAAAAAAATCAAGGCTTTATCTTGCCATTCCTATAGTAACTTTACTATAGGATAACTAAATAATGGATACAAAGATATTATTGAATTAGCATATCCCCATTTTTCAACTTCCAGTATCTCAGGTTCTTCAATAGATACATTGTTAAAAGAGAAAAATAAATAACAATGCTTTTTAAATGGGCAACACTAAATTACAGTGTCCCAGATATTCTCTTGATTGACAAAATTGTAAGAAATGCAAAGCTGAGAACATTCAAAGAAATGGTTCATATTGGAGGTGGCAGATAGGCTAATTACCTTGATTTGTATCCTTATACATCGAATACACCTACTGAAATATCACTTTGTATCTGATGGATATGTACAATTATTAGGTGCCAACTAAAAATAAAAGGAAAAAAGTACAAAGTAAAGACAATAAATAAATTTTAAAAAATTGGAAAAAAAAAAAAAAAGAAATGCAAAGCTGATTAGTGTGTGAGTCAAATAGTAGTTACTTTTGAGGGATCAAAAGGGATATGATTGGGATGGAGCATATGGAAGAGTTTTTAAGATGAGACTGACAATATTCTATATTTTGGCCTGTGTGGTGGGTACAAAGGCATGTAACTTACACAATTGTGGTGAGTTTTTCGGATCTATGTTTCATCTTATAATGAAAAGGAAGAAAATATCTGTCTATGCTTTGATCCCACTCCCAGAGAGTCTTACTTTATTGGTGGAACAGAGATAGAGCATTGGAAGGTTTGTTAAATCTCCACAGGTGATTTTTAACATGTAAATATATTTTTTCTCTCCTGCTACAATGGGTTAAAAAAACATGAGATCTTTGAACTTGTGAAGCTTATAGCATATACCAAACCAAAAAGGGTATTTTGTGCCACATTAAGGCATTCAGATCAATATCAGAGGTATATCATGGAGGAGACGTACATGATTGTATTTATTTTTTTAAATAAAAACAACCATTCTCTTGTCACTGATTATTTCTGTATCAACCATGTAATATCTAGCATTTCCCAAAGTTATCTCCAGTATTTGCAGTTCCATGAAGCTAAAGACAAGTCTAATTTTGCTTTTTCTGTACTTTCAAATTTTCTTATGCTTAAAATACCTAAAGATGTTACATATTATATAAATTATGCTAAATATTACCATATATAATACTAATATAAATTTTCATTTATAGATTTATATTCTCTACTATAGACCCTTGTTAAATAAACCTCCTCCCACAATGACCAAGCTCTTATATTTCTTCAGTTTTTAGATTCCTTTTCTTGTATATGTTTGTTCTAACCTGAAAAATGTTTCCTTCTTCACCTTGTTTGAAATGTAAAATCTTCAATATTCTATTACCGCAGGTCTACCACAATGTATATTTTGTAAATGATCTAGGCCCCTTGATTCTCTTTTTTTGTCACTGTTCTTGTCCTTATTTATTGTCTTTTCTTTTGTTTATTTAGAACTTCCTTCAGAGGGTAGTTTAGAAAATGAAAATTAATTTCCATCCAAATCCAATTCTTTCATGCTTGTTACAATTTCCAATAAAAAGTCTGCTAGAACACAGAGTAGATAAAAATGTCTGCATTTCTGACCATAAATAAACAGGCTCTCTCTGTTTATACTAATGATAATGCTACATCATTGTAAGAGCCTGGATTTTTAGTTTTCTTAATGCATGTAACAGTTTTGCATTGTTATAATCGTATTTTCAAAGAAGTGGTCACCAGTAAAGATGTGATAAAACCCAGGCAATTAATTTGGTACCCTGGTCTAAACCAACAGATGATATGCAATTATACAGAATTGAGCTAGTTTATCTATCATCACTAATAAAACAACAGTTATGGACTATAAGGGTAAATATTTTAATATTTATTACCCTTTTATTTCAATTATAATAAGCCTATGATCCAAAATAGTCTACTCTAGCTTTAAACGACTTGTTACATTTTGCCATTTTTCTATAACCATCATCAACAATAACAACACCAAGAACTCCAGTAGATGCAATTTATTTTAGGAGGGCACAATCCAAAGCTAAAAACAACCCTCATGTGTCCTCACCACAGAGGCTAGCCACACACCTGCTGATACTGCAGCAAACTCCAAGCTTGTAAGTGAAAGTCTATTTTAACTCTCCACCACTCTTAAATTATATTGTATTGCTGCTCCTAAAACAGGATAAGAAACAGAAGAGAAATAAATGTTGTAAATGTCTTGATATTTATCTATATTTCCCAAAAACTTTAGTCATGAATCTTATTTTCTTTCTTTAAAATCTGATATTTAAGTTTAGAATGGTTACACCACGAACATATTTTCTAGCTAACTACTAAATATGTTTGGTGAAATACATTTTTATTCTTGACTACCAGTGAGTGCATTATAGTTAAAATCAATAGCCAGGAAGTACTAAAAAGACCATTATTTTTCAATCGCAATAGAATCTGTAATATTACATAAGTCCATCTTTGATTGGCTAAAGTTCCTAATTAATGATATTCTTTGTATCACATGAGCTCTGTAGTTCATAGCAAAATGCCCGGAAGAATCTAATCAAAATTACTACTTTGTCCTGCATAACCAAATGCATGGTTTGGGGTGAAGAAATTTTTAGCTGCTGAAGGTTATTTTTTCCAAATACTATTTTTAACATTAAAATCTTAGCTATAACACATAATTTTTTTTAGTAAATTGAATATATCAAGTATAATTTAACTTTATGAATATAAATAGTATCTCTACTATAGATATGTGATTACTTTAGAAGGTATAGAAGATTTATAAATCTGTTTGTTTCTGTAAATTCTCGTCTGTCTTTAGTATTTTTGTCCCTATAACTTTGAATTTGCCATTTGCTTGCTTCTCTGCAATCAAAGTAACTGAGATATTTACTAAAAATACAGATTTCTACCCTTGACCTTTTGAATCAGAATCTATGGATAAAAAGGGCAATATACTTCAATTATATCTTAAATATATTTCATTATACTTTTATTCAACCAAAGTCCATTCATAATAAAACAATGCTTGCAAATAGGAATTTTCTCTATACTGCTATGAATTTTAACCCTTAAAAAGAGAAGCAAGAACCACCTAAGAATTGTATATAAAGGGTGGATTGTGGGAAAGTAATGACATCCACAATAGATAAAGAAAAGCATTCCACCCTCAGGAGTGGCCAAGGGAAACTGAATCAAAGAAAATGAAAAGAGAAGACGCAGGTATAAAAGATTTGGGACCAAAAATGTTGACAGTTATTTGAGAGGGAAAATGGGAGGTCCCAACAAGAAAGGATTACCTCCATAGGGGCATATTTTTAGAAGAGAAAAACACAAATGTGTCCAGGAGCAGTAGCACATATGAGCTGTAGCACATACAGGCTCATGTCTGTAATCCCAGTGCTTTGGGAGCCCAAGGCAGAGGGATTGCTTGAGGATAGAAGTTTAAGACTAGCCTGGGCAACGTAGAGACCTCATCTCTACAAAAAATACAATAAATAAAAATTAGCCAGGTGTGATGCTGTGTGCCTGTGGTCCTAGCTACTCAGGAGGCTAAGGCGGGAGGATCCCTTTAGCCCAGGTGTTCAAGGTCACTGAGCCATGATTGTGCCACTGCACTTAGGTCTGGGCAACAGAGTGAGACCCTGTCTCAACAAATAATCAACAACAACAAAAAAAACAAGTATGTAAATGTTTCAGAGAATTTGATCACCGGGGTTTTACAAAGTTTTTGTTTACATAATTTTGTTTAAATAATATGCCAGTGGCAGGAGGTCGGGAGTGGCCACTGCCATCACACCAGATGTAGGGGAAAGCTCTGCCTGGTGGTGGCAGGACCACCTGTGGGAGCAGCAGTGGCAGCACTGGGACCCCTGCGACCCCATCACCTGTGCCCCCATGTTCCTTAGGCAGCGGTCTGCACCACCCCCACCCTCGTGCAGCAGGCGGGACCTGCAACCAGGTCTGGCACCTCTGTGTCTCCAGATCCTGGCCCTGTGTCACTGCTCTCGCCCACCGCCACTGGAGGAGGGCTGGAGGAGAAGGTGGACAGTCCCCAGAGCCTGCCCCTGGGAGCCTCCCAGAGCCCTCCACCCTAGGGCCCACCACGATGGTGCCCATCCGGGTCATCCGCCACTGTGGGGACAGACAGTGCGGATGGGCACGGAGGAGCGGACAGAGAGCGGCCCCAAGGTAAAGCTGGGCCCCGGGTGGTGCTGCACTTGTATATGGAGCTTGGGGGCCAACCTGGGGTGCAGAGCTGTGACCACACTTTGAGGACCCAGGTAGGGAAGTGGGAACAGAAAAGCTTGCTTCTGAAACCTTGGCAGTGGCATGGCCACTGCATCCATCTGGCTCAAGGAGCTACCAGATGTGGGCTCCCTAAAGTGCTACATGTCTTCTCTCCTTCTCTTCACCCACAATGTGGCAAGCAGGTGGCATGTTTCATCCATGACTGTATTACCGCATTTTTAGCCTTGCCATTCAGTGAGTCCTGAGTTCTTGTCCTGAAACCAGGAATAATGAGGTACACAGACACTGGAGGGTCAGCAAGACAAAGAGGAGCTTTACTGAGTAAGAGAACAGCTCAGAGAAGACCTTTAGTGAGCAGCTCCTCTCCATAGCCAGGTGTCCTGATGAGTGTTGAGCATCTATCAGAGAGGGTAGCCAGTCGCCGCAGCTAGCTGTCCCATAGTCTGTAGCTTTCAGCAGAGAGGAATACACAGAATGAGTGACTTCTCTCTGCAGGCAGGTCATCCTGTCATCTCTACAGCTCTCAACAGATAGGGTAGCTCCTCTCCACTGCTGGTCATCCCATCATCTCTCTGTCTTCTGCTCTGCTCTGACTGAGACTAGGGCTTTTATGGGCCTCAGAAGGGAGGAAGTGCATGCTGATTGGTTCATAGGCGGCCATGGGTGGGCCTGGAAAAGGCACCACAAGTCCCTACTGAAGGTGGGCCCTGAAGGTGGGGCCACACCAGGGACCTACCCCCTTCTGCCCAGGAGCTTGTCAGCCTCCTGCTGCCATCCATGGTGCCCAGGCTGCTCACGCCAAGGGGCATCTGCAGGCCAGTGCTGAGCTGCCCTCAGCACTCTCTCAGGTTCCCCTCCATGCTTGTCAGTGCCCAAAATCTGGAGGGGGCTGAGTGGCAGGGGGCTCAAGTGTTAGTGCTGCCCCGAGTATGTGCACACTCAGCTTGGTTGTGACAGTGTCTGGGCTTGGCCCCAACCCTGTTCCAAGATGAGAGAGGGCACTGGGAATGGGAAGAGGCCAGGAAGCAGGAGCAAACACTCCCAAACCTGCAGGGGCAGGAGGGGGCTTCCCAGGTCCACAAGGGTGCAGAATGCAGAGATGCCCAAATACTGCACCTGGGAAGATGGGGGTCCCGCCCACCCAGCTTGTGACTCTGACTATGGGGTGCCTCCAGGAACAGATCACAGGCCCTGGCCCAGCCGTATGGAATGTTAGACCCAGCAGTCACCCTGATGTGAGTCACACCCTGAGGACATGGCCCCAGGTGACCCTATGCGGGGCTTCCTCCTGAGATGCAGGAACCCGGTGCCCTCAGTGGGGTGGGCATGGTGACCACATTGCTGGCCAAGTCCCCAAAGTGAGTACTCTCCCACTTCCTGTGCCAGGTCCCCAAAGCACAGCCCCAGCTCAGCACCCCGGGCCCAGCACCCGCTTTCTGTGTGCAAGTGTGGCACTGCCCTGGCTCAGCTCTGTCTAAGGGACCTTCTCTGCCCAACCACACTGCTCCCCCACAGGCAGGCAACTCGCCCTAGCCCCATTGTGGTGGCCCCCAGGGCAGCAGGCTCCAGGGATTATCTGCTTCCTTCCCACACCCTCCTCGCAGTAGCAGCGGGTGAGAGTAGTGGCATGGGCCGGTGGTCCAGAGCTATGGACACTCCAGGCCTGGGGCAGGTCCCATCTGGCTACATGAGGGTGAGGGCAGGCAGTGCAGTTGGCTCCCTCAGGGATGTGAAGAGCAGGGGATGTGGGGCACAGGGGTCCCCCTGTCCTCCTCACTGCTCCTCCTGCAGCCGCTCCTACCCCCACAGTCACGACTCCCCGCTGCAGCCGGCATAGTGGTGTTTACCTCTGAGCTGTTCTATTGCTCAATAAAGCTCTTCTTCATCTTGCTCAACCTCTACTTGTCTGTGTACCTCATTCTTCCTGGATCACAGGGCTAGAACTTGGGACCTATCAAATGGCGAGGCTAAAAGAGCTGTAACACACACAGGACTGAGACATGTTCCTTGTGGGCAAAGAGAAGGAGAGAAGAGCTGTGTCCCTTCAGGGATGCCAGACCTGGAAGCTCCCCAAGCCAGGGCTGTGACTCCCTCTTTGGGGTCCTACAGTTCCTGGCATCTTCAAGCTTGTAGGCACCACTGTGTTTCCTGGTGTCAGCTCTGGAAGCTGTTTGTGGTGCACCTGCTCGTGTCTGGCTGCACAGTGGCTGGACTCTATGCTCACTCACACACCCCTTGCCATTCCATGCCTTACTCTCCTTTGGCAGGCACGGGACCCAAGCTGGTAGCATGAGCTGAGTACAGCCTGCCATGCCAAGTGGGTGGAATGAACCCAGTGAACCTGAGCAAAACTCAGGAAAAAGTGCTACCGGCCACAGGGGTTTTCAGCCAGTAAAGCAGTACCCCAAAGATCCCGTAACAGCAATTTGGAATGTTTTTTAGCATCTCTCCACTATATCATAGTTTTGGTTATGTTCAGTGAAACTAAATTTAAAATGAGATTTTATTTTTAAACATGCCATATTTAGTGGTTGCAAGGTTTTTTACAATATGATAGTCATCTTTATTAATAGCATCAGATATGTCATTATCCAAATTGCATTCCCTAAATATAACTCCATATATTGAAATTCTGATTTCATTTAACCCACTTGTTGATCTATGTCTGCATATCATATGAAACTTAGATTACTGTTATCAGTTTTAATCATGTGTTCAATACCACATCTATATTGTACACATTTATCTAGTTACTCAGATCTCTCCCAGAGTGTGAGCCAGGAAAATAAAACAAAATGAAAAATTACATTAATAATTAGCCAATTTAGCTAATTAATAACTATGGTGAGAATCAAAAGGTGAAAGTTTTTGGACAGAATTAAACTTGTGGCTTATTTAATTTTTCATATAAACCTAATTGCCAAACAAATACATTAATTTGTTAGAAAGTCCTAATATGTAAACAATTCCTACATATTTTATTAACTGAAATTAAATAGTCATCCAGCAAAATGGCTGTTCACAACTAATGATCTAGAGGAAAGTTATGCAGTACCTAACCCTTATGCAAAGAATTTGGTTGCAACGAAAGCCATACAAACAAAACAATAAACTTTATTTATTTATTTCATTGCTTTGCAAACATATTTCATATCTCTTTCCACACTATTCTATCCACCATTATTAAAATAATTTCCTAAGCATCTATCAAAAATCATCTACATCACAACATTTCTGTGGGATATTTTAAAATAAAAAAATGGTTTAACTTTTATACAGATGAATGTGTGTAAAATATATGTGTGAGGTCATTGCAATCCATCAAAATCTCTACTTGCTAATTATATTTGTACAAGCTCTACTAATATAGTGTTTACTATAATAGGGCTATTTAGTTAAAATATATAAAAATCAAAATTAATACAGTTACATTTAAAACATTTTCAAAAATTCAAAGTATTGATTCTCCAAAGGATAATTAAAAGTCTTAAAAGAAAAAAAAATCCAATATCTGAAGAAAAACCGATCTTCATTTCAGTATATTAATTTTTAAAAGTCTGACTTTAAAGATGTTCAGTATCATTAGGGTCTCATTAAATATACAACAGGTGTTCAGAGATTTGGCTATTTAAGATTTAAAGTGCAATAAGTACCTGAGCCAAATAAGCCATGGGACTTGACTTACTCCCTGACCATATGAGAGTTTCCCCTATGGCCAAATTTGCCCTCTGAAACAAAATTTACCCTCAACTAAACCTTCTCAACTGTACGAACTTTAGATAAGACTGTTCTTTCTCAGTTTAGAGTCCTAAACAGATTGAGCTGCATTTCTTAAAGCACTCTTGAAACCTACTGATGAGAAGTCATGCCTAACTTCTGACAATTAAAGCAGTTTTCTGGCTGTTGTGTATTGTAAGATGGTCAGCTAATTACTTTATGTTTATGTTTATTAAAGATACGTCCTTAGCAATTCCATAGTGTCTTCCCTATGCCAAGATTTAAATGGATCCAGCCCAGTCATATGCAGCACAGCACTGGCAACACACAAAAAGCTCTATTCACCTTCTTCCCTAATCTACATCTTTCTTGCATCCTACTCTGCCCTGATCATATTTCCCAGGAACCAAATGGACACTGTTGCTATAGTCACTTTGGGTGTAAATTCTATAGTCAGTCAGTGACATTCCATGCTATCTTACTAATTAATATGTACATCCCTTTAGTTCATCAACACGCATCACCAGATAACCAGTTCTCTTTCTGTCTGCTCCAGATCCATTTGCTGCCAATCCAAAGAGGGCAGTTAAATAACTCTATCTTCCTTGTTAGCATGAAGCTAAATTAAATTTGGTATGAATTATATAATAAAAATATTTATTCTATCGAAAAACAACATAGTAATAACAATTACAAATTACAGTTTTATTTGTTAACTAAAGCAGATGAAGAATTCAAAATATTATATAAATAGATGTTGGGATCCATCTTTCCCAAATTTGACAAATATTCTCTGAATTCTAAAAAGGTCACCTTTTAACTAAATAGGTGCAAAAATTAATATAAGTTTTGCAAGGTAATGTACAGCACAGCATACACAAATTTAATAAGTAGAGAAATATTTTGTAAAAATGATTTTCATAATCTTTAGATAGTTCTCTATAATCATGTCATTAACAAAATAAATAATTTTTCATATATTTAGAATATTAAAAATGTGGAATAAATGAAACCATGAGACCCTGCTTGGCTGAACTGTAAACAATTTTCTGACTTATCATTGGGTCCTACAACCTCTCACCTCTCTTATTTCTATATCCATTTGAACATTGCAACTCCAGAAATGTAATGTTGTTTTGGGAAGAGAAGATCATTTGGCAGTGCAATTCTTCCTGGAATTTATAGCATACTAATACATTTCTACAACTCAGTAAAGATTCAGGAATATCACTCAGACATGATTATGGGTGCATAGATTACATCATAGTATTTCAAAGAACTACAGACTATATTTAATTCTGTCATAGTAAAAAATTCTAAAAGTCATAGAAGATTTAATTTTAATCCACATGTGACAAATAATTGAAAGACATTAGAAATGGAGTGAGATACTGTTCTCCAAATTTTGATTTGAACAAATGAATCTGCATTTGCTCAAATGGACAGTTAGGAATGGCAAAAGCGTTTCACAGGCTCTACTCACCTATACATTTACCACATGTAGATAATATCCCTTATTTCAGAATATATAACTAGGAAAAAAGTTACAAGACTACTAAAATAAATTGAAGCACAAGGGAAAGAATCATTACTCTGAAAACTCAGAAGAATAAGGGAATGCCCAAACTATTAACAGCAGGAAATAAAGAACATTTTAGGAATCATGTGTTTGGGTGAAAAGGAAAACAAAGTCATAAACAGAATATAGAAGATAGTTTCAATAAAAATTAGATCAAAAGGAACAAGTTAAAAACGGTAAAATAAAGACAAAGAGAAAGGATGGTAGCCGCTAAAGTAAGAAAAGAAAGCAAACATACCATGAGATGAATGCAGAAGATTATTAAAACATGTGTTGGTATGAGTAAAGAGAAGATATGATGCTGCAGAACATGGACACATGCATGCTTAAAATACTTGAAAAAAGTTAGAATGCATAAAGAAAAGAAAAAAAGAAAGAAAAAAATGCTTGGCATAAAGTATAACAAACAAGAACCAATCTGTAAATTGTAGTCATACCTACAGTTGTCAGAAAAAATACATTATCTCTCTTTTCCTTTCTTCTTTCCTTTGTAGAAAGCAGTCATAAATACAAAGGGCTAGAATGTACCCTGTAGTATAGACATGTATTGGAAGTATCAGTATGAAGTCACAGTTTTATATTTACTTACACATACACACATACATACATATACTATATATAGATGAAGATGTATACACTAATTTTATGTTGCACTCTCCTTTCTCAGGGGAAAAAAACCCTCTATTATGAGGATAATGTGTTAACCAAAATAAATGAATAAAAGGAAAAAGACATAACATCTAGGATGTAGAAATCCAACACAGCTGTGAGGCTAAGGAAATTGCCAGCATAAAGGTAAGGAGAAGCACAAAGATAAGAATTGTGCACGAGGCTTAGTGATCAACCAGTTCCGATAAGAAAAGAAGGATGTAGGATTCCAGTAAGAATCTGTTAAAGAGAAAAAATTGATGTGTTGGATCATCTGATTTTTTTTATATTGAGAGGATTCCATCTCTGGCAAAAAGATGTGGGGAAATTATTACTAGATAAAAAGCAGCATATTAAAAGAGAAGCTGTTATTAATTCTAATAAATTTTTAAAAGATACACTGGAAAAGACAAGTAATTACAATGTTTGACATCATGTTTCTCAAGAGCATATTGGAAACAAAATGATAATAAAATTTTTAAAGAATAGAAGAAAAATAACTTTGAGCTTATAACTTTATGTCTAGCTAAATTATTATTTGAAAACATGGCATAATAAAAATATTTCCATGCATTCCTGAGATGATTGATCTCATGAAGCTCTACCAGGAAGACATGTTGGATGAAGTCCTCAGATAATAAGGGAAACAAATCCAGAGATTGTGGGAAAAGACACGTAACAGTATTCAATAAGAATTTTTAAAATTAAGGTCAATTATCATAAAAATAAAGAATACATAAGCTGACAGAATAAAATTTCATCTATTCAATGGAAAACAGAAATAGAGAGAAACAATAACAGAGAAGTATAGTAATTGAAAACTTTTCAAGACTCACTTATTAAAATCCAGATGCTCTCAGACAGAATGAAAAATAAAATAATATTGAGGTATATATTGCTGTCAAGTGGCACACATATAAAAAGCAATAGTGGGACTGAAGATAAAGGGATTTAAAAAAGAATAGGCAAAAATGAATTAAAATGACATCAGCCTAACAATCTTATTATCTGAAATTGAAAAAAAGCCAAAAAAATCATAAATCAAAGAAAGAAATTATATGCTAATAAAACGAAAAGTAGGGTAGAAAGATACCACTACCATAGTAGCCTAGGTATCTAAAAATTCAGCTTCAAAATATATCAAGCAAAAGCTGGTATGATAGAGAGATGTTAATACCTTTAAATCAGAGTTTGGCAAACTATGGACTGTGGACCAAATCCTGCCTATCACTTATTTGTATAAATAAATCTTTACTGGGACACATTGTCTATACGTAGTGCTTTAGCACTACAATGATAGAGTAGAGTAGGTTCCACCAAGGCCATTTGACCCATGCCGCCAAAAATCGTCACAAGCTTTCTTTTGAGAGTAGTAAAAGTATTCTAAAATTGATTGTGGTGATGGATGTAAAAGTCTGTGAATATGCTAAAAACCATTGAGTTGTAAAATTTAAGTGAATTGTACTGTATGTGATTTATATCTCAATAAAACTGTTTTTAAAAAGTTGCTATCTGGCTTTTTAAAGAAAAAGTTGCCAATTCCTAATATAAACAATACAAATGCTAAGTTCCAGTTCTTAAATATTCATAGAACTCTATACCCCACAGAGAATGCACCTTCTTTTCAAGCACACATAGAATATTTATGAAACAACACATTCTAAGCCCCAAGAAGGAAGCTTCAAAAATAAATGAAGGAAAGAAGATTCAACATTTCAATATTATAATATTAAACTGCATATTCATTTTTAAGGAATAATTTTAAAAATCACTATGTATGAAAACCAAATAATATAAAATAACCTTTGGGCTTAAGAAAGGAATAAATAACTAATTGAAAATTAGTAATACATCTGTGAAAATAAATGAAGACCACCCAAATAAGACAAGAAAAGGTGACTTATCTGGACTTGCAAAGGAATCAGTCACTATCACTTGCATTTGGTAGAGACTCAAAGGCAGACAAATAGTGAAAAAAAGTTATAGTGGAAAAAAAGAAGACTTCAGGTATGTCCTGATTAGAAGCCGTGACATGAAGAAGCTGGAGGTGGGATCCACATTTGGCTTCCCTTGATTGATCTTAAGTTGAAGGTAAAACAAAATTAGGAAAAACACAAGGAATATGAAAGTTATTTAATCAACTCCTGCTATGTTTGGTCAATTGCTATGAAGGTTGTGGTTTCACTTCCCGGACAATTTGCTACAGAGGTTATGATTGGGCTGCCTGAGCTGGTTGCTGCAGATTGTGGGTCTGGGTTCTGTGTTTACATATAGTCTAGTCATGGTCCATTAAAATATTCAGTCTCTTTGAAAATATCTTAGAGACACCACTGCATTATATTATATAACAGAGAATGAGACTGTTTAAAAATGAACAAATTGGATAATTCTTCCGATATATTAGATAAAAGAGCCACAAAGTGAATCCACAAAACAAGGAGTAAAAACATAACAAACAAGGAATGAATGAAGAGGAGGATAAGAGAAAAACTGAGAAATTTAACAAAAATCCAATTTTCCTGTAATAGCCTAGAGGACTTACATAATCTGATCTCCATTGTCACCCCATTAATTATATAAACGTTTCTCTTACTACTTTAACATGGCCCATTCCACTCCTGCTCCACTGGGCCACTAGCCTTGTGAATTTCTTTTGTGGATTTAGTATGAAATTTTAACTTTAGTTGTGGATGAAGTAAAGTTTTCTGTCCATTATTGGGAACCATTTGTTTATAACAGATATATAATAGCATATATTTCATGCTACTTTTAAGAGATATGCCTAATTATAAGGACATAGAATGTTTGAAATGACTAGGCTAGGAAAAGATACAGTATGCAAATATGAACCAAAGGAACTTCATATATTAATTATTCAAGTAATTAGAACTTAAGTGTCTGTTTCTCAAAGGTTTGGTAAACTTGCCTATAACAGCATCTAGTCTTGTGCTTTTTTTGTGGGCAGATTTCTCATTTCTTTTCTTCAAAGAATTTAGACCTATTAAAGCTGATCATTTCCTGTTCTTAAATACATACAGGTTTTTAAAAATATCCATTCTGTCTAAGATTTAAAACGCATTGGTTCAAAATCATTTAAAGCACCTCATTATGTGTTTACAAATTTATCATGTCAAAATTTTGTCTTCTTCAATATAAGTATTGCTTAATTATGCCTTACCTATTTTTCTCCTGATAGACGTTCCCAGAATTTTTCTGTATTGTAGTCTCTAAACAATTTTTTGTTTTTGTTTGTTTGTTTGTTTGTTTTTTGAGACGGAGTCTCGCTCAGTCGCCCGGATCTCAGCTCACTGCAAGCTCCGCCTCCCGGGTTCACACCATTCTCCTGCCTCAGCCTCCCCAGTAGCTGGGACTACAGGCGCCCGCCGCCACACCCGGCTAATTTTTTGCATTTTTAGTAGAGACGGGGTTTCACCGTGTTAGCCAGGATGGTCTCGATCTCCTAACCTCGTGATCTGCCCGCCTTGGCCTCCCAAAGTGCTGGGATTACAGGCGTGAGCCATCGCGCCCGGCCTCTAAACAATTTTTTTAAATTACTGATGCCATCTATTGTTTTTTTCTGTATTGTTTATTTCTTCCAGTTTTTAAAATAATTTATACATTTTTACTTTTTTAAGATTACCTTTTTTTCCTTTAAATTGCTGGAGTTACATGCTAAATATGTTAACTTTTAATTTTTCTTGGTTTCTTGCTTTTAAAAAAATATTATAAACCTTTCTTATGATTAAATATTTTACAGAATAAGTTTGCAACAAGGATAATAAAGCACTCTTATTTCTGTGTTTAACCAGATGTAATATTTTTGCATTTTATTATAAAGGATTTAGTCTCACATTCATTCATTTTTTTATGTACTTTTCTTAGCACTGAGAATGTTCCAGAGCATTGTAATATCAGTTTCTCCTTAAAGATACATTTACAAGTGGGTAGTATAAATTTACACTTCATACTCACTCTTGAGATGTCGATTTTTATTACTATGATATTTTCAACATTTTTCAGCATGTTTCTTAAAGATATGCTCCTAAAATGAAAGACTAAAGAAAGAAAAAAGAAAGACCCAAGACATGGGAACAGATAATCCAAAGGAAGAAAGAATTGATGTTCCAATCAGCTATTCCGTAATCTTGCTTTCAAATATGAATAGACAGCTAAGGTTATCTGAGAAATGCTCAGAAGCGTAGAGTGTGGGGGAACCTTGAAGTAAAGACTGCAGCAAGCAAACGGAACAGCAACTTCAGTTTGAGAGCCATGTTCTACATTTAGACTGCCTGGGTTGAAATAACTTCAAATCTTAGTAGCTATGTTACCTTAGTAGCTCAGTAAATTACTCAAGTTCTCAAAGGCTCAGTTTTATAATAAGAATCCTTATAAGAGTTTCTACCTCTAAGGTGTTTTGTGGATTTATTAAATCAATCCACATAAAACATTTATTCCAGTGTTTGGAAGAGAATATCAGCCAGTGATAAGTGGTAATTATTATTATTTTTATCTCCCCATGTGAGTACAAGTAAGTGTATATTGTAAACCCAACTCACAGAAATTTCTCTTTTTTAGAATTTGCTGAGCAACCTTATCTATGCTGCAAAACTCTGCAGCACTACTTTTTTGCCCATAGCCTAGAGTTGCACTATTAGTGCTGAATATCACTATCACTACAATAGTGAATAGTGCAACTATTCACGTGTGGCTATTTAAATTGAAATTCATAAAGTTTCATAAAATTTAAAATTCAGCTTCTCAGTTATACTTGTCCTATTTCAAGAGCCAAATATCCATGTGTGGCTAGTAGCTACCGTAATGGATCATCATAAAAAGTTCTCATGGTCAGCAACAATAGAGGGAGACATGCAATTTGAAGGTGAGCCAATCACATTCTTTATTTTATTTTATTTTATTTTATTTATTATTGTTATACTTTAAGTTGTAGGGTACATGTGCATAACGTGCAGGTTTGTTACATATGTATACTTGTGCCTTGTTGGTGTGCTGCACCCATCAACTCGTCATTTACATCAGGTATAACTCCCAATGCAATCCCTCCCCTCTCCCCCCTCCCCATGATAGGCCCCGGTGTGTGATGTTCCCCTTCCTAAGTACAAGTGATCTCATTGTTCAGTTCCCACCTATGAGTGAGAACATGCGGTGTTTGGTTTTCTGTTCTTGTGATAGTTTGCTAAGAATGATGGTTTCCAGCTGCATCCATGTCCCTACAAAGGACACAAACTCATCCTTTTTTATGGCTGCATAGTATTCCATGGTGTATATGTGCCACATTTTCTTAATGCAATCTGTCACTGATGGAGATTTGGGTTGATTCCAAGTCTTTGCTATTGTGAATAGTGCTGCAATAAACATACGTGTGCCTGTGTCTTTATAGCAGCATAATTTATAATCCTTTGGGTATATACCCAGTAATGGGATGGCTGGGTCATATGGTACATCTAGTTCTAGATCCTTGAGGAATCGCCATACTGTTTTCCATAATGGTTGAACTAGTTTACAGTCCCACCAACAGTGTAAAAGTGTTCCTATTTCTCCACATCCTCTCCAGCACCTGTTGTTTCCTGACTTTTTAATGATCGCCATTCTAACTGGTGTGAGATGGTATCTCATTGTGGTTTTGATTTGCATTTCTCTGATGGCCAGTGAGGAGCATTTTTTCATGTGTCTGTTGGCTGTATGAATGTCTTCTTTTGAGAACTGTCTGTTCATATCCTTTGCCCACTTTTTGATGGGGTTGTTTGTTTTTTTCTTGTAAATTTGTTTGAGTTCTTTGTAGGTTCTGGATATTAGCCCTTTGTCAGATGAGTAGGTAAAAACTGGAAAAATTCCCTTTGAAAACTGGCACAAGACAGGGATGCCCTCTCTCACCACTCCTATTCAACATAGTGTTGGAAGTTCTGGCTAGGGCAATCAGGCAAGAGAAAGAAATCAACGGTATTCAGTTAGGAAAAGAAGAAGTCAAATTGTCCCTGTTTGCAGATGACATGATTGTATATTTAGAAAACCCCATTGTCTCAGCCCAAAATCTCCTTAAGCTGATAAGCAACTTCAGCAAAGTCTCAGGATACAAAATTAATGTGCAAAAATCACAAGCATTCTTATACACCAGTAACAGACAAACAGAGAGCCAAATCAGGAATGAACTTCCATTCACAATTGCTTCAAAGAGAATAAAATACCTAGGAATCCAACTTCCAAGGGATGTAAAGGACCTCTTCAAGGAGAACTACAAACCACTGCTCAGTGAAATAAAAGAGGACACAAACAAATGGAAGAACATACCATGCTCATGGATAGGAAGAATCAATATCGTGAAAATGGCCATACTGCCCAAGGTAATTTATAGATTCAATGCCATCCCCATCAAGCTACCAATGAGTTTCTTCACAGAATTGGAAAAAACTGCTTTAAAGTTCATATGGAACCAAAAAAGAGCCCGCATCTCCAAGACAATCCTAAGTCAAAAGAACAAAGCTGGAGGCATCACGCTACCTGACTTCAAACTATACTACAAGGCTACAGTAACCAAAACAGCATGGTACTGGTACCAAAACAGAGATATAGACCAATGGAACAGAACAGAGTCCTCAGAAATAATACCACACATCTACAGCCATCTGATCTTTGACAAACCTGAGAAAAACAAGAAATGGGGAAAGGATTCCCTATTTAATAAATGGTGCTGGGAAAATTGGCTAGCCATAAGTAGAAAGCTGAAACTGGATCCTTTCCTTACTCCTTATACGAAAATTAATTCAAGATGGATTAGAGACTTAAATGTTAGAGCTAATACCATAAAAACCCTAGAGGAAAACCTAGGTAGTACCATTCAGGACATAGGCATGGGCAAAGACTTCATGTCTAAAACACCAAAAGCAACGGCAGCAAAAGCCAAAATTGACAAATGGGATCTCATTAAACTAAAGAGCTTCTGCACAGCAAAAGAAACTACCATCAGAGTGAACAGGCAACCTACAGAATGGGAGAAAATTTTTGCAATCTAATCACATTCTTTCTCATAGGAGAAATGTGAATGAAGAAACAAGCCCAGAAGCAGTTAAGAAAAATTTCCATTGTTATCAACATTCCAGAAAGAATGCCACAAACTCCTGATGCTGGGTGTGAGGAGAGGTCCTGGCTAACTGAACTTCCCACAGCCTGGGTATTGAGCAATTCCTTAGACTTTTCAGTGTACCCTCATAGATAGTAAAATGGAACACTTTTTTTTTTTTTTTTTTTTTTTTTTTTGAGACAGAGTCTTGTTCTGTCCCCCAGGCTAGAGTGCATGCAGTGGTGGGATGATAGGTCACTGCAACCTCTGTTTCCCGGGTTCAAAAAATCCTCCTGCTTCAGCTTCCCGAGTAACTAGGACTACAAGTGCGTGCCACCACTGCTGGCTATTTGTGTGTTGTTTCCATTTATTGTAGAGATGGGGTCTTGCTGTGTTGCCCAGGCTGGTCTCAAACTCCAGGTCTCAAGCAATCTGCCAGCCTCGCCTCCCAAAGTGTTGGGATTACAGACATGAGCCACAGCACCTGGCTCTACTTGTTACAAAAATCTTCTCCCAATTGGTTGCTTTTCTTTTCGTTTTGCTAGTGAATGATTTTCAACTGAAGAGTTTTATTTTTTATTAAGTTAAATCTGCCTATGATTTTATCACCACTGAGATTAATGACATGCTTAGAAAGTCCTGTCCTTTCCTCCAGTCAAAATGTTTTCCAGTACTTTCATAGGTTCGTGTTAATATTTGTCTCATTTCTTATTTCTAAATTTCTTATTTAATAAAATTCATTCCTCAAAGTATCATTGTTGAGTCTGGGTTTGATTTTATTGGTTTAGGCAATACAAACAATGATAAATAATTTAAAGTATGAAAAAAGCTATAAAGTGACAATTAAGTTTCCTGACACGCTCGACCCACACCCTGCAAAGTTAAACACATTATCAGTTTTGTGTTCTGTACTTCCAGAGACAATTTTCTCCTTTTTGATATTGTTTAAAGGTAGATATTTAATCAAATTTTAATGTATTCTGCTTTGCGGTAGAATTCCACTTTTGTTCAAATAGTCAATTATTCAACATTATTTATTTTAGAATAGTCCATTATTTTTCCGGCAATTTTTGAATGTCAGTATCTCATATAATTCCCTAATTATACCTAAATCATTCTTAACATCTCTTTCATAACACTGACCTACTCCATTTTCCTATGCTCACACCATTTGTCAAATATTTCCAACATTATTTGTGGAAAGACAGGGTGAGGTAGAATTAAGTAGAGATTTAACAGAAAAATTAACTGTTTATATTATAGCTGGTTTGTGACAGGATGAGATTCTCCTTGTTGTTTTTATTTTTCACCATCCTTGCATCTAGAGGAATGTCAGAATCAAATCTGTAAGGTCCACAGAATATTCATTGGGAGTTGGTTTAAATTCATAAAATAATTAGGAAAAAGGTATTTTATAGCAAAAAAAAAATAAAGTCACTCAAGGAAAAATAGATCGTATACACAGAAGTTTTCTTAATTGTAAACTACTAATCTATTATTAAGTAAAATTTCAAATTTTGTAGGAAAATATTAAGCATAAAATATAAAGTATCCCTGACATGAAACAATATTCTTTTTGGTACACTGTTGAATATCTTTTGTAATTACAAAGTGGCTAAGTTAGATTGCAATTGTACATTTAGTAAAGGCATGTTGAGTAAACTCCAAAAGAATGAGCGTATTTTTTCCAAAACATAAACAATGAAGTTATTGCATATGTAGACAGGTGTGGAGTAAGTCAAAGTGTCAGTGATGTAACAATTTGTTTCTTTGACTCACACACTTCACTTGAAATGATGGATGTCCTAGTGTCTCCTGGCATTTTAGGCTTTGACATATTATCTCAAACTTTGATCTTGCCCATTCACATCATTATGGGGTTGTCATTACGTCTTTAAAGGTATAATTTTATAAGTCATAAAAGTGAGTTTGTGTTGTTACGGCTATTCTTTCTTTAGAGACAGGTAATTACAAGTGTATCTTCATAACATTCTCCTCCCAGTCACTCCGGGGAACTCTTTAGAATGGTTTTCTGCCTTAGCTTCTTCACATGTGAAACATTTTCCTATTAGTTCTGGCATGATTTTCCTTAGTTTTGGGAAGCTGATCAAATTCCAACAATCAAAAAATAGGACTAAATAGATATTTAACAGTGGCATAAAAAATAAAAACACTGAAACAGTGTGGTATGTCTAATCTACCTACAGTGCAACCTTGGCCCTCATGGAATATGTATTATTCAAAGTTCTAATGGTAAAACGGTAAAAACGAAAACATTTGGTTTTCAATTAGTATTAAAAATATGATCAAGGTTGTTTATTCACTTATTTGTGACTGGAAGAGAAAAAGACTTGTTCCACCCTCACAATCAGGTGTGCCAACAAAAACTGGCTTTGAGCTCAGACTGCAGCTGTTTGGCTCCTTTACGGACCACATGTGTGAGTCTAAAGCTGTTAGCAATGACACTGCCACAGTCCTGGGGGGACTGGTTTGTGACTTAGACAAACATTTTCCCCAGTGAAGTGAGATGTGTCCTTTGGTCATTCTCTTACAAGGACTATTTTACTTCCCTTAAATGAGAATATTGGAAGGAATATTAATTACTTTTTTGTCACATATTTTGTCAGTCAATTTTTGAAGTGGATTTCAGAAATAAGTATCTTCAAGCTGTATCATGTCTTTGAGTTCTATATTTAAAAAGGTAACTGCTATGGTTTTAAGGTTTGTCCCCTCCAAAATCTGTGTTGAAATGTGATTACCAACATGGCAGTACTGGAGGATGGGACCTTTGCGGGGTGCTGAAGCCATAATGACCCTGGCCTTGTGGGTGATATTAATGCCATTATGAAAGGGTAACTTCAACCCTAGTTGTTTCTTTGTCCATCCATCTTCTGCCACATGAGGATCAAGGGTTCCTTGATTCTGGAGGACACAGCATGCAAATCAACATCTTGGAAAAAGAGAATGACCTCACCAGACATTGAACCTAGTGGTGCCCTGACCTTAGACTTCCCAGTATCCAGAAATACTCAGTTTCAGGTATACTGCTATAGCAGCACAAAATGGGCTAAGATATTGACAATTGACAATAAGAGTTTCCAAACATTTATTTTAAATGACTCAAAAACACTTTAAAATCAATAGGTCTAAAACTCAACTTACACACTTTTCCAAATTCGGTTCTTTCACATGAAATCGCTAAAATACGAGTTGTTTGTGTTTAATGAGCAGTTTTTCTACTTAGTCTCACATTCAGCTTATCATCAAGTTATATCAATTTTGCCTTCCACACATCTCAAGAATCCATCTATTTCTCTCCAGCATGACTGCTAACTCACTAATCCAAATAGTCTTTGTTCTTTATGCTGCCTCAATAGCCTCTTTGGCTCATATTTCATCTCACCTTTTCTCCCACAAGCTAGTTCTTTCCCTGCAGCTAAGTTATCTTCTCAATAGGTAAATCTAATCACATCATTTTCTCCTCATCCCCTCTTAAAACATTTCATTCCGATTTTATTGCTCTTAATAAAAAGTAGTAAATTTATAACATGTTCTGCACACTATAGCTGGTGTTTAATCATTCTTTATAGTATTCTATGATATCCTTTATATTCTATAAGCTATAGCTACAACTTATTATTTGTATATGCTGTTCTCTCTGGTACAGTTTTCATATGCATCACTTTCTACTTTGCAAAACTAATTCAACTTAAATGGCACTTTGTTGTGGAAGCCTTTACTTATACATACACTCACAGACTAGGTCAGGCCCAGTCAATTTGTGTCTCATAACTCCATGTGCTTTTCCCTTATGGAGTTATGCAAGATCTGATTTTTTAACTATTTAACCATACAACTTTGTCATAACTGGAAATACCATGAGGACAGAGAATATGTCTATTTTGTTCATCACTGTGTCCTTAGCATTTAGCTTAGTGGCTGGATAATTACCTGTTATTCAATAAATATTTGCTTCATGAAAATGTAAGTATATTAAGTCCCTACTATGTGTCATCCACTCTATTAGCTCTTTGAAGGACACAGAGTATGCTCTTTCCACCAGGTTTTAAATTGTAGTGCTATAGTCTTATAGTCCAATTGTCTCCATATTTAAAACTTCAAACTCCCTCCCCTGTCAGTTCAGTACTCCTAATCCTTCTTACTCCTTACCCTATTTTTCCTTAGAACCTCAATTTATTTATTTTTATTTTTGAGAGATATAGAGGATTTCATTCTGTCACCCAGAATGGAGTGCAGTGACACACTCACAGCTCACTGCAACCTTGACTTCCTGGACTCAAGTGATCCCCCCACGTCAGCCTCCTGAGTAGCTGGGACTACAGACTCAAGAAGCCATGCCAGGCCAATTTGTCTTTTTTTTTTTTTTTTTTTTTTTCAGAGATGGAGTCACACAATGTTTCCCAAACTGGTCTCAAACTCGTGGGCTCAAGCGATCCTCCCGCCTCAGCCTCCCAAAGTGCTGGGATTACAGGCATAAGCCTCCGTGCCTGGCCTCAATTTATAATATAGTATAAGATATATTTAATTATCATGTTCGTTATTTATTTCTTGCCTCCTCACACTAGAAATCAAGTGCAGTGAGAACAGAAACAGTGGTCTATTTCATTGACTGATGAGTCCTAACCACCTAAAACAGTTTCTAGCACATAAAGGCATTCAACAAATATTTGTTTGGTGAAGGAATAAATTAACATGTCCAAAAGTAACTAATCATGAAGTAAATTATTCAAAAGTCATTTTTCCACAACATTGATTTCTACATACTTTATTACATTATACAACTCACAGTCATGGTGATTTTGCACCCCCTCCCCACCAGAAACATTTGGCAATGTCTGGAGATATTTATAGTTGCCATAACATGGCATAGAAGATTCCATTGGTATCTGGTGGGTAGAGGCCAGCATACTCAATGCACAGAATAGCACCCTACAACTAAGAATTATGGAGCCCCAAATGTCACCTGTGCTGACGATGAGACACCCTAAGCTACAGTCTCCATGGATCTGTGTCCCTGCTCTTTCCATCAACTTGCATCACATCTCTCTGGGCCTCATGTCAAGGCTTTCCATTGGCTCCACTCCTTCATCTCTCTCGCTTATACTTCTTATTTACCACATGAGCTTTGATTATGTTACTTAGGAGATTCAAAGTTTTTTTTTTTCAGAAGTTGCCGAATTTCAATTTATCAAATAAGACACCTTATTTAATTTTCTCTCTTGTATAGAGCTCAGAACAGAGATATGCTGTCTATCTCTGACAGTGATATTTGAAATAAGAATAGTCACCTAGCCTCTTGTTGATCCACGTTCTCAATTCAAAATCAAATGGTATTTAATATTTCAGTAGCTTCCATTTATTTTATGTATGAGAGAACAGAGACGTCTCATAGACACATCCCATCAGAGTTTGGCATCTGATGCAACCACTTACAGCACTGAATTTAAGATCCTATCTGGTTTCAAACAGCCTGATTGCTTTCAGGGATATTGCATAGTCATGTAATGCATGTCCACTTTCCAGATCACGATAGAAACTACCAACTTGGCCGGGTGCGGTGGCTCACACCTGTAATCCCAGTACTTTGGGAGGCCAAGCTGGGCACATCACCTGATCTCAGGAGTTTGCGACCAGCCTGGGCAACACAGTGAAACTCCATCTCTACTAAAATACAAAAAATTAGCTGGGCATGGCAGCATGCACCTGTAGTCCCAGCTACTACTTGGGAGGCTGAGGCAGGAGAATTGCTTGAACCCACGAGGCAGAAGTTGCAGTGAGCGAGATCATACTACTGCACTCCAGCCTGGGCGACAGAGTGAGACTCTGTCTCAAAAAAAAAAAAAAAAAAAACTAGATTTTTTTGTTTTCCGTTTGCTTGGTAGATCTTCCTCCATCCCTTTATTTTGAGCCTATGTGTATCTCTGCATGTGAGATGGGTCTCCTGAATGAAGCACACTGATGGGTCTTGACTCTTTATCCAATTTGCCAGTCTGTATCTTTTAATTGGAGCATTTAGCCCATTTACATTTAAGGTTAATATTGCTATGTATGAATTTGATCCTGTCATTATGATGTTAGCTGGTTATTTTGCTCATTAGCTGATGCACTTTCTTCCTAGCATTGATGGTCTTTACAATTTGGCATGTTTTTGCAGCAGCTGGTACCAGTTGTTCATTTACATGTTTAGTGCTTCCTTCAGGAGCTTTTGTAGGGCAGGCCTGTTGGTGACAAAATCTCTCAGCATTTGCTTGGGGGTTGAGGGAGAAGTCACATGAGTATTTCCAAAACCCAAGTTTTAGAAGTTATAACACATTGTAGCTTTTAATATGGATTTGGCCTCCTTTTTACATATAAGCTAGCTACTCATAATGGTTCAATTTTTAGGCATTAAATTATAGAGTATGTTAATATGATTTATGTGGTTTAGTGATATGTGCTCTAAGTAACCTCCAAAGCAAAGATACACACATTAGCAAACAAACAACCAAGACTGGAAAATATTGAAATATTAAAGTTTTGATCTCCTCTAGAGTGGACATGCTATGCTCAAACCTACTTCTCTGGGATTTGTAGTCAGTGGAGTTTTTTTAGAATTCCCTGTATTGTAAATAAAAGAAAACAACTGAGAGGCTGAGAACTACAATGAAAGTACCCTTTTCTTACAGAGAATTATTTATTTAATATCCATCAGACAGTAGCTTTGATATTTTCACTTTCAGCCTCATCAGATTTTGTGTTAAACTGTCTCATGCCCGCTTGCACTTGAGATTAGTTTAACTTCTGAGCCGTTATGTCACATAATGAAGATAATCACTACTTCCAACTGTCCTGTAAGTAGCAAGAGAAAGTATACCTCTATTCTCATAAAACAAAACATTTTCATTCTTCCTTTAATCATTCTCTCTTCTGAAAACAAACTCACAAAATGTCTAAGATGAGAGTTGTGGCATTAGCAAAATTATGACACCAAACACAGGAAACACAGTATTTTTATGAACAAAATTAAATATTGAAGTTATCAGCATTCTGAAGCTATGGACATGCCTGCTGACTGTCTGCTTTCTTGTGATGGGATTCTAAAGCCAGGCAATCACTAGATAATCCTTTCCCTTACAAAGACCAGCAGAACCACATAGGATTCTGACAAGCTGAAATTGCTTTATAGGGGAGCAAAAAGAATTAAGAGGATACTTTGAAATAAAAGTTTGGATTGCCTAAAACATATAAGAATATTTTTTCCTAATGCAAGAATTGCTTTCTCTGGTCACTTTGTTTGGAAGAAACACTAAAGTTCCAATATTTCCAGAAATGGACAACTTTGCCCAATCTAAGAATAAAAGAGAAAGAGAAAAGTAGTACTACATTGTACCTATAAGAAAGGTGAAACCAAGAAAAGGCAAGTTACTTTCACATTACATAGACAGTATCAAAGTGGTGTTCAATCTTAACTTCATGTATGGCATAGCCTAACATTTATTCCTACTATAAAAAAGAGAAAAGACAGGGAAACCAAGAGATATGTAAGACAATAAGAAGGGCACAAACATGGATGCTCAGAAAACCTATACACAATTTCTGAACCTGTCACTTTGAAAAAAAAAATTGTATTTTTCCGGTGCTAAACATATCTTATTAGCCCTTGGATTTCTTATAAATCCAGCTTTCATTTTGTCACAGATCTAGTGTGCTTATATTTAAATGACAGCCACCTGCACTTTATTAACTTAATGATCAACAACTTCCATCCCCAGCCAAGAAAGTGTAACAGGGACCCAATTTAGCCTCTCATCATGAATAATAAGAAGATCTGTAAGGAACAACAGTTTTCTGGTATTGAACAACAGCAGTGCATCATCATGGTCCCTGAGAAAAGGGAAACAATCAAAGTAAAGGCTATAATTACATCAGCTAATTTTCTGGAAATCAGGAGGGAGAGCCCAAACAGAACCCCATGATATCCCTGAGTTGAGGAGACAAAGTTTGGAGTTCAGAGGTCAAGATGACTGGGATTTGCAGAGCAGAATACTGCCTATTCATCCTCAATACTTGAGATGGTAATGGCATAATTTTCTTCTTCCAAATTATGGTGGTGGTGGTAGGAGGAGAATGTATCATGAAATACCTTACCATATTCAAATACATGACATGCTGTCATAGACATCTTCACATATTGATTAAACAACAAAAAAATACTCTTTTGTGGGGAAATAATAAAAAGGCTAGCTACTTTGTCTTTACTTATAAAAGTAGTTTTACTAAGAGGGAAATAATTAAATGAAAAATTCAGAGAGATCAAAAATTTGTATTCTGTAAATAAAAATAAGTGTAGCTAATATCATATATTAAAATTTATTTTATTAAAGCTTAATATTTTCTAGATTCTACAGATAATATCAATAAGGTGACTAGGTATACATAATTGAAAAAAATTACAATATATACTATGATAAAAATAACAATATAGTTCATTGATTTTTAAATCTAATAAACAGTACCATTGCTGTGTTCACTTGTATCGTTCATTTGATAGTTTTCATTTATTCAATGTAAACATCATTTATTTACTTAAGAAAATAAGTTCAAGAAAATATGTAAGACACTGTTTTTTATTCAAAAACATTTTTGAACATTTACTGAGTGCTAGGCAAGCTCTACTAGAAATAAAAGAAACAAAATGTCCTGCCTTCCTTGATTGTATGTTTTTAGGAAAGAGACAGAGGGAACCCAGACAATAAAATGTATAATATATCTAATATAAGTGCCAAGGAGGAAATGATAAAGCTCAGGAAGTAAATATGAATAATTGGTTTGAAAGGGGGACAGGATGCAATTTTAAATAAAGTGGTCATTTGAAAACACTAACTTTTAGACAGGACCTTGCTTGGGTGGTTTTAATTTTTTTTTTTTTTCAGTTAGAATGTAATAATTCTTTTTTTAATTATACTTTAAGTTCTACGGTACATGTGCACAACGTGCAGGTTTTTACATAAAATGATAAGAAGACTAGTGTGTTTGGAGCAGATGAGGGAAAAGGAGAGAGAAGCGGAGATGAGTTCAAAGAAGCAATGAAGGGCAAGATCTTGTAGGGCCTTTTCGGTCAAAGTGAAGGACTTTCACTCATAAATACACTTGAAGATGTGAGAATTTTGAACAAAGAAGAAATCGGCATACATTTGAAAATGTCACTGTAGATGCTAGATTGAGTGCAGATAGGAGAAGGGCAAAGGGAGTATTATTAGGTTTTTGCTATAATCTAAGTGAAAGTAATGACAGCTTGATCAAGGGGTGTAGTCATGGAAGTGGTGAGAAGTGCTTGGATTCTGGAATATATTTTTAAGTTAGAGCTGAAAGAATTAGATGACACATTAGATGTTAGACTCAAAAATGCTTACGATGTAATAATATATGAAGATAGATTTATAAATTGAAATAAAGAAAGAACTCTAGCTCAGGTTTTTGACTTGGAAATGTAGAAGGATGGAGTTACTAACAACTAAAATGAGGAAAAATTGCAGAAGGAATTTTAATGGAGATAATCATAAATGTAGCTTGGACTTACTAGCTTTGACATACCAGTCAGACATCTCAGTAGATATTTAATTAAATCATACGCCTATAAACAATTTTTGTTTCCTTTCTGATTAACAATTTACACATTAATAAAACTTAAAAGATAAGTAGCTCTAGAATAACAACTTGAAAGTCCAGCAATCAATATAAACATTGCCTCTATTAATTATAAACAATATGGGCTATGGTACTGATAAAATAGGCAGTGGATTATGCCAAGTTTCTGATTATAATTATTGAATTATTTCTTGTTATCACTCAATAAAGTATATTGATATGTAAAGTTAGATGATTGTTAAAATATCTTAAAACAGTTAATTTCTACACAAGATCTAAATCAGTACCAAACTCCAGTAATTTACCTGTTATTAGAATAAAAGATACCATGTAATAGGTTTAACAATTACTACAAATTAAGAACTGAAACAATAAAGTGAATTACAGTCAATGTTACTTTAGAATGGCAAGGCATTTCAGAAATTTTAGTGGAAGAAAAAAAAAACTCCAGTTTTAACAGAACAGACCCTTTTCTTCCAAATATGTATCTATAAATCCATTTAAGGTGAAGTCAGAAACGTAGTTGAATGATAAATACCTAGGTTTTCTCAGATTCATTCATTCATTCATGTTTTGTGAAAAGGTAACCTCTCAGCCTGTAGGTAAAATTCTCTCTTCTGAGGCTCAGGCTCCTGTGTCCCTCATACAAGTAGACTTCTTCACCATGACTTAATGAATTATTCTAAAATATTTCCAGTCTCAGCAGTTCGCATAGTTTAGGCTCAGGCTGAGAGTCTGAGTTAGCAGCATGCACAGACACAATGTGTGTGTGTGTATGTTGCTTTCTGTCTCATATGTGTGCATGCACACACACACACACACACACACAAAAGACATGGTTTCAGAATAATTACGGTTTTAATATTTGATTCTGTTTCATGCCAAAACTCAATTGAATGACTGAAAGGAATCATGCAAAGGCATCCTAAAGGATGCCTACTATCAGTACTAATTTAGAGAGGTTATTTATTGGTATTTGAGGAGGCTTCTGCATTACAAATGTAACTATTAATTATAATGTTACTCCAATATTTGTAATCACTTTAAAATTAACCTTCATATCCTCAGGAGGTTTGTATTTATAAGAGTTACTTGGTGTCTCATAAAAAAACTAATTAATCAACAAATGATAAGTGTAGAAAGAACTTAAATTAGTTCTTTGTTTACTGCTACATGGTTGTATCATATAATTTGTATTATAATTAAAATGTTTACATTGCAAATAGAAAAAAACACTTGATTCAGGGATAGATTAAATCAACAATTTCAAGTGTTCCAGGAAATCTGCTTACACTCTTGCTAGGTAGGGTTTAGGCATTCAGTCAGATAACTATAAAAAGTCACATGTACCACTATTCTGTCTTTAATCTACTTTTCATTTAATAAAAACCTGAAAAGATGTAAAAAGTCATGATTTGAAATTTTAGTTATCTTTATTCTGCATGAATTAAGGTACTTATTGTTCCTGCTTATTTTGGTTTATTAACATAATGCCTTCCCTCATGCTATTTATAATGCTAATGAACCAAAACATACAAAAATATGGGAATTCCTTTTTTCACTGCAATGAAGACAGACGTAAACTGTGTATTCTATGCACTCAAATTTTTTCCCTTTCTTTGAAGAAATTTTCAACTCTAGAAATTGTAATTGTTTCTTCATCATCTCTTCTTATTCTATTTCTGAAATTTTCTCATTTCATAATATGAATTTTGTGGATGTCATTTTTTCTTTATTTCTCGAACCCTTGTTGACAGACTTATTTTTTAAGTCAATTCTAGATTACTGTATTTTATTTTTCATTTATCTGGAATAAATCCATCTCCTGAAGTTTGATGTTGGTGATTATTCTTGGCGTTAGTTTTCTTGATAAATATCAGAATCTAATGTTATAGACTGATTTGGGGTGAAAACTTATTGGTTTGGTTTTCTCCCCAGCACTCTCCCATTGTTGTTTAGCAGTTCTGTGGTTTTCTCTATCTTGCTCCTCCACTCATGGAGCTAGTCATGGTTTGGCCCAGATCTTGAACATTGAGCTAGTCTGCTTCTTCCCATTCCCTAGGTGGGAAAATTTAAATGAGCTGTAGTCCCACTGATAGTTACATAGACATTTTCCCATCATTTTTCACAAACCATGAAATCCAAATGCAGCTCTTGTTTTCTACCCATGAGACTTACTATGTTCCCCTAACCTATATGAATACTCCTAATAGTTTTCCTGCTATGGGAGGAGGATTCCTTGGTTTAGCCATACTTGCCACATTGTATTTCTGTTGCATAAGTGGAACAGAGATGCTTACATTTGATTGTCTAATTTTCTGTGGGTTATAGATACCATTCTTCTGAGATAAAAATAAATAGCGCACTATTTCAAAGAATAAAAGCATGCAGAAGCTGATAATTTGGCTTTCTAGACTTCATTTTCAACCATACTATTATTGGACATTCTTTTATGTTCTAGCAATAAATTACCAAAATTAGTTTTCACTGCAGTCTAATAAAGTGAAAGCTCTTGGCATAAAAAGAGCAGTGGTTCAGAACATCAGCTTCAAACTTAAAGGCCTAAGGTCAAATTTTACCATTTATTTTTAGCAAATCATTTACACTTTGAGAATTTGCAGATTATCATGTAAAATGAAGATGATAATGTTACCACAAAAGTTAGTAGATAAGAATAAGTGAAAAGTCTTTTAATCATAGTAACTGTACCTTAAACATTAGTTTTCTAATTGTTTAACTATTTACAGCCAGTTCTTTACCTTGTGAGCAGACTTCTGTTGAAAGTTCTGAACTTCAGCTAGAAGAAGATGAAAACACTACTTTCATCCTCAAATTCTTCAGCTTTTGGTTGTTAGTGTTGAACCATCACGTATCAAAAGAATGGTTAGGGGTTGGAAGATTTGGTGTTTCTTATGCTATTTCCTATCCCCTTTTGGGTAGGACACAAGACCTTCTAGAAGAACAGGAAACTCTGGATTTGCCATGTAGGACTCACCACCCAGTCAGCAAACACATTTTTGCTTTCTAGAATGAAAAATGGAAGTCTATACACTCACAAGGAAAATCTTCTCTACTATTCTTGGAATATGAGTCATTTGCTATTATGGTTGTAAAAGTTCAGACGTTGGAGGAAGACTGCCTTGTTTCCCTTGTCACTATATCACTCTGTATTTGTTGTAACTTTGAATGCAGTATTTGATACATTTGATTCTCAGTTTTTCTCTGTGAAGTGAAGAAGTGATATTTTAGCCTTTCCATAATTAAGAGCAAAATAATGATCTATGCCTGGATCTTTTATGCAGATTTTTATCCCAGAATTTCCATTTCCTATTTTTTCCATATTTTGCTTTATCACAGCTTCAAAGATTTCTATGCTTCCAGTGATTGTATCTTCTGCATTTAATCATCTATCATTTTCGCTGAAAAGCAAAACACTGGGTGTGTTTGAAGACAAATCTCTGTTCTCTTCCTTGTGGAGTCATAATCTATTATCCCTAGGCCTAATGAAGAGTTGTTATCCTGGGGTTTCTGGTTTTTTTCACCCTCCCTCTATGTAACTCTCTGGAGGAATCGAGAGCAGTCACTGTGACTCACAGGAGGAACTGACAGTAGCGAGGAGCATGAACTCTAGAACCAGGCTGCTCAGACTCCATTTCTAGCCCGGCCACTTAATATCTGAGTATAACCTTTAAAAAGTACTTAACTCCTTTGTGTCTCAGTTTTTTTTTTTTTCACTTGTAAATGAGACTAATAATACCTACTTTATAAGACTTTTCTAAGGATTACAAGATTTAGTAAACGTAAGACTTTTGGAACAACACCTAGTACACAATGAATGTTACCTATTGTTTTAGTTGTACCTGTAGAGTACTCATTTATTTGATGGGAACACTTCTTTCTGTAGCTAAGAAAATGTATACTGGAAGTAAATTTCATAAGATCTTAATATCTTAAAATGTCTTTTCTTTTCTTTTTGAGACTAGGTCTCATTCTGTCACCCCCTAGGCTGGAGTTCAATTATGCGATCACAGCTCACTGCAGCCTTGACCTACCAGGCTCAAGCAATCCTCACACCTCAGCCTCCTGTGTAGTTGGGATTACAGGTGTGTGCCACCAGGCCCAGGCATTCATATTTTTTGTAGAAACTGTTTTACCATGTTGACCAGGCTGGTCTCCAACTCCTGGCCTCAAGTAATCCACCCACTTCAACCTCCCAAATTACTGGGATTACAAGAATGAGCCACGATGCCTGGCCTGTGCATTGAATTCTTTATTGCAAATATCTTTCAGTAAGAATGTCAAATGATTATTCGTCTGTTTGCAGCACCCAAGGTTGCTTTTGAAAGGATAGTCCAATGCTGCTTCTCTCTCTTCCTGCCTGGGGCCCCATCCTCGCCCCAGAAAGTTTTAGCTATCTTCATTTTTCACTAGACATTAGAAACTTCACATAATGTGTTTAAGATGAGTGTATTTCGTTGATTTCACTGACCTCTCAGTGGGTCCATTCATTCATGTGACTGATATACTTCAATTCTGGGGAAATTTCTATAGTATTGTGCCAATTACCTTCATTTATTTTTCTCTGTTCCATTCTTTTAATATTGACTCACATTTAATTGCACCTTTCTTAGTTTTTTTTTTTTTAAAGTTTCCTCTCCTATTTGCTGTTACTGCCTTTCTGTTCTATTTTCTGAGAGATTTCTTTTATTTTTTACCAAACTTTTTGATGGATTTAAAAAAATTAACCATTATATTTTTGAACTTTCAATAACTCACTCTTGTTATTTTAAATAGCATTGTATTATTTTCAATGTATACAATTTTCTCATATACTCTGAGATATATGAGAATTGGATTTTCTTAAATGTTTTGAGTTAGCAAGGATGGAAATTTTCTTTTGTCCTATAAAGTAGCGTTTCTTTTAGTTTTACATTTTTCTGTTTGTTTGCTTTGTTATCTCCATTGCTCATGTTCAAGGATTTTTTCAAATGTGTCTCATAATCATTGGCTCAACAATTTTATGTAATAATGAAACAGTAAAAACTGATTGGAAATTCTGGAGAAGGAAGGAAGGTTTATATCAAAAATGACTGGCAAAAAATGTGTGCTGTTTATCTGAGGGAATTCTTCAGATTTCTGTTTGCTCAGAAACTCTGTAAAGGGTAGAGAGCAGGCTGCTAGCATTTTGTTTGGGAATTGACAGTGTGGGTCTTAGAAGTTAACTCTCAGGTATTAAACTACCACTTTATTCTCTATTTTTATCTCTCCACCGCAAATTCTTCCTTCAGTCCTTACTTGGCATCTCTATTTGAGACCCTCCTTTATTTTTAATTAAAGAGGGGATGTAGACATTTAGGTGCTATTTTTCTGTGAGCAGAGCAATAGAAGAGAAAAACATAAGCTCCTCCAAATATTGACTTTCAACAACCCCCATGTTCAATCATTTAACTTGCCCCTGTTCTCTGTTTTAAGCAGCATCTTTGTGACAGGAACATCTCTGGGATTTGGTGAGTCTAATAAACTTTCTTCCTATTCACATCAATGTGAGTACACTTTATTCTCTATCTTCCTCCTCCCGCTAGCTACATTTATTTGTACAAAAGTGTATAAAGTCTTTTGTCAACAGGTATCTCTCCCATTTTTGTCTTTGGTTGTCATCTTTTTCGTAGTTATATTGTAGCAAGCATTGGGAAAAGTAGAAGAGAAGCAAATGTGGTCAATCCACATGACCAGTGATCAATATATTTTAGATGAGGTATAGTATATTTGTATACTACCAAAAACTAAGATTAGCGGAGGGCATACCAAAGATAGTACTTAGAGTGGATTCTGAAATGCTTGACATTCTATGAATACGAATTTCAGAATGATTTCTGAAAAGAGCCAATCAATTGATCAAAACAGCAAAATAACAAATAAATATTTAAAAATATTGCCAATTAGAAAAGCTTAAGGTAATTGGGAACATTCAGCCTAGAGGCAAGAAGCTGGCAATGAGACATGATTTAGAAATCACATATTAGGCTAGTTCTCCCTCTATCTTCCACCTAAACAGGGAAACTAGCAAACAAAATGTATAATGCCTGCCTGAAAAGAAATTTTAAAGGATCTTCTCAATATCAAAATATCTATTTTAGTGAATTATGGAATTTCTTCCACATAGACTGAGAATATTTAAATAAGTATTACAAATTCTATATTATATGAAACAGTATGTGGACATCACATAGAGGCCTAGATTGAAAGAGTAAAAGATGGCATACCATAATTAAAGATACAGACAATCTTTGTTATATTAGTTTCCTGTGGTTTCCATCACAAATTATCACTATCTTGGTAGCATAAACCATAGAAATTCATCCTCTCATAATTCTTGAGGCCAGATGTTCACAGTCAAGCTGTTCACAGGGCTGCACTCTCTCTGGAGTCTCCATGTGTTGTTTGACCTCCTCCAACTCCTGGTGGCTCTCTGCATTCCTTATCTTGCAGCCATATCTCTCCAGGTTTTGCCTCCATGATCCATTGCCTCCTCCTCTTCTCTGTGTCTTTCCTTATTCTTTTTGTTTCAGATTTCCTTCAGCCTCTCTCATAAGGACATTTACCATAGTATTTAGGGCCCTGTTGGATAATCCAGGATGATCTCCTGATCTGGAGATGCTTAACTTAAGTTTGCAAAGACCCTTTTACCAAAAAAAAAAAAAAAAGCTACTTTTCATAAGTTTCAGGGATTAAGATATGGACATGTCTTTTTTTGGGGGAGGGCATATAAGACGTATGATTTCACATTGATCTCAGTTACCACAGAAATGTACAAGACCTGTCTATAATATATGCCTATTACCTGGATGTTCAACATGAAGAGCTAGAACTTGGAAACACATATCAGAACGTCATGCTTAGTTTAGGATTACAAAAGAGAATATCACAAATGTGAAGAATCAAAATATAGTATTTTAAGTGCCAGCATTCTATCTCTTGAAATGTGAGAATAAGGTCATAAACCATGTACAGCAGAGATTCTACGATTATCCATAAAAGTAGAGCCAGGTGCTTCAAGATGATACCAAGCTCCCATTAGAAAATTATTCTTATAGTCATTAATCAGAAACTATTAGTCTTCATGGAGTCACATAAGATCAGAAATGTGCAACATTTCACTATGAGTGTTTTTAACGAGTTAAATTCATATAGTACGTAGATATTCATTTTTGCTTTATACTTAAATATATTATTAAAGTGAAACAGATGCTGCTACTGGTTTTATATCAATCCTGATTTTACTGTCTTATTAGTTTGCAAGTGAGTCAAGGAAAAGAATATCATAATGGAGAATAGGTAATCAACAATAGAATGTACAATAAAGAAGTGTGTATCTCAAATAGTCAAGAGGATTTAAAGCAAACAACATGAATGTTTGTAAATTAATCTTTATGTGAATAAGCTAAAATATTAAAAGAAAAAGTACATATTATACTAAAGACATTGAATAACCAGTATCAAGTTACCAAAGTATAAGAAAAGAATACTGTGTTTGTTATATAACTGGTACTTTTAAAATATGTTAGTTCACGTGGCATTAATTTTATAAATTAATCAGCACACAAGAATACAAGGAAGAGAGGCCGTTAGTCCACTGAAGCCATTGACACAAATGCTCTGGCCAACTATTTTTAGGCATTACTCAATCTAATGGCAAGATTTCAATGGTAAGAAAATAATTTTGTCCGTGGACCTATCTTACAAATGAAAAATATTCATTCTAGGCAATTGATATTTTGAGAGAAGTCATATAAATTCAAATCCTAGTTTGAATTCTAAATTCATTACTTAATTAACCCTGTGACTATGGATGTCTCAGTCTGTTCTTGCTACTATAACAAAATATCACAAACTGGATAACTTATAAATAATACAAGTTTATTTATCACAGTTCTAAAGGAAAGATAATCCAAGATCAAGGCACCAGTAGAATCACAGTCTGGTAAGGGGATTCATTCTGCTTCCAAGATGGCACCTAGTTGCTATGTCTTCACATGACAAAGGGTCAAATGCTGGGTCCTCACATGGCAGAAGGGCAATGAATAGTAAAAAAAAAACCACTTCTCTCCCTCAACCCCTGTTATAAGGCTTGAATCCATGAGGACAGATTCCCCATGGCTTAAGCAACTCCCAAGGGCCCCACCTCTTAATATCATCATCTTGAGCATTAGTTCTAACACATGAATTTTGTAGGAACGCATACACTCAAATCATAGCAATGGATAAGTCTCAAAATGTCTTCATATCTCAGGTTTCTAATGGATGATGACAATAATGCTTTACTCATCAGGTTATTGTTAGAATTAAATGAATTAATATGCTTAAAGCACTAAGAACAGTAAGGGCTTTACACATATTAGCTATAATAATTAATATTTTCATTTTAAGAAGAATTGATAGGTATAAGACTCATCAAATCTTTTAGCAATATCTTCTTTAGGTGTATACCAGCAAAAAACATCTTTCAGTTTTTAGCTAATCCATTTGTGAGATTTATACTAGGCACAAAAGACTAGACTTCAGTAAACTGAAATACTAACTAACCCAATTCTAACTAACTAAATTCATTTTTAAAATATTTATTTAAATGCCTTCTTTGTAATAGCCATTGAGCTGGATAGTAATTGAAATACAAAGCTGAGTAAATACTAGTTTCAGCCTTCAAAGCTTTACGGTGTAATTAGGAATACAGATAATTATACAATAACTCAATACAGTATTACAAGTCCTTCTACAGAGAAAGGGCCTAGAATAGCAAAGGGGGAAGTTATTAATTTTGTTATGCAGCTTTTACAGTTCTGTGATAAAATGGATTTACTGACACTTCTTAAGATAGACTTTAAAGTCTAAGATTGATGAGGATGGCATATGAGGCACAGTGTGTCCATAGACCTGGGAGAAGTGTAATTGGAAGCAAAAGGCAGGTATAATGGGATGATGGTAAATAACAAAGGAACATTAGCTTGGTGCTTTATTAACCAGGCTGAAGACTGTCTGTATTTTCTTCATTGGCAAGGAAAAACCATTAACGAATATTTTTTTTTCCTAAGCAGTGGAGCTGGCATATTAAAGGTACATTTTAGAAAGATTTATCTGATTTGCAATCTAGGATGGATTAAAATGAGAAAAGAATGAAATAAAGAGAATCAATTGCAGAGCTGCTTGTTTACAGAGTATCCATGTATATAAGAAATAATGAAAACTGTTTTAAACAGTGTAAATGGGAATGTGAGTGGCATATATAGAGGAAATTGCAAACCTTTAATTACCAGGACTCATTGGTTGCCTGTAAGGGAGAAAGGAGAAGTTGAAGACATCCCCAAATATTCAATTCTAATGCCTTAAAAAGTAATTCAGTCCTTTCAGAAATAAAATAGTTCAGAAGTAGCAGGACTTGGAATTGTAAGATATTTAAATTTTAGATACAATGTGTTTGAGGCTTGAACAACACATTCAAATATATGTTACAGTTAGAAAAGGAAGATACGGGAGTAATATAAGATTCTTAAAAGCTCTCAAAGACTGATCCAAATGGATGAGTTAAAGATGCCAACATTAAGAGAAAAAAAAAATGGAAGAAATTCTCACTATGTTAGACAGCTCTTGCATTGCTATAAAGAAATATCTGAGACTGGGTAATTTAAAAAGAAAAGAGGTTTAATTGGCTCACGGTTCCATGGGCTGTAGAGGAAGCACAGTGCCAGGCAGCTGCTTGGCTTCTAATGAGGCCTCAGGAATCTTACAGTCATGGTAGAGTCAGAGGGAGAACTGTCAATCACAGGGCCATAGTAGGAGCAGAAGAGAAAGGTAATGGGGAGGTGCCACACATTTTTAAACAACCAGATCTCACAAGCACTTACACACTGTTGCAAAGACAGCACTAAGCCATGAGAGATCTGTCCCCAAAACCTGAATATTTCCTGCCAGGCCCCACCTCAAGTTTTGGGCATTACAGTTCAACATGAGATTTTTGGGGGACAAATATCCAAATAATATTACTTACTTATGAAGAATGCTCAGTTTGGTGGGGAGAAAATGGGAATGAGAGCCAATAGAGAGGAATGATATTTGGTGTGAAGAAAGAAGGGCAACGTCAGGTGTATTAGTTTGTGCTCACACTGCTATAAAGAAGTGCCTGAGACTGGGTAAATTATAAAGGAAAGAGTCTTAATTGACTCACAATTAAAGGCCTCAGGAAACTTACAATCATGACGAAAGGGGGAAGAAAATACATCCTTGTTCACTTGGCAGCAGGAAGGAGAACAATGAGAACCTACTGTAGGGGAAAGCACCTTATAAAACCATCAGATCTCATGAGAACTTACTATCATGAGAATGGCATGGCGGAAACTGCCCCCCTGATTCAATTACTTTCCACCAGGTTCCTCCCACCACACATGAGGATTACGGGAACTACAATTCAAGATGAGACTAGGGTGAGGACATAGCCAAACCATATAATTCTGCCATCAGACCCTCCAAAATCTTGTGTCTTCACATTTCAAAGCACAATTGTACCTTTCCAATAGTCCTCCAAAGTCTTAGTTTATTCCAGCATTAACCCAAAAGTCCACAGTCCAAAGTTTCATCTGGGACAAGGCAAGTCCCTTCTACCTATGAGTCTGTAAAATCAAAGGCAAGTTAGTTACTTCCTAGAAACAATGGGGAATGGTGGTACAGGAATTGGGTAAATACACACATTTCAAATGAAAGAAATTGGCCAAAACAAAGGGGCTACAGGCCCCATGCCTACTGAAATCCAATGAGGCAGTAATTAAATCTTAAAGCTCCAAAATAATCCCCGTAGACTCCATGTCTCACATTCAGGTCATGGGCCCTGGGGCCCAGCCCAAGAAACCATTTTTCTCTCCTAGGCCTCCAGGCCTGTGATGGGGGACGGCGGGGGGGGACTGCCATGAAGAACTCTGATATGCCCTGGAGACATTTTCTCCATTGCCTTGGTGATTAACGTTTGGATCCTCATTACTTACGAAAATTTTTGCAGTCAGCTTGAATTTCTCCCCAGAAAACAGAGTTTTCTTTTCTATTGCATCATCATGCTGTGCAATTTTTAAATTTTTATGCTCTGATTCCTCTTGAACATTTTGTTGCTTAGAAATTTCTTCCACCAGAAACTCTAAATCATCTCTCCAAAGTTCAAATTTCTACAGATCTCTAGGGCAAGGGCAAAATGCCTCCAGCCTCTTTGTAGAGCAAAAGTGACTGTTACTCCAGTTCCTAACAAGTTCCTCATCTCCATCTAAGACCACCTCAGCCTGGACTTCATTGTCCATATCATTATCAGCATTTTAGTCAAAGCCGTTCAACAAGTCTCTAGGAAGTTCCAAACTTTCCCACATCTTCCTATCTTCCTAGCCCTCCAGGTCTCTAGAAAGTTCCAAACTTCCCCACATTTTTCAGTCTTCTTCTAAGCCCTCCAAACTGTTCCAACCTTTGCCTGTTACACAGTTCCAAAGTTGCTTCCATATTTTTGAGTATTTTTATAGCAGCACCCCACTCTACCAGTACCAATTTACTTATTAGTCCATTCTCACACTGCAATAAAGAACCGCCAAATGTGGGTAAAAACAAAAGAGGTTTAATTGACTCACAGTTCTGTAGGGCTGGAGAGGCCTCAGGAAACTTACTATCATGGTGGAAGGGGAAGCAAACATGTCCTTCTTCACATGGTGGCAGGGAGAAGAATGAGAGCCTAGTGAAAGAGGAAGCCCATTATAAAACCTTCAGATCTCATGAAAGCTTACTATCACAAGAATAGCATGCGGGCAACTACTCCATGACTCAATTACCTCCCACTGGGTTTCTCCCATCACACATGGGGATTATGGGAGCTACAATTCAAGATAAAAGTTGGGTGGGGATACAGTCAAACCATATTATTAAGTGATTACAGATTCACAAAAACAAAGGATAGATATTTTCATAAAGGATAGGCTGACTATCACTATCAAATGCCAGAGGGAATTTCAGAAGAGTGAAATCTGAGAAAAGAATACGACAACCTGGAATTTTTGGGGAACTCTTAAGGGCAATTTTAGTAGGATGTGAAAGTAAAACTCAGATAACAATAGCTTAAGATTGCAGTAAGTGGCAATGAAATAACAACATTAAATATACATAAATAGGCAGGGCACAATGGTTCATACTTGTAATCCCAGGATTATGGGAGGCCAAGGCAAGAGGATCACTTGAGCTCATAAGTTTGAGACCATTCTGGTCAACATAGCAAGACCCCATGTCAAAAAAAAAATACATAAATATACACACAAATAGCTGGATAATCCTGTGCTTTGCATGACTTTGATTTCTATTATTGTGGCAGACCAGGTTTCCATTAGCAACCAGAACAGTCAGTTTCCACTAACCCTTTACTATAATTTTAATGAATGCATAAGTTAAACATTAAAAAACTAGAGAAACTGGTGCTTGAGTACCAAGGCTGGAATGTGAAAACAAACTCATTAAGACCCCGCCTGGGTTTGTTCAGATACTAAAGTCTGATCAAATAATATAATAGCATCTGACACATACACCTCATTCTAGGGCCCACTTAAGATTAGCAAACTTTCCAGGACTATAGAGAAAGCTTTCCAGACCCTAGACCCTAAAGATTAGATATATATTGAATGAAGCACCCCGCTAGTAGGTGCACTCCCACATGTAGGCATAGAGCTTAGAATGTATGTAAGCACTGAAAAACACAACTTGTAACTTTGAATTTGTCTGGTGAGTTACTCTGACCTTCTCCTTATAATCAGTTGCAGAAATAAACTGTCCTTCCTTCCCAGTCTCCATCTTCTTATTGGACCACAAGAACAAGCAGCTGGACCTCGTTCTGTGGGATTAAATTGGCTTCAATTTAAGTTAAGTTCATTCGCCACATACAAACACACCTATGCCACATACATATGAGGTAAGTAAGATGGAATGCCATGAACAACAAAGATTCATAACAGACAAGGAAAAGGTTAGGTTCCACATTTTAACTGGAGAGTGGTAAGCCTTGGGAGGGATGAAGCCTATTCTCTGGTGAAAATTAAGATTGAGGCCGAGCACGGTGGCTCATGCCTGTAATCTCATCACTTTGGGAGGCCAAGGTAGGTGGATCACTTAAGGTCAGTAGTTAGAGACCAGCCTGGCCAACATGGTGAAACCTGATCTCTACTAAAAACACAGCAATTAGCCACGTGTGTGTATGGTGGCAGGCACCTGTAATCCCAGCTACTCAGGTGGTTGAGGCAGGAAAATCACTTGAACCTGGGAAGCGGAGTTTGCATTGAGCAGAGACCATGCCACTGCACTCCAGATTCCAGTCTGGGTGACAGAGCAAAAGAAAGACAGACAGGAAGGAAGGAAGGAAGGAAGGAAGGAAGGAAGGAAGGAAGGAAGGCAGGCAGGCAGGCAGGCAAGAAGGCAGGCAGGCAGAGAGAGAAAATAAATTAAGATTGAGAAACTAGAAAACCAGAGAAATTATTTGAGAACAGGGATAAAAATAAGATCAATTTAATCTTTTCTGAGGGTAAAGGGGGTTAATAGTGGAATAGAGGTGATTCTATCTCCTACAATAAAAGATTGAAAAAATTGAGATTAAAGTAAGTATGCAGTTTAATCATATAGAATAAGCTTGCAAGAGTTGTCACAGAGAATACAAACAAGAGTGACATGACATAAATAATAGTGCTATTTGCATACTAGTAAGGACATATTAAAATAAACATATTGTAATGATTTTATGAATTCTAGCTGGATTTACTTGCCAGGGAATGGAGGATAGAGAAAGGAACAATAGCATGAGCACTAAGACTAGGTCTTCATACAGCAGAAATGCTGGAAATTCTGTCACAACATGACTTAAAGATTTATAATTTATTATACATTTATTAAAAATTAATCATGAAAGTGCTTAACCATTGCTAGTTATAGAAACAAAAGAAGGAAGGACAAAGTTGTAGACTAAGAGAGGCAGAATAGCACAGGGACAACAAAATCAGGCAGAAAACTGGGTCAGCAGCAGTAAAGAAGTAGAAGAAGCCAAAGGAAAAATAAGAGTTGGCTGTTTAAAAGTAAGTTAGAGCTGGGCGTGGTGGCTCACGCCTGTAATCCCAGCACTTTGGGAGGCCGAGGCGGGCGGATCATGAGGTCAGGAGATCGAGACCACAGTGAAACCCCGTCTCTACAAAAAATACAAAAAAAAAAAAAAAAAAATTAGCCGGGCGCGGTGGCGGGCGCCCGTAGTCCCAGCTACTCAGGAGGCTGAGGCAGGAGAATGGCGTGAACCCGGAAGGCAGAGCTTGCAGTGAGCCGGAGATCCCGCCACTGCACTCCAGCCTGGGCGACAGAGCAAGACTCCATCTCAAAAAAAAAAAAAAAAAGTAAGTTAGATGAGGCTGAGGAATTGAGGGCCTTGGGTCATGTCAGATCAAACTATGGATCAGAAGCACACAAATAATGTGCAGAGGAAATTGGAACCAATTTCTTCTATAGAATACGCTGAAGTTAATTTTAAATATATGTCTTAAGTACAAGAGTTACTTCTTTTAAATAAACATCTAGGTAATTCTGCACATTTGCATGGTTCTGAATTTCATGTTTGCCAGTTAAGATAATTCCATCATTCATCCTCTCATCGATCCATCCATCCGTCCATCCATCCATCCAGCCAACAAATTAAGTATGTACCATGTTCAAAGCACTATACCAGAAATCTATCTAAAATAGGATAGAGATGCTGGTGTCACAGAGTTCATTGTATAGTTGCAGAGACAAACACAAAGTAAATGATCAAAAATGGAGAGATAGGATATATAAAGTTTCAATAAGAGCCTGAAATAAAAGAAATTGACCTGGTCAGGGAAAACATTATTTTATGAAATAGCACCTGACCTAAGATCTGCAAATGAGAAAGCAATAAATGCATTTGTGTATGCTTGTTGGTGGAGGAAGACTGTGACAAGCTGTGATATGTTCTAAAAAGAGGAGCCTTTTATACAAGTACATGGGAATGTAAGAAAGAAAGGGATATATTTAAGTACCTGACTCAAGGTACTGAAAAAAGATCAGTATGATTAGGTTACAGAAATAGGCAGGGAAAACCAGCAGTTTTCTGTAAAACATATTAAAGATTTTCAATTTTATTCTAAATGCTATTGGGTAACACCCAACCCACTAGAATGCATTTTGAGATTACTCTGGCTGCAAGGTAGAGAAGAGTTTATATAGTAACCAGCACAAATAAAGAAAGATCACTTAGTAAGGTGTTACAATAGACTTGAAAATATGAAGTTGATTTAATCAAGGGTAAGAAAGGGGAGGAGTTGGTAGCTTTATAAGATATTTAGGAGGTTCAGTTGACTGACAGGACTTAGTGATGAATGGCATAGGAGCAAAGGTAAGGAAGTTGTCAATGGTATCTTTTTTGGCACAGATAGATGGATAAAGAACTCAGGAAGAAATTATGCTTCACAGCCAGTAGGCTCAAGTAGTTTGTCTTTGAGATCATATTTGGTGTTCCTTTGGGATTTCTTAGTGGAAACTTATCAAGCTACCAAATGATTGTAGAAGTATAGAGCTCAGTAGAAGCAGTAGAAGGGCCTAGGTCCAAGCTGTGGGGTTTCTAATAGCTGGAAGGAAAGAGTAAAAGTGCAAAGATGTGGTCAGTAAAGAAGTAGGAAATCCAGGATGCTAGGTGTCATAAAAATAAAGGAAAGCAAAACTTGATTGTTTTTCAATTGTGTTTATGTTTCTGTTTTTTTTCCCAAGGCGGGAGATGGTAATTAAAAAAAAAAAAGAAAAGAGAAAAAAGAAAGGCTGACCATGCTCAGAGGTCAGGTAACTTAAAAAGTGAAAACAAATGCCATGTGATGTTAGAGATACAGCCACCGTTCCATATAGTTAGACAAAACCATTCAGTAGAGTGATGAAAGCGAAAAACAACCAGCCTGGCTAAGATGGTGAAACCCTGTCTCTACTAAAAATATACAAAAAAAATTAGCTGGGCATGGTGGCGGGTGCCTGTAATCCCAGTTACTCGGGAGGCTGAGGCAGAGAATTGCTTGAACCCGGGAGGCAGAGGTTGCAGTGAGCCGAGATTGTGCCACTGCACCCCAGCCTGGATGACAGAGCGAGACTCCGTCTCAAAAAAAAAAAAAGTGAAAAACAGATTAGAGGATTAGAGTGACTTGAAGTGGGAATGGGAAGTGAGAAAGTACAGAACGAAAAGATTTATAACTTGGTCCAGAAGTTTATCTTGCTAAGAAGGTAGTGGGAAGTGGTCCTTCCTCTTTCAGCTATTATAAAGTAACTGGAACTAGACTTACCTTTCTGACATAACAACTAGAATACTTAACAAAACATATAGAACAACTATTTTCAAGTTTCAATCAGCAGGCAGGGTCTTACTGTGACCTAGGAGAGAGTGATACGTGTCCTTCATTTGTCCTGATTTTCTGCCAAGAGATCCCTTCTGGACCATCACAGGAAGATATATCATAAGACATTCTTGGAATTGTGGCAAAAAGGATGAGACAGAGATGAGCATTTGGAGAGGGATGGTGGTAAAATTTGCAAGATCAATGAACAGAGAAAAGAAAACTACAGGAGGAAAGAGCTCAAGAAATCTGTACAGGGCCTTCCTTAAATCTGCTGCTAAATATTAAGTCACAAATGTGTAGGCAGAAACTTTGCAAGGTTAACTGAAAAAATGTTCCAGGGAACATTAAGAAAAGCAATTTCCAGAGCTCATATAAAGCTGGAAGACAGTAAAATCTGGATAGTAAAAAGGAGAGAACTCTTTTAATACCCAGAGGATTAAGTAGAAACAGTGGAAGGGTCATACATTACTAGAAGGACTAAACAAACAGTGAAACGGTGATTCTCAGTCCAGCCAGGGATGGTTTTACTTTCCCCAAAGACTTCTGGTGATGTCTGGAGACATTTTTCATCTCCACATTTGGAGGGTGAGAGGAGGGGTATTATTAGCATCTACTGAGTATAGAGTCCAGGGATGCTATTAACTATTCTGCAAAACACAAGTCAGTCTCCTCAGCAAAAAATTATTCCGCTAAAAATATCAATAGTGCCGAGGTTAGAAACCCTGTATTAGAGGAAATACAATGCTATCTTTAGATATGCATGGGCAGTGCAGCCCTGACCCTGACCGATGCCTCAGGAGACCTCCACATTTTGCCTACTCAAGGGAAGTCTCCTTCCATTGCCTGGAAACATCTGAGCCTGACAGTGACATATGAGTGAAGTGTCCTTGGGCCCTGATCACAATTTACGTGGGCCCCAGTCCCCATTTTTTCCTTCAGGGCTCTCAGAACTTTCCCATGCAGGGTGTCCACTAGATGTCTCAAAGATTTCTGGGATTCATTTTTGTAGAATTGTCTAAAGGCTGCATGTTCCTATGTAGGACACTTGGCTAGCTTATTATTTTTGATGACTGGCATAGTATATCTTTCACAATTTTATGTGAGATTATGTGTCCAATATGTTACATACAAACTGATGTATTGTGTCTCTCATACATGTTGGATAAAGGATGAATTCAATAGTCTCTAGGGTGATGAAACTCCACCTCTAAACTAGAGTTTGAGAAACTCATATAGGCTGTTGCTTTAGTTCTTTTGACAATGTGCCACCTCCTGTAGTCTTCCATGTCTGAAGGTAGTGAGTGTGGAAACCCTTTACCCTTCCTATTCATTCTACCATCACCTCAGACACCCAAGGTCGTCACTTCAACGCTTCCATAGGATCATGTATCAGGCAGCCACTTGAGGAGTGGCCATGCTCATGTCTTCCAGGAGTTCTCACATCATTGCTCTGAAACACGAATGGACTCTGTGATTAATGTCCTCTCTTGCCTTCAATCTATATGGTGATGTGTTTTGCTGGGTTGGCCTTATGTTGTGCTAGACAAAGAACAGTCAATCATTGAGCACATTGCTTTCCTATTATCACTCTATCCACAGCCCTTCCAACCATCCTTCAACCACTAGTGGCAATAAATAAAAGTCAAGAGTGTTCTCAACACTGAAAAAGATTACATTTTAGGAATCCAGTGATTTAAGAGTTCAGAAGAAGAAATAATTAAAAGTGGTGCTGTTCTACCTTTATGCTATAAAATTCTGAATGTTAAAGTTAACATAACCAGAAAATAAATTGTTTTTTGCATTTTTCTGCATACTCTGGATAAGACTTAAATTTTTAGTCATCATTAATAAAGAAGAGTAAAAACTCTTAAGAAAGTGCTGGAAAATTAGATTCATAGGTGACACATCAAATGACGAAACGACTCATGATTTATAATTTGGCATATATTAAATAATTTTGTATTAAATAAATATTGTAAGAAAACTGGAGAGGCAAATAGATTTATATTACTTCAGTATAAGCAGATTCCAAAGAGCTGTGGTATTATGCATAACACCAGCATTACCTTTTACTCATGATGGGAGGGAGGATATGGTCAGGAGTGGCACAGTCGAAAATAACGAAAGTGAAGAAATGGTTCTTGGACCTGAAATGAAAGTGATGGTCCCTGTACACATGAAGGATCTTTACCTGCCCTGATTATAAAAATGAAATATGTGGGGGCCTTCTTCTATCACCTCTATTCAAATATTCATTCAGAAATACTACATTTAACCTGAGTCCATGAATTTTGTAACACATATTTGAATCAATTTTCTCATATAAACAGAGATCACATAAAAATATTTTCTGGGGGTGCGTGTGCCCTAGAGGCTACTCTGAGAAAATGGTTACTCTAAACCTGTCCTAACAAAGCTTTACAATGAGCTTTAAAATAATTAATTTTATCTTCAAGTAACTTAACGTCTGAGAACAAAAAAGAAAATAAGAAAATAAAGTCCAACAATCTTTAGGAATGACAACATCTGGTGCTTAATATAAAATTGATAGTACTCAGAATCCAGTAAAAAAACTGACAAGATATGTGAAGAAGCTGAAAAAATATGACCTATCATAGGACGTATAGTGTACAGAAATTGAACTAGAAATGATATGGAAGAGATGATGGAATTAACAGACAAGAACTTTAAAATCTTTGTTGCAAATACATGAATTAAGAAAAATATGGATACAATAAAAAGAAAAACAAAAATAAAAATTTAACAAAACAGAAATTTTAGAGATGAGAAATTTCATTATCTGAAATTAATGTTTTGCTACAAAGTGTTACCAGCAGATTTGCTACTGAAGAAAAAGATCAGTGAACTTGAAGATGTAGCAATAGAAACTATCCAAAATGAATCCTAGAGAGTAAAATGGCTGAAAAAATTAAAAAGTATTAGTGACCTACATGAAAATATAAAATATTCTAACCTACATGGTCTCGTAATTGGGAAATAGGAAGGGATTCAGGAAAAAATATATAGAGAGATATGCTAAAAATGTCTTTATTTGATGAAAACTATAAATCTATGAATCCACAAAACACAACCAACCACACAGTAAAGCATGTCATACTCAAATTACTGAAAACCAGTGGTAAAGAGAAAATTTGCAAAGGAGTCAGGGAAGAAGTTACATTGTGTTCCATGGAACAACTATAATAATGATCACAAACATCCTATGAGGAACCAGGCCAGCCAAAAACTGGAAAAATATTATCTATGTGCTAAAAGAAAAAAATAATTGTCATTCAGTTCCCTGCATGTTATGCACATGTACCCTACAACTTAGAAGCATAATAATACTAAATAAAATTCAAAATAAAAATAAAAAATAAAATAAAAATAAAAAAAAAAAATAATAATTGTCAACCTAGAATTTTACCTAAGTAAAAAATATCTTTCACAAATTAAGACAAAATAATATTTATTTTTCTAAAAAAGCAAAAGCTGAGTAAATATGTCACCAGCAAAACTGAACTACAAAAATTGCGATCTTTTATTAAAAGGAAAATGATATATGCACACAGAAATTAATGGTTTGTTAAATTTTACTTCCTGTGCTTACTTTGAGTAGGTAAAGATTTGACATGGCATTACTGCCTTATAAATATGATGACTAATATTTTATTTTGAACCTTCCTATTTCTTTTATGTCTCAGTCAATGAGCAGGTTGCAGCTTAGTAACCATAGTATAAACAGTCTAGATCTCAGGATTTGTGGTTAAAACAATCTACATCCTCTAAATTTTTTCTAAATTATTTTGCTCTAGACTATTCAGCATTTCTTATTGAGGAGCTTGACTTTGAAATTTGGTTCAATTCCTGTAATTCATGCATTACTTCATCATGTAGAACAGTTTTACTATATTCTTCTTTTTTTATATTTAATGCTTTTTATTTAGTTTGGGAAAACTGAAATTAAACGAGTTATTTGGTGGTATAAACTAATGTTTGATTAAACTAATTTAATTCTCATTTTGAAGTATCGCTCAGAATTTTCTATCGTGGTCTTACTTCCAACCTAATTAGAGAAATGAAGAAAAAATGAAGATTAATTGAACAAATTTGAATTATTATTATTATTTTTTTTTTGGATCTGTTTTTTTTTTAAATTTATTTATTATTATTATACTGTAAGCTATAGGTACATGTGCATAACGTGGCAGGTTTGTTACATGATGCAGCTCTGTGCCTTGTTGGTGTGTAAGCGTGTACAAATCAACTCTGCCAGTTTGCACTGTAGGTATAACTCCTAAATGCAATCCTCCCTCTCTCATGATAGGCCCTGTGTGATGTTCTCTTCCTGAGTCCAAGTGATCTCATTGTTCAGTTCCCACCCCAAGTGAGGAGGAGAGGAAATATGTGCTCTTAAGGCCTTCTGTTCTGGTGGAGAAGGCCTGGCTAAGAATGATGGATTCCCAGCTGCATCCATGTCCCAAGGTGCTGACAAACTCATCCTTTTATGGCTGCCGTATAGGCATTCCGGTGTATATATAGTGCTTACATTTTCTTAATCCAGTCTGTCACTGATGGACATTTCCAAGTGGATCTCCCAAGTCTTTTGCTATTAGAATAGCTGCAATAAACATAAGCATGTGTGTCTTTATAGCAGCATAATTTATAATCCTTTGGGTATATATACTCTGTGTAATGGGATGGTTGGCCATAAGGGTACATCTAGTTCTAGGATCCCTTGAGGAATCGCCATACTGTTTTCCATAATGGTTGAACTAGTTTACAATCCTGCTCACAGTAAAAGTGTCTTATTTCCACATCCTCTCCAGCACCTGTTGTTTCCTTGACTTTTAATGATCGCCATTCTAACTGGTGTGAGATGGTATCTATTGTGGCTCTTTGATTTGCATTCTCTTGATGGCCAGTGATGATGAGCATTTTTTCATGGGTTTGTTGGCTGTATGAATAGTCTTCTTTGAGAACTGGTCTGTCTATATCCTTGCCCACTTTTGATGGAGTTGTTTGTTTTTTTCTTGTAAATTTGTTTGAGATCTTGTAGGTTCTGGATATTAGCCCTTTGTCAGATGAGTAGATTGCAAAAAATTCCCTTTCTCCCACCCCAGGCTGCCTGTTCACCTGATGGTAGCTCTTTGGCTGCAGAAAGCTCTTTAGTTTAATGAGATCCCATTTCCATTGGATTTGGCTTTGCTGCCATTGCTTTTGGTGTTTTAGGATGAAGTTCGCTCATGCCTATGTTCTGGAAATGGTGGTTTTACCTAGGTTTCTTTCTCTAGGATTTTTATGGTGTTGTATTCCACATTTAAGTCTCTCTGAACGCATCTTTGAAATTAATTTTCTGCAAGGAGTAAGGAAAAGGATCCAGTTTCTTGTGCTTTCTACTTCTATGGCTAGCCAGTTTCCCAGCACTCCATTTATTAAATAGGAATCCTTTCCATTTCTTGTTTCTCCTAGGTTTGTCAAAGACTTGATGCATGATGTGTGGTGATTATTTCTGAGGACTCTGTCTTGGTTCCATTGGTCCATATCTCTGTTTTGGGTACTTGTACCATGCTGCTGTTTTGCTACTGTAGCCCTTGTAGTATAGTTTGAAGTCAGGTAGCGATGCCTCCAGCTTTGTTCTTTTGACTTAGGGATTGTCTTGGAGATGTAATACTCTTTTTGGTTCCATATGAATCCTAGAAGCAGTTTTTTCCAATTCTGTGAAGAAACTCATTGTAGCTTGATGGGGATGGTATAATGAATCTATAAATTACCTTGGGCAGGTATGGCCATTTTCACTTATATTGATTCTTCCTAATCCATGAGCATGGTACCTCTTCCATTTGTTTGTAGCCCTTTTATTTCACTGAGCAGTGGTTTGTAGTTCTCCTTGAAGAGGTCTCTTACATCCCTGGAAGTTGGACTTTGTGGTATTTTATTTCTCTTTGAAGTAATTGTGAATGGAAGTTCATTCCTGATTTGGCTCTCTGTTTGTCTGTTACTGTGTGGCAGAATGCTTGTGATTTTTGGTACATTAATTTTGTATCCTGAGATTCTGCCAGTTGCTTATCACAAGGAGATTTTGGGCTGAGATAAATGGGTTTTCTAACATACACCATGCTCATCTGCAAAATAGAGATAAATTGACTTTTCCTAACTGAATACTCCTTGATTTCTTTTCTCTGCCTGATAGCCCTAGCCAGAACTTCCAACACCATGTTGACAGGGTGGTGAGAGGCATCCCTGTCTCCAGCCAGTTTTCAAAGGGAATTTTTCCAGTTTCTTTTGCCTATCCAGCATGATATTACTGTGGGTTTGTTAAATAGCTCTTATTTACAGGTACGTCTCATCATCACTGAATTTATTGAGCGTTTTAGGCATGAAGGGCTGGCTGAATTTGTCAAAAGCCTTTCTGCATCTAAGCTGAGATGTTAATCATGGTTCCTGGTTCTCGGTCTCGCCGAGTATGCTGGATTACTTATTGATTTTAATGTTGAATCCAGCCTTGCATCCTGTGGGATGTAGTTTCCACTTGATCATGGTGGATAAGCTTTTTGATGTAAGGTTGAATCTGTCAAGCAGTATTTTATTGAGGATTTTGCATCATGTTCACTGTGGATATTGGTCTAGTAAATTTCTCTTTTTTGTTGTATCTCTCAGGCTTTGGGTACCAGGATGATGTTGGCCCCTATAAAATGAGCTAGGGAGGATTCTTTCTATTGATTGAATAGTTTCAGAAGGAATGGTACTAACTCCTCCTTGTACCTCTGGTAGAATCTAGCTGTGAATCCATCTGGTCCTGGACTTTTTCAAGCAGTAGGCTATTGAATTGCTGCTTCCCAATTTTGTGAGCCTGCTATTGGTCTATTCAGGGATTCAACTCTCTTCCTGGTTTGTTCCTGGAAGAGTGTATGTCCAGGAAATTATCCATTTCTTCTAGATTTTCCAGTTTATTTTATGAGAGGTGTTTATAGTATTCTCTTGATGGTAGTTTTGTATTTCTGTGGGTTGGTGGTGGGATATCCCTTTATCATTTTAATTGTGTGTCGCATTTGATTCTTCTCTTTCTCTTTTATTAGTCTCTTAAGTAGTGGTATTCGTCAATTTTGTTGATCTTTTCTGTAAAACCAACCTTGGTTCATTGATTTTTGGAGGGTTTTTGTGTCTCTATCTCCTCTAGTTCTGCCTGATCTTAGTTAGCTTCTTGCCTTCTGCTAGTTTCTCAATGTGTTTGCTCTTGCTTCTAGTTCTTTAATTGTATGTTAGAGGCTAATTTGATCTTCCTGCTTCTTGTGGGTATTTATGTGCTATAAATTTCTCTACACTTTTTCTTTAAATGTGTGTCCTAGAGATTCTAAAGGTATCTTTGTTCTCATTGTTTCAAAGAATATCTTTTATTTCTGCCTTCATTTCTCATGAGTAAAATTCTGTGCAGTCATTCAGGAGCAGGCTAAGTCTAGTTTCCATGTAGTTGGAGTGGTTTCACTGAGTTCTTTAGTCCTGGAGTTCTAGTTTCACTGCACTGTGGTCTGAGAGACAGTTTGTTGTACTTCTGTTCTTGTACATTTGCTGAGGAGTGTCTTTACTTCCAATTACGTGGCCACCTTTGGGAGGGTAATGTGGTGCTGAGAATAAATGTAGCATTCTGTTGATTTGGGGTGAGAGTTCTATAGATGTCTATTAGGTCTGCTTGCTGCAGAGATGAGTTCAATTCTGATATCCTTGCTAACTTCTTGTCTCAGTTGATCTGTCTAATGTTGACAGTGGAGTGCGTTGGAAGTCTCCTGACATATTGTATGGGGAGTCTAAGTCTCTTTGTAAGTCTCTGTAAGGGACTTGTTTTTCTTTACAATCTGGGTGCTCCATTGGGTGCATATATTTAGGGATAGTTAGCCTTCCTGCTCGAATTGATCCTGCCATTAAGTGTAAATGGTATTACCTTTATCTCTTTGATCTTTGATGGTTTAGTAAAAGTCTGTTTTATCAGAGAGACTAGTATTGCAAATCTCTGCCTTTTTTGTTCTCCATTGGCTTGGTAAATCTTCTCTCTCCCATCCCTTTATTCTTTTGAGCTTCCATGTATGTCTCTTCTTGGTGTGTGATGGTCTCTGGAATAAGCAGCAGACTGGATGTATTCTTTTGACTCTTTGTGCCAATTTTGCCAGTCTGTGTCTTTGAATTGGAGGAGCATTTAGTCCCATTTACATTTGTTAGTTAATATTGTTATGTAAAACTTGATCCTGCCACAGGATATTAACTGGTTATTTTGCCTTAGTTGATGCAGTTTCTTCCTAGCCTCATGGTCTTTGCAGCATTTTAAATGCATGTTTTGAGATGGTTAAAATGTAATTGTTCCTTTTCCCACATGTTTAGTGCTTCCTTCTTTAGGGTCTCTTGTAAGGCAGGCTCTAGTGGTGACAAAATTCTAAGCATTTGCTTATCTGTAAAGGATTTTATTTCTCCCTTTTCACTTATGAAATTTCTCCTATTTAGTTTGGCTGATATGAAATTGGGTTTAAAATTTTCTTTAAGAATGCTGAGTCACCTCCTACCTCTCTGCTTAGGCTTCTACCAGGAGCCCTGCCTTCAGTGCAGTTCCCATGGGCTCTTTGTGTGTCCCAACCCTCTCTGGCTGCCCTTGGCAGATTTTTCCCTTCTTACTCTGTTCCTGGTGAATCTTGGCACCATGTGCACTGGAGCTATGCTCTTCCCTGAGGAGCATCTTGTGGCGTTCTCTGTATTCTGGATTGCTGGCCTGCCCTACTAGGCTGTGGGAAGTTCTCCTGGATGATATCCCAAAGAGGTTTTCCAACTTGGTCTCCATTTTCCCCTACTTCTGTAGGCACCCTAATCAGATAGAGATTTGGTCTCTTTATATGGTCCCATACTCTTTGCAGGCTTTGTCTTACTCTTTTCTTCCGAGCCTTCATTTATTTGATCCTCAATCGCTTTGATACTCTTCCAGTTGATCGTCGGCATTGCTTTGTGACGAGCCACGATTTCGCTTGGTTTTCATCTCTTTCTATTTTGTTTAAGGATCTCTCTGCATTAATTAATTTAGCTTACCAATTCTTCTACTTAAGATTTTAGTTTCTTTATGCTTGTACTGCACTTCTCCTTTTAGCTCTAGAATTGATGACTGTTTCTTTCTCTCTATCCTTCACAGTTCATTCTCCTCATCTAGCTTTGACTACATATGTATGATTGCCTCATGCCGGGAGATGTGTGACCTCTATTTTTGACTTCCAGCTTTCCTGTCCTTGCTTTTTCCCCTATCTTTGGTTTTATCTGGCTCCTGGTCTTTGATGATGGGTGGATAAAATGGATGGGGTTTTATGGTAGGCCGTCCTTCCCTGGGTTTGATAGTTTCCTTCCAATAGCCAACAGGTGGGACCCCGCCAGTGGTCTGTTGGAGATTGCTTGAGGTCCACTCCAGACCTGTTTACCTGGGTATCACAGCAGCAGAGCTGCAGAAGATAGACATTTCTGAACAGTGAAAGTGTACTCTGTCTGATTCTTGCTTTCTGGAAGCTTCCTCTCTCAGGGTGTACCACTCTGTGAGGTGTGGGGTCAGACTGCCCTAGTGGGGATGTGTCTCCCAGTTAGGGCTACCTAGGGCCGGGGACTCCACTCTGAGCAGGCAGTCTGTCCCTTCTCAGATCCTGCTAACCTCTGTGTTGGGAGACACTGCTCTCTAAAGCTGCCAAGCCACAGATGAGTCACAGGTCTGCAGAGGCTACTGCTGCTTGTTATTGTCACTGTGCCCCTGCCTCAGAGGTGTGGAGCTCCAGCAGAGACAAGCTTTGAGCTGCTGTGAGCTCCACCCAGTCTCAAGCCTCAGCAGCTTTTTTTTACCTACTTTTAAGCCTCAGTAAATTACGGGTGCACCCTCCCCAGCCCTCCTCGCTGCCGCTCCTCGCCGTAGATCACAGACTGCTGTGATACCGAGGGAGGCCTGCGGTGTGGACCTCCCCGCCAGGTGCAGGTGTGTGTGTGGGACAGACTCCGGTGCCCTGTTTGCCTGCCCAAAGTGCATTGGGGTGGGAGCTACCTGATTCTCCAGGTTGTGTCCCAGTTCCCCTGGCTAGTGGATTCCCTTCCCCTTTAAGGCTCCCAGGTGAGGCAATGCCTCTCCCTTGGCTTCAGCTCCTCGCCATCGGCTGCAGCAGCTGACTAGCACCGGATCATCCGCACCCCCAGTGAGATGGTGAACCCAGCACCTCAGCTGAAATGCCGCAAATCACCGGTCTTCTGTGTCAGCTGGCGCTGGAGTTGGAGGACTGAGCCGCCCTATCTCGCCATCCTTGGTTCACCAGTGCAATTTCTTTAACATGCCTGGAATACACAAAGGCAATCAAGACTGGCAGATGACCTTGCAGTAGAGACAGTTTGATCTGGCGTAAAGAACGCTCTTCAAATGAGGGTGCATACAGCCCGGTAAACACGCTGAACGTGTGGCCCTGGCAAGTGCTGGCTTCGCCACGCGAAAAGTGGCAGACAGCCCACCCTGCTGATAGTTGTAACTCAGAAGAAGAGATGCAAGACTCCTCGAAGCACTTCAGCGCCACCGACTATTTTAAAATGTAACTAATCCTTTCCATTTTTAACTTTCTATAATGTATGTTTACCCCATTGACTATGCCAGTTAAATATTTATCTATTCTTTTAACCAGGATTTGTTTTAAACAAACTATATTTTCCTGAATTTTATATATATACACACACACACACACACACACACATATATATATGTATATGTTAAAATGTTTCAGCAATCTGAATATAGGCATGGGATTTCATGAATTTGCACCTTGGCATAGATCTACCTAAGAAACATTTATCATGTTAAGCTATTTCCATTTGGGCTGACAGTAAAATCTTATATATATGTGTGTGTGTGTGTGTGTATATATTTATATGTATATAGCATTTGGCATAAGGCTGAAAATTAGCATGGCAACCAGGAAATCCTTACATAGCTCATTCAAGGAGGAAAAATATAATTGTTTTATTAGGAAATCAGGTTGAATAGAAATCTATTTACTATATTTTCATTCATCAAACTCAAGAACATTTTTTATCTAAAATATACAGGCCATGTGCACATCAATTTAGCTTATAAAGAGAACAGGAAAAATAGCTCCATTGAATTCAACGTAAACAGAAGTTCCTTTAGGAAGATTTTACTGTCAGCCCAAATGGAAATAGCTTAACATGATAAATGTTTCTTAGAGGAGTCTGTCCACCAAAGGTAGATTTATAAATTCATGAAATCTCATGCTTATATACTCAGATTGCTGAAACATTTTCACAATATCAGCTATTTCTTTAAATAAAGATTTTCTCCAATTCACAAAACGTTATGAGTCTGACTTTATAAAAAAAGGAACTTGAAAGAAAGACAATGTTTTATTATTTTCCTTTCCAGTTAAGTGTTCAGGTAAGCATATTGTATTTTTGTTATTTGTGTCAGGCCTCTCTTGCATTGCTATGAAGAAATACCTGAGACTGGGTAATTTATGAAGAAAAGAGGTTCAATTGGCTCACAGTTTGCAGGCTTTATAGGAAGCATGGTGTTGACATCTGTTCAGCTTCTAGTGAAGCCTCAGGGAGCTTACAATCATGGCGGAGGGGAAGAGGGAACAGGTGTGTCATATAGTGAAAGCAAGAGCAGGAAAGAGAGCAAGAATGGGACAGGCAGTGTCACAAACTTTTAAATGACCAGGTCTCACAAGAATTCACTATCATGAAGACAGCACCATTCATGAGGGATCCCCCTTCATGACCCAAATACTTCCCACCAAGCTCTATCTCCGGCACTGGGGATTACAATTTAACATGAGACTTGGGCAGGGACAAATATCTAAACTCTATCAATACTGTATAATACATAGTATTATAGATGTACTTTTCTACCATGCAGCATATAAGTGACCTAATAATCTGTTTTTGCTAATAATGTATATTTGCAGATATCTGACCAAAGGCTCTTCAGTCACTGGATGAAGACAAAAACTTGCAGATGACTCCAGTAAGAACAGGAAAAGAACACATATACATGCATATATGTGTGTCAAACATGTATGTGAACATAAGTTCATGTGTATACACACTTACACACTACCTATAACACAACCTGAAACAATAAGGCATCAAAAATAGAGTGAAAAAGAACAGGTGAATCATATGCATATACCATTTTCAAGTAAAAGTCACAAAAGAAATAAAGCATAGGATCTGTAATTGATGATAAAAAGCTCTTATGAACAATGAGGGGAGACTGTAAAATATTCATATCAATCTTTACAGACATCCTCTCTCACAGTGATAAAAACATATACAGCATTGCCATAGAAATTTCCATTGATATATTATTAGCAGCATCCATCAATCTACAAGCTGCATTGAGATATCAGTGAAATTTGACAGTCTTCTGATTGCACTTTCTAAGGCCTGAATCTTTCTGCTTTTGATCTTTCTGACTTCAATCTCCAGCCAATTTTATCTCAACATCTTGCTCCATTGCAATTTTGTAACTACTTGATATAGCTTTATGTTTCCTGCTATTTGTAAGTTAATGTTTCATGTTTTAAGCTTCATAATAGAGAAAATACAGAAATTTAAAAGTCCAAGAACATAAAGCTTCTACTAAAAGTTACTATTTTCCTCTATTACCCCAAAGGCTAGTTGTTTTTTTTTTTTTAATAAAATAGTTTTTAAAATAAAGAAGGTAACTTTTTTATATCCTTTATTTAAACACATATTTAAGAATGTGTTTATTAAACCTTTTCCTCCTTTTTCCAGATACTTTTATCATTTATTTTTGTAATATTATGACTCACCAATTTTATTTTATATACCTTAAAACTAAATGGGCAAACATGCTAAATTATCCTGAAACTAAGTTTTTAGTTAAAATCCAATGCATAACATGGTAAATCTACTGCAAGTTTAGGTAATATTACATTAATCAATAAACACAATAGGGTGATATTTAAATGTAAGCTAATTTTAATAAATGCCACTAAAAATTTTTCTTAAAAGGCACCTATGCAAAAAAGTCTAGTGATAACTCAGTGAATCTGCATTTAGGCATCCCCCTGACACTGGGAGGGGCGGGGGGGTTACAGTATATTCTTGAATACCTCCCCTAAATTCCAATGTGAATTTGCATGGCGTGTTTTCAGTTACATAGTTCTAAAATATATTTACACAATCCCAATTTGAACCTGTGGGCGTGTATAAGATCAACGATCATAAGAATGATAATTAATGTTTACTGAAACCTTAATATATTCTTAGACTTTATAAGGACTTTATACAAGTTTTTTCATTTAATCCTCACAATAGCCCTATGCAGTACACAGTATTATTTTACTCATTTTACTGGGAAAAAAACAAAAAACAAAAAACAAAAAAAACCCCTAAATTTCAAAAAAGCTAAGAAAGTTGCCCTAGTATACAAAGAATATATGAAAAATATTTGGGGAGCAGTGAATAGATTGATTCATCTGAAATAAATTTATATAGAACAGTGAGCAATGGCGAATACAAGGGTGGACAAACAGTTTGAACAAAATTAAATTTCTGAGAGCCAGAATAAAGTGTTTGGAGAGAATGTAAAGTGTCTTGTTTAACGATTTGATTTTTGAATCAGATCAGGGTTGATTCCCATTTTTACCACTTACTAGTTAACCTCATAAGATCATTAACAAGATGAAATGAGAAGAATGAGATGATACATGGTGCAAGCTCATTAGTACATACTCAGTAACTTGCAGTTTTCAACCATGTCATTGAAAGGTTTTGAGCAGATATTAGGTTGAGATAGCAGTCTTCAAGATATCTCTCTAGTGTAAATAATAAATTATAAAATATATGAATTGGATGTAACAATGTCAACTAAGAACTAAACTGCATTGTTAGAATTCTGTTTCCTTTAGGGCCTGGTAATGGCAATGAGAGAGAAAATAATAGGAAAGGAAGGGAAGGGGAGGGAAGGAAAAAGAAAAGGAGGAGAGTGGAGGGAAGGGAAGGGGAGAGAAAGGAAAGGAAAGCAGAGACATTTGTAAAAAAAAAAAATTAAAAAAAATACGTCTTGGACAATGTGTGAATAAAGAGTTCAGGTTTCCAAATTTAAATAATCACGGATTTTTATAGATGGACTTTCATCTAGACTCGCCAAATGTTTTGATTTCATTTGTAACATTCTTGCCAAGTAGTTACAGAATATATTTTGAACAAACTGCTAACAGGAATAGGCTCTTAAAATAGATCTTTCTACTTCCAGGCAACTTTAACTATTAAAAAGCAAGCTCCTCATCATAGTGACCTGAAAATTTCATACTTATCTAATACTCTTGATACTAGTCTCTGAATCTATGCAATCTGACCCCATTTCCATATATAAAGTCATCGATGTAACCTAACCACTACCCGCCTTCTACAAAGGCCCTCAGCCCATTAAATTATTTGTAAACTGAGATTTTTTAATTTCACTATCCTTGTTCTTCTTCCTTTAGTGAGCTTTGGTTTGTCATCCTCTTTGAAAGAGTGGAACTCAAGATATGACCTCTTTTCTTGGAGAGTGGTCATAATTAACTGTTGTGTAGGGAAGTTAACCACTTAGGTACATCCAGGGATGCAATGCAGGTATCCAAGGTTTTAGAGAGAAGTACCAACACACTCTGCCTAGAGAAGAATGACTTCTGTGATAACAGAAGTCTCCACAATGGAGTAAGATTTCAACCTAGATGATTAGGAATTTCTGACTTAAAAGAGAATAATATCAGTCCATATATTTCAATGTACAGAGTTTGAAGAAAAAAATATGACATGCTAGAGTAAACACTGTTGAATCGATGAGTGATGAATTAAATTTTAAAGTTCATGAAGATTAACTCTAAATAGAATAATGTTGAAAACACTTCTATTAGATAAAATGGTTTATTACTATTTTTTAAAGATCACTAAAATCACTAATTTGTTTCTTCATACTTGTCTCTGGTATGCTTTACTCAAGCTGAATTTAAGAACTTAATTCATTGAATTCAACACTTAAGTAATCAGTCAAGCAAATTGTAATTTTTTCTGTCATGATTACTATATATTTTTCTTACCTCTCCAATTTCTCATTTTTGTCAGTTTTGTTCATCCTATTGTAGTACATAGTGGCTAGAACACAGCATTAGGAATTCTGCCTATTATATTGCACATCACACACAAAAATTAAATCAAAATGGACTACAGACCTAAAGGTAAATTTTAAAGGTAAAAATCTTCTAAAAAATACAAGAGAAAATATTTGTGACCTTAGGTTAGGCAACAGTCTCTCACATACAACATCAAAGGCATGATCTTTAAAGAAAAAGAATGGCAAATTGAACTTATTCAAAATTAAGAATGTTTCCTTTTCTAAAAGCACACATCCAAGCTACAGGTTCAGACAAAAAAGTTGTAAGTCACATGTCTGATAAAGAACTTGTACCCAGAACACAGAAAGAGTATTTGAAACACAATAATTTTAAAAAGTGTACAACCAAAAAAGAAAAGTAAAAAAGATTTTAAAAGACACTTTAAAGAAACACATGACATATGATCATTTGAAAAGATGCTCAATAAATTTAAAACCACATGAGATACCACTGCATACCCATTAGAATAGCTAAAATTAAAGACTGACCATATCAAGTGACCTTGAGGATGTGGAATGACTGAAGCACTTCTACACTACTGGTGGAAATGTAAAATGATTCAAGCACTTTTGAAAATAGTTTATCAGCATCTAAAAAAATAAACATGAAATTGTTAATTATTGACTTATTGCAGTCCTACCTAGGTATCTATTCAGAAGGAATAAAAGCTTATGTTCATACAAACCTATATACACAAACATATATAGCAATTTTATTTATAATCACCAAAAACTGGAAAAGGAATAATCAAACTGTGTTATAATGTAATATTATTAATTAAAAGAAGTAAATTATAACACATGAAAGTACATGTGTTGATGTATGATCAAGGACGAATCTCAAAGTAATCATGCTGAGTAAAAAAGCCAGATCAAAAAAGCACACACTATTAATCCCATTAAAGAATTCTACAAAATACAAATTAATCTATAAATGATAGCAGATAAGTGATTGCCCGGGGATAAAAGCAGGTGGGGAGGAGCAGGTGGGATGGATTATGAAATGGCAGAAGTAAACATATAAGATGATGAATATGTTTATTATAATGATTGTTATAAGGGATTTGTAGTTACAAACATTTTTAATTATCAAATTGTAAACATTAACTGTACAGCTTATTGCATGTGAATTATATCTCAATAGAAATGCTTTGAAAAATAATACCTCAGGTGATTCTTTCAGTTTGAACATAGCTTCCAACGGTTTGTTGGATGATGGGTGATCTTCATCCTTAGGCCTTGTCTCTGTATGAGTTGTAAAACTAATTTTAAAAAACAAAACAAAGTTTATATTTCTCAGCTATTACTTAAGAACTCGGAAGAGAAGGGTAATGGTAAAGGATGGAAAGTATCTCATTAAGCCTGGAAATAAGGACTTTGATAGAAGGTCTGAATAATCAGAAGGAAGAAAAGACTCAAATAGCCCTGGGAAATCTTTCATTGTAAATGGGCAGAGTAACCCTGCAGATATCTCAATTAAAGTACTCATCATTTTTTTGGTAAATGTTCGTTTTACTTATCTCTCTATTTAGACTTGGAGCTCTTTTAAGAGGGGAATTTTGGTCTATTCTATCCATTGTCTAGCATAGTTCCTGGCACATATCTATGCTCAGTTGGAAATAATATAAATGGCCCCCCAAAAATCTTAGCTACACTTACTTATTTTTTTGCAACTTTATAGAAATTACCTCTAATCTTTAAAATGAACATACAAGACAGGCATTATTACCTTCATTACAAAAAATTTAACAGTATTTGATTCAGAGGTTTAAATGACTTGTCTGAGTTAATTCTGCAAGTAAGTGGTAAGCCCAGGATTTCTGGTGGAGGTAGCATTTTAAGCTAGGCCTGCTGAGTACAACAACCATGGTTTTGCCACTACATCTTGTGGATACCAACAGGTACCTTCAAATTCAGAAAATTGGTTATTATGATTTGAATTTGAAACCATAATAAAATATGGTGAACATACTTCGTTTTCCTTTATTGATCTTGAAGGGATAGAATTGGAATACATCTTTAGAAGAATATTCTCTATTGAAAAGTCTAGTTCCATGAAGAAATGCTGGATATAGTTTTATGTAGAGTAAAAAACGCATCCAGAGGATAGTGAATTCTGGTTCTGAAGCATTTCATAGGAGTAATGGAGAATTTCAATTCTTTAGACCCTTATCAGAAGTTTTATTCAGCTAAAAACATTATCTGATAAGTTGCTGACCTTCCTTACTGAAAATGTCATCTTTTAGAAGATAAAAGAAGTGATGATTGAAACCACAAACGACATGTGGGAGCAGATAAAAGGAGAGGCGAATAGAAGTGATGCCATTAGGGAAGCATATTATTAACTGCCTGGTCAAATGAAGAGAATGGATGTGTTCCTTACACAGATCGATATCCAAGTTGAACATCTCTTAGAACTTCCATTGTGCACTGCACTCCAGATTGATTCCATTGTACTAACTCCAGTACACCTTCTCATTGTCACCATCGTTATCCACAGCACACCTCAATATTATTATCAATAATACTTAGGCAATTAAGAAGAGAGTAAAAGACTGGTAAATATAACATTTATGTTGGTTCTTGACATTTCAAATTGAAGTAATGAGTAGGTTTATTATAAGAAATGTCCACTAGGCAAATAGAGCTATGTGTCTGGAACACTGAAGGAAGCTGACGTTGATGAAGGTTTTGAAGCCATATGTACAGATGCAGAATCAAAGCTTTGGAAGTAAAAGAAGTCCCTAAAGAAAAGAGTATAGAGAAAACAGCAACAGGACAGTGATAGAAGCTATTACCCAAGGATGTGGGGTAATGTTGCCCCAGGAGAGAGGACAAATCAAGGTTTTTGTTCAAGTGGGATCTATCACGCTTGTATGCCAATTTGCACTTATTTTTTTAGGTTAAAAATTCAAGTATCCTGTAAGGCAATAGCTCACTTTGCAATGAAGTCTCATCTAGTGTTATTTTAAATCTTAAAAAGGTTACTTAGAAGCATGGAAACATTACATCTGGGTGAGAATGTTAAAGAGCAAATGCACCTATATCCAATTAAAAAGATGCTTCTGTGGCCACTGATACCATCTTGGTTGAATGCCTTATATGTACTACTCAAAGGAGCTTTGTGGTTCTTTAGAGAAACTCATTTTCTGGCAGAAGTTTGAAAGCATTTCTGGTATTAAAAAGGAAATCAATGAGAGGATAAAAAAGCAAGAAGGATGTGTGGTAAACTCTCATTTAAAAACCTGTACACTCAACAGAATGCCTCTTTGCAACCTTTCAATGAGACAAGTCTTCTTTAATTTCAAATGGAACATCCTGTGTTCCATATTTCTTAGCCTGGCTGACATAGAGGTCACAGATTTACTGTGGGACAAGTTAGAATCACTTACATATTATCCTAAATTTAGATTTGGCCTAGATTTTTGCTGAAATGATGAGAGGCAAGGCAATAAAATGGAACTTTGCTGCTTTTATCATTTTCTGCTTGCAGAGTTAAAAAAAAATCATAAAATAAATTGTGCTTAAAGAAACCACTGAACTCATCAAACTCTGCCTCTTTAAAATGATTAAGTCATTTTATCTCCCAACCAGTCCTGAACTGGTTTCTAAGTGATCTTGTGACATGTCCTGAATAGCCTTTCTGAGCAGGCAAGTAGAATATATATGAATATGACAATAAACAGCTGTAGTAGTGTTCAGTTTCAGTCTTCAATCTTTGAGATCCTTTTTAGATGCTCCCCAACCACTCCCCAACATGTTCACTCTAGTCACTATTGTCCCAGAAGAGTATTGAGCCAATTTATTTATTGATCACTATAAAAGGCAATGTACTGTGTTGCTGGAGGTGCACTCACCTCCTAAAAAATTTACAATTGAAGAGGCAAGATGTAATTGCATGAAAGCTTTAATAACAAATATTAGAAGAGCTCAATCAGTAATATACTGCTTAGACAAAGAAGAGATCACTTTAAGATGGAATGACTAATTAATAATGCTTTTAAGATATGATAAAATAATACAGATCTGGTCCAACAAAAGTATTCGAGCCTAAAGAGTCCATTCATTCTAGCAGTATCTCCCTAGTAACTCTCCTCATCTGCTTCTGCCTAAGTACCAGATTTTCACCTTCCACAAACAGGCATGTCCACAATTTACATCATAACATATCCCAGTGAATATCTATAATGGACCCCAACTAACCCTTTTTAGCCTTACAGTGTAGACCACACAACAAATCCAGTGAGTTATACACATCATTGGATTTGAGCCTGAACATACAAGTGCAACTGGAATGCCTTAAAAAAGGCACCATAGAATCTGTATCTATCAGGATTTAGCCCTCACCAGTCACCTGGTGCACAAAGCACCCAGCATCAGTGTGCTCATCATGAATGAACAGGATTAAGCCTAGGAGAAGGGAGCTAGTCAGAAACCAGAAAACACACAAGGATGTGGAGGCAGTAATACCTTGCTCTCCCTGACCTATCATCAACAGTTAGAGATCAATCATGAAACAAAATCCAACATAAAGCACTAAGATCCACCTCTATCCTGGGATCTGTAGAAAGGGCTGATCAAGAAAAAAAGAAGAATAACAGGGTTAAGAAGTACATAAGAGAGGTTGGGCACCGTGGCTCATGCCTGTAATCCCAGCACTTTAAGAGGCTGAGGCGGGTGGATCACCTGAGGTCAGGAGTTCGAGACCAGCCTGGCCAACATGGTAAAACTCCATCTCTACTAAAAATACAAAAATTAGTCAGGTGTGGTGGCATGTGCCTGTAATCCCAGTTACTCAGGAGGCAGAGGCAGGAGAATAGGTTGAACCTGGGAGGCGGAGGCTGCAGTGAGCCAAGATCGCGCCACTGCACTCCAGCCTGGGCGACAAGAACGAAACTCAATCTTTTTCTTTCCCTCTCTCTCTCTCTTTTTTTTTTTTTTTTTTTTTTTTTTAAAAAAGAAGTACTTAAGAGAAACAGAAATGGTGTAAGTTAGAGTCCAGGGCATATTAGAAATTCCATGTAAATGAATAAAATGACTATTAGAAAAACATCTAGAACTGTTTAGAATATAATAACCAAACAGAATCGCAGATCACTGAGAGGCACTAATTTATTCAACAAATATTAATTGAACAATCCCTGTATTACAGGAATCATTCTGATTTTAGAGATACTTCAGAAATCAAAATAAATACAGATTTGCACCATCAGTGGAGTTCCTAGTGATGGCATGGAGATACATGCACACATACACATGTACACATAGGCACATATATGCACCACATATAACTATATTTATGTCATATGGTGGTAAATACAATGAAACAAAGCAAATCGGAGAAAAGATATGGAAAGTGGTAGGAAGGGGGATTTACTAAACAGCGATTTTAAATACCATGTAGAGAAAGACCACTGGAAGGTTCCATTTTAGAAAGCACTAAATAAATAGACTACATTTTCCCTTTCTTTTCCGGTGTCCTCATGAGGAGGAGGAAAATTCATTGCATAATTATTATCATACTTTTATTACTTCATTCAATCTATTCTAATCTTGCATTCAGGATCCAATTTTATATTGAATAGAGCTACATGAATTCTGATCTTCTCATAAATTGCGGCTACCCAGCAGTATCATGGATGTCCTCAGTCATAGAACGGATAAAAGATTATTAATAATCCTGGTGATTTAGTATGTAAGGGACAACTATTTCATTTGTTCCCGTTTTACTAAACACTGTTCCATGCCAGACATTAACAAATTCTAGGAACACAAGGGAAACACAGTTGCCTTTACGGAGCTTGCAGTCCAGAAGGGTCAACCTATGTGCTTTGATGGAAACAGTGGAAATGAACATTAAAAAACACACACACACACACACAAAAACAGGACTTAGCGACTGAATGAATTTGGGCAACATAAGATAGGGATAAGTCAGGAATTCATTTTAGATTGATGTTCTCAACAACTAGGGGTTTGAGAAAGCCACAAGCCACATAGTGACACAGTATTCACCAGAATTAAAGCAGGTTTAAAGAATTCTAGAAAAGAGGTTAAAGAGGTTTAAAGATGACTATGAGCTAAATAAAGACAAAACTGGTATTATCTGGGCTTAATAGAGCCTAGTTTCTAAATACAGATTGTATTGTTGTTAGCTTTTATTCCCAGGTCTTTTAAGTAGAAATGGATTATTTTGCTGCTCTGCTAAAAATTCCTCCAAGGAATCCCCATTTTCCTATAACACTTCACATGATTTTCATCCTCTACCCTCATTTCTAATCTCTGAAATCATTACTTCTATCTTCTGTCCCTCCTCAACTTTGATTACTTTTCCTCCACTCAATGGTCTTTTTATTTGTCCTTGATTATGCCAAGTAATTCTTATCTCTTCCTGGAAAGAGGGTGCTCCAGATAGTCTCATGGATTCCCCATCACTTTGTACATGTCTCTACTCAGAGTAAATCTCATCAGATCAGAGAGGTCCTCATAAACAACCTTACCTAAAATAACACTTATTTTCTCTATTCTTGTTCTAGTTTCTTTTGATTAATTATATATTTATTACAAATATAAGCTCCTTAAGAATAGGGATTTTGTGTACTTCCTTCCCTTATGCCCTTATGTAACTTCAATGTGTAGAACACAGTATGCACTTAATTTATACTTTTGAATTGACTATAGATTTTGTTCTACACTTCTGCTCATCAATTTCCTTTTCCCTTACAACTCTGACCTTTTAAAATGCTGGTAGAAAATATTTAAATAAATTGTTACCAATTAAACTTTCCAGATTAACCAATATCTTTCATTTTATCTGTAAAGCCTGTTGTCCAGAAAATACTCAAATCTCACAGCGGGTAGACTATTTGCTACCGTTCTTATTTACTTTGGCTTTTTACAAGTAAATCAATAACATCAGTTCCCAACCTGTTTCTACCAGTTGGACTTTTCAATCTCATTACATAAAGTAATTTATTATTATGGAAATCAATATAATACAAGTGTGAAAGAAAAAAAATGGTGTGCCTATGAAAACTAATTTAAATACTATAGAAAAATTTGATAAATGGGATTTTCATTTAAAGACATTGCTATTGGATGTCAACTTTCAAAGACTGAAGAGTCATAAATATGCAGAATTATTCACTCAGTATGTTTTCTACGTATATTTAAGGCCTTGTTCTATTTTAAATATCTTCAAAGTGGGGATCTTAGGTGTTGCTTTAAGGGTGGGGCTTATGTCAAAAGGACGATGCTGAATTTCAATCAGTGAAAAAGAAAAATGTCTTAGTTTTACATCAAAAGATTGAAAAATGTACTTGTATAATATTAATTCTCCAGTTTACCTTTTTTCCCGGTAAATTAACTGCCAGAATTCATCAGGTGAACTGGTTTTTCCTTACCTAACCCTATAAATACTCCATATTCTGCCCTTCCTTCTTTCATTTCAGCGTAGATGAAAATGAAGTTTCATCTTGTGTGTGTTGGCACTGGTTGACTGTATTTCTACGTTCAAAAAGAATTCTAAAGCTTCCAGTGAGCTAAGAGAGAAAATATGATTAGTCACCTGTCATGAACATGAAAAGAGAAATGTGATCTCAGTGCTACACTTTTGCTGTCCTTTACCTGAACACTTCATGTTTCCCCTGCAAGCCAGGTGTCAAGTTCCCCTGTGGTAGCAGCACACACGTCTTGCCCATCCTGTTCTGCAACTTTTTGTATCCACCTTTATCCCACTCCACTTTCATTTCATTCCTGGTTTTCATGTATGTTTCCAAATCTGACCACCTATTTTGGGGTGAACTTAAGGGTGGCATTTAAGGACACATAAAAATCATCAAGGTAACACAAATTTGAAGCTGTTGAGAAAAAAGGGACCAAATGACAGGGTGGGAACATTTAAAAATTTGGGAAGTACAAAAATAAACATCATAAAGGCCAATGAACATGGTGTAGATAGACCACAAATTTGGCTCTAAAAAATAAAAATGAAACAAAAATCTAGAAAATAAAAGCAAGTTACTTTTTAAAAAGAAGCAAAACTATTCCCTATACCAAAACAATTATACTGCCAGTATCAACCTGCCTATCTATCTTGTGTCTCTGGAGGTAAAAGTAACTTTGTGTGCATTTCTTCCTCTGAAATTCCACAGGACCTCTTCTGCACCATTCTCTTAAGCTCTTGCTTCATGCTAATTATTTATGTTAATTATACTGTGCATTTGTAGCTCCCTAAAAGACATGAAGAGCCCATTGTAATGCAACCCCCACCTGTGTTAGTTTGCTAGGGCTACATAACAAAGCACCATAAATTGAGTCACTTGAAACAATAAAAATTTATTGTCTCATAGTTCTGGAGATCAAATATTTAAAATCAGCAGGGTGTGGTGGCTCACTCCTGTAATCCCAGCACTTTGGAAGGCTGAGGCAGGCAGGTCACTTGAGGTCAGGAGTTCGAGACCAGCCTGGCCAATATGGTGAAATCCCATCTCTACTAAATATACAAAACTTAATTGGGCCTGGTGGCGGACATCTGTAATCCCAACTACTAGGAGAGCTGAGGTAGGAGAATCTCTTGAACCCGGGAGACAGAGATTACATTGAGCTGAGGTTATACCACTGCTCTCCAGTCTGGGCAACAGGGCAAGACTCTGTCTCAGAAAAAAAAAAAAAAAAGAAAGAAAGAAAGAAAAAAGAAAGGAAAAGAAAAGAAATTTAAAATCAAGGTATCAGGAGGCCCATGCCATGTTACTTCTGAAGGTGCCAAGGAAGGATAATTTCCAGACCTATCTCTTAGTCTCCAGTACTTCCTAAATTTCTGGCAGCAATATGCACATGGGCATTCTCCCTGTGTGTGGGTTTATGTCCAAATGTCCAAATTTTCCCTTTTCGTAGAGACACCAATCATATAAAGTGGGTCCCTAATTCAAGACACCAATTATATCGGATTCAGAGAACCCACTACCTCAGTAAGATCTGACCTTAATTTCACTTCTTATATCTACAAGGACCCTGTTTCTGAATCCGGTCACATTCTGAGGTGCTGGGGGTTAGAATTTCAACAAATAAATTTGCAGGGATACAATTCAATCCATAACAACAACCACCATGGAAATTTACATATAACACAAACTCAGTAAATTCATTAGAGATTAAAAACTGATGAGAAAACAGGTGAATAAATGAATGAAAATACGAATGCTGCTAGCTTTCCCTTTACCCACTTACTCTTTCTATTGAAATTTGCCAATGTTACGGCTTATCCTCTGAAGAGCAGATTCACTTTGCCAATCCTAATGAATCTAATAAGATAACTCTGCTAATACACAAATGAACACATATAGGTATTTCAGGATCTTGTAACACTGATTTTTATTTCTCAAATTTACTACATCTTTAAGTGAAATAAATACCAATCACTTTTTGTACCAGTCATGAACTTCACTCTATGTAGAATGATAGTTCTTACCTAGATATTGAAAGGATTGTGATTTTGCATAAAGATTATCCCAAAACAAACACAATATGTTTGAAATTTTTTTCCCAGCATTAAAAAGGACAGCATCAAAGTACTCTTATACCATTATTTTCTTCAAAAGAAAATAGTTGTAAGTGTGTGGAAATGACAATCTAATGATATGCTGAAATGCTGGAGTGCCCAGGCAGGCATAACCAAATTAAAGTGAAGTTCTGCACAATTATTCATTAAACATAGAGCTCATTGCATAGCCAGGTTAAATATATTCCTTGAATTAAAACTTTCCATTACACAGGCATTTATTAATCCACTGGTAATCCTAAAACTGTGTTTTGCTTTGTAAATCATAAGACTAGGTCAGTTTACTATGGCTTCAGCTTTTTTTGTCTTAATGTTTTTCTCTACTTCTAAGGGCACTTACATTTTTAATAGTGAAACAGTTCTTACATTCAAGTATGCATTAGCACTGCTTACATCTTCTTTTAAAAACAATGGGTGATTCATCATCAGGACAGGTTTTTTACAATTGACTCATTTAGCTCAGCATGCAGTCTTAATCATAAAAAAAAAAAATTCAATGAACTTAATATTAGTGATGGCTAAAAGACACACACACACATACACACAACTTGCATATACTTCTTGCCAACTTTTAAAATATTAAATCAAGACAAGATGATTTTCTTTCTTTGTCTGCTATGAAGAGAATAATTAGTTTTAAGAAAATAAGATGCTGCAAATAGAATTATCCTTACATACTGGACTGAATTTTGGGAGCCAATAATACAAAGAGATCATGGTGATATATGATTTTTTAATATTGACTCGGCCATTACGTGTTTTAAGGGACAAAATAGGTATTCAGTCTATTTCAGCTTTTTTAAGTGTTCCCTGCCCTACACAGAAACAATCCCATCAGATTTCTCCCAAATTTCTCTTTTTCTTTATTTCTGTTAATAGCATCATTCTTTTAATCAACCAGTACTAAATCCTGAACTTTATTTACCCATTCAATGAATAAATTACCCAGTGTTGCCAACAGAATCTTGAAGTAACTCTTCCAGGATCTGGAGATACAAAGGTGAGAGGAGGCAATTGCAAAAAAAAAAAAAAAAAAAAAGCAATAAGACACCATTTCACACCCAAAAGGGAGAAAATCTGAAAGGTAAAAAAAAAATATGAAGTTTTGTGGAGTTGTGCATCAATACAGACAGCCCTGGGGAAGTCTAAATAGAGAAAACAACCTTGAAAAACAATCTGTACTGCCTGTGCAGAAAGTTGAAAATTCACATACATATACCCAGCAATTCTGCTTTAGGCATATACCCTGAAAAAACTCATGCACGTACACAGTTATAGTGGCAATAATCCATATTGCCCAATACATGCCTTGGCCTTCCAAAGTGAAGGATATTCAATGGAATGGTGGTTAGACATGAGTATTTAAGTGTTATCTATTGCTTTTGTTATTGTTATTTTATTTCTTACATAATTATTCTTTTTAATAATTTAGTTTTAAAAAGAAAAGGATAAACAAGTCTGATATGGATAAGAATCAATGAAAATCATATTTTTTAAAAAAAGCTATGAGTGTACAAAAGAATTAGTACTCCACAGTTGTACAAAGGGAATTTGTAAATGGGAATATAATACTTAGGAACCCACCGACAGCACAGTTCAGATAAAACCCATACCAAAACCACAATATCATCTTACACTGAGTTTATAAATCACTCAGTAGCTTCAGAATTTAAATGCAGTGTTCAGAGCTACAATTTCTGTTTTAAGATTAATGCTTCCCTTGCTTTGATTCCATTTTTAGTAGGATATAAGATTACAGAACTCTGGACCAACTGACTGCAATATGACACAGACTCAGGCATTTAATGCGTGACTTTGTTAATGAATTTATGAATTTCTTTGTGCTTCAGTTTGTTCATGTGTAAAATTACGATAATAATAGTATCTTAGAATTTGTGAATATTAAATAAAGTAATATATGTAAAGTACACAAAATCGTATCTGCCACATAGAGTTTTTCTCTTTTTTTCAATCTTTATTTCATTTTGGATAGTTTCCGTTGCTGTATCTCTAAATTTACTAATCTTTTATTCTTCGAAGTCTAATTGCTGCTAATCACTGCTCGTGCATTTTTAAATTTCAGATACAGTTTTCACCTCTAGAAGTTTGATATTGGTTTCTGTTATACCTTCGTTAATATAGTAAATCTTTCCTCCAACTTCTTGACTATATGGAATATTAAATTGTGTTAATTTCTGTATTTATCAACATTATAATCAGTGTCACTTCTGAGTCTTTTTCAACGATTGACTTTTTCTTCTCATGATGGGTTGCATTTTCCTGCTTCTTTTCATGCCTGGTAATATTTGATTGAATTTGCATATCTTGAATCTGGAATTTTTGTATTACTATAAATATTCTTAAGGTATTTCCTAGGACACAGCTATGTTACGTAGAAACAGTTTCATCCTTTCCAGGCTTGTCCTTTTTTTAACTTTTCTTAAACTAGAAAAGCCTTTGATCTAGTGTTACTTTTACTCCACTATACAGGCAATACCATTGTGAGTACTCTATATGATTCACCTTGAATTTCAACATTTTATACTCTTGCTAGTGTTAACACAAACCATTCCTGGCCTTATGGGAGATACAGCTATTGTTCCCTCTCTCCTTTCAGGTGGTTCTGTCTCTGGTCTTGGGTAATATCCTCACATACAAGGCTAATCAGAGCTGCAATTAGGAGTCTAGGAAGACCTTAGAAGATCTGTGAAGTGAAGATGTTTTGTATCTTTCCCTCCCTCTCTACCTAAAACACTATACTCATCCGTGTGAATTCTAACTGCTTTGGCCTTCCTGGGCTCTCAGCTCAGTCTCGACTCAGGGAGATTGCCAATATACAAAGGCTGTTTCATCTATTTTTCCCAATTTTGTTTCAGGTGGAAGGGTAAATCTGGTCACTGTCCTCCATCTTGGCCAGCAACAAAAGTCATGTAATCTATTATTAATAAAGACACTTTTCTCTGAATCTTAGCGAGCCCTCAGTGTGCTACATGGCACAAAGTAAGTGTGAATATGTGCATGTGGGTGTGGGCAATGCAATCACATTCAGCTGGGACAGTAGGCATCACTGCTTACAACATGCCTTTCAGCCATCTTGTTCAGTGGAATTGTGTTGACCTTTTCCCGTGTAGTCCAAAAAATGTTCTCACTTAATCACTCCATGCTCCCAGTCTTTTCTTCTCTCATCTGATTCTTTCCCTTCTATCACTGTGAAAGAATAAAAATAGTTATCTCCTAATTATTTTGCATGATGATTTAGATATTTCTTTTTTTTGTAGATTTTGTTTCTCAACCTTCCACTCAGGCTCTCTAGACCTCACTTTTCTCAACAAAGGCAGTTTCCTACCAAAGTAAAATGATTGTGCCAGATGTTAAAACAATAAATGTAATGGTTAAGTACCCAAGGTATAGAATCAGATTGTCTGTTTTCAACTCTAACCTCTTCTACCACTTACACCTTAAACGACTTTTATCAGGCTACTTTCTAGTGAATCAGTTTTACCATCTATGGTAGTTAATTTTATGTGTCAACTTGGTTATGGTAACCAGACGTTTGGTCAAATACCAGTCTGCATGTTTCTGTGGAGGTATTTTTTTTTTGTTGTGATTAACATTTAAACTAGTAGACTTCCAGTAAAACAGATTACCTTCCATAATGTGGGTGGGCCTCATCCAATCATTTATCAGCCAATAATTTATCAGCCTAAGAGAAAAAGAATGAGGTCTCCTGAGAAAGAAGGCTACCATTGCATCAGAGACTGCAACTCTTTCCTGGATTTCCAGCCTACTAGCCTGCCCTGAATATTTCAGACTTGCCAGCCTCCCAAGTGACATGAGCCAATTCCTTAAAATCCCTCTCTCTCATATATATGAGATATATATGAAATATATATATAGACACACACACATGCTATATACACACACACACATACACGATACATATATATACATGCTCTATTGGTTCTGTTTCTCTGGAGAACCCTAATACACCATCTGAAGACAAAAATAATCACGCACCATACTCCAAAGAGTTGTTTAGAGAATAGAATAATGTATTTTAAATGTTTTGCACAATAATGTATTTTAAATGCCTGACACATAAAAACAGTTCAGTAAGTATGACCCATATATATTATAAGTAATTCTAACAACAAATCTTTGAGGTAGCTATTTATTAAATTTACTTTGCAGATCAGGAAAAATGAATCCCAGAAACATGAAGTGACTTGCTTACAACTTAACAACCAGTAAGTAACAGAGCCTAAACGTGACTTCACCTGTTCTTGAACACTCAAAAATGCTTTGACTGTTACTAATTCTCATTATGAAGACACTCTACTGTTCTAACAATTACAATCAGAAATAATTTTATTCTTAAAGCAATAAAAAGATAGTGTAAATGAGGCCACTATAGCACTATGGCACTTATGAGTAACTTTTTCTGCCACCAATCTAAATTTAAGGCCCACAAGCACTCTGGAAGTCTAGAAATGTTCACAGTGATATACTACTTCCAACTTGTTACAATGGCTAAAAACTGAAATACCAATTATTGATGAAGATAGGAAGCAACTGGAACACTCATGCCCTGCTAGTGGAAATGTAATTTAATACAACTATTTTGCAAAGAAGCTTGTCAATTATTTATCAAGGTACATTTACATTTACCATGTAAACCAGCAATTCCACCCCTAGGTATTAATCTGAAATAAAGAAAAATTTATGTATAAAAACAAATTGTATGAAAATGTTCATAGCAGTTTTGTTTATAATATCCCTAAAAAGATCTCAAACGTCTATCCACATGTGAACAATTTGTGATATACTTGTGCAATGTAATCCTATTCAGCAATAAAGAAAAAAATACTTACACATGCATTAACAAGGATAAATTTCAAATTGAATATGCTTAAAGAAACAAGACTCCCAAACGCATGCCTATGATACATGTAATAGTCTGCTTGGGCTGCCATAACAAAATCGCCAACTGAGTGGCTTAAACAGCAGAAATTTATTTTCTCACAGTTGTGGAGGCTACAAGTCCAAGATCAAGATGTCAGTAAGTTTGGTTTCTCTTGAAGCCTCTCTCTGGCTTGCAGGTGGCCACCTTATTGCTGTGTCCTCACAGGTCCTTTTCTGTGTACGTATATTCCTGGTGTCTCTCTTTCTTCTTATAAGGACACCAGTCATATTGGATTAGGGCCCCAACTTAGGATTTCATTTAACCTTAATTATCTCCTTAAAGACCCTTTCACTGCATGCAGTCACACTGGGTATAAGGGCTTCAACATATGAATCTGGTGGAGCGGGGATACAATTCTTTCCATAACAGTATGATCCCCTTTCAATGAAGCTCTAAAGTAGACAAAATGAATCTATAGTATAGAACTTAGATCATTGGTAGTCTATAGAGTGGAGAGTGTGAGGGCAAAGGAGCTCAAGGGAACTTTCTGTATCTTGATTTTGGAAATAATTAAATGGATATATACATTTTCCAAACTTCAAACTATGCACATAATATGCGTTCATTTTATTAATGCCAACTATATCTCCACAAAGTTGATTTTTAAAAAGGAAAATGCAATTTGCAAGATTTTCTACAAAGACCACCTACATATTTATTAGACATACCACTTAAACATTTTTTTTCACTGAGCACTGCTTAAAAATAGCTTCTGTCCTCAGAGAGTTTAAATTTGTTATTTATCTTTGCCTAAAAGCATATTTCCCAAAATCTCAACATGATTCATTTACTTTTTTGATATTCCTGTGGAATATCATCTTTTTTTTTTTTTTTTTTTTTTTTTTTTTTGAGACAGAGTCTCGCTTAGTCGCCCAGGCTGGAGTGCAGTGGCGCGATCTCGGCTCACTGCAAGCTCCGCCTCCCGGGTTCACGCCATTCTCCTGCCTCAGCCTCCCAAGTAGCTGGGACTACAGGCGCCCGCCGCCTCGCCCGGCTAATTTTTTTTTGCATTTTTAGTAGAGACGGGGTTTCACCGTGTTAGCCAGGATGGTCTCGATCTCCTGACCTCGTGATCCGCCCGCCTCGGCCTCCCAAAGTGCTGGGATTACAGGCGTGAGCCACCGCGCCCGGCCGGAATATCATCTTAAAAAGGCAACTTCCAGGACATTATATCTAACATAGTGTAACAATCTCTGCTCTCCAGCACTCTCTAGTGCTTTACCTTGCTTGATTTTCCATTATAGCATGTTTTATTAACACTTGACATATGATATAGATATTTGTTATTGTTTTTAATCATCTTCTTTCTCCTGCTATTCAACAAGGCAGGGACTGCGTTTCCATCACCTCTTTATTTTCAGAACCCAAAATAGTCTCAAGAAATATTTATTGAGAGAGCAGATCTCAATAAATATTAGTTGACCAATTGTTAGCAAGCAAGAATACAGTGGCAAAATTAGCTAAATGGCAGTCAGCAAGGAAAGTCTAGTATGGTTGCTGCCACTGCAAGTCTAGCTCAGGTTAAAATTGGAGGCCATGGAGTTAAAATTACAGAAGAATTGAGAGTTGCCCTCACCTCTGGTTGCAAATCAGGACTACCTGGAAAGTTTTTAAGTAAAACACTGCTAATATCCAGGCCCACCACCAGAAAATCTAAAATAATTGGTCTGGAGTTGGGCCAAGATACTAATTTTTAAAGTTCCGAAGATGATCTTAAAGCCTGGCAATGAATGGGAACCACTGAAGGAGAATAATTCACTCCTATTCTTTGCCTTTTGCTGAGGCATCTCTTCAACATCCTCATGGGTCAAAAATTATGGCCACTTTCCTGGCTTCAAAAATCTGTTCTCCTAAGCAAAGAGCAGGGCAGACTTATGATTCTAGTCATTTACATTAGCAGCTCATGTCTGTGAGTGTGTGTGTGGATGTCTGTATATGAGTGTCTGTCTGCGAGTATGTGTTTGGGGTGAGGAAGACATAATGTGTACATGACCGAAGCATTTAAAACATGCTTTGGGGCTTGTTCAGAAAGACTCACAGTTGGATAATTTAATAGTTTATCCAAGTGTCAAGAGATTTATTGGATTACTATGGTTTAGGATCCTTATTTCTTTTTTTTTTTTTTTACCCCCGCTGAGATGGAGTTTTACTCTTGTTGCCCAGGCTGGAGTGCAATGGTGCGATCTTGGCTCACTTCGATCTCTGCCGCCTGGGTTCAAGTTATTCTCCTGCCTCAGCTTCCAGAGTAGCTGGGATTACAGGCACGTGCCATCACGCCCAGCTAAATTTTGTATTTTTAGTAGAGATGGGTTTTTGCCGTGTTGGCCAGGCTGATTTCAAATTCCTGACCTCGGGTGAGCCACCTGCCTCAGCCTCCCAAAGTGCTGGGATTACAAGCATGAGACACCGTGCCCAGCCAAGGTCCTTAATTTTAAGTATTGCAGGAAATAAACTCTTCACCAATAGCCTCTTCTTTTACAAGTGTAACTCTAACATCAAGTGCCAGATAGAGGGGTAGCATCAGGTCTAGACTGCAGGTTGTAGAGTGTGCAAGAAAGTTTCTGAGATGACCTTGTGATCAAAAAGCAATCAAATAGTTGAAAACAAATTTCAAGTTGAGGCTGGGCTGAGAAGACAAAATCAGGCTTAAGATGCTAAAACAAGATAGTAAAGAGGTAGCCCATAATATCAGCACGTAGGTTTGAAAAGGAAGATGAGACACCGAAGGTACAAAGATTCCCCGACTGCTATGATGTGGACAAGCTTCATATCTGCAGCTTTATTTGTGTGCAGAGGTAGCTTACTATTATCACCACATTTTACTCAGCAAATTTAGATAGATTTGAAACCAAAACACAGCAGTGAAAGGATAAAAACTAAACAAAATGGAAAAAATAAATCTAATTATTTTGTCTACATATTGCCATGTATGTTTGGAACTAATTTTTTTTTTCCACCAGGCAGACTATTTTAGCCCCTTTATTCTTTATTATTTAGAATCAGTGTAGATCTTTGAACATTGCAAACAAAGTCTCACTCTAATGAGTTAAAGAAATGAGTTGCTTATATTATGTCAGAATAATTTTAAAATTAAGTAGACAATTGACTGCAAATTAGGAATTATTTTTCATATATTTACATAGAAAAGCTTGGATTTTCAAAATATACATATATATATATTTGGGAATAGTTTATCAAAATACCAAGAATGTACTTTTGGAAATGGAACAATGTCCTCCTAGAAGGGAAAACAAAAACATTAATTTGAGAATATTGTATTGTGTTTTAAGGCAAGCAAAACACAAATATACAAAGTAATCATAGAATATAAACAAGATTTACATTAAACATTAGAAAAGTAAAAACAGGAATATATAATAATGAACAGTATGAAAATAAGAAAACTAGATGTGAAAATAAGATTTCAACCAAAATAAAATAAACAAATTTATTACTTTAAATGTATCTAGCTCCCCCTAGTTTTCAAAAGCATTTTAAAAAGTAGTCATGTTTTTAAATAGTGCCTTTACATGAAGAAATTACAGATTTCTTCTAGTAAATGATTAAATGAAGCTTTTGGTAAACTACTGTAATTACCACCACATTCTATTCAATCCCCATATTAGTCAGAGTCCACACAGGAGACAGAAGCCATAGAGTAACATAAACACAGAGGCATTAATATGAATAAATGTAAACTATTGATAGGACATTAGCTACTCCAGGAGATGAAAGAAAATTCTAAAGAATATGCTAGAGCTGAAGAAAGTACTAAGGGAAAAAACATCACAAACTTGGAAAGGGACCCCTTCCCAAGGCTGCGGTGTAGACTTTGTTGGACAAGGTGAGGGTGAAGCACACTGGAGGTAAGGGGTACTCACTGCACTGTCCTGCGCCAGAGCTAGTCCACTGTCGGTGAGCTGAGGCTGGTGGGTGGGGAACTATATGATCGTGTCAGTGAAATTCCCTGAGAAGCTGCCCATGGCAGAGTGCTATTATTGAACTCACTAGAAAGTTGGTTGGACTCCAAGAGAACTCACTGGAAGCTGCTGGGGGTGGGGTGGGAGGGGAATGGAATGGGAAGATGCTGCTGAACCCATCAGAATGCTGTGTGGGGCACCTATGAAATGCTTGCCTGGAAGTCACCTTGGGTTGGGGGGTGGGGTGCTAAGAAAGTCACAGAAATGATGCCTAAGTGGGATGCTAGTGAGACAACCAGATACCGCCCCAAGGTACTTGCAGTGAAACTGCCTCAGAGATGCTGTTTCCACTGGGTCCTTTGCATACCCATCTGCACCACAGGAGCCAGTAGGACGAGGAGCACAGCACAAACGGAAGAGGAATCCCTCCCTCCTGCAGCATCCTTCCTGCATCTTCTACTGCAAAACCTAACACTGAAGTAACAGGCAAGGAAGAAATATCACAAGTAGGGCAACAAAAAGTAAATTTAGAGCTGAAAGGCAAAAAAGTTGATAACTAGCACATTCCCAATTTTAAATACTGTTCACATCAAACTATTAATAGTTTGGAGTTCTCTTTTTGAAGAACTGATTACTCTGTTATTGTGAATTGGTCAAGATCATGACTAATTTTGATGTTTGTTACAAAATGAACGATATCTAATAACTTATTTCTCTTTCAAGATCAGTTTCTAGTAAATTAAAATGCAAGAACATCAGTAGCCTTCCAAAAACAACAGTGGCTATGATCTGTTCATGGTTAATATTTCTTGGATACTTTAAAGCTAAAACTTAGTATATATTGAGTACTTCCATTAGAAATATCAATACATTATTAAGGAGTAAATTTAATAACACTAATAAGTTATTTCTCAACCACCAAAGTTACTTCTATAAAACTGGTTTGTAACAAACTAATTCACTTTCATTGTAATAAAACGTATGTGCAGTTGAACATAAAACTCTTTTTTTTAAAAAAAAAAAAACCATCTTTTCACCTATCCAGAATATTTGGAGAAGTGTCCTTAAAGTAGTAGAAGAGTTTCATGCTCTTTAAAAAAAAAAAAAAAAAAAAAAAACCGAATCAAATAATGTTTAAAGAAAAAACATCTGCTTTTTTTCCCTAATATTTTTGTTATAAATTTTTGATGCAAATGCTGTTTATTTGAAGTATTGAATGCCTGAAGAGAGAAATGCTTTCTAGAAGCCTCTGACACTACTTAAGTCTAAATAGCTAGCTATGCAGAAATATAGACCTTTACCACAACTCTGCCAGAACCAGAGGACTGAAAGCAAACAACCTGCAGGTCACAATAAAGAGACAACATTCCTAGTAATCTTTCCATTAAACTCAATTTAACACCTCCTTATTACTCATCAAGCACATTGGAACAAATGAAACTCCTGACACCATTTGTTTTACAATTGGCCCATTTGATAAAAGAGAATTATTTCCTTGCTCAGTATTTGAGGGGATAATGGAATCTATAATGGCCCACAGTACTGTACTCTATCTTATTTATAGAGAAGGTCTAACATAAACATGTACATAAAGTATTGTAAAACATATAGATTGTTTATGCTCACTATTCTTTCATGTTGCTTGGCTCTATGCGGTATGTGAACAAACTGGAAAAATAATGAGTGCTTGAATATACTGCAAATAGAATCTTGGATATTTACAGAATATTCCTTCACAAAATGCAAAGTACATTCAAAGAAGCTTTCTCATATGTACTATAATTTGGGTAACCATGGAATTCAGCTTCCCACTAATGGTACAAACTCTAAGAGACCAAACAAGCAGGGGAAAGGAGAAAGGACAGATCCCCTATGCTTAGAGACCCCGTGAAACAACATGCTTCTATATGATACCAGCCATCCGAAAGAAACTGCCTCAGTTGTCTGTGATCTGGCTCAATGCAATTCCTATACTGTGCACAATGTGAAGCTATACCCATTAAACATGAGGTCAGGCCATTTATATATTTTTTTCAGTGGGTGTGCCAAACTTCTGTAAGCTGCACATACAATGAGGGAATGGCATAACAACTTCTGAATCTGTCCAGCCGTCTTAGGGGACCACTGATGCATGTGTGCTTGTCTCAGAGAAATATTTGCTAACATATTCACTGAGAACTATTTTCTATCAAACACACTATATAAAAATCTCTAATAGTACTTCTACTAGGAAGTTTGTTTGGTAAAGGATATAAATGTAGAACCAGTATAGGTGAACATGGGGTTGGAATTCTGGCCCTCCTGAGATATTTCTTCTCCGTTTACAAAGCCCAAGATACTCCTTTGTTATTACAGATACTGTCTTCTAGATGCCAAAAAAAATGCAAATTCTAGTGAATGCTCAAATCCCAACCAATCACAATTAATTAACTGAATTTCTGTGAAGCGGTGTGACCTAAATGATATGGGAATTATGACATCCCAAGGCAGAGCTAAATGATGGAAAGACTCTCTCCAAACTCAGTGAAAACTGTCACTTCACTTACCTGATCATATTTACAATGTGGGAACTCTGGAAGTCATTGTCAAGACCAATCACCTCAAACTTTCTGAAAACTCTGACATTCTCACACTGATTATATGACCATCTGAATAAAGTGGAAATGCAAGCCACTCTTGGCTACTCAGGGCTTAGTTTATGAATTAATTAGGTCCTGCCTGGAAGCCTCATTCATCTCTCTTCAGTTGTTACATTATATTTTAAAAATTCTTCCTGGATAAAAAATTTGATTGAGATTTGAACTTTTTCAAAAATTTGCATATCAATTTTATCATTATATCTCCATATCAGCCTCAGTTACACAAACAACACATAATGCATTAAAAAGGTGGCTACAATTAAAGACAGATAAATCTAACAAAATGATCCTAATGTTAATGAAGTTCATTTCTATTTTTTTCTCCCCAGCATGTACTCTTCTCATCCACATGCCGCTCTCCTCTCCCCATGCTCCTTTCCTAGATTTCATTAATAGTAACAAGTGATTATGCCACATACCATATCATCCAGAAAAAGCTGCCCTCATAAGAGCACTGGAATGCCTTCCAAATTCACAGCCAGTTCAGAGGTACATTCTGAAATCATGAATACTCTTCTTCAGTATATAGAATATACATTAAATTAGAGCCCCATTGATATAGTTTGGATTTGTGTCCTGCACAAATCTCCTGTTGAATTGTGATCACTAATGTTGGAAGTGAGACCTGGTAGGAGACGATTGGATCATGAGGGTGGATTTCCCCCTTTGGTGATGTTATCATCATAGTGTTCTCATAAGATATGGTTGCTTAAAAGTGTGTAGCACCTTCCCCCACTTCTTGCTCCAGCCATGTAAGATGGGCCTGCATCCCCTTTGCCTTCTCCCATGATGTTAAGTTGACTGAGACCTCCCTAGAAACTGAGCAGATGCCAGCATTATGCTCCCTGCACAGACTGAAGAAATGTGAGCCAATTAAACCTCTCTATTTTTTTTTAAATAAACTAATCAGTCTCAGGAATTTCTTTATAGCAATGGGAGAAGAGACTACTATACCTATTTTCAACATCATTCCCTCAATAAGAAGAAACCATGGGTCCAGGAACAAAGGTATAGAATTAGGATTGGTTCTTATCCTGAATGATCCATTAAAGGACTCCAGGCTTACCATTCCTACAGCTCTGGGCTATGTAAGGTTGGAAAGCCTGGTTTCCATAGTGGGTACAATCTTACCAAAGGACACAGAAAGGGTCTCATTAAGTCATAGTGGCTACAAAGACACTTTGTACTCGTTGCATACAGAAATCAACATGAAAGAAGAGGAATTAGCTTCTTTAGGAGGGGTAGTTTACCCTAATTACTAAGAGTACATAGTACTGTTTTTATACAGTGGAGGCAGGAAGAAATATGGGAATAAAAGTGATCCACTTGGGTGCTTCTCAATATTTTCTTGTTCCATTGTAAATGTTAATGCAGCAACTCTGACCTGAAAACAGTATGAAGCCCCTGTTAGGAAGTCTCTGAAACTCCCTTCACCCATTAAGATAGTAATTCAGAAGCAATAGTATCTCCCAAAGGAACTCTGAGGATTAGTGTCACCATCAAAGCTGTAAAAGATTCAGGGGTGGTGATGTCCATCATAGCTTCAATCATAGACTCTCAGGGTCCCAAAAAAATGAAATACATAATGGCAGATGATATTGAGCTCCGTGAGTTTTTCTCAGTAGTAGCCCCAGTCACAGCTACCATGCCAAATGAGAAAACTTCACTGGAACAGAACAATGAGGCATTTTGTAACAGGTATGCAACAATCGATCTGGTAAATATACTCTTCTAAATCTTTATGAATACAAGGATCAAATACAGTTCATAACTGCATAGGAAAGCATATTTACTGTTTTGTCCCACGATCATATTCATTCTCTTGCTCTGTCACAATATATTCCTTAATTGTCTTGATATTACACTGAATATCATGCTGTTTGCAAATGGATGACATTATGTTAACAGGGATATGGTGAGTGGATATGGAATCACTCTAGGCATGTTAATAAAATATATGTATGTCAATAAGTAAGAGATAAATCTCAAATATATGCAAGGGTATGTGTGTGTGTATGCACACACATATATTATTTATATCTATATAATACCTATACACCATATATCTATATATAGGTATTACCATATTGGTGATATATTCAGAGCTTCAATAATGTGAAGCATATAAAGATATTTTCTCCAAGGAAAAAGACAAAATATGGCAGTTTATACAAACTGCCTTTAAGATAAAAGCACTTGGTAGTCTCCTTGAATTTTGGAGTCACTACACACCACACTTTGGTGACCTAGAGGCCTGCCAATTTTGAATGGGGCCTAGAGAATAAGAAGGCTTTTCAGCAGGTTCAGTCTGTGCTGCCTGCTGCCCTGCTATTTGGGCAAGATGGCCCGCAGATTTGATAGTTGAATGGGAGTCACAGTAGATGAGGACGTTGTGGAGTTTCTGACAAGAATGAATAGAAAAATTTCATGACATACTCCTAGGATTTTGGAGAAAGGTCATTTCTTTTCTCCCAGAGAATCACTCACTGTTTAAAAAACAGTTTAAACAGTTTCTGTTATGATATTAATCTCTTAAAAAAAAAAAAAACTGGTAACTAGACAACAAGCGATTATGTGATCAGCAAAAAACAACAGGAGCTGGATATTATCATACCATATCACACCAAGTCACCACAACAGGTAGGCCAGGCAACAATTCATTGTACAGTAGATACAATACCCTTAGAATTGAGCCCAAGAACTTTAGAAATTACAAATCAATCACATGAACAAGTAATCCATATTTCCACTCTTGGAATCCATATTACCCATCCCTGACACCGTGACACTTTTTTTAAACTCAGTCATTTGGTCTTATGGGGGATTTCCTATATCCATCTAATAGAGGATAAAAAATAATTAGTTAATTAATTTTTCAAAAACCAATGTTAGCCTCATTCCCAGATGGATCAGCACAATATGTAGTCATTGCTATAAATGTAGTTCTGCCATACTAGAACCCCATCCGACGTGGACCTAAAAGACAATGGTGAAGAGAAGTCCCTGTACTGGGCAGAGCTGCGAGAACCTCAGTTGTTTACTGAATTTGTTGCAAAGAAGTGGCCTGGATAGTAGCAAAAGCATTGACTGGTAGCTAAAAGACCTAAAAGAACAAAATTGGAAGATCTAAAATAAAGAAATCTGGGGAAAAGGCATGTAGTAAGATATAAGAGCAAGGCCCAAAGTGTAAGGATCTTTGTATGTCAAGTCATACAGAGCAAGCAACACAGAGGAAGCACTGCAAAATCCTATAGGCAGAATGATTCAGCCATCCTCTTTCTTCAGTCACTCTAATGCTGGTGCAATGGGCCCATGAATGGCATTGGTGGCAGAGAAGGAGGCTTGCATGAGATCAGCAGCATTGGTTCCTTCTCATCAAGCTGATCTAACCGATGTCACTAATTAAAGCCCAAATTTCCTGCTGCAAAGGTTAACAACGAACCATCAACATGCTATTATTTCTCAAGGAGACTAGTCAACCTCTTGAGAGCCAAGTCTACTACATGAACGCCTTCAACCCTGCAGGAGACACTGATATATATTTATCAAAACAGACACCTACTATGGATATGTATTTACTTTCCCTACCCATGGTTCTTCTGCCAGCAGCAACAGAACTCAGAGAATGCCTGATATATTGGTGCAGTATTCCACAAAACATTTCCTTGGCGTTATCCCACTAAGCAAATACTTAAAGCAGACAATGTGTCAGTCATTGGAGAGGAAAATCTAAAATGACTAATGGAGAAGAAAGATGAATTATATTATTCACCACTTATGAATCAACTGCAGCAATGGGATCTATTCTTCCAGTAAACTTCTTGTAAGTCCTCACAGAGTGTATGGTTGGCCACCAAGATAAAGGGGGGCTCCATGATATTCAGGATTTAGTAAAGAACACAAGCACACTTCAGGTCCTATCAGGTTCACCTCTTACTGAAAAACAGTGATTTGACCAGTTTTGTGTAGGTTTCAATGCTTGGCCTCAGGGTTGTACTCCAGACATATTCCAGGTCTTCTCTGATGTCCTAACATGGAATACTCAGGGTCATCTCGCCAGCACTCATACAGTCCATAAGCGTAAAAAGGGTCAGTGCCTGCAGAGCCTCTCTTGACTATAGAATTTGGGACAGATGAATGATTCCTCTTCTTTTTATTCTCACAGCAGACAGTTCTAAGACATACTTTCTATGGCTCTTCAGAAGGTGCAAAGAGATTGAGCACCAGTTACACATCATGGTACACAACTCAATAAAGCATCCTTGTGTTGTCTCTCCTTTTCTATTCAGTCCCCCTGTCCCTCACACACACTCCCTGGTATCACTTTGCAAATAAACTACAGGCAAGTAAGTTATTATCTCAGGCTTTGACATTAGGGAATTCAATCTAACACATAGATGTGTTATCTCTGTGTAGAGTAAACCTTCTTTCACTTGTTTGCTTTTAAAAAGGTCTCTTAGATTTATACTTTGCTGCTAATTAATTTTAATGGTATTTTAGCACTTATGCCTTTCTGCTGATTATAAAGAATCACATAAAATCCTTTTACATATATTTATAAAATTGAGAGACACATAAAAAAGAAAATAGAGTGTATATATAATATCATTACCAAGATAACTCCAGTTAACCTTTCTTTTAGGCTTTTTCTATGTATTCTAAGCATAGTACATACACATATACAAACACAAACACATTTTATCAAAAAGAAAATGAACTGTGCTATAGTTACTCTTTTGAAACATAATTTCTTTAAAAAAACAAAAAAGTCATGAAACATATATTGAAAAACTATAAATCTACTTTTTACTTTAATAATGCAGCATATTTGATTAGGCTATACTATAATTTATTTAATTAGTTGTCTACTGATAATTAAGCTATTTCCAATTTCATCTGTAAATACTGCTCTAATTGATTTCCTAGATAATGCATTTGTGTGATCTGTCTAATCATCTTCTTAGAGTATAGCAATGAAATAAAATTTCAGGGTAAAGGAAATATAATTTTTAAAGTCTTAAATACCTGTAGAAACATTTACATCAGGAAATATTACACCATTTTGCATTGCCATTAACATTTCGTCATACCTTCATCAACATTACATAACAAAAATGAAAGAATTTCTTTCAGCAATATCCCTCTTGGGAAAATCTCTCTCTCTCTCCCTCTCCCTCTCTTCTCCCCATCTATCTCTCTCTTGTTCTCTCTTTGTCTGTCTCTCTCTTTCCATTTATTTAGTACTAAGCCACTCAGGATTATTTTTGGTAATAGAAGAGGGCCACTAAACTGCTTTCTTAAGTATTCTTTCAAATGGAAGGTCCCTTTCAATGTCTTTAATGACCTTGATTAATGCGACTGGTGACCTTTGAAAATAACAGAAAAAAACTGTGTTCATTACGTAAGAAGAAATGAGAAATTATAAACTCCTCCAAAAGAGAATGAGAGCTGAACAGTAGAAGAGAAAAGTAGGAAGAAGGGGCAAAAATCAAAGGAGAAAGACTACATACCTCAGCAAAAACAAAAAGGGTAAAAAGGAGAAAGAGAGAAGGGGAGAGGAGAAGGAAAGGAGAGTGAGACAGACAAAGGGAGCACGCTCAGATTAAGGCAAGAATGGCAAATACAAGGAAAGAGAAAGGTATTAAAAAGCAAAACTAGGGTTGGACATTTGAAAAAGCAAATAAACAGGAGCTTTACAATGGTCTGTGTTAAGATGTGAAGTGCAGACGTCTGAAAAATCTTCAGTAATGTCTACCTTTTCAACTAGTAGGGGAAGAAAGATAATTTTCTCTCTACCCTCTGAGTTCTTAGCTGGGAAGGACTCCTGTAACAAGGACAGATTAACAGGAGAAAAATAAACAGAAGCTTATTAACATGCTCATTTCATATAACATGAGAGATTCCCAGGGAATGAATAATTTTCAAAGAGGTGGCTTTGAATTCAGGCTTATGTGGCATATTCAACAAAAAGAACAGTAAATTTTTAGAGAACTGACAGGGCAAAGTAAAAGAACTTTGAGTCTGCGGGGCACCCAATCGTGAGAAGGCAAATAAATGGTAGATAACATAAACTTAGTGCAGTTTTTATGTAGATTTTTCTGGTGTGGTCTTCAGGCTGACAATGGCCTATAGTTACCTCCTATGATCAACTTTTGCCTTTCCTGATAGAGAGGGGAGAAGGGACACTTTGCCTCTGTGAGTTTATGTCCTGCTTTTAAGCAAATAGAAGGAGGGCAGAGAGCACTTCTTATATCTGCTCCTTCTCAATTGCCTTTAGCTTAAAATAATTCTTAAGCTAAAGGGGCATTCTGGTCTCCTACATACTATTTCCATTGTTCAAATGAAGAGGAGGGAATTTGGGGTAAAACCAAATCTGGAGTCTTTTATCTGTTTGGCAGTAATTCCCAGTGTTTTGTCAAAGTTTCTGTCATATTGAAATGGTAAATATGAGTAGCTCTGGACCAGTGAGAAAACACTCAACATAGGCTCAGAAGACTAAATTCAAATTCTGTTATCACTTTCTGAGTGTAGTAAGTCATTTAAAAGTTCTCTGAGCCAAAATTTCTTTACTGAAAAATTTTAAAAACTAATACTATTAAACATTTTGAGTTACTGGGATGGCTAAGTAAATAATGCTTGAAGAAAAGAAAAAAGATTTGTATACTGTTATTCACATAGTAAACAATCAATAAGTGCCTGCTGAATCTAAAAAGACCATTATTCATAGAAATGTGGGAATAACAACCACCACTAATAAAATATATAAACAATGGAAATTACGTAAGAAGGCAAAGGGATTATGCAGCTGTATAAAATGGAAATTGTCCAAATTACTTGCCTCTAATTTGACTCAATCTCTTATTTACAAAAAGCATATCTTAAATTTCTACATGAAATATTATATAACTTAAAGCATATTTGGAAGCTCCTATTAAATAAGTATAAAATTGCCTTTATTTAGTGATTAGTTTTTCGCCTTAGATGTTCTAAAATTTCTTTCAAGAAATAATTGACTAAAAATGAGTAATGTGATAAATTATTATAATTGTTTAAATATATTTAAATTAAAAAAAAATTTAAACGTAATAGAAATTTCTACTTTTTCCATTTCTACACAGTTATTTCATAATCAATCAGAGAGGCTTAGCGGGAGACAGTTGTTTAATTTTAATTATAATGGTGTATTTGATTGGCATAGAAATATATTGAATTACTCACAAAATTGCTACTGCTAACTATCTAAATCTATTTCTTCAGAAGATATTGACTGAGAAATCTCTAAAAATCTAATGTAAAAATATGTATTTAGACTGTTTTTAAAATATGAATTATTGATCCAACTTACTGCTCCAAAGGAGCTATTAGTGTCCACCATTAAAACCATTTAATGACTTTTTAAAGTAATAATTATTCACCTAATTGACCATAACAGTTGCTTTGGTAGAGTTATGATATGTCATGTAATATTTAAAGACTTTTTTAAAACTAAGATTATTAATTCATTGTACTGTCTTGGAAACGTTAAGTCATCACTAGCACCAATTGTTCAAATAATACTCCACTGGAGGGCAAAGATAACAGCTCCCCCTTGCTCTGTGGAGTAATGTTCAACACTGTAACACCAAGAGGCCACATTCAGAATGAATTTACCTGTCAGCATGGGTTGGAAGCTTACGTGTGAGATGTCCAGTACCGACAAGTAATTAAACCCATTTTCCTAACTTCCCTTTTCCCCCTCTTTTGTTTCTATCCCCACTCTTCCCTCTTTTTATCCTCCACTCCCTTGCTTTATTCTCTATATTTCAATCGATTAACAATTATATACTGTGTTCCAGGTACAATGCTTGACTCTGGAAGCCCAGAGTTGAACACAACCCATTCCTTTCTTCACATCCTAGTAGAGTAGAAAGTTAAGTTATGGTACCATATATTAAATGTTATGATAGGTACAATGGGATCACAGAAAGATGTCTTCTAATTCAGATAAGAGTCAGAGGAGGATCTCTAGAAACAGTGACCATATGGACCTGAGCTTTTAAGGAAAGGAGCCTACCCAAGTAGATCTGGAGAGCAAGGGTGCGTCTGTCTATGACCCACGGCAGGGAATCTGTATTTGACTTAGCACAAACTCTAACCATCATGGGAGTGAAACTGTCCATTTTTTGAATTTGGTAGAAGCAAACACAACTCTTACTGTCTGTAAGAGCTTTGTTTCATTTAATAAGACACTTGTTCAAAAAGAAGATCACAAATTTAAAAAAGAAGAAAAATGCTCTCTCCAGTTTGGGGAGCATAGCAGACAGTTGGGTCTTTGCTTTCTCCTTGACAGTGCTACAAACTATTTAAGGTCTCATCTCTGGTCCTTCTGGACCTTAAACAAGAAAGATAAATCAAAAGTTGGTGAATTTGCTGTGAAGTAATACTTGAGTTGTCTACTATTTTTGATCCTGGTATCTTCTATTTGAATTAGCAACATGGTTTCTACAGAAGTGGAGAACAGTCACTCAAAATGTTCTTGCTTCACTTACTCAATAATAAGTCATGTTTTTCTCCTCCTATTGCTGATAAGTAAGAATGGAGTGGTAAATTCAGTTACTACTGATAAGTAAGAATGGGGTGGTAAATGTAGTTACTGACAGAGTTTATGATAGCAGAAAAGTCTGGAATTGCAGTTCTATTGCAAAATTAGTTGACAGTCTAAGGCAGAGGAAGAAAAACTACCTGTTAAGACTATCAGAAAGCAAGGGGGTTATAGAGACAATACTACATCATTATCATTTGTGAGCCACATCTCAACATCAAGTTGGATTGAAAATCAGGCTATCAAAAATAGGAATGCTTCTTCTTTCTAGGACAAACAGCAGAGTGGTATAGCAGCCCAGAAACTTATAATAGCATATTTCTATCTTTGAATTGTGCACACTTATTTATATGTTTAGAATTTGGAACAGTCCTAATAGAAATATTGTGGTGACCATAAGGTACAATATATGCAGCATAGAAACAGAATCTGATGCATCTGATAATTATATTTTATTTCAGTATGGCTGGCATATGAAATGTGTTTTTGTGTGTGCACACATGCTCTTATGTGGAGTCTGCTATGTGCATTGGGTGAAACTAGGGAAGGGGTAAAACATGAAGCCAGGAAAGTGGTAGGGAAGCGATCTACTAAACTGGGCAATTAGAGTTTATATGGGCAATTTGAGTAAGGCAGGATAGGTAGTCAAGGAAGTAACCATATTCTCAGGATGCAGCAACGGTCATGACCACACAGTCAACACAGTAAGCCTCAGTCTTCATATTGTAATTGAGCTCATACAAGCAAAGTTATCATCAGCAAAGAATTTCCCCTGTAGAGAGCATTGAGCATGTTGATATCCCCCATCCTCAAATTTATGCTTTGCTCATTATAACAGTAAAAGACACACCTTTGGGTGGAGATTGATGAGCTAATGAGACATGTGATGTACGAACAAGCATGTACAGCTACTGTGCACGTGCACTCAGAGGATCACCCAGAACATGCTTGCTAGTAACATCTCTATCATGTAAGACTCCCATAATGTGAGTCTCCCTAGTGCCAGTCTTTTGCTGTTTCATTCTTACGGGTAGCTCGCCCTGAACTCCTTCTCTCTCTCTCAGGGTGTACTGTCTATTCTACACTTAATTTTCAAGTATTCTTTCTCCTTTACAATAAATCACTCTATGCTGCGTCTCCTTTGCTGTGTGTCTCTTGTTAAAATTCTTTTAAACTAGGAAGACAAGAATCAAGGTCTCACACAGTTGTCAACAAGATAATTTGAACTTTATCCTAGACATGATGGATAACAATCAAGAGCCAGTATAAAAGAGCAGAGGTTATTTCTGGAAAATTTACTCTGACATCTGAATGAAGGATAAATGGATTGGGAAGAGACTCGAATAACATTAAGCCAATCAGTAAGGAGAGCTTGGTGTTACAATAATCCAATCAAGAAATAACCCGTGCTTTAATTACACATTGCCAATAAGCCTGAAGAGTAGGTAATAGAATAAAGAAATATTTGAGAGGTAGGATTGTGTTTTGGGATCAACTTACTATGGGTGGTGAATTAAAGGAAGAGGCCTAGGGAATCATATTTCTGAGTTATTCAAGTGACTGGGAAAAGTAGACATTGTTGGAGACAGGACAAACAGAAGAAGAGTGGATATTTTTAACTGGGGGAAGGATGACAGGATTGAGCATGTGTTTATTTTTGGACATGTTGATCTTGAGATGGCTGTCACCATCTAGTTTATGATGTCCAATAGGCAATGAGAAATATAGATGTGGACCTGAGGGGAGAGGTCTGAGTGAGGGATATTGGAGACATAAATATGAGTCATAAAATTGGCAGTCATAAATAGGAGTCATAAAATTTGAACTACGGGGGTAGCAAAGAGAATGCCAAAGAGAGTAGAGATGGAATGAGAGCAGTTGCAAGCTGAGCACTGAACCCTGGTCACCCTTATGTGAATAGAGTAAGTAGTGGAATAGTCGTCTGGAGAACAAACTGTCAAACAGGAAGAAAGTATTTTAGAAGACATTGAGATCACAGGATATAAGGGATGATAAGAGTTTGAAAAGGGGAGATTCCAGTACCAAATGATGCAGAAAATATATCTCAAAGAACATTCATTTATACTTAAGAAGTGTGAATAATTTCAGCAGAATGTTTGGCACAAAATAAGCTGGACTACATGAGAGTGAATTGATGTGGAAATGCCAGTGACAAGTGAAGATATATAGTTCAGCTACGAACTATACCTGGAGTTCAGACTTGATACCAAAGGAAGTAGAGAATAGGATCTGTAACCACAGGGAGAAGCAGAATTCACAGCTGCAGGATGAATCAAAAGCTGTCTACTTTTGTTTTCTTTTGTCTTATTTTATTTTTAGAGGGGAGGCACTAAGATCTGTATTTTGCTTAAAAGGATTCAGTGTACAGGAAGAGGTTAATGATTCAAGATAATATAAGACATAATTAGAGGAGTGGGCTTCTAAAATATGAATGAGATTATTAGCCTGAAATAGAAGAAGTAACAACTTTTCAGTTAAGAAGGTAGGAAAGAAAGACAGGAAAGATTGCAGAGGGACACTTTGGAGTTCACGCCAAACGGCTTCTATTAGGAGGCAGAATAAAAGCATTGTTATGAGCCATGGCTCTAAGGAAAGATGATGTGGGTCAAATCCTAGTCACGTTGTTTGGGATAGTTACTTATGCTCTTCCAGTCTCTTCCCTTAATTGTAAAAGTGTGTGATATAATGTTAAATGAAATAATATACTCAAACGATTAAAACATTACATAGTAAATGCTCAATTCATATTAGAAGGCATTATTTCCCTTAGAAAATAAATGGAAGCAGTAGCCAAGTGACATTTTAAAAAGTGAGTTGCACAGTGGAGCATTAGCTAGTGAGACGAGGATTTGGAAAATTTGGCTGACTACGAAATGCATCATATGGCATTGAACATTTTGTTGGGCCACACACCATGCCTGAGCCTGTAATTCCAGCACTTTGGGAAGCTGAGATCGGAGGACCTTTTAAGTTCAAGAATTTTGCTGAATGAACTTGGGGAGCTGGTAGTCATTATTCTAACATATCAGGTTAGAACACCCAATTATTCTGCAGCTTCCATCTCATTCTTCCCACATACCACCTTTGATTTCATAGAACTTTTATAGATTCCCATTAAAAATCTATCCTTATTGAACAGCTCCTATGTGGCAGGCACTGTTCTGGACTCTGGAGATACAACATTAAACAGAACAGACAAAACTCTCTCTGCCTTCAAAAAATTTCAGTCAAGTATGAAACATACAATGAGCAAAATAAATTAGCAAAATAGAGAGCAAGGTTAAATAGTGGTAAATGCTATGGAGAAAATAAGGCAAGGAAATAGTAGCAAGCAGGGCTGCAATGTTATATAGAATAACGAGGAAGGTCTTACTGAGAAGCTGACAGTTGTGTAAGAATCCAAGAGGTGAGAGAGAGAGATCAGTCATATGCATAGCCAGGCAAGGGTATTCCATTCCAGGTAGAGATAGTAGCAAATATCCAAAGCAGAAGCATGCTTCAGGCATGGACCAGAAACTCTGAGGCTGGGACGGCTGGAACAGAGTGAATAAGTAAGGAGTAGAAAGGTGACAGGGCATTATAATGATGTTGTACTTCTATGCTAAACAAGAAAGGAAGCCACTGACACTGTAAAAGCCTTACTCTGACTGTTATGTTCAGCAAGGTCGGGAAAGAAAAGCAGAGAAACCAGTTAGGAGTCTATTAGCAATAAGACAAGCAAAAAATACTGCTGGGTTGGACTGCAGTGGTCACAGAAGAGGTAGTGAGAAGCAGATGGATTTTGGATGCATTTTGAAGATGGAGCCAAGTTTAACGTATCAGTTATAAAAGTGACATTTTGATGTCCATCTCTCTGCCTGCTGCACATGGCTTTCATTTGCTTTTTTTTTTTTTTTTTTTTTTTGAGATGGAGTCTTGTTCTGTCGACCAGGCTGGAGTGTAGTGGGGCAATCTCAGCTCCTCCTCTGCCTCCTGGGTTCAAATGAGTAGCTGAGACTACAGGCGTGTGTCACCACAACTGGCTAATTTTTGTATTTTTAGACGAGATTTAACTATGCTGACCAGGCTGGTCTCGAACTCCTGACCTCAGGTGATCCTCCCGCCTCGGCCTCCCAAAATGCTGGGATTACAGGTGTGAACCATCATGCCCGGCCTCTCATTTGCTTCTAAATGTGGAAGCAGCAAACAAATATGAACCATATTTCGCCTCCTGAATTCCCTCAACTTGAGGTAAGAGATCAGCAGGACTTTTTTTTCCCAAGTACCAGTCACAACCCTGCTGATAAAACAGGATTTGGGGCCGGGCGTAGTGGCTCTTGCCTGTAATCCCAGTACTTTGGGAGGCCAAGTGGGTGGATCACAAGGTCAGGAGTTCAAGACCAGCCTGGCCAAGATTGTGGAACCCCCGTCTCTGTTAAAAATATAAAAAATTAGCCAGGCATGGTGGTAGGCACCTGTAATCTCAGCTACTCAGGAGGCTGAGGCAAAGAACTGCTTGAACCCAGGAGGCAGAGGCTGCCGTGAGCTGAGATTACACCACTGCACTCCAGCCTGGGTGACAGAGCGAGACTGTCTCAGAAACAGAAAAACAAAAAACGAAACAGGATTTGATCAAAACAGGATGTAGTTAAGAAACTTGGCCAAAACCAGCTAAAACCATGATAGTGACAAGAGCAACTTCTAGTTGCCATCACGGCTCATTATATGCTAATTATAGTGTATTAGCATGCTGAAAGACACTCCCCTCAGCACCATGACGGTTTACAAATGCTATGGCAATGCCTAGAAGTTACCTGATATGGTTTAAAAGAGCAGCTGCCTTCAGTCAGTTTGGGAACTCCTCACCTCATTTCTAAAAATTTGTAAATAACCCACCCCTTATTTAGCATATAATTAAGGAGTAGCTATAAATATAGCTAGCCAGCAATACATGAGTGCCATACTGCCTATGGGTTAGCCCTGCTCAGTCTATGGAGTGGCCATTTTTCTGTACTCTGTTGCTCTAATACACTTGTTTCACTTCATTTTACTCTATTGGCTCACTCTTGAATTCTTTCCTGCATGAAACCAAGAACCCTCCTGGGCTGAGCCCAATTTTGGGGTTCACTGGCATTAAAATTACCTTCCGTTTATTTCTTAGGACTCTGACATGACAATAAATTTCAAAACCAGATTCAAGGAATCAGATATTCAGATATTATTGCTTAGACTCTATCCATTGTGACAGAATATGTATTTAAATAATTAAGGTAAGTGTTCTGGGTTTAGTCTAAAAAATAATGCTGTATACTTGGCCTTATTATAATGAGAACTCCTCTTGATCTGTTTTTCTAGCAATAGGATATTAAGTTCTACCCTTCCAAATTAATTCTCAGGACTATTTGGGTCAAAACTGATGGTATATGCTGCGGAAATGTGATTTATTATGTGTATCACTTCTCATACATCAGCGTCTTCTAAAGAACTTTGCCTTTGTAACTTTTTCAGTTACCAAGAGTGATGATCAGGTTGCTTAATTTTTATTTATCTTTAATACTTTATGTGACAGAGCAATCAGTAGAAGCTGTAAGAAGTTGATTCTTCTCAAGGCACTATTATAGCAATTGACCTTACTTATTTGTTACAAATATTTAAATAAAAGCACCACTAATATAATTTTTTTGTTCTTTTTTTATCTTAAGAATGTATTTGTTTTTCTTACTTGTCCTGTTTAGTCATGCTACAGAATTTTAGTAAAAATGTAAATACCCAAACATCATACACTAAAGGCATATTAGTACTAACAATTGGCATTATTGTTGAAACACTCACACACTCACCATGAAGTGAAAGGAAACAAGTGATAATTGAATTCAATCACAGTTCTGTGGTTCTGTATGGTGTACTCAAGCAAACCATTAGAAACCATGTTCTGATGCTGGCTGACCCCTCTCTTTGTTAGAAACTAGCCACTTTCGATTCGGGAGAGAAATACAACTCTATGAATAATCACATGGAGAAACTCTTTTCAGTATCAAAGTTCAAGCCATAACATTTTAAAAAATAGTCAACTATTTTCATAGTAATGAGCTCCATATAGTTATGGAAAGCAACTGGACTACAATGTATTATTCATTATCTAGAGTTTTAAGCCATTTCAGGGATGTATTACCAGAATGTCAAAGTAAATAAGTAGTACTATTGAACAATTTGAACTTCAAGAAAAATAAATGGAAATTTTTCTATTAGGAGTTTTAAATAAATGTACAAAATGTTTTACAACTAGTTTTTTCTCCTTTGACATTTTAAAAATAAGTCATATAGTTTTTTTCCTTTTGCATTAGCTCCTAGTGATAAATAAAATTTGTATCTCCCTGAAACTCATACTTGACAAAAGGCGTTTAAATTATGTGATACTTCAAGACAATAAGAAGTCACAGAAACTTCATAGACTATCAAAATTTTGGTTAGGAAACAATGGTTTGGCTGTTTTATTGTTCAGTTTCTTAAAGATACTCAGCAAATGTACATGTTTAATTAAGGGAGAAACTATGTACGATAATTTTTTTTTAATCTGTCCTCTAAGCACTGTATCAAGAAAATCATAGGTTTTATTCAGTTTTCTAGTCTGACCACAAGCTGAGTGACTCATGTAAAATGTTTATAATAAGACTTGGTACATCTGAAGGGAGGGTGGTTAAGTGTGGATAGGATCAAATTAGAAAGCAGATGATCAGATTCAGTCAAAAAATGCCCAGAAAACCCACTAGAGCTGGGCACTATGCCAACATTGGGGAATTCCTCAGGTACCCAAGAGCCTTCCTGCTGTATTTTAAAAATGCATTTTTTACATTTTAGCATTTCTCACATTGTGGTGCCTCTTATAACAAATAGACATCTTAGCTTCAATGAAATATGGGAGTTCTAAATCCCTTTACTTAAATAGCATTATTTAGGAGAATTAGGAGACTAAGTTGCCTGGAATGAAGAGCACTGTGTTAAAGATATGAGATCTTGATTCTTCGACAAATGTTCTTATATCCCTGTGTAAGAGATCTTATATTGATATTTAAGCATTGTGCTTGTTAATAATGCGCGTGTATGCAAGCACTTTAATTTTTCAAGTAGGGAGCTCCTTGAAGCCAAGGACAGTATTTTTTTTTTTTCTTCTATGTCTTCAAAGATGTGGAGAATAGGCACTTAGAGTATATTTATGGATGAATGGAGACATGATCATTGAGACTTGAGCTACAAAAGGAAGACTTTCTCTTTTTTTCATTCAATTTATATTTCTCTTCCATAAATAACAGATACTTTGTAAGGAATCATTTATCTGAATTTTAAAATTATAGGTGTTATAAAAAATGTGTCTCTGTGTCCACATACACACACATACAAACAAAAAATTTTCTTTATTATGATAAAGGCCATCATCAATAATATTGCACACATATTTACTTTCCCCTAAACATAATGCAATCATTACCCTTATCTGTGTCTATATTTTGAAAAACACTATATTAAAGAATAATTAATAATTTTAGATGTTTTGGCATTTGACTTGCTCACAATTATGACTGAGTCTATAAGATTATTGCAAAATCCATTTGGGGTTCTCTGTAAATACAAAGCACATAAGAGGCTCCAAATAAATATTTGAAGATGGGCTAAGGTTATGTTTCTGGCTGGCTAGTATTTTCCTCATGACCCACAGTTTGTGTGTGTGTTCATGTAGCCTCGATTTCAGAGCCAAGACTTCCCTCCTGTTCCCAGAGAGAAAGATAGAATCCCACAGATATGGCTGTGTGAGTTTTCAGGAAGTCCCTTCTTACGTACTTTTAGAAGTTTAACTGGGTTAAGGTAGCATCCTGCTTGTGCTGTTGTAACCACAGAATTTAGGTTTTGCCCCTCCCTCAGGGAGTACTCCTGGCTTCCAGGACCACACACCAGGTCTTCTGGAGCCCTGCAGAGGTGGTATCCTTTCTTCCATCCTTCCACTTGCCTCCCGGCTCAGTCCTCCCAGGGTTTGTTAACCCTTCTATTTTGTATTTTGTGGTTTCAGCTGTCTCCTAGTTTCATGAAAATAGATTCCTTCTGTGTTGGGTATTTCTTGTTGCTTTTGATTAACGCTCAGGAAGGCAAATAATGAATGTCAATTTTACCCCATTATCTTTAAATCATATATTCTCTGAAAATATGTTTTCATTAAAATAGAACCCATTGGATGAATTTTTACTGTGGGTAGAAAAACTTTATAAGAAATTATTGTCATAATTTATTGATTAACAGCTAGCTGTTCTGCAACTATTTATTTTCCCCACCACTGAAATATTGCTGCCTCCTTACCTCTGGTTCTGGGTAGGCCACATTTATAAACTAGATTCTGCTCCACCAGGAATAATGTAAAATACTCATTACTACCTCCTAAGTTGAAGCAAATAGGTTGATTACCATTAAACAAGGTCATTTCACTCTTGCTCCCCTACTTCCCACCCTCCAACCCCTGTAAACATAGAAGAGAATTTATCTACCTTTGGGCAAATATTATTTTAAATCTTTGCCTTTTATCCTGCTTGGTGGACATATTTATAACCTTTGCTATCATAAATAGTGTTTCTCTGGATCACAAGATTGTTGCTATTATGTTATTTGTTTGAGTTTGTGTTTAGCATTCTGCTAAGTAGACTGGATTTCTACTCTGACTTTATGTACATATTATTATCTTACAAGGTTTTCCAGTGTTTGGGGGATTTAAAAATCTGATGGTTTCATAGCATTTATGTGGATGTTCTGATGCTGGTTGACCCCTCTCTTATGACTCTGAACCTCACTGAATATACTCAGCATTGCCTACTCAGTTCTAAACTTCTAGTTCTCAGTCCATTGTCATTTCCTGAAATGCCAGTCTCTGCCTCAGCAAACTCAAAGTGAATATCTTATCCATATAAACAGACCCTACTGCCACTAATTCCCTGCTATGTTAACCACCTATCAGTAAGCGCTGAACATCTTCAGCCATGCTAATTTTTTTAATGATGCAGAAAATAATATTCTCCATAGTCTTAAGAAGTGGAGTAGAAGCTATTTATTAAGTACTTTATGCCAAAAATGAAATATGTCAGTTTAAAGCAGATAATGTTTCAAGAACCGAGAGAAGCACAACATGAAAAGTATAGAAAGAGTGCCAAACTGGAGCTGAATGAACAGCTGTGGCCTAGATCAGAAAAGCTATAACAGTGCTGCTCTCAATTTTAAGTGAATCCTGTGAAAGTCCTGAATGGCAGATCTTCAGAGAAACTATTTTTAAATAAATATCCATGTATAAAATTAAAGAATTTATATATCCATATATGCACACAGAGAGCAGTTGGTGTCAGGAATTAAAAGCTTGGTGTCTTAAATGTCTCACAAGCTTTTTGTAATTTTATTGTACCTCTTTATCACCTTATAAATTAATTATAGATATTTGTGCATTAGAATTTGGAATTTGGGGAATTTAGCAATTAATAAAACAGTAGAGTGTTTGAAATAACTGAAAATATATCTAATAAGCTTAAAGAGTAATATGCTATTTAATTTTTAGGAATTGTTATGAAATTTCACCATAAATTATTTTGTTCAAATACATAATATCATTAATAAAAGCATGTTACAATATACTAATATATTAAAATCAAATTAAGATAAAAAACTTGATGCTGGGTGTAGTGGCTCATGCCTGTAACCCCGTTTACTTGGGAGCTAAGGGAGGAGGATCAGTTGAGCCCAGGAGTTCAAAGCCACACTGAGCTATGATCGTGCCACTGCACTCCAGCAGCCTGTGTGGCAGAATTTAATTGACTAGTTGGTTTGTAGGGTTCTTATTAATTGATGAGTGAGGAACTCAGATGTTCAGGCAATTATTCGTTTCAGTGAGTGTTTCTACACTATAAGGAAATTTAGGAAATGATTAGTATAAATCTAAAATGAAGAAAAGCCTCCTACTAAGTTAATACATTCAAAATATGTAGAGAAAAAAAGACACATTGACTACATACAACAGGGTATGGTAAAATATATTACAAACAAAGTTCAAAGACATGATTGGTTAGGAAAACTACTAGCAAAATATGGGACAGATACAGAGTCAATAATTTTAACATCAACCAATGTCTATAAATTGAGGGAAATAAAAGAAAAAATGTAAAGTCATCAAATGATATGAATGAGAATTTCACAGAAGTATAACAAACTTTAGGAAATACACTAGTTAAATTTGAACGCTATTAATTCAGGAAACTTACTAAACACACTTCAGTGGCCAGAAATAGTCAGATGGTTCTTAATCCAAAATGCATTCTATAATTTAAAAATAAGTGATGCTTTATTCTAACTTCTTTGTTAGAATTCAAATAGCCAATTAATCTGTGAATAGATTTCCCAACTCATTAATAGCCTGGGAAATGCAAATAAAATGAATAGTAAGGTACAACTTTTAATTAAGCAGATTGGCAAAAATTTTAAGATGCAACATCCAGTATTAGCAAGAATATGGATAAATGTACATCCTAATTTATTAACATTCAAATTGTAAATTGGTTTCCCCATAGAAATAAAAGATTAGTATGTAAGAATACACACACACATACACACACACACACACACACACACACACACGTAGACATGGATATATATTGCAGCATTACTCATAGAAAAAATTAATAAAGAAACCAATCTAAAGAGACAATAGTAGGTAAATGATTGAATAAATGGTGGTGCTTTCACTCCATGGAATATTAAAGTTATTTTAAAGTATGGATTTAATAAATAGGCATTCAGATGAAAGAATACGCAGGATATATTGCTCATAGGAAAAGGAGTTTACAAAATAATGTGCTCTGAATGATCTCATTTTAATAAAACAATTACAGCAATAACATCATTTAGATGGGTTTATATGTTTGTGTATATTTACATAAGCATGAGTAAAATAGTGCATATATCAGGTTATTAAAACTGATAATTACAGACAAAGGTGAGAGTTTGAATATAAATTTCATTTGCAATTTGGGAAAAGTATTTAATAAAGTAAAAACTTCAATATAGACATTTAATAAAAATAAACACAGCTCTTTTCTATCTGGTATTTATTTTTGTGTAAGAAGTGAGGTTGTAATCAAATCTTAATTTAGTTTTCCAAAGATGAGTTAGTTGTCTGAAAACCATTTATTGAATGCCCCATCTTTTCACCCGCAGTTTGAAATGTTATCTGTATCATCTATGAAATCCTCATATATACTGGCATCTATTTCTGGGTTTCTGTTCTTTTATACTGATTGACCACATTCTGTATTGCTACTACACTGCATTAACTTCTGTAGCTTTATACAATAATCTATCATGTAACTGGAAAACTCTATCCTTATTAAACTTCATCATAATTTTCTTAGATATTATGACATGTGAATTTTCATAGAAACTCAAGTATCATTTTGCAAAATTCCAAAAAATTTCTGGCAGATATACGATTCAAATTACATTTACATTATAATTTTATTTAGATAAAATCAATATTTTATACATTTAATAGTTATTTCTCCTCCAGATATGCATTTTATTTATTCAAGCATTCTTTCAGAACTTTAGAAAAGTTTTTATTTCCTTATCATTCCTGCACACTTTTTGAGGATGGGTTATGAAGCTATATAACAAGCTATCTGATTCAGCCTTAGTTGAACAAAACTACGCTATTTAAGTCTGAGCCCCAATAATTCAGAAAATTACTAAAAACATTTCAGTGGTTATAAATAGATGGTTCTTGATCTAAAAGGCATTTCATATCCCTAAAATGTATAAATAAATGATACTTTAGTCTAACTTCTTTGTTCTTTGTTCTTATTCTTTATCTAATGTACCTCATAATAATATTTCAACATACGAGACAAAAGAACATGCAACTGAAGTCGATCACAATATTTCTTAACTCTCAGGAAATTTCTAGATAAAATATAGTATATTTCTCCATGTATATCTTGAGTTATAGTGTTACATATAAAAATATTTTAATGTATTTGTTTATATTTGAGATAACTTCTGAGATAAATATCTATAACATAAAAATATTTAACATTATAGAAACAAGTATGGTATGATTTATGCTAGATCACAAACCAATAAATTATGTTGAATTTTCTTTCTTTTTTTTTTGCAGTATAGCAAAATTTACTCAACATTCATTTAAACATTCATTCAATAATAGTTTTGAATGCTTTGAATGTTCTAGACAATGTATTACATTTTGAGGATATAATAATAAATACTAGTACACTATACCTACAAGTAAGCAAGCAAGTAAAACACAGGGTGTGATCATTGCTGCTTTAGTCACAAGCCCAGGGTGCACAATGGGTTTGTTGTTTGTTCCAGTTTCTGGTAAGATGGGGAGTGTGGTGTTTCAGGGCAGGCTTCTGAGAGGAAGTGATGTCTAATAGGAGAAACAAAGGAGGGATAAAAATTAGCATGTGGAAGAGGGGCCAATAATAAAGATTCCAGGCAGATACTTCAGTGTGAGCGAGTGTGGGGGGTTCAGACATTTAAGCCTGGAAGTGGTTTTTAAAAAGTATTCCTACTGGATATGTAATAATGGCAAATGTTAAAAAAGTCAGAGCTCAGTATTTGTTAACAAAACACCTATCCACAGAATGAATACAGCTCTATCTACAGATTCTTAGCATACCAAAAGTCATAACTGCTATTATATGAATCTCAAAACATCTTTAGTTTATAATTTCCTCCATTTGATCATCTTTAAACCGTTAAAGTATTTAAAGATGTCAAAACAGTATTATATTTTTACCCAATTTTTCAAGAATTAACCTAAAAAAGACTCAATGGATATGGCCCAAGTTAATAACAAAGCTAAATTTCAATAGGGAATATTTTCTTTCAGATAAAACAAGTTGAAAAAGAATGAATACACTTATAATTTGCGAACGTACTAAAATATTTAATATGCAGACCTTGCAGAAAAGTAAAAAGCCCAGACTTCAAAAGGGTCAGAAAAGGCAAGCAAAATTGCCTTTTTGGCAGAAGAAATACTAAGTAATTCATGTGGTATCAATAATATTCAATACATTTTCTCTCTCTGTAGCAAACCTTATATTCTCAACATGAACTCTCTATTCTCATTATACTTTATCCTTTTTGTTTTCCCTGCAACTAGCCAAGCCCATCCTGCCTCCTTTCCTCTGTTTATATAGATTCTGTAATTGCTGTGCTGTCCCACTTATTTCAAGAGTCTCCTCAGGTTCTTCTTCATGAGGCTTTCTGTGAGCATTCTAACCGATATCAATCTTCCCACTCTCTGAAGTACCAGTACTATATTGTCAATACTATGCATTTTGCCATCATTCATCAAACTGTGATTGAATAGTGCCTATCTTGTGCCAGGCACTATGCTAGGTGTCGGGGAAATAATAATAAAGAAGGCATACTGCCTTCTCGCAAGTAGCTCACAGTCTTCTCATGGAGTTAGATATGGAAACAATTACGACTGAAAGTGCACACAGAGTCCCCAGTGGTGCACAGCCTAGTGGAGCTGTGAGAAGGGGGCCACCATGCTCCAGACACCCCAGAATGGTTGATCCACTGACAGCTTGTAATGTGTGTATGGAAAAGCTACAGACATTCAACTCCAGCCTGTGAAAGCAGCCAGGAGCGGGGCTGTATCCCGCAAAGCCACAGGGGCAGAGCTGCCCAAGACCATGGGAACCAACCTCTTGCATCAGTGTGACCTGAGTGTGACACGTGGAGTCAAAGGAGATCATCTTGGAACTTTAAGATTTGACTGCCCTGCTGGATTTCAAACTTGCGTGGGGCCGATAGACCCTTTGTTTTGGTCAGTTTCTCCCATTTGGTATGGCTATATTTACTGAATACCTGTACCCTCATTGTATCTAGGAAGTAACTAATTTGCTTTTGATTTTACAGGCTCATAGGTGGAAGGGACTTTCCTTGTCTCAAATGAGACTGGACTGTGGACTTTTGAGTTAATGCTGAAATGAGTTAAGGCTTTGGGGGACAGTAGGAAGGCATGATTGGTTTTGAAATGTGAGGACATGAGATTTTTGAGAGGCCAGAGGCAGAATGATATGGTTAGCTACGTCCCCACCAAAATCTCATCTTAAATTATAGCTCCCATAAATCCCACGAGTTATGCAAGGGACCCGATGGAAGATAATTGAATCATGGCAGTGGTTTCTCCCATACTGTTCTTGTGGTAATAAATAAGTCTCAGGAGAGCTGATGTTTTTATAAGGCAGTTCCCATTTCTCTTGGTTCTCATTTTCTTTCATTTGCCACCATGTAAGAAGTGCCTTTCACCTTCTGCCATGATTGTGAGTCCTCTGCAGCCACTTGGAACTGGAAGTCCATCAAACCTCTTTTTCTTTATAAATTACCCAGTATCAGGTATGTCTGTATCAGCAGCGTGAAAATGGACTAATACATCTCTGTGTTCTCTGTCTTATGTCTCCCTCTTCCACTAATAAGAACCCAGGTGATTACACTGATCCTACTTGGATAATCCAAGATAGTCTCCCTATTTCAAGGTCAACCTTAATAACATCTTTTCCCTTAATTCTCCTTAGCCATGTAACCTTACATGGCAGTCCCCAGCCTTTCTGGCACCAGGGACTGGTTTCATGGAAGACAATGCTTCCACAGACTGACGTGGGGGTAGGGCAGTATGGTTTTAGGATGAAATGGTACCACCTCAGATCATCGTGTATTCGATTCTCATAAGAAGTGAGCAACCTAGATCTCTCCCATGTGCAGTTTACAACAGGGTTCACGATCCTATGAGAATCTAATGCTACTGCTGATTTGACAGGGGTGGTGCTCACACAGTAATATTTGCTCACCCATCACTCTCCTCCTGCTGTGCAGTCTGGTTCCTAACAGGTCACAGCCTGGTACTGGTCCATAGCCTGGGGGTTGGGGAACCCTGACCTAAAATGTTGACAGGTTCTAGAGATTAGAGCATGGATGTCTTTGGGGGACTATTATTCCACCACAGTACTAATAATGGAAGACTGTTATCTACCATTATTCTACCATGGTGCTAATAAAATGTCTGACCTCTCTGCAGACAAGAAAAGGTCAGTTTTTGGGACTCTGCAGAGACTGAAAACAAGATTTAACACCCTCTCTGCCTTAAGAAAATGCGGCACCTTGAATGATATGGTGAGGACTGTAAACCTTTCCTTTCCCCTGGGCTGGGAATTGTACCCTTCCCAGGAGGTACATCTGTTGAATCTGTGTTGTGTGTGATAAGGCCTGCTGGGCTGAAAGCAAAATAACCTACTTTCAGTGCTATCTTTGGAACTTAATTAAGCAATTTTAATGATGGAGAATTGGTTAAGATTTTACTGGTTGGTCATCAGATAAAAGCTGATCCTGACTAGATATGGTTATTCAGAAAATTCAAGTATCATTTCTGTATAGTAGATAGATAGATAGAAGCATTTGTTTTAGCAAATTTTATGCTGACAGCAAGTTTAAGCCTTATTAATTATGGGCTGAGTAATTCATCTATCCATTTATTCAACATGGATTTTTGAATTCTACTGTCTGCAAAGCAATGAGCTAAAAAGTGAGAATTCAGTAGAAATAAAGACTGATGTTGACTTATCTACATAAACTTAACATATTACTAGGAAAGAGAGATGTAAAACTACTAATTAAACAATGAATTATTTAACTACAATTGTGGCCAATGCTATAAAGAACAAAGCTCTATCCATCCAGTAATTCTCCAACTAACATTGATTAGTTTAGAAGGAAGAGAACTCACAAAAAGGAAAAGCAAAATGTTACCTGTTTGGTTCACCACTGTGTATGTATCATTTTGCACAGTGCATGGCATTTACTAGAAACTTATTAAATATTTAATAAATAAAATCAAATGCCATAATAAAAAACAGGGTGATTTTTTACTAAGAACCACATTATTAAAAATGTATAATCTTTGGACAGCCAAGCAGTCCTATATAAACCACATTTCTCACAGGTTCATAAAAAAGGGAATTTTTTATCTGTATTGGGCAACATATTCTATCCCGTTTTATACCAGGTCTTTGATTAGGATATCTCACTATTTTCTGAGCCCACACTGGAATGGAAGAGAAAAAAACAGGGTCTGATATATCTCAGATAGCATAGTTAATAGAGCTGGTATGCTGACGTCTAGGATTTGCCTGTCCCCATTGAGATCAGATTTAAATATAGCAGCATGTCTGATAAAGGACTAACATGATACCCAAATGGGAACAGAAAGAGAACAAAGCTTGCAAGTGTTAGTAAAAAAGCAAGCACAGAAATTAGGAGTATTTTTGTTAACATTGGTCTAATTGCATTTGTCCAGACTACATTCTTTTGTCAGGATGCCTTATAAAAGTCCTTGAACCTACATCCTATGTTGAACTCTTAAAGACTTTCAGGAACTGGAAATATGATAGCTAACAACACTTGTCTTCAGAAAAGGAGGGGTGGAATGAATGACAGTCATGTTTTTCTGATCTAAATCAAAAAGAAGTAAATTAAATGTAAGTATACAGAAAGGGGGACAAAATAGCTTCATTCCTCTTGTTTTCAGAAGATGTATAATTTTCTATGTATTATGAAAATTAACCCTATAGTTTTATCACCCTATATATCACATTTTCTCCCAAAAGGAAACCAAGTGTAGCCTTTTCTATTCTTTTCTTACTCTTCTCTTTTTTCTTTAAATCTATCCCAGAAACATTAGGAAAGGCAAAGTAGTCTCATAATTATTTCAGTCAAAGAGAAAATAACCTTGAACTCAAACAAAGAATGTCTATCATTTAAAGCAGAGATGAGGGAGATCTGATTAAAAGCAGAATTCCCATCACTACATCTTCACTTGCCACACCAAAATCAGAAGCTATTGATTCTTTTAATTAAAAAAGATCTGATATGGAAATACTACATTGAGAGCAATCCCTTATGAAAAAGTCTGTCAAGCTTTCTGTTTTTTGGCTCATACCTCAGAGATAGACATGCTTAAATTTGCAGTTAAATATTACAGGATCATGATGCATACCTGTCCACTGAAAAACCTCAAGGGGAAAGAGAATAAAAACAAGAGGAGAGAAATGCAAGAAAGTGTGTATATGCTTATGTGAAAAAGGGAAAAGGTGACAAGAGCCCAAAACATGGAACAATGAGGCAAAGGAACCAAATAAGAAAATAAAAAAACAAGGTAAAAACTAATGAAAAAGCAATATTTAAAATCAGGGTGAATTATGCAATAAACAATCAAATCTCCAAATGTATATAACCAAAATATTATTGAAGTTTAGAATGAGTACAGACATGTACCCCCATGTATAGATTATCTGTGCATTAGCCCTAATATGTGAATAGACCTTGGTTATTTTTACTCTATCCCTCTCTAATGTCATTCTACAAAGTTAATATTAAAGCTAGGCCTCAGTTAATGGTGCTGGGAAAATTGGCTAGCCATAAGTAGAAAGCTGAAACTGGATCCTTTCCTTACTCCTTATACGAAAATTAATTCAAGATGGATTAGAGACTTAAATGTTAGACCTAATACCATAAAAACCCTAGAGGAAAACCTAGGTAGTACCATTCAGGACATAGGCATGGGCAAAGACTTCATGTCTAAAACACAAAAGCAATGGCAGCAAAAGCCAAAATTGACAAATGGGATCTCATTAAACTAAAGAGCTTCTGCACAGCAAAAGAAACTACCATCAGAGTGAACAGGCAACCTACAGAATGGGAGAAAATTTTTGCAATCTGCTCATCTGACAAAGGGCTGATATCCAGAACCTATAAAGAACTCAAACAAATTTACAAGAAAAAAACAAACAACCCCATCAAAAAGTGGCCAAAGGATATGAACAGACATTTGTCAAAAGAAGACATTCATACAGCCAACAGACACATGAAAAAATGCTCAGCATCACTGGCCATCAGAGAAATGCAAATCAAAACCACAATGAGATACCATCTCACACCAGTTAGAATGGCGATCATTAAAAAGTCAGGAAACAACAGGTGCTGGAGAGAATGTGGAGAAATAGGAACACTTTTACACTGTTGGTGGGATTGTAAACTAGTTCAACCATTATGGAAAACAATATGGAGATTCCTCAAGGATCTAGAACTAGATGTACCATATGACCCAGCCATCCCATTACTGGGTAAATACCCAAAGGATTATAAATCATGCTGCTATAAAGACACATGCACACGTATGTTTACTGCAGCACTATTCACAATAGCAAAACTTGGAATCAACCCAAATGTCCATCAGTGACAGACTGGATTAAGAAAATGTGGCACATATACACCATGGAATACTATGCAGCCATAAAAAAGGATGAGTTTGTGTCCTTTGTAGGGACATGGATGCAGCTGGAAACCATTCTTAGCAAACTATCACAAGAACAGAAAACCAAACACCGCATGTTCTCACTCATAGGTGGGAACTGAACAATGAGATCACTTGTACTCGGGAAGGGGAACATCACATACCGGGGCCTATCATGGGGAGGGGGTAGGGGGTAGGGATGGCATTGGGAGTTATACATGATGTAAATGACGAGTTGATGGGTGCTGATGAGTTGATGGCTGCAGCACACCAACATGGCACAAGTATACATATGTAACAAACCTGCACATTATGCACATGTACCCTAGAACTCAAAGTATAATAATAAAAATAAAAATAAATAAATAAATAAATAAATAAATAAATAAATAAAAAGAAACTGCACCAAGGGTTTTACATGCATTTTTCCATTTAATTTTCAAAATGGTGGTATAAAATTGTCATTTTTTTACCTACAAGTAGACAAATGGAGACATACAAAGTTGAAATAACCTTTAGCTGAGCTTATAATTGGTACTTACACTTTAGCTACATTGTGTTTGTGAGCTGAGCTGTGTGTGTATTTTAATTTCTTACTTCTCTGACAGAAAATGTGAACTATATAGTCCTACTTGTCCTCAAGCACAGTACATACATATTTCAGAAAAGAATGAAAGAAAAATGAAATAACATATTTATCAGTCAGGGTCCAGTAAGGAGACAGAAACAGTTGTTTAAAGAGGAAACTTTAACATAAAATATTGTTAAGTAGGAGCAGGACCTTAACTAATTAGAGGTTCAGAGAACTCTAAAGAACACAAGAATAGCAAAAGAGGAAGGGACCACTAGAGTTAGAACCACTAAGTCTAGCTTCAGGGAGACATCACAAGGAAGAAAGACATTCTGTAGAAGCCTCACTGCACCAGGCTGAGATCTCAACTCTGATGGGGATGGGGCTGTGATCCACTGGATGGCAGAGAAGACTGCTGAGGTGCTGCCACTGGGACTGGAGGGCAGAAAACAGCTAGCCTAGGTGTCAGTGAAAGTCTGGAGTATGTGCCCCACTGAGTCCACACATCATAATTACAGAAACCTGGCAGTTGTGAATCAGACAGCCATGCCATTATTACCAAGAGGGAAACCAGAAGAGGAAAAGAAGACCCTTCCTCCTATACTGTTTCTCCAGTACTCTCTACTGACGGGACAAACATTGTGCCAAAGAAACATTAAAACCACATGCTTAAGGGGGAAAAAGAAACTTTAAAAAATCAAATAAAAACTAAATTCAAGAATAATTACAATAAGCTGGGCGCGGTGGCTCACGCCTGTAATCCCAGCACTTTGGGAGGCCGAGACGGGCGAATCACAAGGTCAGGAGATCGAGACCATGGTGAAACCCCGTCTCTACTAAAAATAGAAAAAAATTAGCTGGGCGCAGTGGCGGGTGCCTGTAGTCCCAGCTACTCAGGAGGCTGAGGCAGGAGAATGGCGTGAACCCAGGAGGCGGAGCTTGCAGTGAGCCGAGATTGCACCACTGCACTCCAGCCTGGGCGACAGAGCGAGACTCTGTCTCAAAAAAAAAAAAAAAAAAAAAAAAAAAAAAGAATAATTAGAATAAGTAATCTACCTGAAATACAAGGAACCAGAAAAGTAATTCCGGTAATATGATAAAACAGGGTTCTGTAACACCCTCAAAGATCACACTAACCCTCCAGCAATGGATGCAGGCCAAGATGAAATCTTTAAAATATCAGATAAAGAATTCAAAGGTTGATTATTAAGCTACTCAAAGAGATACCAGAGAAAAGTGAAAACCAACATAAAGAAATTGCAAAACAATTCAGGGTATCAGTGAAAAATTTTGTCAAGAGATTGATGTCTTAAATAAAAACCACTAAGAACTTCTGGAAATGAAAGGCATAATTGGGGAATTACAAAATGTAGTGGAAAGTTTCAACAATAGAGTAGAACAAATAGAAGAAAGAATTTTAGAGTCCAAAGAAAATGCTTTTGAATTAACTCAATCAGATAAAAATTAAGAAAAAGGAATCAAAAGAAATGAGCAAAGTCTCCAAGAAATATGAGATATGTAAAACGGCCAAACATAAGAATAAATGGTGTTCCTGAGGAAAAAAAGAAAGCAAAAATTTGGAAAATTTAATTGAGGGAATGATTGAGGAAAACTTATCAGGCCTTGTTAGAGATTTAGATATCCAAATATAAGAAGCTCAAAGAACTTCTGGAAGATAGACTGCAAAAAGGTCATCACCAAGGCATCAAGTCATCAGGCTATCTAAAGTCAACATGAAGGAAAAAATCTCTAAGAGAAATGAGACAAACTCATCAGGTACCCTATAAAGGAAAACCTATCACACTAACAGCAGACTTCTCAGCAGAAACCTTACAAGCCAGAAGGGATTGGGATCCTATATTTAGCCTCCTTAAACAGAAGAACTCAGTCAAGAATTTTGTATCCAGCAAAACTAAGATTCATAAATGAAGATGAAACAGTTATTTTCAGACAAATAAATACTTAGGGAATTTGTTACTACTAGACCATCCCTACAATAAATGCATTCGGGAGTTCTGAATGCTAAAGGAGTTCTAAACCTTGAAACAAAAGCTTGATATGCACCAAAATTGAACCTCTTAAAAGTATAAAACTCACAGGGCCTATAAAACTATTCGTTTTATAACGCAAAAACACACAAAACAACACAAACTATTTGTTTTATAACACAAAAACAACAGAAAAACAAAGTATCTAGGTGACAATTAACATGATTAATGGAACAGTACCTCACATCTCAATGTTAACATTGAATGTAAATGGCCTAAATGCCCCCACTTTAAAGATACGAATTGGCAAAATAAATTTAAAAATCATAAAACAAATATCTGCTGTCTTCAAGAGACCGGCCTCACACATGAGGATTCATATAAACTGAAAGTAAAGAGGTAAAAAAAGATATTCCACACAAATGGAAACCAAAAGTGAACAGGAGTAGCTATTCTTATATCAGATAAAACAGTCTTTAATAACTGTAAAAAAAAAAAAGACAAATAATGTCATTATATGATGATAAAAGGATCAATCCAAAAAAGAATATATTACAATCCTAAATGTATATGCACCTAACACTAGAGATCCCAGATTCATAAAACAATTGCTACTTGACCTAAGAAATGAGATAGCAACACATAGGGGACTTCAATATTCCACTGACAGCACTAGACAGGTCATTGAGACAGAAAGTCAACATAGAAACAATGGATTTAAACTGCACTATTGAAAAAATGGACCTAACAGATATTTACAGAACATTCTACCTAAGAATGGTAGCATATACATTCTTCTCATCAGCATATGGAATATTCTCCAGACGGACCATATGATATGCCACCAAATAACACCCAATAAATTTTTTAAAAATCAAAATCATATCATGCCTCTTCTCAAACCCAATGGAATAAAAGTAGAAATCAACTATAAAAGAACCCTCCAAAACTATAAGGATACATTAAAATTAAACAGTCTGCTCCTGAATGATTTTTGAATCAACAATAGAAATTTTAAAATTCTTTGAAATGGATAGGGCACAATTATTAAAACCTCTGGGATACAGCAAAAAAAGTGCTAAGATGAAAGTTTATAGTGTTAAATGCCTACATCAAAAAGTCTGAAAGAACACAAATTAACAACCTAAGTCACACCTCTAGGAACTAGAGAAACAAGAACAAACTGAACCCAAAGGTAGCAGAAGAAAAGAAATAACAAAGACCAGAACAGAACCAAATGAAATAGAAACAAAGGAAATACAAAAGATCAATGAAACAAAAATCTGGTTCTTTGAAAAGATAAAAAAAATTTAATAGATCATTAGCTAGATTAACCAAGAAAAGAGAGAAAAGTTTCAAATAAGCTCAATTAGAAATAAAACTGGAGACATTACAACTGACACCATAAATACAAATGATCGTTCTAGACTACCATTAACACCTATGCACACAAACTAGAAAACCTAGAGGAAATGGATACATTTCTGGAAACATATAATTCTCCAAGATTCAATCAGGAAGAAATAGAAATGCTGAACATACCAATAACAAGCAACAAGATTAAATCAGTAATAAAAAATTGCCAAAAACAACAAAAAAGCTTAGGGCCAGATGGATTCACAGTTGAATTCTACTGGACATTTGTATTAGTCAGGGTTCTCTAGAGGGACAGAACTAATAGGATAGATGTATTTGTGAGTTTATTAGGAGAATTGACTCACACGATCACAAGGTGAAGTCCCACAATAGGCTGTCTGCAAGCTGAGGAGCCAGGAACCCATTCTGAGTCCCAAAACCTCAAAGGTAGGGAAGCTGAGAGTGCAGCCTTCAGTCTATGGGCGAAGGCCTAAAAGTCACTGACTAATCACTGCTGTAGGTCTGAGTCCAAAATCTAAAGAACTTGGAGCCTGAAGTTCGAGGGCAGGAAGTATCCAGCATGGGAGAAAGATGGAGGCCAGAATACTTAGCCAGTCTAGTCTTTCTACGTTCTTCTGCCTGCTTTTATTCTGGCCATGGTGGCAGTTGATTAGATTGTGCCCATCTGGATTGAGGGTGGGTCTGCCTTTCCCAGTCCAAAGACTCAAATGTAAGTCTCCTTTGGCAACATCCTCACAGACATACCCAGGAACAACACTTTGCATCCTTCAATCCAATCAAGTGGACACTTGATATTAACCGTCACAACATTCAAAGATGAACTGGTATGAATCCTACTGAAACTGTTCCTAAAGACTGAGAAAAAGAGAATTCTCCAGAATCATTCTATGAAGCCAGTATCACCTAATACCAAAACCAGGAAAAGACATTAACAAAAAATAGAAAACTACAGCCCAATATACCTGATTAATATAGATACAAAAATTGTTAACCACTTTGGGAGGCCGAGGTGGGCGGATCACAAGGTCAGGAGATCGAGACCACGGTGAAACCCCGTCTCTACTAAAAATACAAAAAATTAGCCGGGCGCGGTTGTGGGCGCCTGTAGTCCCAGCTACTCGGGAGGCTGAGGCAGGAGAATGGCGGGAACCCGGGAGGCGGAGCTTGCAGTGAGCTGAGATCGCGCCACTGCACTCCAGCCTGGGCGACAGAGCGAGACTCCGTCTCAAAAAAAAAAAAAAAAAAAAAAAAATTGTTAACGAAATGCTAGCTAACTGAATCCAACAACACATCAAAAAGATAATACACCATGATTAAGTGAGTTTTATCCCAGGGATGTGAGGATGGTTCAACATACACAAATCAATAAATGTGATACATCATACAAACAGAATGAAAAACAAAAATCATATGATCATCTCAACAGATGCAGAAAAAGCATTCAGTAAAATCCAGTATCCCTTTACAATGAAACCTCTTCAGAAACTAGGCATAGAAGGGACTTATCTCAAATTAATAAAAGCCATCGATGACAAACCCACAGACAACATCATACTGAATGGGGAAAAGTTGAAAGCATTCCCCCCTGGTAACTGGAACAAGTCAAGAATGCCCACTTTCAGCACTTCTATTCTACATAGTACTAAAAGTTTTAACCACAACAATCAGGCAATAGAAAGAAAAATAATGGGCATCCAAATTGGAAGAGAGTAAGTTAAACTATCACTGTCTGCCAATGATATGATTGTATAACTAGAAAACCCTAAAGACTCCTCCAAAAGACTCCTGGATTTGTAAATATATTCCATAAAGTCTCAGGTTACAAAAATCAATGTACACAAATCAATAACACTCCTATACACCAAAAACAATGAAGGTGAGCATCACATCAAGAATTCAATCCATTTTACAACAGCTGCAAAAGATATAAATAAAAATGAAGTACTTAGGAGTAAACTTAACCAAGGAAGTAAATGATCTCTACAAGGGTACCACAAAATACTGCTGAAGGAAACCGTAGATGACACACGCAAATGGAAACATAGCCCATGTTCATAGATTGGAAGAAATAATAGTGTGAAAATGACCATACTACCCAAAAAATCTACAGATTCAAAGCAATTCCCATCAAAATACCAATATTTTCTAATTTTCACAAAATTAGAAAATACAATCCTAATATTCATATGGAATCAAAAAAGAGCTAAAATCACCCAAGAAATCCTAAACAAAAAGAAGAAATCTGAAGACCTTATATTACTGGACCTCAAGTTACACTAAAGAATATAGTTACCAAAACAGTATGGTACTGGTATAAGAGTAGGTACATAGACCAACGGAATAGAATACAGAACCCAGAAATAAAGCCAAACACTTACAAACAATTGATCTTCAATAAAGCATACAAAAACATAAATTGGGGAAAGAACACCCTATTTAATAAGTGGTGCTGGGAAAATTGGCTAGCTACATGTAGAAGAATGAAACTGGTCCCTATCTCATCTTATACAAAAATCAACTCAAGATGGATCAAAGACTTAAATCTAAGACCCTGAAACCATGAGAATTCTAGAAGACAGACTTGGAAAAACTCTTCTGGTCATTGGCCGAGACAACAAATGCATGACTAAAACCCCACAAGCAAATGCAACAAAGCTAAAAATAAATAAATGGGACCTTCTTAATTTAAAAAGCTTCCGCACAGCAAAAGAACATCAAAGTAAACAGACAACCCACAGAATGAGAGAAAATACTTGCAAACTATGCACCCGAAAAGAAATAATATCCAGAATCTACAAGAAACTCAGACAAATCAGCAAGAAAAAGCAAAAAACACTTCAAAAGGCGGGCAAACGACGTGAATAGACATTTCTCGAAAGATGTACAAATAGCCAACAAACATATAAAATAAATGCTCAGCCTCACTAATCTTCAGGGAAAAGAAAATTAAAACAATAAATACCAGCTTACTCCTGCAAGGAAGGTCATTATTAAAAAGTCAAGAAACAATAGACGTTGACATGGATGTGGTGAGAAGGGAACACTTTATACACTGCTGGTGGGAATGTAAATTATCACAACCTCTATGAAAACAGTATGGAGATTCCTTAAAGAACTAAAAGCAGATCTTCCATTGGATCTAGCAATCCCACTACCGCATATCCACCCAAATGAAAAGAAGTCAATATATGAAAAGAACATGTACACACATGTTTACTGCATCCCAATTCACAATGGCAAAGATATGAAACCAACCTAAGTGCCCATCGACCATTGAGCAGATGAAGAAAATGTGGTATATATACACCATGGAATGCTACTCAACCATAAAAAGGAATGAAATAATGTCTTTTGCAGAAACTTAGATGGAGCCGGAGGCCATTATTCTAAGTGAAGTAACTCAAGAATGGAAAAACAAACACCGTGTGTTATCAATTATAAATGGGAGCTAAGTTATTAGTACACTTACAGGAGTGATATAATGGAGTTTGGAGACTCAGAACAGTGGTATGGGAGACAGCGTTGGATTTAGACACTACATATTGGACACAACATACACTACTTGGGTGAGGAGTGCACTAAAATCTCGTAATTCACCACTATGAAATTCATTCATGTAACCAAAATCCACTTGTACCCCCAAAAGCTATTGAAATAAAAATAAATAAATTTAAAACACACATACATACTACCTTTTTTGAGTAATACATAGAATAGACTGTAAAAGAAATGTGTAGACATTAACATTATAATTTTGAATACTATGTAGAAAAATATAAAGTTGATGGCATAAGATTAATGGAAAAAATAAAAATAAATGAAGAAAATTTTACTACGCAATTATATAGCATACAATGTTCAAAAAAGATAAGCAGTTAAGTTATAAAAGTAAATATCACGTTAGGATACTGGAATTATGAACAGTCTTTTTCTAACTTTTTTTTTTTGAGACGGAGTCTCACGCTGTCGCCCAGGCTGAAGTGCAGTGGCCGGATCTCAGCTCACTGCAAGCTCCGCCTCCCGGGTTTGCGCCATTCTCCTGCCTCAGCCTCCCAAGTAGCTCGGACCACAGGCGCCCGCCACTTCGCCCGGCTATTTTTTTTTTTTGTATTTTTTAGTAGAGACGGGGTTTCACTGTGTTAGCCAGGATGGTCTCGATCTCCTGACCTCGTGATCCACCCGTCTCGGCCTCCCAAAGTGCTGGGATTACAGGCTTGAGCCACCGCGCCCGGCCCGTCTTTTTCTAACATTTTAACAATATTAATTGCTCTTAAGATTTACAGACAAAAGAATTTACTTTTTTTTTCACAGATTTCTGGAAAGGTAAATCTCTTGTCATTCTCAATACTGTCATAAGAAAATTTTGTGTTTTGTTTGCTAAGGAAATAATTCAAATTTTAGTGCATGCTAAACTCTGTTAAATGTTCCAACAGAGGGGAAAATCTTGGAGAAAACTAGAAAATGTCACTTCACCTTTGTGAGATTCCCAGTTGAAGGGAAACCCAACCTGTTATGAGTACCCTAAGATAAAGCTTTTCTCTCTCCTCACTTAACTACCTAGAAAGCAAAATAAAATCATGAAGACAAGGGAGCTGAAACATGTGTGAAATTATTAGAGCATCCGAAAGTCAATGAAAATAGTCACAAGTTGTTCTCTGAGCTAAAGTACTTATGAGCCCAGCTACAAGGAACTGCACAAACTTCTGATATTGCACTCAACTAAAGCTCCAGAGACACCTCTATAGACTGAGAAGGATTTTGACAATAAATTGCAAGGAATAACTACATTAATTCTGAGAAAAATAAACAAGTCACTGAACTGTAGATATGCCTAGGGGTTTCTTATTCTTATGCACCAATGATAAAAATGTTCAAACGTGTCTCACCTTTTAGGCATAACAATATGAGTAAAATTTTAAAAATTAATTTAGTTTTTTTTTTGTACAAGTATACCTGTAAATTAAAAAGTCAAAAAATTCTACAAGGATGATCTTTAAAAACAGTACTCTTTTTGTCCTCATTTTCTCTTACCAGAGAACTTATTTTTAGCTAGATCTTTTTATATTTAACCTCCTTATCTCTAAATAATTGCTCATAGTGAGATTTTAAAATTTTACTTCCAGTTTTAGGCACAACGTGAGTAAATAATGTCCTCCAGTCACCCCTCATACACACATTTGCCAACCCCCAACCTCTGAATTTAGTTAAGATAAATTTTCTATGAGTTTTACTTTACTATATTCATGATAGTCACAGCTGAACTGTGTTCTCTACCATGATTACTTTTGCTTTCCTGTACAATATTTTGTTTTTCCTATTTTTTGTCTCATTTGCTTAGCTTTCTAAGTACTTACCACTGATTTAACCCCTTTAGTCTTGCCAAAATGTGTAAACTTCTCCTCAATACTCTGAAACAATCAGTTACTGCTTTACTTTCATTTTTAAAAGAAATATCTTCTGGAACAACTTGACTCACATTTGAATGGTTGTCCTCTAAGCCTGATTGAATTTTCTTAGGAACTTCTCTCACTGATATTTTGGGCACTTTTTTTGTCCTCTTCTGCATTGGAGTTCTGTATTTTGCATGTCATATAGTCCCCTGGTTATAAATAGAAATTCTAGATAAGAATTATTTTTTTATCAGAATTATCAAACCATTGCTCCGTTTCCAATTTCCAATGTGGCTACTGAGCTAGCTAATGCCATTCTGAGTGTTGAAATTTTGTTCATTCTGTTCACAAATTTTACAACGATGAGCATCCCAGTGGTTCCACTTTCATACAATGTGCTGTTTATTTGGTCGGGGAAATTTCAATCTTGGAACTGATGTTCATTTCTACTTATTTTTTTAAATTATTTCTTTGATTTTCTATTCTCTGCTTACTATTTTCTCTCTTCTGGTACTCCTACTATTCTGATGTTGGACGTTCTGGACTGGTTCTTTGATTTTTTAATCTTTTCTTTCTTGATGTTCATATTTTTTATCTTTGCTTCATTTTCTGAAGATTTCCTCATTCTTCCTCTCCTACCCCTTTTTGAGTTTTCGATTTCCATAATATTTTTAATTTTTTAATTTAATTATTTCTTTTTAATGTGAATCCTTTTATAGAATATTTTTTCTTATTTTATGAATATGGTATCTTTTATTATCCCTCTGAAAATAGTAATATTTTAAATATGTTCTTCACATTTAAAATTCCTAATTTACTCTAAACTGAAAGGCAATGTAATACAGTTATTGGCATAGAGTCCAGTAACTAAGCATTTGCATTCAAGTCCTGACTCCACTACTCATTAGTTACGTGACCTTGGGAAAATTAACCTTTCAGTGTCTCAATTCCATTATGTATAAATACTACAAATGATAGGGTTGTTCTGAATATTAAATGACTAACACATGTAAAGTACTTAAAACAATGTGTGGGATAAGGTAAACCCTATACGTATTGTGCTAAAAGAGAAGTTTATCATTTGTTATTGTACTTGTCAGTTTTAGAATATGCCATTCAAAGATCATTTATTTAAATGTCTTGTGGTCTGCAACTGCATGCTCTGATCTAGAGCGCTGATAAGATGACCAGAAACTGCATGGCAAGGGTCTTACTATTTGAAGGCTTCACTATAGGCCTTTGCGTTGGGGAAGCCTGGCTGTCAATACTTTCATATCTTGAGTTTGTCAGATTACCTGCCTGAAGACTGCACATCTATCTTCAGGCAAGATGGCTAAGGATTTCAATATTTGGTGTAAACTTATACTTAACGTTTTCTATGTGGTATTTCCATCTACCACTCTGCTTTAAGCTTTTTGGTGAATAAACTCCATACTGTTCAGTCTGGTGGGAATTAGTTAAATTAGATTGAATTTTGCTGTCCAACTTTCCCTCTTAAATACATTTTCTAATTTAGATAATGTATCAGCTTTCCCTATCACTGGCTTGAGAACCATATTCTCTGATCTGTTAAGTTAGTAACCACTTGACCACAACTTTCCACTTTCCAATGTTTTTAACAGATGTGCTTTTACATCTTGTTATAAATGCCTTTGCTATTTTTAAAATGGGTTTTTACAGAAACTAACGGTAAATGTGAGTGTTAAATTTACCGTCTTTAACTAGAGCTGAAATGACTAAGACAATAAAAAAGCAATTATTAGGGAGAACAAAGTCTACTTATAAATAGACATTGAGCTCTATAAATTTCCTTTTCTTAACAAGCATTGATATTTTGGGAATAGCACTTCTGAATAACTGTACCCACTTAAAATTTCTCAATAAGAAAGTAGAAACAAAACCTTTAGCTCTGAATCTATAGCACAATGTTTATCCCTCTGCTTATCCTGCAGTTTTCCCAATGCAGAAAAATTCTCAGTAGGGCAAGTTATAGCATCCACCACCAAGCATTGCCTTCTTCACTTGTATTCAAGTGTGTAAACTTAAATGAGGTTGACATTTATGAGGCGCTTTTTATCAAAATTATTTTTGCCATCATTCGTGTAACCGAGCTCCCAAAATGATTTTTAAGAAGGGTGATCTAATAGAACACAGAGAAACATCATCTTTGGAAATGATTTGGAAAATCTCAGAAGAGCGTGAGAAAGTTGGAAAGAGCAGCGGCCAGAGCATCCGTTTTTGTCACATATCATATGGAGAGAAGGCTTGCTGTCAGGCTTGTATTTGCTACAAGCAACGCTATACTTTTATACAAAATGTTCATTATGATAACGGTCACTTCAAGAAATGTCTCTTTTTTTTCTTTCTTTTTTTTTTTTCTTTTTTTTTTTTTTTTTTTTTTGCCTCACATCCCATTTTGGGGAAAATAAAGGCATTAACTAAAGAGTAGATGTATTTCTTTGTAAAATATGGTTTCAGCAATGTTAATTAATTCAGCAAGTTTAACTGTTCATTTATTCTATTGTTAATTTTAAAAACATACATATTTGAGAAGAAAGACATTTTATTTCCTCTCTTCTTGATTATCACACTACGGGGTTTTAAACCATGTAAAACATTACTAAAACCTTACTTCATTGCGTACCACAGTGGAAGCATAATCTCTACTACAGCAAAGATCTAGTGGAAATCTGTAAACACTTGGGTATCAGACCATCAGACTTACTAAACATACAAGGTGATGACAGCTTCTGGAACAGAACATCTCAACACTGAGTCAACTGAGCTTAACCTCTGTTGAAACTCTGTCTATGATATGGGATGGCAGATCCCAATGTCTCAAACAGTGTTAATATCAAAGGAATGCAATGAAGGATTTAAGCCTATCAGGAATGCTAATGAGTGAAATATTTCCCCTCCTGCCTATTTTTATTCTTTTTTTTTTTTTTTTTGAGATGGAGTCTTGCTCTGTCACCCAGGCTGGAGTGCAGTGGCCGGATCTCAGCTCACTGCAAGCTCCGCCTCCCGGGTTTACGCCATTCTCCTGCCTCAGCCTCCCGAGTTATTCTTTTCTGTAAGGTTAGATTCTAGAATTATCAATAGATCATTTTTTGTTTGTTGGTTGGATTTTTGAGACAGGGTCTTGCCCTGTCATCCAGGCTGGCATACAGTGGCCTGATCACAGCTCACTGCAACCTCAAACTTCTGGGCTCAAGGGATACTCCCACCTCAGTCTCCCAAATAGCTAAGACTACAGCTGCATGCCACTATACACAGCTAATTATTTTATTATAATTTAGTTTTTGTGGACATGGAGTATCACATTGTTGCCCAGGCTGGTGTTGAACTCCTGACTTTAAGAGATTCTCCTGTCTTGACCTCCCAAAGTGCTGGGATTACAGGCCTGAGCCACTGTGCCCAGCCATCAATATTTGTTACAACATACTTGCTCTGCAAATTTCTCTGGACTTAACAGAACAATTAAAATTTCTCTTGCTAAATAAAAAAACCCATATTCAGTTCTTAAATATAAATGGTCCCATGATGTTCCATTAGGCATTCCAATCTGAGGTAGCTCTGCTGAAAAAAATTTGATGTGTGAAACAATCTATATTTATTCCTAAATTCATATTGATTGGCACACATTAAAATTGGATACTGATTGCTCATTATAATTTTAATTTATTTTAATTAAACTATTAAGGCAAATATATATGCTATGTATAAATTTTTTTTTGAGTAAAATAGTTGATCTGGTGAGACTGCCTGTATAAATTTACCAATTCTACAAAAAGCGTGTGTCTCCACTATTCAAGACAACTTACACTTCTGACCTGTACATTAGGCCTTGATTTGAAGAGAAATTTGGAATCTTAAGATTATGTCATCATTATGGAAAAATGAATTTAAATCATCTTAGATAGCCAACAATGTTTATTATAAAAGATCAGCAACTTAAATCATTGATTTTCCATTATTTTCTTTCTTAAATTACATACAAGCTGTAAGACGGGAACATGCCCTTGTTGTCTAGCTGAATGATAAGAGCATACGTCACATGCTGTGCCTATTCAAATATGCACTCTCTGATTAAGATTGAAATTGTGGAGAATGTTAATGGAAAGCAGGCTCTAAAGCTCTTCTGTAGAGGCTATTACTTGACACAAATGAAAAATGCAGAGCACAGTGCTCTGGGCTCTTTGGCCTATCCCGCTGAATTGAAAGGGAAAATTGAAAAGACTCAATTATTCTATTTATTATTTAACAAGCTTTTATAATATAAATTGAATTTTGTGATTAATGAGGATTTTATGTGGACTGTACATAAAAAACTTCATCTATACAAAGTAAACAGCATTATTTTCAGCGAGGGTGAAAATGAAATGTAAAATAAAGTTGATTGACTTAAATTTAATATATAAAAAGTAGCACTGGTTAATAGAGTATTGATTAAAGATACAAAAAAAGATGGTGACAATTTATCAAATATCCTTGTTCTAGGTCCTCAGGGTGGCTGCTTAATAAACACCTTTTCTTACAACTGATTCATATTTTCATATTACTCTTTTCACATCTTGTTTCTTTTTTCCATGGACATATCAGAATCACATACCACTATTACCATTACAGTAATACGTACTTATAAAAAAAATTAATTTGTAAAACTCTCAGTTTATTTTAGCATCTTAAATGGGATTAATCTTACAATAGAAGCAGGTACTAAAGGGTTGGGGATAAATATAATTAAAACATATCAACCGGAATTAATCAATTAATTCAGGCAAAAAATTATGATTGAAAAATAGACAAATGTATGCATAATTATGTTTTTAATCAATATAATACTAATTTTGATAATAATTTAAAAATATAGTTCATCTTAGTGGATATGTAAAATGCTTTGTATAACCTGTTTCTATCAAACTCTTGTACGTCAGACAATCTTTATGACATATAAAATTGTAAAACGATTTTTTAAATCTTAGAAAAATGCTGGTTTTCATATTGAATTTATTCTCTATTCCTATTTACTAGGTGTTGTATTCTTCACATAAAGGCAACTTACACACACACATACACACACACACATGTGCAAACACACACACACTTTCAATTCAATTCAATTCCTAGTACATGGAAGTGAAAAAAAATCCACACATAGTCTCTCCTCAGGTGTATGCAAAAATAATTACAAATCCTAATTCAAGAAATGGCTTACTTTATATGCAACAACTTCCCTCTTTGTTTTCCTCTGGGACACAACACATAAAGTGGTGACTAAGTCTCCAATGACCACACTTCTGCCCTCATGAGAATACCACATTAAGTGTATCTGGTTCTGCAATGCACAAATTTTGGAAATGAAAGGAATACAGGGAAAATTATCCTACTTACAGTAGAGTGCTTTAGGCATTTTCTTCTTTTTCTTGACCCACAGAAAACTTTTCCTAATGCCAATTTGAGCCTATGCAAGAAATCAACAACCTTATGAAATAAATGCTAATCTTTCTTACTCCATATCTATATATGACAAAATAAATGGACTCCGACCCAGCACAAGGTGAATGGTCAACTTAACAATCAATCCAGTTGGCAATCAGGTCAGTTGTCAAAGATAAATCGAGTTAAAACCATTAAATTCAAGAGATAATATATTCAATAATTATATTATATCCTACTTAATTTTTATCGATATTTTTAATAGATGGGAACATAAAAATACAGTAATGCATTCTGTTTATTCATGGCAGAAAAAAAAAATTAATAGTTGCATTATTTCTGTTCACAAACAAGATCCTGCATAGTCCTAGAGAACATCCTAGAGTAAAGCTATAGTCTTCTCCTTGGAATGATATAACAGGGAACTAAAAATATTTGCTAGACTAGTATTTTAAAGGAAAGTGCAAGATTCTAGATTTGAATTGAAAAAAACAAAACAACTTGGCATATGTTTTTGCTCCGATTTTTTCACCTATGTTTACAAAATATATTATAACACATCTCTAGATGTAGACTTTTCATAGTCAAGTGCAGTCATTCTTGACACTTACCTCCCGAGATAATGAAAATGAATAGGATTGTGCTGAAATAATTTTGAACTCTCATAAGGAAGCTACTGAATATAACTGAGTATTACTATTAATCATAGCTGTGCTCCAAATCAATATAGCTGCACATTAAATTTAGTTTAGCCTGAATTTTCTTGAAGATATATTTAAACAATTATGTGATGCTTCTGCATAGTTATGTGGATGATACAACTCACATTTTCCAGCTCAATTCCAATGTTAAATATTATATTTTATTGTCAGTACATGCATTCTAAGTTTGAAAATATTACTCATATGTTGGTAATATTCTTTGATTCATAATAATTATGTGTTGTGTTCTAATAAAAATTTCCTCTTGCTGCTTTACTAAATACAATTTATACTTTATCAACATAATGATATACATATATAAATACATTTCCAAAATTTATAAGTATATATTTTGTCCTTTTTTCTAATTAGTCCAAAACTTAGCATGAACAATAAAAGAAAATGAAACAATATTTGTCAAACTTTCCTCCTCTTTGTAGTCACCAAATTACTGTGAAATAAATCAATATTAGTCACAATAAGTACAAAATCAATTATTGTTCAGTGGACAAAGAGTTTTTCCCACAACTGAGATAAGCCATGTCTTCACAAAGTAAATATCAGGAATGGAGTATGCAAAAACATGTAAATATTCACAATAATTTAAGTTTGCAATATCTGTTACAGTTTACAAAGTAATTTTGCATTTATTTTTTACATTTTATTAAGATAAACTCTATGAGGTTCCCATTTAAAAGAGTCAAAGGTGCTAAAGCAAGACCTAAATGATGAGGTCTTGTCAAGTTAGCCACGTCTGTCTGGTCCTTAGAAGAGAGATTGTGACTGAAATATTGGAAAAGACAATCAAACAATCAACTTTTCAGAAAAAAAATTTCCCCAAGCTGCTTAATGATGTCTTCCCCTTTGCTATCACTGGAAATTTAGAGTGCAATACATTAAAGATACTCAAAGTTAGACTAAAGAAAATGAAATGAATGTTGAAGAAATAGACAATTCCGAACAGAATTTAGTGGAGGTATTTCTCCACATATCTATACTTTGCTTGGTTGCTAGGAAGAGAAAAAGAGCAAACCAACAAAAATAAATACGCTCTTTGAAAGGAGAGAGTAGTGGCTTTAAAATATGGCTATGAATTTTTTTTAACACTCTGTCTATCAAGAGATGAGGTCTATGTCACTTCTCCTTGAATCTGGGTGGGGTTGTGACAGCTTCAACCAAAAGAGTACAGTGGATGTAATACTATTTGACTTCTGAGGAAAGTTTGCATAAAATCATGCAGATTTTGTATTATTTTATTGAAGCACTTGGAGTCTTGAGCTCCACGTCTGCATATCTTGAATCCTCCATGCTATGAAGAAGCCCAACCCACCAGGAGAATCATTCAGACATGTTAGTGAAGAAGCCTCCAGATAAATCCAGCCTTCAGTCATTCAAGTCACTGCAGAATCTGGGTCTTCCCAGTTGTTGCCCAAACATTGTAGGGTAGATACAAACTATCCTTACTGTCCCCTTTCTGAATTTCTGACTCACAGAACCCATGAGCATAAGAAAACAAAACAGTAGTTGTTTTGTGCTATAAGCTCTTGGGTAATTTGTTACATCAGTAAGAGATGACAGATAAAATGGATGATTTTAACATGTTGGGATGGCTGACTAGAAACAGCTACGATGTGGCTTTTATGGAGAGAAATGAAAGGGGGTGAGTAAACACAAGACCTTCAGTTGAAACATCCAGATACATGCATTGGGACTAATCATATAAACAACTCAACCCATGGAGAACAGAGAAAAGCAAAGCAAAACAATGGCCCATCCAGGACTGACACGGAGCCAGGGAAACTTCCTCACCCAGGGAAGCCGTGAGTGAATGTGTGACCTGGGGAAACCACGGTTCTCCCAGAGACCTTTGCAACCCTTCGGTCAGGAGATCCCCTCATGAACCCACTCCACCAGGGCCTTCAGTCTGACACACAGCGTAATGTGGAGTCTCAAGCAGAGCAGCCACTCAGGCATGTGTGGAGACCCAGAAGCATTACAAACTCCGGCTCCAGGCTTCCCAGCAAAAGTAACTGCAACTCCAGCATAGCAGGAGGTTAGACCTTTGTACACATCCCTAGGAAAGAGGTTAAATCTGGGGGGCCAAACAGCGATGGTCTGCAGGCCCTACTTCCATGGCATATCACAGGATAAGACTTACTGGCTTAAAATTCCAGCCAGCCACTAGAAACAGTGTTGTTCTTACCTGGGACAAAGTTCCTGGGGGAAGGAATAGGCTGCCATCTTTGCTGTTTGGATGACTCAGCTGTTCCAGCCTGTGGGCTTTGGAGAGTCCAAACCAACCAAGGGCTGAAGGGATTTGCCACCACAGCACAGCTCCTCTCCCAAAATGTGGCCAGATTGCTTCTTTAAGCAGGTCCTTGATCTATTTCTCATCACTGAGCAGGACCTCCCAACCAGGGCCTCCAGCCATCCCCACCAGTGTTCTCTAGCCAACAGAGATTTGGAAATTTCCTGGGATGGAGCTCCCAAAGAGAGAGGTAGGCTGCCATCTTTGCTCTTTGGAAAACTTAGTCATTCCAGCCTCTAGCCTTTCGAGAGCCCAAGGCAACCAGGAACAGAAGTAGTACCCCAGCAAACATGGTTGCTTGACAAAAGGATGTTCAGACAGCTTCTTTAAGAGGGTCCCTAATTCCATTCCTCCTGACTGAGTGAGACCTCCAAACCAGGGTCTTCAACCACTTCCCACAGGTGCATTCAGGTCAACAACAGGTCCCTACCTCCCTGGGATGGCACTCCCAGATGAAGGGGCAGGCTATCATATTTGCTGTTCCACAGCCTTCACACATGATACCTCCAGGTACTGGAAAATCTGAGATGACTAGGGACTGGAGTGGACCCCCAACAAACTACAGCAGCCCTACTGAAGAGTGCCAGTATACAGAAGAATGTAACCAACCTGATAGAGTTGAAAAACACAATACAAGAATTTCATAATGTAATCACAAGTATGAATAGCAAAATAGACCAAGTGAAAGAAAGACTCTCGGGGCATGAAGATGGTCTTTCTGAAACAAGCCAGATAGACAAGAATAGAGGAAAAATGAATGAAAAGGAATGAAAAAAATTTAAAAATATGGGATTATGTAAAGAGACTGAATCTACAACTGATTGGTGTACCTGAAAGAAATGGAGAGAATAGAACTAATTTGAAAAACGTATTTCAGGATATCATCCATGAGAACTTCCTCAATCTAGCTAGATAGGTCAACTTCAAATTCCAGAAATTCAGACAACCCCAGTCAGATATTCCATGAGAAGATCATCCCCAAGGCATATAATCAGATTCTCCAATGTCAAAATCAAAGAAAAAAAAAGTTAGGACAGCTAGAAAGAAAGGCCAAGTCACCTACAAAGGGAACCCCATCAGACTAACAATAAACCTCTTAGCAGAAACCCTACAAGCCAGAAGAGATTGGGGTAAAATATTCAATATTCTTAAATAAAAGAAATTCCAAGCCAGAATTTTATATCGAGCCAAACTAAGCTTCATAAGTGAAGAAATAAAATCCTTTTCAGACAAGTAAATGCCGAGGGAATTCATTACCACCAGTCCTGCTTTATAAGAGCTCCTGAAGAAAGCACTAAATGTGGAAATAAAAGAACATTAGCAGCCAGGTGCAGTGGCTCATACCTATAATCCCAGCACTTTGGGAGGCCGAGGCAGGCAGATCACTTGAGGTCAGGAGTTTGAGACCAGCCTGACTAACATGGTGAAACCTCATCTCTACTAAAAATACAAAAATTAGCTGGGTGTGGTAACGGATGCCTGTAATCCCAGCTACTTGGGAGACTGAGGCAGAGGAATCACTTGAACCAAAAAGGTGGAGGTTGCAGTGAGCTGCAATCATACCACTGCACTCCAGCCTGGGCAACAGAGTGAGAATCCTTCATAAAGGAAGAAAGGAAGAAAGGGAGAAAGAGAGAGAGAGAGAGAGAGAGAGAAAGAGAGAGAGGGAACAAGAGAGAGAGACAGAAGAGAGAAAGAGAGAGAGAGAGAGAATAAGAGCATTAGCAGCCACTACAAAAACACACCAAAGTACACAGACTAGTGACACTATAAAGCAATCACATAAACAAATCTGCAAAATAATCTGCTAACATCATGATGACAGGATCAAATCCATACATATCAATACTGACGTTAAATGTAAATGACCTAAATGTCCCAATAAAAAGACACAGAGTGGCAAGCTGGATAAGGAAACAAGACCCATTGCTATGCTATCTTTAAGAGACCCATCTCACATGCAATGACACACATAGGCTTAAAATAAAGGGATATAGAAAAATCTACCAAGCAAATGGAGAACAGAAAAAAGGAGGGGTTGCAATCTTAGTTTCTGACAAAACAGTCTTTAAACCAAAAAAGATCAGAAAAGACAAGAAAGGACATTACATAATGATAAAATATTTAATTCAACAAGAAGAGCTAATGATTATATATATATATATATATATATATATATATATATATATATATGCACCCAACACAGGAGCAACCAGATTCATAAAGTAAGTTCTTAGAGACTTTCAAAGAGTTTTAGAATCCCACACAATAATCATGGGAGACTTTAACACTCCACTGAAAATATTAGATGAATCACTGAGGCAGAAAATTAACAAAGATATTCAGGACCTGAACTCAGCACTGGACCAAATGGATCTGAGAGATATCTACAGAACCCTGCACCCCAAAACAACAGAATATACTTTCTTTTATTGCCACCCACTTACTCTAAAATCAATCATATAATCAGAAGTAAAACACTCCTCAGCAAATGCAGAATAACTGAAATCATAACATAACAGTCTATCAAACCACAGTGCAATCAAATTTGAAACCAAGACTAAGAAATTCATTCAAAACCATACGATTCCATAGAAATTGAATAACCTGCCCCTGAATGACTTTTGGGTAAATAATGACTTTAGGCAGAAATCAAGACATTCTTTGAAACTAATGAGAACAAATATACAACATATCAGAATCTCTGGGACACAGCTAAGGCATTGTTAAGTGGGAAATATATAGCACTAAATGGCCACATCAAAAAGTTACAAAGATATCAAGTTAACAAACTAGCATCACACCTAAAAGAACTAGAGAACCAAGGGCAAGCAAATCCCAAAGCTAACAGAAGACAAGAGAGAAGATTCAAATAAACACAATCAGCAACTAAGGAGGATATCACCACTGACCCCACATAAATGCAAACAACCATCAGAGAATATTATAAACACCTCTATGCACATAACCTACAAAACCTAGAATAAATGGATAAATTGCTGGACACACACACCCTCCCAAGACGGAACCAGGAAGAAATTCAATCCCCAAACAGACCAATAATGAGTTCTGAAATTGAGGCAGTAATAAATAGCCTACAACCCAAAACAAACAAACAAAAAAGCCCAAGACCAGATGGGTTCACAGTTGAATTCTACAAGATGTAGAAAGAAGAGCTGGTACTATTTCTACTGAAACTATTCCAAAAAATTGAAAAGAAGAAACTATTTTCTAACTCATTCTATGAGGCAAGTATCATGGTGATACAAAAGCCTTGCAGAGATACCACAAAAAAGAAAATTTCAGGCCAATATCCTTAAGGAACATCAGTGCAAAAATCTTTAACAAAATATTGGCAAACTGACTCTAGCAGCACATCAAAAACTTATCCACAAAGATCAAGTAGGCTTTATCCCTGGAATGAAAGTTTGGTTCAACACATGCAAATCAATAAATGTGATTCATCACATAATCAGAACTAAAGGCAACAACCACATGATTGACTTAATAGATACAAAAAGACTTTCAATCAAATTCAACATCCCTTCATGTTAAAAACTCTCAATAAACTAGGTATTGAAGGAACATACCTCGAAATAATAAGAGCCATATATGACAAAACCACAGCCAGCATCATACTGAATGGGCAAAAGCTGGAAGCATTCCCCTTGAAAACTTGCACAAGACAAAAATGTGCTCTCTCACAACTACTATTAAATATAGTACTGGAAGTTCTGGCCAGGGCAATCAGGCAAGAGAAAGAAATAAAAGGAATTCAAATAGTGAGAGAGGAAGTCAAACTACCTTTGTTTGCAGATGACACAATCTTATATCTAGAAAACCCCATCTTCTAGCTCAAAGGCTTCAAAAACTGATAAGCATCTTCAACAAAGTCTCAAGATACAAAGTCAATGTGCAAAAATTGCTAGCATTCCTATATACCAACAACAGTCAAGCCAAAAGCCAAATCCCAAACAAATCCCCATTCACAATTGCCAAAAAAAGTATTAAATACCTAGTAATACAGCTAAAAGCAAAGAGAAAGATCCCTACAAAAAGATCTATGAACCACTGCTCAAAGAAATCAGAGACGACACAAACAAATGGAAAAACATTCCATGTTTGTGGATAGGAAAAATGAGTATCATTAAAATGGCCATACTACCCAAAGCAATTCGTAGATTCAATTCTATTTCCATTAAACTACCATTGACATTTTTCACAGAACTAGGAAAAAACTATTTTAAAATTCATACAAAACCAAAAAAGAGCTTGAATAGCCAAGGCAACCCTAATCAAAGAGAACAAAGCTGGAGGCAACATGCTACCTGACTTCAAACTATACTGTGAGAGTAGAGTAACCAAAACAGCATGGTACTGGTACAAAAACAGATACATAGACCAATGGAACAGAATCGAGAACATAGAAATATGGCTACACACCTACAACTATCTGATCTTCAACAAACCAGACAAAAACAAGCAATGGGAAAAGGATTCCCTAATCAATAAATGGTTTTGGGATAACTGGCTAGCCATAGGCAGAAGATTGAACCTGCACCCCTTCCTTACACAATATAGAAAAATTAACTCAATATTGATTAACAACTTAAACATAAAGTCCAAAACTATAAAAACCCTGGAATACAGCCTAGGCAATACCATTTAGGACATAGGCATAGGCAAAGATTTTCTAAGAAAGACATCAAAAGCAAGGGCAACAAAACCAAAAATTGACAAATAGAATTTAATTAAAGAGCTTCTGCACAGCAAAAGAAACTAATAGAGTAAACAAACAACCTGAAGTATGGGAGAAAGCTTTTGCAAACTGTGCATCTGACAAAAATATAACATTTGGCATCTGTAAGGAACTTAAACAAATTTAGAAGAAAAACACAAACCCCATTAAAAAGTGGGCAAAAGACATGAACAGACACTTTTCAAAAGAAGACATACATCCAGCCAACAACCTTATAAAAGAAAAGCTCAACATCACTGATCATTAGAGAAATGCAAATCAAAACCATAATGAGATACCACCTAACACCAGTCAGATTGGCTACTATTAAAAAGTCAAGAAATAACAGATGCTGGCAATGTTGTAGAAAAAAAGGGAACACTTATACACTGTTGATGGGAGTGTGAATTAGGTCAATCACTGTGGAAGACACTGTGGTGATTCCTCAGAGACCTAAAGACAAAAATATCATTTGACCCAGCAATCCCATTACTGGGTACACACTCAAACAAATGTAAATCATACTATTATAAAGACACATGCATGCATATATTCATTGCAACACTATTCACAATAGCAAAGACATGGAATCAACCTAAATGCTCATCAATGACAGACTGCATAAAGAATATGTGGTACATACACACCATGGAATACTACGCAGCCATAAAAAAAGAGCAAGATCATATCCTCTGCAGGGACATGGATGGAGCTGGAGATCGTTATTCTTAGCAAACTAACACAGGAACAGGAAACCAAATACTGTTCTCACTTATAAGTGGGAGCTAAATGATGATAATACATGAACACATACAGAGGAACAATACACACTGGGGCCTTTCAGAGGGTGGAGGGTGGGAGGAGGGAGAGGAGCAGCAAAGATAACTAATGGATACTAGGCTTAATATCTGGGTGATGAAATAATCTGTACAACAAACCCCCATGACACAAGTTTACCTATGTAATAAACCTGTATTCGTTCCCCTGAACTTAAAATGAAAGTTATGAAATAAATAAGAAACAATAACAAGCATTAGAAAATTTTTTTAAGGTTTTTACATACGTCAGGCCAGGGTTTTCAATCCCCTACTCCTTTTTAGGAATGACGCTTTGCTGAGACAAATAGGAAAGAAGGAGCTCTGGCTTGCTTTACAATGAATAAAAGGGTAACTAAAAGAGGCAGTCAAAAGCAGCATAATAAGGATTTTTGTTGTTGTTGTTTTATGGTTATTTCCCTCTGGAAAGTATGAAGGATCTAAATTTTTCTATCACACTCAGATATTGTAAGAACCAAAATGAGATACCACATTTGCCGTGATGTCATTATTATACACTGTATGCCTGTATCAAAATGTCATGTACCCCATTAATATATACACCTATTATGTACCTACACAATTAAAAATAAACACTTTTTCAAAAGAAGAGGAATAATCTATTGCCTCTTCTGCTGTAATATCACAGAGAAACAGAAGAACCTTGCCTATATCTTAAAGAATGCTGTCTGAATCCTTGGAAGCAGAGCATGGTGGTAGAAAAATTGAAAGAGAAACAGAGAGAAAGAGAGAGAGGAATAAGGAGACAAGAGACTCCAAGACACCCCTCTGAGGTGGATGCCATTTGCACCAATACGTGAGTCCAGGAAATTTTTGCACCCTGTTCTGGACTCATCTACTTCTGATTCCTTCTGGCAATAGTTATGGCACCATTTGGGAGGTTATATTTTGGAAGTTTCACCTAACACATTTTTGGAAACAGTTTCAATAAATCATGGTTTTAAGAACTGTTAGCAAAGATATTGAAGTATGATGGAAGAGCAACGTGAAGATGCTGACATGAGTTGGAGGCTCACGAGGAATCAATCAGAGGAGTCACAACTGACAGCAGGGGGTAGTATTCCTTCAGCAACTTAGCACTCAACACAGCAGCGGGCGTGATAGAGAAAAGTAGAGTGAAACCTAGACTCAGAAATTACACATCCTCAAGTGCAGTTTTCTAACACCTAGTTCAGTGCTTCAAGCCATCTGGAAACAAGAATAAAATGCCTGCAATTAACTAAACTGGGCTATATAGATACAAACAGGATATCTTGAGTTAAAAAAAATTAGTGTAGGAATGGAAATTAAATTTAGTTGCTTACATATATGCTCTTATACAATCAGTAAAGAGTGGTTTCAATTTCTTTACTTAATTTTGGTGAGTTGAGAAACAGTAAAATATACAAAGAAATCACCTAAACTTCCAATCCAGTAGAGTGAGTGCTGTCAGTTCTCAGAGAAAGTCACTGTTTTAGATTTTGGAGGCTTTGCTTATGTCCCCTTCATCAGTAGTTTATATTTCTTCCAGGGATTTCCTCTATTTATTTGTAATTTTAAAAATTCAGTTTTGAACTTTATTTGACCAGTCTCCTACAAATAAAAGATAATATTTTCAAAATTTATTAATTTCAGGATACACACACACACACACACACACACGTCTCAACAACGACAAGACCTAACATAATTTGAAAGTTATTTTATAACTAGGCTAGAATGTATGGGGAAAAGGCAGAAATAAAGGAGGAAAAAAGACATTGTTTATTTGCATTTTAATAGAGTAAGAATCCCGTTTTGAAAAATACTGCAGTTTCATTTTAAACCAAGCCACTTTCGAATACACACATTTCAGCATTTTTAAACACCTCTGTTTCCCATTAAACCACTACGTACATTTAATTCCTCAATTGAAACTCCACTGAGATAACAATATACAGAAAAAAGTATGAGCACTTTGGGCAATCACTGACAAATGTAGTAAGTACGCGTGGAGCATGTTCCATCTCAGTGCCCAGAAAAGTACTAAATTTGTCAAAATGATTCTTACTTTCCTAAACGAGCAGACTCTACAATACTACCTCAAGATGACTGCTAATATAACCATTTTTAAAAACAAAATTTTATTGTCATATACTTATTTTCCCCTTGGCTCTAAACCAAATGAATTTATTGAGTTTAAATATTTTACTTTGTCCAGGGACCTTGTGAATCGTATTGGACTTTCTAAAGAATGAGTATTGTGCGGCAGGTTATTACTAAATATTTACAACTGGTAAAGTGAAGGAATTGTGGCATTCGTTCACATAGGAAACAAACTAGACAATTGAAACTGTTCAACTATTGTTTATATAAGCAGTTGATACTTTCTAATTTTAAATTAATGTCACTTATTCCTCTGTTTGGGAAACTAACTTTCACTAAAGTTAATTAGACATTAATGTATTATATTGAAAGATTATTCTGCCCGTCAATATAACTGATCCTAGGATGTTTTGATGCCTGCCACTGTAAAACTCATAAATCTTGAAAATAACATTGTCAATTCTTAATTATCTGAAAATTAATCTTTCTTCTCCTCCTTCCCTCCTGTTTCAGAGAAGAAATTATCCCTAGTATTTTCCACGTCTACTGTTTCTCTGTTATTTTATCTCTTGCTGCCTCTCAGAGAAGTACTTCTCTAGTGAAAGATGTTATATGAGTAGAAAGAGATTGACTTTCAGGATTAGACAGACCTGGTTCCAACCTTGATAGCTCCTTGCTCCCTAATTCCTAGAACTGTGACCTTAGCCAAGTTACTCAACCACTACAAGTAGGAAAGGGTCTACAAAACTGTTTTCCCTACAGAATGAAAATTTAGCCATTGGTTAACTCTAGCCAAATGACTTTTGCATGGTAAATTGCATCTGGACAGGTAGGAATTAGAAATGTACAATAAATATTTTATGATACCATAGGTAAAGACTTTCATAAATGCAAAGGCTCTTATAACTAGCATCAGCCTTCCAAAAACTAGGGTTGTGGAGTTGCTACAAGAGCTGTTGATGTCTGTAGAACGTGAGGCTTCAAAATCAGGCCTATTTTGCATCTTCTTGATGTCTCATTTCCTAATCCCTGCACTGTCTGCTGGATTGCTGCATGGACTCCCAGAGAAGAAAAATGTATGATGCTTCCCTGCTAGCATTTTGTGTCCCTATTATACATAGTCTTCAAAGGATTCTAGTATCAAATGTGACCTATGATAGTCTTAGAAGTCTGAATGTTTAGTTGAGTCTAAGAATATCTCCTGATGAGCAGTAGAGAGGTATTATAATATCCACCTCCTAATGATACCATGAGGATTAAATCACATTGTATATAAATACACACATACAATGATTCCTACACATCTATGTTTCCACACATGTATAGTAAGAGAAAGCTCATCGCACTGGAGTTTAAGCACAATTATTATTTAAAATGTGTTTTTGTAATTTATCATGCCGATTTTCTCCTGGTAAATTGTAAATCTAATGAGGGCAGGAGTCACTACTTTCATTTTAGTGTTTCCAACTTCATACAGAGAACTGCTACATAATAGGTATTCAATTTATGTTTGCTCTTTCCTTGCTGGAGAGACTCCAAATTGAGATCTGTGGAAAGCCAATTCCTCATAATTTTGATAAGTGTTATTCAAAATGTTGAAATAAATTTGGGAAACACTAGGTGATTCCAAACAGATTTTTTTTTTTAACACTACGTCTTGCAATTCTCCAACATGAAATGCAATGGGAGAAGGAGACAAATACTTATTTCATATGCAATTTCACAACCCTCTTTTTTTAAGGCCCGACTTTTGAGATGGGTTTTGTGCAGATGACACTGTAGGAAACACTGCCAAAATCTAAATATAGGTCCTCTTGAAGCTGTGATGTCCCTGGATAAAAACAGATGCATCTAATTATCTCACAAGAGAGGAGAATTGGAACAGAAAGATTTAGTAAATTTCCTAAAATCTTGCATGTAATATTTCCCTATACAGCTTACCCTGTTGTCAGTCGAAAATTGGTCATACAACTTGCTCCAGCTTGTCTGTATTAAGTCCCCACACTAATCACTCCTGATAACAAAATAAGATGAAGTAAAAAACATGGAGCATGTATCTAAGAACCAGAAGGACCCTAGGGTTCTAAGTCCATGGAAGTGATCTTTCCTGGTCCTCACACATATAACCATTGGAATGTTGACTCTCCACAAAGATCAGATGAAATTTTGCATTGTATCTGCTTTTCCAGGACTCTCTTCAATCACTGACCCTCGGTATGGTAATAACAAACCCACGATTTCCTTGTTTCTAAAATGTTCTAATGTTTTCACATCTTGGAGGGGACCTGTATCTACCTCTCTCTAGCACTCATTTTCTTGTTTGGCTGTCCAACTCAACCACAGATTCCACAGCAAGAGGAACCATAGATTACTCATCACAACATCCTCAGCCCATAGTATATTCTTAGCAAACATTTTTTTAAATGACTAAATGAGCAAATGTGATGAGAATTTTAAAATGCGTAGAACTGACCAGAGCCAGGATTCCTGGAAAGTCCAGTATCTTTCTCTTTCTACAAATAAATGATGTGGGAAAGGGGGACAAATGTTTAATAAAATTCTGCCATTAACTGATATATCCACAAAAGCATTTACTGAAAACGTAGGGCTATCTGATCATTCCTAGTATATTTCACTGTGTTTAACAAACACTGTGGGAGCCTTGACCATCCGGGATGTCATTACATAAAGGTAAATAATTAAATATATAACTTTGTAAATACTTCTTAAAGAATGTAATTCCTTTTCAGTCAGGATAGAGAAACTCTGTTATTTCTTATAATAGAAACTATAAAATCTCTGAGCTTCAGAAATCTTTCAGAAGAAATCTTTGGGAAAGGACACCTATAATAAAAATATCCTGGGGAAAGAAGAGATGATGTAAATTCATAATTAGATTATAAAATACGTAAAGCTAACTGATGCACTATATGACATATACCATCAAATTTTACTGACAAAATGAAAAACTGACCTTCTGTGAAGCATTGAAGGAAATTTTGCCCAGTTTGTATTTAGAAGAACAGAAGGGAAGTTCTAAGAAACATAAGGATGGGGTCCAACGACAAAGTCTCTTATTTTCACTGTTAGTAAAAGGAAATCAGAAATGTGGTTTGAGATAATCAACACAGACACCTGATCAATATGACTAGAAAAGATTCTTTTTGCCCACAGTAGCTCCTAATCATCATCTTACAAGCATGCCCTCCCATTCTAATAGATCTTTCATATTCCAGTCTTGAATTGATGAGGATGATTTTGGTTACGAAGAAACCCAGCTCAAAATAGATCAAACAAAAAAAGAGATATGAGTTGGTCACACAGGTCCCAGCTACTCAGGGGCCTGAGGCAGGATGGTCGCTTGAGCAGGAGTCTGGGTTTAGCTTAGGCAACATAGTGAGACCTTGACTCTTAATTTAAAAAAAAGTAATTGAATGTAAACCTTGATATATCATGAAATAGTTGAACAACTGAATCACTAGGAGGGAAAAAATGCAGGCTGGCCTCAGAAACCAGAGGAGCAAGAACTCAAACATCTGTAGGACTCATGTCTCATTCCTGCTTCTTTTATGCATCAGTTTCATTCTTCTCTCATTATGAACTTAAAAACTGTACACATGGCATATATATATATATATGGCTTCTGGAGGCCAGACACAGTGGCTTACACCTGTAATCCTAGCAATTTGGGAGGCCGAGGCTGGCGTTCGAGAGCTCTTTAGCTCAGGAGTTCGAGACCATCCTGGGCAACATGGCGAAACCCTGTCTCTACCAAAAATACAAAATATTAGCTGGGCGTGGTGGTATGCACCTTTGGTCCCAGCTACTCAGGAGACTGAGGTGGAAAGATCGCTTGAGCAAGGTAGAGGTTGCAGTGAGCCAAGATCATGCCATGATATATAGATATATGGCTTCCAGTAACCCTCAAGATTTATATTCAGTGAACTTTCTCTTGAGGTTCCAAGAGATTGACAGCAGCCTGGACCTGGATTGGATGCCCAACATATATCAATTAACTGTAATCAGGAGAGTAAGTTCATATAAGAATATAGCAGTTCCCTTAGTGCTCACATAAAGGGACTGAAGAGTTATTTCCAGAAAAAAAAAAAAAAAAAAAAAGCTTTTCCCAGAAGAGTCATTATCAAACATGCAAGTCAGGCATCACAGACTGAATAATAACCCTCAAAGGTGTGCACATCCTACTTCCTGAAACTAGTGAACATGCTACCTTTTATGGTAAAAGGGAAAGGGCTTTGCAGGTGTAATTATGTTAAGGATCTTGAAATGGGAAGTTATATTGGATTTCCTGGGTACATCCCATATAATCACAGCATCCTTATAAAATAAAGGAGGGAGGAGGATCAGACTCAGACATTTAAAGAAGCTATGCTGCTGGCTTTGAAGATGGAACAAGGGACCATGAGCTAAGAAAGACAGACAGTCTGCAGAAACTAGAAAAGGCAAGAAAACCAATTCTCTCTGAACCTCTAGGAAAAACAGTGCCTGCTGGCACCTTAATTTTAGCCTAGAGAAACCCATTTTGGGCTCCTGTTCTCCAGAACTCTAGTATAATAGATTTGTCTGGTTTTAAGCCACTAAGCTTAAAACAGAATAGCAAACTAATACACAGACTGGCCAGTGTAATCCTTCTTCTTAAAGTAACAGACTTATGCCTGTTCCAGCACCCCAACCAACACACACTTGTCTGTTATCTTGAAAGAAAAATCTAAACTTAGCACATCACCCTCCCCACTTTTAATTTACAATTTGTGTAACATGACTTCTAACCCCAGCCCTCTGAAACTGATCCGGAAGAGGCCATCAAAGGACTTCTTAGTGGAAGTCCTTCTCCACTTAGTCCTTCTCCACTAAGAAGTCATGTAGCTACTTCTCATTTTTTATATATGCATACACAGACACATTAGTAGACTTCACCGATCAATTTTTTCTTGAAAATCTCTCCTCTACATCTTTGAGTTACCGGTCTCTCTTAATTCTCCTACTTTTTATTTATTTTCTGGGTTTCTTCTTCTATTGATCCTTTAAATACAAACTTCTTTTCCTCTATTGTATCATCTGTTCCTCCTCCATATACATAGGCACCCACATTTCAATCTTGTCTCTAACAATCAGTAATTGTATGACATTGGTCAGATATTTTAGCATGATGGCATTCCCCAAATAACTGTAACACCCACATTATAGGGTTGTTGAAGAATCACAGACAAGGTAGAGAAAATATCTACATATAGTATACTTTCAATACGTAGTCACTTTATTATTCCACTTTCTATATTTTTTAATCCCTTTATAGCTATCTTTCTCTAATTCTGCTCTTTCCTATATAATTCCAAACTGCCTGCTTGACATCTCCACCTAGATATCCTCATCGCTGTCTAAAATCCATCTTACTTCTCCCCCTCTTAGTCCCAAACTACTCCTCTTCAGAGCTTTATAGCACCCTAACAGAATCATAAATCATTATTCACCCTGACTGGAAAGTTAATAATTGCCTTCTAACTAGTTGCTTCTCGAAACCAATTGATCATGAAATATCTCAGTTGACTTCTACATAGCATCCACAGTGCTATTTCTAAACATTCTATTTTCCCTAAGTTCTGAATCCCAGCCCTACCATTTTCACTTTCTGTAATGATACTACTTTATAATTTAATTATAGTTTTTCTGATATGAGCTACCTCATCTTGCTGCAACTTCATCTCAAGTTTCCCCAACATCTTCAATCATCTTTATCCTTCTTCTATCAGAGAAGGAGGAATCACCCTTCTTCTCCATCTATCTTTAAAAGATGAAAAATTTTATGGCAATTTAAAAAAATAGGCCAACTGCGATGGCTCACGCCTGTAATCCCAGCACTTTGGGAGGCCGAGGTGGGTGGATCACCTGAGGTCAGGAGTTCGAGGCTGGCTTGGCCAAATGGTGAAACCCCCTTTCTACTAAAACTACAAAAATTAGCTGGGCATAGTGGTGGGTGCCTGTAATCCCAGATACTCGGGATGCTGAAGCACGAAAATCGGTTGAACCCCGGAGGCGGAGGTTACAGTGAGCCAAGATTGCGCCATTGCACTCCAACCTGGGCGACAGGGCAAGATTCTGTCTCAAAAAAAAAAAAAAAACCTCAGGTTTAAGAGTCAAAGAGAGACCTGAATTCAATTCCAAAGTTTTGTTTTTTGATTTTCTACTCATTAGCCACATGAACAAATTATTTTTCTTGTTTTCCTCAACTGCAAAACAGGGGGGAAAAAAGATAAATGCTTGAGGGGATGGATACCCCATTCTCCATGCTGTGCTTATTTCACATTGCATGTCTGTATCAAAACCATCTTGTGTACCCTATAAATATATACAACTACTATGTAACAACAAAAATTTTAAAAACAAAAAAAAAAGGAAAAAAAAAATCACCTCAAAATACTGAAGTAATGATTTAGAATTTAAGAGCTTTAGAATGGTGCCTCTGCCCTTTTCCCTATCCCATTCCCTCTTGGCAATGTCCTCATATTCTCTAGCAACTTGTCTCTCATCATGAGATTTCTAACCTCAATCCCATCTTAATAAGTTGAAGTTAGTGTTTGAGACTAAATGTCCTTCTTCCAATCCAGATTGTCTATAAAATGTTTAATCACCATATATGGGGTTGCCAGATTCAGCACATAAAAATACAGGACATCCAGTTACATTTTAGTTTCAGATAAACAATGAATGTATTTTAGTACATTTTTTAGTATATCATATGCAATATTAATTGTTTATTAATTTTTTAATTTTCTGTTTGATGTTATTTCTCTTTTTTCCTACTTTTTTTTATTATTATACTTTAAGTTCTGGGATACATGTGCAGAACGTGCAGGTTTGTTACATAGGTATACATGTGCCATGGTGGTTCGCTGCACCCATCAACCCATCATCTACATTAGGTATTTCTCTTAACGCTAGGAGAAATACCTAATTCCCTCCCCTAGTCCCCCACCCCCAACAGGCCCCGGTGTGTGATGTTCCCCTGCCCGTGTCCATGTGTTCTCATTGTTTAAGTCCCATTTATGAGTGAGAACATGCAGTGTTTGGTTTTCCGTTCCTATGTTAGTTTGCTGATAATGATGGTTTCCAGCTTCATTCATGTTCCTACAAAGGACATGAACTCATCCTCTTTTATGGCTGCATAGTATTCGATGGTGTATATGAGCCACATTTGTTTATTTAAAGTTAAAATTAAATTAGGCTTTCTGTATTCTATCTAGCAACCCTAAGAATATATCATATTAGAGATGAGATTTTAGAAAACCTCTGTTTTACTCCTTTCCAGAAACTTAAATGGAATGTTGTAAAATTTAAATGAGCTAATGTATTCAAACTACCCTGAACATAAATATTTATTAAATAGCTGCATTTACTATAACTTTTGAAAGTCTTATAAGTGCTTCTATTAACACTGACAAATATTAGTATTTTATAGATTATAAAAATGAGTCTCAGAAAGAGTAGGTGACATTATGAAGGTCTTGCTGATACATAGTGGCAGAAGTTCATATTCTTTAAGAGCCAAGCAGATGCTTTTCATTCAATTCCATTCTGCTGTTTCAGGTTACCTTCTATGAACTGTCAAGGGTTCCAATTTGTGCAACGTGTAGTGTTAATACAGATACTAGTGTCTTTGTCAATGCAACAATATAGTTTTTTTTTTTTAATAAATCTTCTCTATTAGAAAGAATAAAAGAGAACAAGTAAAGAAAAGAGAGAAGGAAGGAAAGATGAACAGAGAGAGAGGGAAGGAATACGTTAAATTACAAATGGATCACTTATCATTCTGGATTTTTTCAGTTGAATAAAGTTAAGGTTATGGTAGGTAACAAGATGTGAATCCACTTCTATTTCTGAAGTGTGATTCATCTAACTGAAAACTTTCCTATTTCCTTATCACTCTTCTGCCAGTAGATAACACACTCAAGACTTCTTAAGAGTAGTCATTTTCATAAACATTGGTAAAGTCAAGTATTTAAAATAAACAATACTCAGCCCATAGCTGGGAGAATTCAGCTCCGAGGAAACAAATTGCTGTTTTCCTACTGCACGATGGAGTAATATGTATCTGATGAGGGTTTTCTATGCCTTCAGCTATGAGATACCACTAACAGGGCCATACTACTAAAGTGGACAGGAATAGAATAATACTCTTAAGATACTTCATATTATTAAATTTAAAAAAATTGGAATATATATATTGTATATATATTGTATAATCTATATATATTGTATATATATTGTATAATCTATGACCTTCTGCACAATATTTTAAAACACACACTGTGCTGAAGAAACAAAATACAGAAAACTAGTTATATACAGATAAAGAAGTAATTAGAATCAAATGTACATTTGACTTTAGATACACAGAGACATATTAAGGATTTAAATTTCTTTTTATCTTGAATCAGCAATGTTAAACTTACTCATCACCTAAATGGATTTGTGAGAAACCTGATTTTATAATCTAATCCTTGAAAAGTAGAGGGTCAATATCTATTTGGTTTTGAAACTAAATGGTTATAGCTATTGATTATAGCATAAAAGCTAAACTCTCCCAAAACACAGGTTGACTTGAACCTAGATAAAATTAGTAATTATTAAGGTGAAGAACAGCACACATTTGAATTAATGTTATCTACTATGTGATAGCCAACACTTAGTTTTCCTATTGCATATAAAGTTGTCACCTACAAAATCTTGATTCAAAATCGGTGGCAAATAAGTGTGTAGACTTACATTCTTTTACTATATCTTGGAGTAATTCCTGTACTGCAGGGGTTACTCGATGTCATCAGCAAAACTAAAGCCATTAAAGAAAAGTGCAACATTTTCAACATTTTCATTTTCAACAAACGTTATCTAAAAACTACTTCTAAATAACTGCCTCAATCACTTCTGATTGGCTAGCAGCAGGGTTTTCCAATAGATTTTGGTTCTCACAGTGACCCACACACTTGGATAAGTTTACCTTTTTATACTTTGTGGTTAGATTGCTAGAATGAAAAGAATTAGGGGGGCAAATATACTTTACCTCAATCAGAATTCTAGGTGCAACCTCCAGGAGACTTTTGTAGCAACCAATTTGCTGTAGCCAAATCAGTCATAAGCACTATGCAGGGAACATTTCACAAGATGGGTTCACAGCAAGTGGGGCCATTTTTGATGAGGAACCATTAGGGTAACTAGTGTCTGGTCAGCATCAATGGGGAGCTGGCTGATACAGTTAAGGGTAGTACCTTCCCTGGCAAACATACCATAATCAGAGAACTATTATGTCCCAAATATCAGGCATTCCAACTAAACTCCTGGGTATAATTTGGAGACAAAAGACATAATTAAATATCCCCAAACATGAAAACTGATGAGCTACCTATAACTTAACAAAACAGTAAGTTGTTAGCAAAGATACATATATTATCAACTAGTATACGTATAGAAATAACAGTGATTCCGGTTTAACCAATCCCTGAGTTTCCAATCTTTATTTTACAATGCCATCCTATATTTTTAATGTTAAAATACGAACCTATAACTAGTTATAAACTTCATCTATAAATTCTAAATGTATAAAACCTAAATAAAATTATAAATTACATACTAACCAAACTATAAAACCAATAATACATTTTACATAATTAATTTAGCTGTTGGTGTTACTTTACTAAGCAATTATTTTCAGCGTATGTAGGACACACATTGTTACAGTGAAGATTCTAAATTTATAATATATATAAACTATTTTTTTTTTAGTGCAGGATAATAAATATAACATAAATTTACCATTTCAGCCATTTTTTTTGTTTGTTTTTTTTTTTTCCAGACGAAGTCTCTCTCTTGTCCCCCAGGCTGGAGTGCAATGGCAAGATCTCGGCTCACTGCAACCTCCACCTCCCGGATTCAAGCAATTCTCCTGCCTCAGCCTCTCAAGTAGCTGGGATTACAGGCATCTGCCACCACGCCCAGCTAATTTTCATATTTTAAGTAGAGATGGGGTTTCACCATGTTGGCCAGGCTGGTCTCGAACTCCTGACCTCAGGTGGTCCGCCCACCTCAGCCTCCCAAAGTTCTGGGATTACAGGCATGAGCCACTGCAAACGGCTAGCCATTTTTAAAATATACAGTTCTGTGGCATTAAATACGTTCACATTGTTATGCAACCGTCACCACCATCCATTTTGAGAACTTTTTCCTCTTCCCAAATTCAAGCTCTGTGTAAACACCAACTCCCCCATTTTTTACTCCATGCAGCCCCTAGCAACCACCACTCTGATCCCTGACTCTATGAATTTGACTAGTTACCTTATATTATTGGAATGATACAATTTTGTCCTTTGGTGACTGGATTATTTTATTCAGCAAAATGTCCTCATGGTTCATCCATGGCGTATGGTGTGCCAGAATTTCCTTTCTTTTTAAGACTGAATAATATTACATGGTAGGTACATATTACATTTTGTCGATTAATTCATCATCGATGAACAACTGGTTGCTTCCACCTTTTGTCTATTGTGAAAAATGCTGCTATGCACATTGGCATTCAAATATCTGGTTGATTACCTCTTTTCACTTTTTTGGGGCATATATCTAGAAGTGAAATGCTTAATCATATGGTAATTCTGTTCAATTATTTGAGGAATCACCATACAGTTTTCCAAAGTGGCTACATCATTTTACATTTTCACCAGCAACTAAGTTACATTTTTAATCCATATTTCTTGTTTACCTGATCCTGAAGCCCAACTGCCTAATATGAACTGATTATGTTTGTTGCTGATAAAAATAATCCCCGAAGCAATGCTGACCATGGTGGTCCTTATAAATCCTTGATTTTAATAAATGGAGATTTTTGCTTAAAGCCCTGTTAACATTCTATTGCCATTAATCCTAACTTCTGCCTATTTTTGGCCTCTACATTAGCATTGAAGAGACAAAGACATGTTTTAGTGTCTAATCAAGAAAACAAGTTGCCTTTTTCTTATTAGCCTGCCTTCCTTTGCAAAATATTCCCTTTCTCTCTTCTCTATCAATCCTTATGTACTTCTTGTGCTGTTTCCCAGGACTACATTTTCTTTAAGTACAATCTTAGATTTACCAGTTCCCCAAGGGGTGACAGTGATGCCCTGGTTACATTCCAGGGACATCGCTGAAAGTGGGGAGATGGTATTCTGCCCTGGTTACAGCAAGCCTGCTTGTTCTGTCTTCTCCTGGGTTCTTCAGATAGCTGCAATTTTCCCCATCATCAGCACTTCCCTGTCATTATTATCCACACCTTACCAGTCGCTCCTGACTCAGATTCCTGCCAGGTACCCTATTGTATTTCAGACTATTGTATTTCAGACTATCATATTCTCCAATGTTTGAAGCAAAAAAGATAGCTTTGAAGCATACTTCTGTTAAGAAAAGTATCTCCCATACAAATCATTCTGATCTTTTCTAATCCCTCATTTAAAAAAGAGTATTTCAGGCTGGGTGCTGTGACTCACGCCTGTAATTCCAACACTTGGAAGGCCAAGGCATGTGGATCACCAGGGCTCAGGAGTTTGAGATCAGCCTGGGCAACATGGCAAAAGCATGTCTCTACTAAAAATGCAAATGATTAGCCTAGGCTGGTGGTGTGCACCTGTAGTCCCAGCCACTTGGGAGGCTGAGGCACAAGAATTGCTTGAGCCCAGGAGGTAGAGATTGCAGCGAGCTGAGATTGCACCACTGCATTCCACCCTGGGTGACAAAGCAAGATTCCGTCTCAAATAATCATAATAAATATTAAATAATAAAAAGTAATTCAGGGTATAACTAGAGAAAAATATGGCAGAAAATAGATATACTTATCCTCTTTATAAGAGAGAATTTCTGACTTTAATCATAATGGGCGAAGTCAAAAACATAACATTTAAAAGTAGCTTTACATAAATAATTGCGTATATATAGTATATAAAGCAAACAAAAATAATATGTAATGCAGACAAAAATGTCTGCAAAATGTGATAATTACCATTTTAAAATTAGTAAGGCTCTTCACAAAAACAAAGTTTATAAAATGAAAGCTGAAATAGCTAATGAATGTTTGAAATGTTTAACATCAATATGAAAAAATGCTAATTAAAATGAGATACCATTTTTACTAAATATTTTGTAATTATTAATAAAATATTTAATATTTTAATTAATAATTTTTAATTTATTAATTAATAAATATTAATTAATATATTTTATTAATGGAAGTAAATTGACAAAGATTTTTGGAAAGGGGCCTGGTAACATATATCAAGAGACTTAATTGAAATTATGCCCAGTAATTTTATTTTATAAAATCTATTCTTAAAATCAGTCTAAAATACTAAAAACAAAAAATACTGCAATAAAAACTGCTATTTATTAGCCATCCATTTGGTTAGGTCCTCTATTTATCACATGTTTACAAAGGAAGTGTTAGAAGAAAAATAACAGATATTGTCACTCTCATTTTAAAAGAATTTTTCAGAGAGAAGTTGGAGGGTTATCCAGGATACCGTAACTGGTGGGTTTTGGAGCTCAGATTCAATGTCTGAGTTGCTTGTCTAACTGAACCATCATACCAATGGCATTTTTTTAATACATGAACATATTCACATTATTTACAATGAGGAAAAACTGAAGATAACTTAAATATCTACTGTAAACCAAAAATAAAATTCTAAGTCCCCCAACCATCTGAATGTACCTCCTCTTTGCCAAGGGTATTCCAAAGTTAACCTGAAAAACTAGTCCTGCCCGTGATGAGAAGTGGGAGCTGAACATGCTTCATTATGATTAACATCAACACAGATCTTAAGACTGATAGAACAGACTCTTTAAGTCTGATAAATAACACTTACAGTCTATTCTCTCTGCAGCCTGCTACCTGACAGCTTTATCTGCATGATAAAACCTTTGTCTCCAGAACCTACACATTCCTTCCTGTTGATTCCAGGTCTTCAGATAATAACCAATTGCCAATCAGAAAACCCCTGCATCCAGTTCTCCTGTCTTTCTGGACAAAACCAATGTACATCTTACATATATTGATTGAGGTCTTATGACTCCCTAAAATGTATAAAATAAAGTTGTAGCTCGACCACCTTGGACATATGTCAGGACCTCCTGAGGCTGTGTCATGAACCTGTCAAGATACTTTTTGGTTTACACTACCAAAAGAAACATGACTTTGAAAAATATAGTTTATTCATATGATTATTTTATTTTTCTAGACCCAAACTGGTTCCAAAATTATTTGTTATAGCTCTACATGGACTATTATGCATCTATTAAAAATTGGATTTATGAAAATTTATGTGACCATGGGTAATGAATATGTTATAAGGTCCATTGAAAAACACAAACTTGTAAATGTAATATGAGTTAATATTTAGATTAAATATTAACAAATATTTAATCATATTCAATATTTAAAATATTTAATATTAAGTTTTAACAAATAATCATATCAAATATTAACAAATATTTAATATTTATGTGTAATAAATATAATATGATTTATAGCTTTGTAAAAAATATAAATAGAAATCAGTTAGGAAAAAAATTATCTTGAGCAGAGGTAACAGCTCACTTCTGGCTGAGCTGCTCTAATTCTTCCCCAGGAATCCATTACTATCTCACCTCCTTTCTGTCTCATCTCTTCTCTTGCTTACCTCCCTCACATACACAGAAGTTGAAATTCAAACTCCAAATTTTAACTATAATCTTTTCTTTTTTCTTAATAGATTGCTCCAGCGTGTATGTAATGAGAGCCCTTTGAACTAGTTTGTATATTTTGGTCACTGTGATTATAAAAAAGTGAAACAGCATGCATTTGTATTCATTTTCTACTTCATTCTCACCTCATTACTTATTTTGTCTCCCATATATAATTCTCTTTAAAAAGTGCATATGTGGGAAGTGTATGTTGGAAAGAGAGAATATGACCTAGAAAGTATAAACCAAAAATACAATTCTAAGCCCCCCAACCAACAGAATGGACTCCCCTCTCAGCCAAGGGAATCCAAAAAAAAATCCTGAAAGACTGGTTCGGGCCATGACAGGAAGGAAGGGGTCAGACATGCCTCATTATACCCTCCTTCCTTTGGAGTTCAGGCATTGCTGACCAGCATTAACATGAAAACAGAGATCTTAAGACTGACAAAGCAGACTCTTTGTAGCAATAAGACACTAAGTTCCAACATGACTGGCAAAACATTACATTACAGATAGCGGTCCCCGGGGGACTTCAAAGTATTTTACCCTCCAAAATATATTTGACATATTTTGAAATTGCCTTCCAAAGGTGTCTCTTGTGGGGGACATTTATATTCTTTAGAAAATCTCCTTCCCTTACTTGGTCTTTTCCAGAGAGTATGATACCTTTTAAGGTCCTATAATGTAGGGGTCCCCAACCCCCAGGGACTGGTCTGTGGCCAGTTAGGAACTGGGCCACACAGCAGGGTGAGCAGCAGGCAAGTAAGCATTACCACCTGAGTTCCACCTCCTGTCTGATCAGCGATGGCATTAGATTCTCATGGGAGCACGAACCCTACCGTGAACTGCACATGCAAGGGATCTAGGTTGCACACTCCTTATGAGACTCTAATTCCTGATGATCTGAGGTGGAAGAGTTTCATCCCAAAACCATCCCCACATTGTACGTGGAAAAACTGTCTTCTATGAAACTGGTCCCTGATGACAAAATGGTTGGGGACTGCTGCCATAAGAGACATTCACATCTATTATTTCTGAGGCCGGCTACCTGGAAGGCTTCATCTACATGACAAGAATCTTGGTTTCCACAATCCTCTGCCACCCTTACCTTAACTCAAGCTGACTTCAAATTTTCAAGCAGAGCTTAATTCTTTCAATCAATTGCCAGTAAGGAAATCTTTTAATCCACCTATGAACTAGAAGCCCCCATTTCGAGATGTTCAACCCTTCCAAGCTGAACCAATGTATATCTTACATGTATTGATTTTATGTCTTTGCCTGTAACTTCCGTCTCCCTAAAATGTATAAAACTAAACTGTAACCCAACCACCTTGGGCACATATTCTCAGGACTTCCTGAGGCTGCGTCATTAGCTATAGTCTTCAACCTTGGCAAAATAAACCTCTACATTGATTAAGACCTGTCTCAGATACTTTTTGGTTTACAAAAGAAGTGCCTGAAAATATTAGTAGTTAAGTCAAAGTGTTGGAATATCAGTGATATGTTTTTCAATTTTTTTGTTTTTTCCTAAAATAATCATGCCTCACTCTCATTTTCAGTAAAAATAACATAGTTAATTAAAATAATTGATTCAAACAGAGTACACAGTAGTGGAATCACTGAGTTCATTGAATGTGGATCATCTTGAGCATTATCCTAGGTTCCACCACAAACTAGCTTTGTGGGGTTGGTAAATTACATAAATTCCGTGAACCATGGATTACTCACCTGAAAATTAGGTATCATACTTTTACCTTGCAGGGTTGATAAAAAGGCTGTAAATAAACCAAAACGTGAAGCACTAAAATATGGGACAGAGTAGGTGCTCAACAAATGAGAGCTAAAATTATATTCCTTGTCGTAAATGTTTTACTCTTTAATCATCCTTTTCTCAACCTCTAGAGAGCAAGAGGCAGCTGTGGCTGGCATTATTCCACTCAGCAGGGACTCCATTTAAACACCTTTAACTCTTAAAATTTTCCAGCCCTACCTGTCTGCCTGCACTAATGATCCCCAGCAGTGGGAGACCTGCCTTTGATTTCTCCTGTGAGGCTCTGAACCCCAGTGCAGTGACTGGTTATGTTTCTCACTTTCCATCCTTCTCCTACATGACTTTGCTTAAAGTACCTTAACAACATATTGGAAAGTAAACTTAACATTAGCCCGGGTAAACTCTGTTATCCTTGTGGCACATTCTTGCTAAGTCATTAAATGCTCTGGAGTAAATCCTCCTGCTCTGCAGTTTAACAGGGAGTCACTCAGAGCAGTGCAATCAATTATGTTCCTGCTCCCTGCTTCCCACTACACAAAAGGATCGACAAACGACACACAGAGGCCTGGTTAGTGAAATGAGTCACTTTTCCCTTAACTGCAACTTAATCAGCATGGTAGTCCCAATGCTAATGAATATTAGTCCAACCAAATTTCAGTTGGAAGCAACCCAGAGAACTTCTCCAAGGCAATCATTCTGCAGATGAGAAAATTGAAGCTCAAAGAGTGAATGAACCAATGGGGCATAGTAGGCACTGAATACAAGCTTGCTGAATGAATGAGCTTTCTATGTCAGGAACTAGATAGTGGTAGAAAAAGTTATAGCTGATGTGTTTTAAGGGCTTGCTGTTTTTAGGCACTCTTCTAAGTGCTTTATATGGGTTAGTTTAGGTAACCTTTGCTACACAGTGTTTTACAGGTAAGGAAATATATGCATATAATAAATGACTCCGTCAAAGCCACATGGAAGACAAATGGTGGAGGTAGATTTTGACCCTGAATAATCAGTCCCCAGAACACACACTTAACAACCAGACCACACTGTCCCTTACATTAGAACTCTAGTCCTGTATTTCTACCTAAACAAACAAACAACAACAACAACAAAAGTATCTTCAATCTCTCCATTTCTCTCCACCATTAATATTAATGAAGTTCAGCCACCATCCTCTCTCACCTGGATTCCTAAAACAACCTCCTAACTAGACCTATCTCTAATCTTCTTCCTCTACCATCAGATTGATCCTTCAAGAAGACAAATTTAATCACAGCATTTTCTATGGTTAAAGCTTTGCAATGCTTCTTTATTATCCTTGGTATATAATGCAGCTTTTCAATGGCCCATAGGATCCTTCGTAATTGTTTTGCCCTTGAAGCTTATGCACCAGCCATATTGAACTTCTTGCGCTTCCTACAAAGCAATACTCTCTGTGACCTCCATCCTGACCTACTCTTTGCCCTTGCTGGCTAACTACTATTGATTCCAGATTCCAGCTTAGACGATACATACTCAGAAAAGCATCTGCTCAGTCTCTCCCAAGTCTTAGATAGACGCTACTTTTTTGTAGGTGATTCTCTAGTAAAGACCTGATTGTGCTACATTGAAGATTCTTGTTAAGTTCCCTATTTATCCCATTAAATTGTTAATCAAGGCTAGAAGCAAGGTAAACTTGCCTTTTTATTGTTGGATCCCATTTGCCTAGTGAGTTTGTTAACCTAAGCGTACTTCAGTTTCCTCAACTAAAATTGGATAAATGAAACTTTGAGTTAAACAAAGAAAGACATGTAAAGTGCATAGTTTCCCACACATAGTAATGGTAAGAAATCCAGCTTTTCAATATACAGCACACTTTGTGATATTTCACAAATAAGGGAGCATCATGTTAAAGTGAGCTAAAAGCGTATCAAATATTTAAAATGAAATATAAACTTGATTTCAAACAATGGCAAATAAAAGAAATGCTAAGAGAAAGAATGAAGGAGAGAGGCAGTCAAGAGAAGAGGCAAAACATGGGGAAGCAAAGCAGGGATAAGAACCCAGCCTTGCAGTACCCCTGCACGGTACAGCATCATCCTGTATAGAGCCCCATGGCCAGGTAAATTCATCCTGGCTTCCTGAGAGGAAGGAGTCATTTGGGTGGATTAAGAAGTTCATTGGCCATGTTATTCCAACATAGAATATTCCATATCATTTAGGACACCCTATCTAAATTCTGGAAAAAAAAAAAAAATGTCTGCTTGGTAAACCTTGCTTTTGAAGACATTTTAGCCCACAACCAAAGACTAAAGGCTTAAACTTTACAAAAGATGTGTAAGTTAACACTGGTAAACTAATTTACATTAAAGTTTCACTGGTCTATCAGTGAGATGTTTGGAAGTTTTTAGATTCTTCCCATTTTCTTTTCTCGAAGCAGGTAGAGAGTAGGACAACTTGAATTACTCAAAAGCGGAAGTGTGTGGCTAAGTCATGTCTGACGAGAGGGTAGGCAGAGATGTGGTTGGTGGGTACAGCAATCAACACAAGATACAAGTCAAAGCCTTCCCTAACTTAACTCAGTTTTGTTATATGGCCTTCAGGAGGAAGATATAGTGGGAGTGAACAGAAATTGTATGCAAAAACATTTGTTGGGAGTCTGAGGCAGGAGAATTGCTTGAGCCTGGGAGTCGAAGGTTGTGGTGAGCCGAGATCACGCCATTGCACTCCAGCTGGGCAACAAGAGTGAAACTCCATCTCAAAAATAAATAAATTAATAAAAATAAATAAAATTTGTCTTGTTAAACCTTAAATTCACAAAGTCCTGAATCGTATGGTTTAGGGAAATGTGTAATCATTCAGTGCAGGATTTCTTTTCCCAGAGGAATCCTTAATCCTGTCATTTGTGTACAAGGAAACTGCCCTCCAAGTCTCTAGCCACTGTGATGTAAACTACAGCCCTGCCTGTGTGGGTTTATGGCTCAGCAAATACTGAGTTCACATTCACTTAGTTCCCCATTTCTAGAAATTACTTTCTTGTACTCTCTGCCTACTTTTCTCACCCTTATTTTCTGATACTGATGCTGCTACTATCAGAGGGGGGTGAATTTTCTAATGTTTCTAATTCAGACTTTTATGCCACCTAGCAACATTTTCAAAGAACACCTCTGTCTCCTTGATAAAACAGTGAAAGAATTAATACTTTTCTTTCACTTGCCAAGAATTACACTGTCCATAACTTTATGAGTTTCCAAATTAAGGAGCTGCTCCATCCACCTGAAAATCCATCCTTTTGTATGGACTCATTCTGCCTCCTCTCCAGAAGAAAGAGTCTGTAGAGAACACAGTTCTCTTACAAAGAGAGTTGTACCACAGTGAGAGGTCTCTGGTGCAATAAACCACACCTGTAGGTTTTCAGTATGTATACAGATATACACACACACACACACGTATATGTATATATACCGTATGGTATGGATGTATATGTATGTAAGTGTGTAGTGAAATATATTAAAACTTTTTCCAGTCGTGGCTAGTAAAATAGGAGACAAATTTCTTGTGGTAAAGTAATTTGATGTTGGAGTACAGGTTGAGTGTACCATATTCCAAACACCTGGTACCAGTATGCTTCAGATTTTTAATTTTTTTCTAATTTGGAATACTTGCATATACATAATGAGACATTTTGGAGATAGGATCCCGTTCTAAACATAAAATTCATTTGTGTTTCATATATACTTACATGTAGCCTGAAGATATTTTTATATAATGTTCTTAATAATTTTGTGCAAGAAAAAAAGTTTGTGCTGTGACTGTGACATGAGGTCAAGTTTGGAATTTTCCACTTGTGGCATCATGTCAGCTCTCAAAGAATTTCAGGTTTTGCAGCATTTGGATTCTGGATTTTTGGATTAGAGATGTCTTTCCCATACTAACTATATGACAGACATTGTGCTAAGCTCTTCATGTATATCCTCATTCCATCCTCATGACAACGTTGTAAGATAGTCATTGTTATTCCTATTTTTCTATGTGGAAAAAGAGGTTCAGAGAATTTAACTGAATAGCCTAAGGTGACACAGAAGTACATGGAAAATTTCAATCCCTTCTCAATCTTCCTATGCCTTAAGATTGGTCATAGCCTAAAACCACAGCACACATTATCCACATTTAGGCTCTGAGTGAATTGTTGCCATTGTAGAGGCACCTAGTTTAGGACAAGTGCAAACACAAATAAAAGCAAATAGAGGCCCTTGATGATACAACCTAAACTCCAAAGGGATAAAGTCAAGTTTGACTATCCAGAAAGCACTTCAAACTATAAAGAATGCCCTTTCCTTTTAATGCCATGCTCATGCCAAGCTGCCAAGCAAATATTTCTTTGCTTGAAGATATTATCAGTTTCCTGGAGCATCCCAGTGCTTCCTGTACCCCTTGTACTCAGCAATTCTATGCCTTTAGCCTCCTATTTAATTTTTCTTTATTAAAATGCCTTTCAGACCCAAATATAACACCGAACAAAAATAACTTTTTATTTCAGTTAAAAAATAACTTCAGGCAAATATGAAGATTCTTGTAGCTTTGTCTTGTTTTTATATAAAACACTTTAGTTGAAAAACAATTTAGTCATTGATTTCCTCATATTCTCACTGCCAAAGCACACCCCAAATATTTATAACCTAGGATGTTATGTGTTCACAGATTAAGTGATTTCAGGTACATTGAATAATGATCTCTCAGACATTTAAATTGATAGAAACAATAACTAAAAATATAAACTTCAAATTGCCCAAAGAGTACATAATAGGTCTATTTTCCCTACATTTTATAAATATGAATGAAAAGAAACAAATAGGTACTATCAATGCGAGACAATATATTTTGGAGATGAAAGTGAAAATAGAAAGTTGACCTTCCTATACAATTAAAAATGTACATAGTATATTGCCGTACTTCTCAGACTTTTAAGTGCATTTGAATTACATTGGGATCTTGTGAATTTTGAGATTCCATTTCAAGACACTGGGAGTAAAACTGAGACCACATTGCTAACAAACTCCCAGTTGCTGCTGTTGTTGCTAGTCCAGACACCACACTTTGAAGAGCCTGGTGGTTAAAATAGTGGGATTTTCGATATATAGATAAATCTCAACTATTATTTTAGATTCAGCAGTTACACGTGCAGGTTTATTACGTGAGTATATTATATGATGCCAAGGTTTGGGGTATGATTGATTCCATCCCCCAGGTAGTGAGCGTAGTACCCAATAGTTAGGTTTTCAATCCTTCTCCATCTCTGATCCTCCCCTTCTAGTAATCCTCAGTGCCTATTCTACTATTCTTTATGTCCATTAGTACCCAATGTTTAGCTGCCACTTATAGGTGACAAGATATTTGGTTTTCTGTTCCTGAATTAACTGGCTTAGGATAATGGCCTCCAGTTCCATCCATGTTGCTTCAAAGGACATGATTTCATTATGTTTGATGGTTGCATAGTATTCCATGGTGTATGTGCACCACATTTTCTTCATTCAGCCCACCATTGATAGGTACCTCTGTTGATTCCATGTCTTTGCTATTGTGAATAGCGCTTCAGTAAACATGATATATTTTTGGTAGAATTATTTATTTTCTTGGAATATATACCCAGTAATGGCATTGCTGAGTCAAATGATGTTCTGTTTTAAGGTCTTCAAGATATCTTCAAACTGCTTTCCACAGTGGCTGAACTAATTTACATTCCCATCAACAGTGTATGAGTATTCCCTTGTCTCTGTGACCTTGCCAGCATCTGTTGTTTTCCAACTTTTTAATAATGGTATCTCATTATGGTTTTGATTTGCATTTCTCTGATGATTAGTGATGTTGAGCATTTCTTCATTTTTTTTTGGCCATTTGTATATCTTCTATTGAGAAGTGTTCATTCATGTCTTTTGGCCACTTTTTAATGGGGTTATTTGTGTTTGCTTTGAATTTTTAAAGTTCCATATAGACTCTAGATATTAGACCTTTGTTGGATTCATAGTTTGCAAATATTTTTTTCCATTCTATGTGTTGTCTGTTTACTCTGCTGATAATTTCTTTTGCTTTGCAGAAAGTCTTCACTTTAATTAGGTCCCTCTAAGTTCCCAAAAGTGATTGCCAAAAATAAATAAATAAATAAAACAAATAAATAAATTAAATTAAATAAATGCCTCTTGAGTTAAATAACCTGGACTTCTATCTGGGCCTGCAAGCTAACAGACATGTGACCTTAGGTGAGTTATTTAACCCTTTCTATGCCCAATGTCATCTGTAAAGCAGGGGTAATCAGAGTGTTGTTATCAAGACAATGTATGTGAATTATTTAACATGGTCCTTGGCACATATGGGTAATTAGAAGCAGCAGCAGCAGGAGAAGAATGGGTATCAGTAAAGAATTACTGTATTTTCTTTTAAGATGTCTGTTTTACTGGCACAGAGGGAAGACTCCTTAGCCTCGCTGGAATAGAATACTGCGTGTGTGTGTATTCGCTATTTCACAATTATTCAATATATATGCAGATATAATCACTGTTTCACACATATGTAATTATATATATAATTGTATAGTTATAGAATCAATTCACAAGTTTGCATATTATATGTATCGATGGCTTTTCTCAAAAATTAATGAGAGTAAATGAGATCAAAATGAGTATCCTCAGGACCTAAAGAGGCAGTTATAAATGGGACACTCAATGCAAGCTTCTTGGCCAAACCCGGAATCTTAGGGCTAACTCAAAAGCCAGAAGTTTCAGGGAAGTTCTGTGTTCATGAGACTACTAACACATGACTGACTGCTACTGTGAGAGCGTTGCAAAGATTCAACTGCCAGTCAGAGGCTATAAGCCCAGGACAATCTCACAGACAGGAATTCTTGATCAGCTAGTGATAATAAGAGATTTTCAGGAGGACTAAGAATTAATTTGATTAGTAGGAACAGAAAATCTTTTCAGACAACGGAGATAGTATGTGCAAAGGCCATGTGATGTGACAGAGCATGGTGGGGAAGACATTGAAAGAAGGCTAGTGTTGTTGAAAAGCAAAAAGCTACATCGCATGAGATAAATGTGGATGCTGGGGCAGCTGCCGGACCATGTTGGACCCGAGGCTAAACTAAGAAGGGTTGGGTTGATTGTATGAGCACTTCTAAGTGTTAAGCAGACATTGACATGATCTGATTTCAAAATATCACACTAGATTCAGTATGACAAAAGCTCTGGGATGAGACAGAGTTGATATTCACCAGTTAGGAGACTGTAACAGTAGTTAAAGACAACGGTGGTAAAAGGAAAGGAAGGTGGTGTATAGGCAGTGGAAATTATTAAAGTTTTAAGCAGAAGAAGGCAAAGTTTTCATTGGACAAAGATGTATGATAAATTGAAATTGGCAATCTCAAAGTAAAACCAGTTCAAAGGCTATGACAAGAGTATCCAAAAAATTTATGACGGTCTGCACTAAGACTGAGGGGCTAGAGAGGAGAGGGTAGGTTTAATCAGTGTTCGGAAGTTAGAATCTTTTTTTTAAATCTAGTTTTTGGTGATTTCTAGGATTCAGCAACATCAATAAGGGAAAGACATAGAGAAGCAGAAGGGATTCAAAGAATGGGTATGAGGTACGTAACTGGCAACATAACTTAGTTGATACACTTAATGAACTTTACAATTCAGCAGCCTAATGTTTGTCTTCTCTCAATCCTTCCACCTTCTTACTAAAGTTCAGAGTGATACTGTCCTCAACACAACACTATAAGCTAAAATAATACAATTCAAGTCTAATTTACCAAATATTTTCATAAAGGATTGTGTTCTGATCAAGAGGTTCAATGTTTAAAAGCCAGAATTCAGTCAACTATAACTACGTATGAGTGCACTATGTGAATAAAAACCATCTTGTCAAGACACGTTGCCTGAGTCTGTAAACCAGATTGAATTGAGAGTGTAACACTGGTCATCATAGGACTTAACCATCTGAGACCTTAAGCTTAAGAATCAAATCTTATGAACTGAAACACATTGGGAGTCAACAGGTCAATGTAGTGTTGCACTATTTGCTGTAATGGCACTAAGCAATCACACAGATGGATTGGCAGAGCAACATACGTATGAATCACTATTGTAGAATCATCCTGAGTGTGTTTTTAGTTTGAACTCCTCAAGAATGCGCTAGAAGAGACACCAGGCAATGCCGCTAAAGAAGATGCTGCGATTTCCGAATAGATAAGGCCAAGATGAGTGTCTCTTTATCTTCATCACAGAGACCTAGATGGCAGTGCAGCTTGGGAAACATCCAGGAGCACAGCTCACCCTCAAGGTTGAAGAGATCAATGTGCCATAAGACAAAGAACACAGACTTTGAAGTTAAACTATATAAACCTGATTTTTCATCTAATGCATTTCCTGGTTTCATGATCTTGAGAGAAAGTGCTGAACCACATTGTCACTTGCAAAATAATAATAATCACTGATGTATAACAAGATATGAGGATGAAATAAGCAATATTCAAAAAGCAAATGGAAAAGTGGTAAGAATTAGTATGGTGCTCATAAGTGTGTGCTTTTTTCCTTCATCTTTTTATAAATGATTTCAGACTTTAGTGTACACAAAAATCCCCCGGGACTGGCCATGGTAATTCACACCTGTAATCTCAGCACTTTGGGAAGCCAAGACTGGAGAATTGCTTGAGCCCATGACTTTGAGACCAGCCTGGACAAAATAGCAAAACCTCGTCTCTACAAAAATCTTAAAAATTAGCTGGGTGTAGTGCATGCACCTGTAGTTCCAGCTACTCGGGAGGCTAAGGCAGGAAGATCGCTAGAGCCCGGAAGCTCAAGTCTACAGTGAGCCATGATCCAGCCTGATGACAGAACAAGACCCTGCCACAAAACAAAGCAAAACAAACCAAAACAAAATCACCTAAGCTGCTTGTAATAATGCAGGTTCCTAGGCTCCACTTCTCAGTAATAAGTTATAGGTCTAGAGCACTACTCAGAAATATACATCCCAAAGCACCCCCAGTGACTGATGCAGTTGATACATAAACTGACTACGTGTTGAGTGTCTTATAAGAAAACTGAGGCAATTATTTTAGAACACAAAGGGGGCACTCCTGGAACCACTACAAAAAAAAAAAAAAAAAAAAAAAGGCATTCAAGTTGGGTTCAAAATACACTATTAAAAAAAAAAAAGGACTAAATGTTTCCAGAGTGATCCAGAACCTCAACAGGAAAGGAAATTTCAACAGGAAAGTTCATTATCTAGGGCCAGGTATCGAATTTTCCTTAGAGAGCTAAATGTCACTGACATTGGAGACTATGTTCTACGAAGTCACTTCAGGTTTAAGACAAAACCATAGGTGATTGTCCTATGACCAAAAATTTTTGATTAAGAAAAGATTATTTCTTCTTTAAATGCAATAAGTAAACTTCCAGAAAAAATAAATAAATCAAATATTTGAGAATAAGGATGTATTTTTTCTATCCAAATTACCCATGTCCTAGTTTTTTTTTTAACCCTGATTTGCTGTCTCATACAGTTTTTCTCATTCCCTCCTCACTTAACATTTTCTTTGTTCAATTCTATACACAGAGCTCATATTAAGAATGATGAGTCAATCCTTTCTGTACAAGATAAGGCATTTTATACAGTATTGAAACCCAGCAACAAGTACAATGACATCCTACCTGAATTCTAAAAACTGTTCATCTCACTAAACAAGCTCCATTCATTTATCTCAGCAGCCAACTTCCCACTCCAGCAGTGGTTAGTGAGTGAACCGACCATTCTCATTCCCAGGCATTTTTTCATTCATCTTGCTCTTCAAAATGTGTGAATACATTAAATCGCTCAGTGTTGAGTGGTGGTAAATCACAACTCTGCACGCCCGACTTCCACTGAAGCCGCTGACGAGAAAACCTCATAAGAGGAGATCACTTGATGTAATAATCTTGTTCCAGATATGATTTGGGGGGAGCCACAGGCCATAAATGGGAGAAAAGGGGAGGAGGAAGATGTGACTATGCAGCATGAATCAAAAATGAACCGGAAAAAAAAAAAAAAGGAAAGAATAACTTTAAGCCCCTTCCTTTAAAATAGCTTTGGCATATAAAAGAATGAGAAAATATTTCCTCCAAGTCACAGTCCTTTGGGAGCAAAACTAAACTGGGCTTTGTAAATAAGAATTTAGGACTTCAAAGATAAGTAGTTTGAAAACTACTAATCATCACTTTAAAGTTTCAAAACTACTAATCATCACTTTCAAAGTTGAGTAAACGTTCAAAGGCTAAAAAAAAAACCAGCAACAACTCCAAACATTTCTCTATATTTAGGTCTTTTTAGGGCCTCAGATAGAAATCAAGGGACTAGTAATCAGTACTTTAAAGATTACGTTCCAAGTGCCCCCAGACAATCAGAAAATGAAACTTTCTTTTCTGTGAAGCTTTATGCTGTGACCTGAGTGCAATCAGTAAAGAACACAAAAGATAGACCTGATTCTGAGTCACGACCAAATTTCAGAGGTACAGGGGGAAAGCAGGACCATAGAAAAGAGGAGACAGAAAACCATCAATCTATACATCTCAAAGCTTTTGATACACAATCTATTTTATCATATCTACAGTTTTTGTGGCTGCAAAATGTTGCCTCAAGCTAAAAAGACAAATAAGTTAAGGAATGGTTTATTTCTATTATTTTTTACTTTTCAAATTTTATTAATTGACAAATAATATATATTAATATATTTATGGAGTATAATGTAATATACTGTATTATCTCACTTATATGTGGAATGGCTTAAGAAAAGTATCAGTGAAGGAATCCACTAAGGTTTCCTGTAAATAATTAGTTCTTATGTAGTGTACTCTGTGCTAAAGTATATTTCTGTGCATCTTTCCCCAGTCATGTTTATTACTTACAATAAGATTCACCTGTCTTCCTGCTTCCATAATAAAGTCTTTATTGTTTTCAAATTTTACTCATGGAGAAACCCTTTTGATACAGGAGAGAAGACACCTCTGGAAAGTTTTTCACTTATTTCCCCTTGAAATATTCCTGAATTTTTTAAAATGAAATACAATATTCATCCAACAAGAATTCATGGAGTAGTAGAAACTCTGCTCCCGGCTCTCTGCTTTTATAGTTCAGGGCTGATTTCTTATGGAGACAACTGACACCATAGACATATACAGCTCCCTAATTCTGAGGAAGTCTTGTCTGCAAGGTGCTTCCACCCGGAAGCTCTGGACACACCCTCCGTTTTTGAAAGGAATAGTTGCAGGTGGAAGGTACCTGTTACAATTCATTTCTGCATATCACAGGTCTAAGTGGTCTTCGACCACCACTAGGATTTTAGAGCCCACTGATGCACACTGTGAGTGTATTTCGCCACCAGCCCTAAGAAATGTTTGTCCTATGTCTAAAAGTTTGAGCTTTCACAAGCCCAACTCTCGAGGTTCAGCAGCAAGCATTTTGCTATCTAGCCCATCCTGACTGTGTGTGCCAGATATGGTAACAAAGCCAAGTCGTTTTATGCCTGCCTTCCCTAGTTCCTTCTCATTGTTTTGGTCCCATGTATAATAACTGGGCTACAGCTGTTTCTAAGTCAAAGGCCCCCACATTGTTTTAACTTTTCATAACATTAAACACCAGTTTAAACCAAAAGCTACCAACAATCTGTAACCCCCAGCCTCCTCTCCTGCCCCTTCACCATAAACAAATATGTCTGTTCCATCATCATACTCTACCACTTAGAGTTCTGTGTCTAGAGTTCCATTAGGGAGGCATATGGTTTCATACCTCTGGACTTTAGAATGTACTTTATTTCTGTTTATGAGGCTAACTCTAGGACATCCTTCACAAATTAACTCAGGCACAGCATCTGCTGGAAGTTTTCCCAGACCCCTCCTACCCCAAGTCTGTCTCACCTCCATGCCCCAAAGATCTGCTGTGCACAGCCCTGGAGTAACTTTTCACTGTTCCTTCCCTAGTTTGTCACCCTTCAGCAGTTTGGCTCATTGATTTATTAGCATCCTGCCATTTTAGGAGCTCTTTCTATATCTGCTCAAAGGTAAGTACCTCTAATGTAGCATCTAATTCTTAAAAATCAGAGATAGGAATTATTTTTTCTATTTGTCAAAAGGGAAAGCAATCTCAAAAAATTTGCTCAATGCCACATATCTAGTAAATTGCAGAACAGAAATTACTGCTCCCATAACTCTCAGTCTTCACCAGTTGCAATATTAGTTTTCTGTCTTCAATCCTTTTCATCATATTTGTGCCTTATTAGAGACTGAATAAATATTTACTGATTTAAAAATAATGAATGCTCACAGGGCACGGTGGCACATGCCTGTAATCCCAGCTAGTCAGAGTTTGAGGTGACAGGATTCATTGAGTATCAAGATGTAGTGTGCTGTGATTGCACCAGTGACTAGACACTGCCCTCAAGCCTGGGCAACATAGCAAGACCCCCATCTCTAAAAAAGAAAATAACAAAAAAATTAGTGATTGAGTGACTGCATGGGGCCATGTTATATTAACCTCCCTAGTACTATCCTTGACAGAGCCACTCTCTTCATGATAAATTGGGTATCTGGCTCACAGTCTCTCTCTCCTTAAAAGCTGCTATGATTCTGCATTAAATTGAATATCCCATCCAATATCCTGGTGTCTCAGTTCCCCAAAGTCCTCCAACAGACATCTCTACAGATGTTCCCTATATGCATCTTCATCCTCTTTCTCTGAGAACTGACTTTGGTGTGCAGGAATATCACCCCTGGAAATCATGTTAACAGTATGTAACATTCCTTGGACAGTTGATTAGACCCAAGCCATACCAGTCACATTCTGTCTCCCAAGGTTTAGAACTGAGCTGGTCAATTGAACTGAGAAATCTTTAAACTCCAGAGCTGTGAAGTGGCCTCTTTTGTTTCTGTGTATGCCAAGTAGTGAAATCCAGTGCTGAGAAAGAATATGAAGCAGATATATAGACACAGAAGCAGAAGCAAGAAAAATACAGAATATCACTTGAATTATGATGGTTCTACATTTACTTTTATAGTATGATGGCTTAGTGCCAGACTGCCCTTGGGTTGGTTCCAAAAACAAAACCAAAAAAAGCATATATATATATATATATCTGTATATATATATGTATGTATGTATATCTCCGATACATTTTCTTTGTTGTTTTGCTTGAGCTACTTGGAGAGTTTTAACTAAGATAATTCTTCATCTCCAGGTACCTCTCTGACACTCTTCTTTAGTGGCATAATCCTTGGAAGCATCCCAAATAGCTCTACCTCCAACATCCCTAAAGCCAACATCCCTTTTCTGACCACACACTTAAATTTTTCCAACTTAGCTTTTCAACTAATATCACTATCTGTTGTTCAGGCTCAACTAATTCTCCAGTTTATTGTCACCTCAAACGTCTCCCTATCCAAAAGTATGCCATGTGTGTTCATTTACCTCCTCCTTAATTTATAATCTTATCCTTTACACCCTCCACTTGTCAATACACTTAACATCCTTGCCACTTTGACCTGCTCTAGGAGCATCTGAAAACCATTCATCATCAGAAACAACCATAGCAAAAATTTGGATTAATCCAGTTACCATGCCTCTTCCACACCTACACTTGGAAAGGGAAGCACTGGGAGAGAAATATCTCCTAGAAATTCATGGTCACTGACCTTTTCCTGCTGTATTTCTCCTATCAATTTGAAGTCTCTCACTTCATGATAACTATCACAAACCTCTTTGACCAAACATTGTATCATATTCCATCAACTCTCTCAGTCTTGGCATTATTTTTATATAATAATAACATTAATATTAACAATAGTTTACATTTTATAGAGCTTCCATGTTAGGCACTTTTCCAACTGTTTTGCCTACAATGACCCATTTACTATATGAGCTAAGTACCATTATTAATTACATCTTACAGATAAATAAACTGAGGCACAAAAGAAGTAGCAGCATCTGGCTAGACGTGGTGGCTCACGCCTGTAATCCTAGCACTTTGGGAGGCCAAGACGGGCAGATCACCTGAGGTCAGGAGTTCAAGATCAGCCTGGCCAACGTGGCAAAACCCCATCTCTACTAAAGACACAAAAAAATTAGCTGGGCATGGTGGCAGGTGCCTGTAATCTCAGCTACTCAGGAGGCTAAGGCAGAATAGCTTGAACTCATGAGGTGGAGGTTGCAGTGAGCCAAGATGTCACCATTGCACTCCAGCCTGGGCTACAAGAGTGAAACTTCGTCTCAAAAAAGAAGAAGAAGAAGAAGTACCAACTAGTAAAAGGCAGAGCCAGGATTCAAATTCAGGCAGTCCGACTCTAAAGAATCTGCTCTAATTTCATCCTGCCTCACATAAAAACATATAAACACCATTTTACACCATTTTATACGAATTCTCTCAATATCCCATCAACAAATCTATCCATATGCAAGGTGTGTGCCCCATCATTTCCTCCTCTCCTCCATCCCCCAATTAGAACAATCTTCTTACCTATCTCCAAATTTCCATTTCTTCCTCCATCTCCAAAATCTTACTCTAGGTATTATACCCTCTGTCTTCTGTGTCTAAACCCTAACATTCTAATTTGGGGGTTGCTATTATATTTTTAACAAGTAACAGATATTTCCTCATACTGATATCTCTTTATTGGTGTCACTTTTTTGTTGTTGTTTAAGGCTCATAAAAACATCTCTTTTCTCTCAAAAGGCATTAATTATAATATTTTGAAGATTTGTTTTATTACTTCTGTATCAGCCATGATCCTTTCATCTCTTCATTTGTTTTGATCTGTCTTTCATGACTAAGATTCCTAAAGTGTTTTATTTTCTCTTTGGCAGTGAGTTCATCCTGAAAGCACTGAAAAGCCAGTGGAAAGATCTGTGTTTGCAGAAAGAGCTTTTCCAGTAAAGGGTGATCTGAACTTTCTGTTTAAGGACTCCATTGGACATCAGAGTTTATTTAACTCCTAATTATGGATTGAATTGTATTTCCTGCCAACATTCATATGTGGAAGTCCTAACCCCCAGTACCACAGGATGTGAACTGATTTGGAAATAGAGTTATTGCAGCTGTTACAAGTTCCTAACAGAGTAGGGTGGGTCCCTAGTCCAATATGACTAGACACAAGGAGAACACCTTATGAGAAATATGGCAGAGACCAGGATGATGCTTCTACAAGCCAAAAATACCAAAGATTGCAGGCAGGCCACCAGAAGCTGGGGGAAGGCGTAGATCAGGCCCCCCCTCACTGCCCTCAGGAGGAACCAACCCTAATGACATATATATGACATATTATATATATGACATATATATTTTTATTTTTAGACAGAGTCTCTCTCTCTGTTGCCCAGGTTGAAGTCCAGTGGTGGGAACATGGATCACTGCAGGCTCAACCTTCTGGGCTCAAGCAATCCTCCCACCTCAGCCTCCTGAGTAACCGTGACCATAGGCACTCACGCAACCAGACCTGGCTATTTTTTTTTTTTTTTTTTTTTTAGAGACGGGGTTTTGCCATGTTACTCAGGTTGGTCTCAAACTCCTGAGCTCAAGTAGTCCTCCCACCTTGGCCTCCCAAAGTGCTGGGATCACAGGTGTGAGCCCAGCCACTTTGATTTCTTGATCTCAATTTTCTAGCCTCCACAACTGTGAGACAATGAATTTCTTTTGTTTAAGCCACTCAATTTGTGTTACTTTGTTATGGCTGCCCTAGCAAATTAATGTTCCACTTCTGAATGCCCTCCAGGACACTGTTCCTGGCTTCTCTCTTTTAGAAGCAGGGTGGAGAATACCTGCTGGGATGCCCACTGTTCGTATGGAAACCCTCAGTTCCCGTTTTTAGTCCTGTACTTCACAACACACACACACACACACACACACACACACACACACCCCTCCTATTGTGTCAGGTGGCCTAATTTCTTCAGATTGAAAAGCCTACTGGATTGCTGTGTGGGAGGGTAGTTCACTTGACTGTGCTGACCGGAGCAGTGGGTCAGCAACGCCAGGTGCTCCACGCACAGATCTTCAAAATCCCTCTCCTTTTCTTCTTATGCCTGCGGTTTATTTTTCATGGTATGTGGTGTCTCTAAAATATGAAGCTCTACCGATGATCTTGAGTCATTTTGGGGTACTACAATTTCAACCATATTGGTATTTCCCTCTGCAATAACCTAGTTTCTAAATGTATGTGCTCCATAAATTGCTTACCATTTCTCTGTCTGCTTCCAAAATTGTATTCTCATGATTACCATTGTGAAAGTATACCTTTCTTAATCCTTTATTCTTATCTGGTTTTCTGTTAGAAGTTGAGTTAAGCACGGATGAAAAATTTACCTTCCCTCAAAAACTTTGTCAGTATTTACATATGCTCCTAAATTTGCACCTCTTCTAATGACACATTTCCCCTTAGCTATTGTTCTGTCAGCATCCTCCTCTTCACGAATAAACTTCAAGAATTTATACTGTACGTCTCCATTTCATTACCAGCCCCTCAATCCTCACATCTCTCTCAGCTAGCTTCTACCCCTATACCAGTTCCATGAAAAGTACACAAATAATGTCTTCTAAGACTTTAATGCCATTAAACCCTATTCACACTCTTCAGTTGACCTCTTATCAGTATTGGCTAGATGGGCATACTGTGACTTCTTATTATATTTTCAGTCTTTGCCTCCTGTCACATTTCTTTATCCTAACTTGTCTACTACCTCCAAAGCTATGCCGTTCAGTCTCCTCTGCCAACTGAGTTTCCTCTACCTGAACTTTAAATGATGGGCTTCCCCAGGATCTCTATGAGGCACATTTCTCTTTCAAGGCTATTTTCTTTGTGATTCATTTCACTCCTGTGGTTCTATTCACCATCCATTCTCTCATGACTCTTAGATGTACTTCTCCAGTTCAGACTAAGCCCGGGAACTACTGACCCATGTATTCAACTAACTCTTTAACATCTCCTTGTAGCTTTCTTATATTCATTTCAAGCTGAATATGTAAGTAACAAAATAAAAGGTAATATACCACAACCATATCATTTTAAAAAAACACAAAAAACAAAACAGAAAAGCAGGAGTGTGTAAAGGAAATAGCACAGGATTTGCTTGTGCTAAGATCTGGTAAGGACCAATACTTCAAAATAGATACTAGACAAGATATATGTTGAAAGACTAAGAGATTCAGCACAGCTGTGATTATGCTAATGTAGAGGCATTTAGTGAGGGTTCTGGGCAGCAGGGAGGTCAAATGATGGCACATCACAAGGAGGCAGGATGAAGAGCAGGACACTGGTCTTCCTGTGTCTTCACAATTTTTCCTGATGTTGGTCCTGATAATATATTTAATTATCATGCTATCCATGTATAAAATGTTTGTATTTTTAAACCACTCATTCAGTATTATCAATCTTCTCAAGTTACAGATATCTAGGAGTACAGGCAGGGTCTAATTTGGTATATATCCTTTATTCCATAGGAGAGCCCACCAGCTAGATTCCCCCAACTCATGATTGAAAGCCCCTATTCCTGTATGAAGGATGAAGATGGAGTGGAAGTTCAGTAGAGATTGAGAACTCCATGATATCCCAGAAACTGTTTCTGTCCTTGTAGGGATTCTTAATTTTCCTCACCAGTGAAGTAGTATAAAATTTTCAGAAAAAACATGGGTACCTGGTGCCAACATTACTCTACCAGTGTTATTGCAGAATAAACTATACTGATTTGTTCCAACAACCGACTTGCACTTCTTCTGCAAGTAGTCTCATTCTAGGGATATATGTATTGAGCCTTTTGTTTTCTTTTCCCGTAGCTGTGATCCCAAAGGGGTGAAAAATGCTTCTTCAGGACTACCAATCAGATTATAAATTTTAGCAATTCTGTCATTCTGATAATTCTTTTTTTTCTTTTTTTTTTTTCTTTTGAGACAACATTTTACCGTGTTGCCCAGGCTGGAGTGCAGGGGTACAGCCACTGCCTTCAACTCCTGGTCTCAAGTGATCCTCCCACCTCAGCCTCCCAGCTAGAACTACAGGTGCACATCACCATATCTGGCTTTTTTTTTTTTTTCTTTTTGAGACAGAGTCTTGCTGTGTCACCCTGGCTGGAGTGCTGTGGTGCTATCTCAGCTCACTGTAATCTCCATCTCCTGGGTTCAAGTGATTCTCCTGCCTCAGCCTCCTGAGTAGCTGGGATACAGGCATGTACCACCACAGCTAGCTCGTTTTAATATTTTTAGTAGAGACGGGGGTTTCTCCATGTTGGCCAGGCTGGTCTCGAACTCCTGACCTCAGGTGATCTGCCCACCTTGGCCTCTCAAACTGCTGGGATTACAGGTGTGAGCCACCATGCCTGGCCTAATTTTTTAATTTTTATCTTATTTTGTAGAGATGAGGTCCCACTATGTTGCCCAGGTTGGTGTTAAGACTCCTGACCTCAAGCAATTCTTTCACTACAGTCCCCAAAATGCTGAGACTACAGGCATGAGCCATCAGGCCCAGCCCGATAGTTTTCATTTCCTATGCTTCATTTTGGAATTGATTTTTGAAACTGTTTCTCTTTTATTTGGCATGGGAGTTCAGTTTCACAAGGGACCACAGACTGTTACAGATCTCCACCTATTAGCTCTGACTTTTTCCAAAAAAACTTGTCTTTTTCCCAAGACTTCTAACCCACCACATCCCCGTTTGGTCAGCGGGTACGACTTGATTACAGAGCTTCTCTTTGGAGCTGTCAGTGTACATCCTTCAGCAGATATTCAGAAACAGAACCACTTTACGTTCCCATCTTAGAGATGATAAAACTGACACTCAGACTAGTGAAATTATTTCAGAAAATTCATAAAGCTACTTAAGTCAGGTACTCTCTATAAAATGTTCAGCAGAAAATTATGCTTTTCACTTTCTCCACATCACACCTGGCCAAGCCATGAATATCTCTCATCTAGATTCTTCCAATAGGCTCCTACTTGGTTCCCCCACAGCTTCTTCTTCATTTTCACATATAGTTCAAGTGACACTTTTAAAATACAGATGTCATTCTGCAGATCAAATTCTTCAATGACTCCCCATCGCATTCAGAGTAAAAACCAAAGTCCTGACAGTGTCCTCTAAAGCTCTATTTAATCTGGTCTTTATTACATCTCTTACGATGTCTGAAACTGTTTTCCCCTCACATATCTCCCCCTACCGCAGTGGCCTCCTTGCTGATCACAGAGTACACCAAGTATGCAGCTACTTCAAGGCCCTTGCACTGTTCTCTGTACCCGGACAGCCCCTCCCCCAGGTATTTGCTTCTTTCAGATCTCTGCTCCAGCATCACTTCTGTGGCTTGCTTAGCTGCCCAGTTTTAAATTGTAACCCTCCATGGCTCCCCAAGCTCCTGCCTGTTTTATTTTCCTCCATAATTCTTTCACTATGTGATATACTCCATGTTTTACCTATTTTGTTTATTGTGTGTCTTCTCACCCCTTTCCCAACACACACACACATCACACATATCACACACATCACACACACACACCATTTTGATTTTTATCTTGCTTTTTTTCCCCTGCCATCTCCCCAGTGGAGAGAAGCCTGTTTGGATACTTGTTACATAATGAGTACTTAATAAATATTTGTTCAATTAAAAGTGAAAACATGTTGTACATAGTAGAGCTTAAAAATACATGGCATTTTTATTTTTGTCATTTTTTTGTCACTATTGTTTTAATGTTATTGCTATTTGCATTAAACAGAGTGAGAATCCAGTTCTTCTGATGTCCTCTCTGTGATCTCACCCAAAAATATTGTAGGTGAAAAGATAAAGAGGGAATAAAAATTGTAACAGTAAAAATGAACAATAAATAAATAAATAACCCCAAAGGCAACATAAGAGCTAATAATTTTTTCATCAAACGTGCACTGAAACTATGAAAGATGCAGCAGAACTGTAAAAATATGTTCCATATCCTCCTACATTATCTTCCAAAGTAGCATGGAGGCCAGTGATGCAAATAATGATTCAGGTGTTGTTATCAGAGAACATGCATTACATGCTTCAAGGTGCATGAATGCATACTTGCTAAGAGTATTTGGGGAAGGCATTTGTTAAATCATCAGAAGCTATTTGGGAGGAAAAGTTTATAACTTCTTTTCTTAAAAGGAAATATCGAGCTTCCTTCCTAACATGGGACTGGAGAACACTAAACATACATTCTTCTAGCAGCCAAAAAATAACCCGAAATTTGCTTCTTCTTAATTTTGAAGTTTTTGAGTTCATTCCCATGAACATGGTCATATTAGGGTTTCCTCTAAAGACAAACCACTCCATGCAAAACGAAATGTTATTAGTCACATGCCTACCATATTTATGCTTCATGGGATGTGTCAGACAACTGCCAACCTCTTGTCTATATCACAACATGCCCAGTGTAGGGAGCCCACAGCGTTAGAATCAGACTTCAAGCTCTGTCTTGTGCTCCTAAAGGAACTTTGCAAAGTTACTCAGCCACCGTGAATCTTCATTTTCTCATCTCATGCAATGGCTATCAGTGCATTTCCCTCACATGGTTGTTTTGAAGATTAAAGAGATGGTATATGTAAAGTTTTTGGCAGAGAGCCTGAAACATAGCAGGTGCTTGATAAATGTTAATTTCCTTTCAATTACCCAGATGTTTCCAACCACGGCCTCTTGCTCTGACTAGTTCATCTGTTCACCTAATCCATGTTAAGTATGTTACTCTTCACTGATAATAGAAAACATTTTTACTGAAAAATGGTCTATACCAAGATAAGTGACATAATTAGTAGTAATAGGGCATCTCAAATGCAGCATAGAAGAGAAATTTTGAAGCAGTTGAGACATAAGTAGCTAACTAACAACTTTACCTCAGTGAGCCCAGAAAAAAGGAAATAGACTCTGAAAGTTTTGTTAAGAGATTAAACAAGATTATTAAACAAGGTATAGTAGACAATTGTTTTTGGTACCTGATTCCTATCTACTCTTCTGTGGAAACTTTGCTTTGTCGCAACCAATCTTGCCCCATTCTCACCTTGTGCACCCAAAGTGTAGTGAATACCTTCCCTGGGCTACAAGGATAGAGCATATATTTAGCCTAAACTAAATCAGACAGCCTAGGTCACTTTCAACCCATGTGTTCACATATGATGTTTCAGAGACAGGAAATGGGACTTACAGAACCAGTTTTAAGCTCTCAGGCAAGAGGTTACTCTCCTGCTTAATGAAAATGCTGAAACTCTAAGCCTCAAGCTACGAGTGGCCTCCATGTAAGAGCCTTGAAAAGAAATCATTCCAGGCCAGGCATGGCGGCTCACACCTGTAATCCCAGCACTTTGGGAGGCAGAGGCGGGCGGATCACAAGGTCAGGAGATGGAGACTATCCTGGCTAACACGGTGAAACTACATCTCTACTAAAAATAAAAATAAAAAATAGCCAGGAGGGGGTGGTGGCAGGCGCCTGTAGTCTCAGCTACTCGGGAGGCTGAGGCAGGAGAAAGGTGTGAACCCGGGAGGCGGAGCTTGCAGTGAGCTGAGATCCGGCCACTGCACTCCAGCCTGGGCGACAGAGCGAGACTCCATCTCAAAAATAAATAAATAAAATAAAATAAAATACAACAACAAGAGATCATTCCAGAGAAAGTAGAATGAAATATGTTTTCCTGTGCTATTGTTTACATCTTGAAATAAAAGCACATGTGGCAGATGTTGTTACCTTGCCCATAGCTTCTCAACACCTATGGTTTCCATGCACACCCACAACTTCCTACTATCAGTACCTACAAGTCTCTACCTCAAGTCTGTCTCTGAGTGCAGGAGTATGCTCAGGCTGAGCACAGAGGAGGCCAGAATACCTGGAAGCTATGCACAGGGATAAATGAATTATTAGAATTGAAGGATAAATACCCCTGCTTTATTGATCCTCAGGTAGGATAACTCTGAGATGATCTTCCAGCTTTCGAAGGTCGACTGAGCCTCAGTTACCCACAGTAGCAAACTGTCAACATACCTTTACTTGGCTATTTTCTTTTCTTCCTTTACTTTCCTATTCCTTTACCAGTGCTTCTTGAGATCTTCTCCAAGATAAAGTACATGGGTATGCTAAACTTTGTTTTGGAGTTTGCTTCTGGGAGAATCCTATCTAAGACAGTTGGTGCCTAAGTAGCCCTAGGAAGCAGACCCTCAAGGTAAAATTTTAGAAACAGATCACTTACTAGTCAACTGACAACAAGACCTCCACTGCTGATTTATGTAGTAAAATTCTTCTCATAAGATGAAGATTATTAAGAACCTTACCTGTGACAGATTGGGATGAAATAAAACGGATGGCAATGGGCGCGATTATGCAATATTCTAGCCTTTGAAAGACATGAGAGTATTAGTAATTACAATAACTTTGGAGTTGGTAGGCTGGTCTTATTAGCCAAAAGTTCCCTGAATAAAGAAAGCAAGCAAGCCAACTCTCAAAAAAGATCTTCTTTCCTGCAGTTGGATGGAAGACTGTGCTGAAAATCAGACTCAAAATTTGATTGTAAAGATGGCACTACAGAAAAAGCTGAATTCATAGCCTTGGCAAGCCTCCTATGCTACAGTCAGAAACTTAACAGAGAAGGAAAGGGATTTGAGCTAGTTCTTAAACACAAAAACATTCAATTGAAGAGCAGGCCAGTTTTCTTGAAGGGCCCTGCAATTTCATAGAAAGTATATACAATAGTGATTCCTCCTATTTTTTTTCCCCGAAGTGACCAAAAACCACTTAGAGTATCTGCCACAGAGGACAGATGAATACCTAAATCTTTTGAAAGTTGTTATATAATTGGTAGTAGCTGTTATAAATGCCAAAATACCATTATGGACTTTATTTAAAGTGGGAATATGAAGTCCAGATGTTTGATGAAGTCCTGGACCAAGTCTGTCTCACAGTAGGTGGAGCTCACTGTCCATCCACTTACTATGTGATCTTGAGAAAAGACAGATATTTTTCTACCCAGTAGAACCATCACCAGGTTCTGGACCTATGGATTCAGAGCAATTATGGCAGTAAAGTCCAAATGGAAGCCCCAAGAAGGTATGATTCAGAAGCAATACCAAATCTCAGTTCAATCCCAAAAACTTAAATGTGATTCAGAAGCAATAAATCTCAGTTCAATCTCAAAAACTTAAATGATGAAAGTGTAGTTTGTGGTCCCCATCATATCCCATAATTCACTACAACCCTGAAAAACTACATCTGGCAGTTGAAGTCTTTTCAAACCCCAAATGATCTCATTCACTTGGAACATATACATTCATAGTCTTACTTTGGGGCTATGTTAACTTCCCACTCTGTCACGATATAGTTCAAAGAGAGGTTGATCATCTTAGACATAGATGATATGATATTCCAAAAGCCAACACACTGGTTGTTTAGTAATCGCATCAAGTCAGTAAGACTCCTAGATAGAAAATAGCAAATAGTCTGGATGCTCTTGTAAGACACAGGAAAAACACAGAGTAGGTAACAAACCCTGCAAAGATTAAGAGTCCTGATGCATCAGTGAAGTTTTTAGAGTACAGAGTTCTAGACCACACTGGCACCACCCTTACTCAAGTTAAAAACAAGTTGTTGAACCCTGTGCCTCCTACTTTCTACCATTAAGAAAGAGGCTCAGTCCAGTGTGATGGAGCAGCCCTGTGGTTCTAGCTATTCAGGAGACTAGGCAGGAGGATGGCTTAAGCCCAAGAGTTTAAGGCTGCAGTGAGCTATGATCACACCACTGCACTCTAGCATGGACAACAGAAAGAGACACAGTATCTAATTAAAAAAATAAAAAATAGCCAAGGGCAGTGGCTCACACCTGTAATCCCAGCACTTTGGGAGTCCAAGGCAGGTGGATCACAGGGTCAGGAGTTCAAGACCACCCTGACCAATATGATGAAACCCCATATCAAAAATTGTTGGGCATGGTGGCCTGTACCTGTAGTCCTAGCTGCTTGGGAGGCTGATGCAGGAGAATCCCTTTAACCCGGGAGGTGGAGGTTGCAGTGAGCCGAGATCATGCCACTGCACTCTAGCCTGGGTGACAGAATGAGACTCCATCTCAAAAAATAAAGTTAAAAAAATAAAATATAAAATAAAGAGGCTTCATATTTTCATATTTGGTAGGCCTTTTGAATTTGGAGACAGTCTATTCACACTTGGGAATATTGCTTTGACTGGATGACTGCTACTAGTTTTATTTACCTTCTGATATCATATATATACATATATATAAAATATATTTATATATGACAATGTGGGGAAAAGTAAGTAGTACAAGAGTGGACCGTAGGTGAGGGTGTTAATGCTCCCCCATGCCCATATGTCTTTTGCAATCAATATCTCCGTGGATGCTTACAGCTGCCAACTGCAAACAACTGATTTTGTATGCAGGTTTTCTCTGTCCATAAAAGTATGTTAAGCCTGTACTTGTGGCAAGCAGAAGTGCCAGAGAGTCAGTATGCCTATGAGCAGCCCTTTAACCAATGATAGAATAGATTGGACATCAATAACCTAACTTCTTTACCTCTTAGAAAAACTCTTAGGCATAGTTGAAACTGTTCCAGAGGACCCAGAGTCTAGGTTGCTCACAATGATAACATGCTCATATATGCATCCTATACTGGCCTTTTCCTCTTGCCTACCTTATTTCCATTTCCAATAATGGTGCTTCAGAGGACGGGAAAGAAACAAATTGTACTCAAATCTTTGTCTATTTCTAGGTATGCTTCTAGATCTTACTCTAGGAAAAATTAACCTAAAATAGTACCTTTAGTTTGGACTAATTCTGAACACTTTTGCTAATGTGAGCTAGTAAATCTTTTATTTCCATAAACCAATTTGAGTCAGGTTTTCTCCCACTTATATCTAAAGAGGCTTTTACAGAGACTATAATAAACAAAGTAGGTATATGCTTATTTTTAAAGAATATGCTCTATTTGCAAAATTCTGGAGACTATTATTTTTCTTAACCATTGCCAATTATGATAGGCTTTCTAAAATATACCTTTCTCAAAGTCAGAAATCATGAGTTACTTTATTTGTAATCTTCCTCACTCTCTAAACAGGTCCATATCTCTTTTTCTGTCCCATTCTTTAACCACAACTTCCTATTTTTCGACTCTACCTTTTCAAAGTAGCATTCTCCAGGCTTTTATATTTGATTGTCTCATTGCATTAGTCTGTTCTCATGCTGCTAATAAAGACATACCTAAACTGGGTAATTTATAAGGGAAAAAGGTTTAATTGACTTACAGTTCCACATGGGTGGGGAGGCCGCACAATCGTGGTGGAAGGCAAATGAGGAGCAAAGTCACATCCTACATGGCAACAGGCAAAAGAGCCTGTGCAGGGGAACTCCCCTTTATAAAACCATCAGATCTCATGAGACTTATTCACTACCATGAGAACAGTATGGGGAAAACCACCCCCTGTGATTCTGTTGTCTCCACCTGAACCCTCCCTTGAACTGTAGGGATTATTACAATTCAAGGTGAGATTTGGGTGGGGATACAGACAAACTATATCAGTCCACCCCTGGCCCCTCCAAAATCTCACGTCCTCACATTTCAAAACCAATCATGCCTTCTCAACAGTCCCCCACAGTATTAACTTATTTCAGCATTAACTCAAAATCCACAGTCCAAAATCTTATCTGAGGCAAGGCAAATCCCTTCTGCCTATGATCCTGTAAAATCAAAAGTTAGTTACTTCTTAGATACAATGGGGGTACAGGCATTGGGTAAAGACACCCATTCTAAAAGGGAGAAATAGATTGATGGGTGCTGACGAGTTGATGGGTACGGCACACCAACATGGCACAAGTATACATATGTAACAAACCTGCACATTGTGCACATGTACCCTAGAACTTAAAGTATAATAATAATAATAAACAAACAAACAAACAAAGGGTAAACAGGCATACACCAAACTGGGTAACATATATATTTATAAAAGAGGTTTAATTGACTCACAGTTCCACATGGCAGGGGAGTCCTCACAATCATGGCAGAAGGCAAATGAGGAGCAAAGTCACATCTTATATGGCAGCAGGAAAGAGAGCTTGTGCAGGGGAACTCCCATTTATGAAACCCTCAGCTCTCATGAGACTTATTCACTACCATGAGAACAGTATAGGGGAAACTGCCCCCATGATTAAATTATCTCCACCTGGCCCTGCCCTTGACATGTGGGGGTTATTACAATTCAAGGTGTGAGAGCTTTGGGTGGGGACACAGCTAAATCATATCACTCATCTTCATCATAGTAAAACACGACTACATTTCTCTATCCAACATCCTATGGCTTCATCTTTCACCTTCTTACTGGTGACACGTCTGTTCGTCTTCTGAGCTTCCAAATAACTGGCCAAAAGACAGCCAGTGGGCTGCGTCTCGTAACTTAAATTAACCTCACTCCAAATCTAATTATTCATCATTCCCATCTTCCCTATACTAACATTTAACTTATTTCCCAGTAAATGACTTTACCAACCATAGAAGCCTCAGCACTAGAAAAATCCCTTTGCTCTCCCTTTTCTTTCCCTCTCTCTCCACTCAACAACTAAACATGACTTTTCACTACTGCCAAAGTTACATCCCTAAACAGGTGAGGAGAGACAGAGGAGCCAAGCAAAAACATTTCATCCTAATGTACCAATTAAGAATGGGTACATGAATTGTCTGACCATTCAAGCAAAGACATGGACTAAACCTAGGCACCCATCAACAGTGGATTGTATAAAGAAAACGCGGCACATATACACTATGGAATACTACCTTTTAAAAGTTAGCATTCCCCAGGTTTTTATTTTTGATTGTCTCATCTTCCTCATTGTAAAACACCACCTCATTTATCTCTGTTACATCCTATGGTTTCATCTTTCACCTTCTTACTGGTTTACACAACTGTTTATCTTCAGAGCTTTCAAATAACTGACCAAAAGACAGACAGACTTAAAAATAAGAATTAAATTGCATTCTTTGCAGCAATGTGGATGCAGCTGGAAGCCATTGTCCTAAGTGAATTAATTCAGGAACAGAAAACCAAATACCTCATGTTTTCACATAAGTGGGAGCTCATATTGGATACACATGGATATAAATATGAGAACAGTAGACACGGAGCACTCCCAGAGGGGGAAGGAAAGGAGGTGGGGGGCAAGTGCCAAAAGCTACCTATTGGGTGCGATATTCACTGTCTGAGTAATGGGACTTGTGCCCTGAACCTCACTATCACAAAATATTCCTAGGCAACAAACCTGCGGATGTACCCTCTCAATCTAAAATAAGAGTTGGGAAAAAAAGCCTCAACATTTATGGCCAATGGGAATCAGTTCAGTGTTACATAAGTATCTAAAAACTTTTTCCCCCTTTGCTGTTCTTCATTACTAATTAGTCAAGTCATGTTAATTTTAACACTTAATTATTTTTCACTTCTATTGGCTTACCCCTCTCCCTTTTCCTGACCACTTGTACTGGCATTTTTAGGACTCTGTCAGTCCTGCCTAGATTACTGCAGTCTGAACGCTCCAATCTATCTATCCTAGACTCTATGCTGTTTCTAGAATGCTTTTTCCAATATTCCAAGGAGACTCTATTCGCTATTTAAATCCTTCTAGGTTATGGTTGTCTTAAATGTAAAATTTAATCTCTGGACCATATAAGGCCCTTCATGATCTGATATCTGCAATTCCTCCCAGTCCCAATCCCAGCCCCAGTTCCCCAAACCCAGCAGACTGTTACGTCAACTCAAATATCACTTCCTTGTGGAAGTCTTCCCCGATTCTCCAAGGTCAACTTAGTTAAGTGCTCCCACTTCTATCATAGTACAGAGAAGGATTCCTGGGACCATTCCTGCACCTTTTGTGCAGCTCCATTATGGCAAATATCTCACTATATTATGTATTTTCCCATTTGACACCAAGGCCCTGAGGGCAGGCATTGTGGTCTATTTGACTTTGGTTTCCTAATACTGAGCAAAGAACCTGGCACAGTGGACTTTTGATAAATGCTTATTTTAAAAAAATAAACAAGTGAATGAACAGGTCAGTGTCACATGTGGCATAGCCTTGAGTTTCTACATAGCATTGATGGTCTATAGCAGAAATTTTGCGTATTTATTTGCTTTCTCCAAAGGCCCATAAAGGTGCTCCATATGTTCTGAGAACCACTTCCCCTCTGGGTACGGGGGAAGAATAGGGCAGCTCAAGTCTTCTAATGGAGTCTGAGCAATGAAAAGTCATCTATAGAGCAATCTAATACACTTCTTTGGAATGAAGCCTTGTGGCAGATTTTCAATGACTTAGCAATGCATTATGTATTGTCAATAATATCCAGACTGCAGCCAAGTAGGTTTGCATGCGACTAGAGCACAAGGTCACAGGAGAGTTTATGGTGCTTGTAACTGAAAAGCATAAAGTCGATCTTAAGTTCAATGAAGGAAATAACACGACTGACAGTATCACTTTTCAATATGAGACAAATAAATTGCTTTTATGATTGGAGACATGTAACAGAAGTATCCAATCTCCAATTCACTTCCAACAATGAGCTCAGCTCTCTCCTAACCCTATCCTTCAGGGTCAAGTGTGTTATCATATGACAGCACAGGCCTTTCTCTCTACAACCACTCCTCTGCAGTTAGTCCAACACAAATGTTTGTAACACACTTACGCGCACACACACACACAAAGAGACAAGAGCTATGCAGAGTTTTGCACCCCTGCCCCATCCAGGCTCAACAGTGTGCTCCTAACAACAAACAGTCTTTCTGCCTTACACATATTCTTTGGCACTTTCTTCTCTCTCTGGGCAACAATTTTTGTCAAGATCAAATATCAACTACTTTTTGAAGACATTCCTGTCTATCCTATTCAAAATAAGTCTCTTCTCCCTCCGTACTCCCAAGATCCTTTGTACAAAACCCATAATACATGTGTCAAAGTTATTCCTATTATTTACCTATCTCATTTTTTACTGATTGTAAACTCTTTGAAGACAAGCAATACCGTTTGCTTTGTTTTGTGTCTCAAGTGCATAGAAGGATTCTTGGGACATAAAAGACGCTTAATATGTGTCTGAATGAATCGATCATTAGATTGTAGCTCTGGTTTTTGCCTTTATTTAATAATACAACATTAATTTTTCTTCATAAGCAATAAAAAAATAAAATAATGAAATTTTAAAATTAAGCTTTTTTTTTTTGACAGTCTCACTCTGTTGCCCAGGCTGGACTGCATTGGCATGATCTCAACTCACTGAACCCTCCACTACATGGGTTCAAGAGATTTTCATGTCTCAGCCTCCCGAGTAGCTGGGATTACAGGTATGTGCCATCATGCCCAGCTAATTTTTTGTATTTTTAGTAGAGACAGGATTTCACTGTGTTGGCCAGGCTGGTCTTGAACTACTGGCCTCAAGTGATCTATCCGATTCAGCCTCCCAAAGTGCTAGGATTACAGGTGTGAGCCACCATGCCCGGCCAAGAATACAACTTTAAGAACCAATAAATAATTCTCCTAAGACAGTATGTGATTATAATTCCGGTAAAATTCATATCTGGGAAAAGAAAACATAGCTTGCCTGGTCTGTCCAAGTGGTAGAGCCTTATGTATCCTTCACCCAGTAAGAGTTCTTTCCAGCCAGCCAGACTTACCATTGACCTGCATACATTAAAGGCCAATCTTTAACATGGTACCTTGGTTTTTGCAATCTAGAGAGCCCTTCCTCCTCTTCTCTGCACATCCAGCCCCTCCCTACCCATCTTCAAGATCCAGTTGAAATCTCACTTCCTTCTTACAGTCTTCCCAATAAATCTGGTCCTGACACATCTTTTCACTCAAGGACTGGAGCCATGGCCATGCCTACTGCCTGACCTGAAGTCAGCCCTGTCTTATCTCTACAACTCTTTGATTTACATTCTCTACCACATTCAGGATTTGTAAATCGTCTCCTACATTGCTTTTCAATTATTTTGCCCGTCTTATCTTCCAAGCCTCCTGAAAACTGTTGAACATCCTGATGTTTTCCTTTCATAGCATTCAATAAATATTGATATTTACATTGTATCCATAACATCTCCTGAAGGAACTGATTATTCCCTAAAATGGGTAAATCTGGGAACCTTGATTATAAATATATTGAAATAAAATTCCTCATATCTTATTTAGTATAAAATTAAAGAATTAAAAAGAAAGAAAATTAGGCCTTTGGCTTCTGGACAAATTAGGGAAATAATTTTTTCTTTCCTAAGGCCCAAAATAATTTTGATGAGTTCTAAAACAATGCCAACACTATAAATTTATAGCAATTTTTATACGGCCAAGATAAAAGAAGTTTATATTCAAGGACATTGGAAAATTAAAAATCTATTGAAATGTGACAGAAAAGCTTATGAGTAAATGTTTGCAATACTCATGCACACGTAAATGAAACTACTTCTCAGAATTTCTGAAACAATTGAATATGTTTTCTAATCTTACTGCCTAACACATAACTGCCTCAATAACAGCATAAACATATATTTAGGCTTATGATACCTGATCCCATATGGCATACTATACTAATTTATGTAGCAAAATAACTTACATAATTTACTTTTGGGGACATGGTAGCATGTTTTGAAAAGAAAGTGGAGAGCTCAGGAAAAAAGTTATTTAAGAGTGTGGAGTTGGGTCTTTCAAACCATTTATACATTTATAGGAAAATATTTCATTTAAATAAGAATTAAATTCAATTTTCTTATTGCTTTCCAATACCTGAATGTTTGCTAATATGTAAAGTTGAATAATTTGCCTCATTTTCATTTCTTATTAAGATATATCAAGTCTGTGAAGGTGTAATGTGACAATTCTGTGCAATATGTTTAGCCTTCAGTAGGAGACAGGAAAGATTATTTTACAGCAATAACCCACTATGATCCAGGAATTATGTGTGTTACTTAACCCTTATTATTTCTTCTACTATCTTGTTGACAAACCAGTGTACAGGCTGATTCAATTAAAAATAGTAGCTTCAAGGCCATTCTTTTTTTAGCCATGTAGTATACACGTTGACATACTGCAAAGTGAGAGTACCTGATTCAATAACCACCAGTACTACTTACTATTTGCATGACCTTCTCTGTACTTGAATTTCCTTATCATTAAAATGATGATAACATTAAAACATCTACTTCATAGGTCTGTTGTGAAAATTACAAGTTTGAGCTTTGTAAATCTCAGAATAATACCTTGGCAAGTAGAAGTGCTAAGTATTAGCTAATATCATTCAGAACTAATAATGGAATGAATAATTCCCTCTTCTGGATACAGTTTCATTATAGTTGCTTCTAGAATTTCAGTCACGGAGTCATCAGCATAGGCCCACCAATGGAAATGAAATGATAAGCTGAACTCAGCTAAACATCAAGTCCTGAACAGATTTATTACACTGGTACTTTAGAGACAGATGGATTACTAGGGGTTAACCAAATGATATTACAAACAAATTTGAAATGGATTTACTTAATAAACAATCAAACATTTGTATAAGTTACAGTTACAGGGAGTGATGTGCTGACATTCTGGGTAAGAAAAGCTCTAATTTTTAGTGTTTGCAGATTTCTGTGGTATAGATTCTTCCACCATCATTGATTTCAAGCTACCAATGGTTTAACAATGGCTGACAAAATTCTTCAGCATTTAACATTTGGCTCTTGCGAGCTATTGTGAGCTAACTCCACACACCAGCAGTGTAGATGGACTTCTTGCATTCATCCAGTCCTAACTAAAATCCCTCAAGTGATGGGAGCAGAGTATTGTTTGTCTTGTTCTTGCTTTTCCATTTTTTACCTGTTTTGTGTGACTAGAGTCTTCCGACTGCCGATGTATTTACAAACTCTCCAGCCACTGTGTCACAGGGTTTTAATGTACCAACTGCCAAGTGAGCCCCGAGCAGTAGGTGTAACACAGAGATCAAGAGATCATCACACAGTAGTCACCAGGCTGGATTCAGCCTGCAAAGCAGTTTGGGTTTTTTTTTTTGTTTTTTTTTTTTTTTTAATCAGTCAAAAGCTTTCTGAAATACTGAATTAATTAGCAGCATCTACAAATTAAGAGATTTCACATAAAAACACAAATTCTCAGTTTGTCTTATGAAGTTGGAAGATCTGACAACACTGAGCCCACATCCCCATGCGGTAGTATCTTCCCGGAGAGAAAGCCACTGCCCCCTTTAAATGAAGGATACGCTCTCTGGCTACAAAGTGCCTTCCGCCCCCAAGGCCTCACACCCCAGCCAGTTTTGCTCATTTATATAACCTTCCTGGCCCCAGAAGGATTTTGAGTTGAGAACTGTGGCATAATGTTTAAAATTTTTAAAAACCTTGGAATTAGACAAACCTGGGAACTAGTCCAGCCACTGGCACTGACTAATGTGTGAACATAAGCAAGTGACGAAAACTAGCCCAAGTGTGTTTCTTTCTCTGGGAAATGGAAATAGAAATGAAACTCAGCTAATAGGGTTATAACAAGCACCAAACATGACAGCATAAGTAAACACCTAGCCCACCACCTGTCATAGAACAGGAGCTTCATACCCGCCCTCTCCCAACTTCTCCTACACTGAACTCAAATTGCATTGCTCTTGCATTTCTTCATATCTTGTTCATATCATTTTACTAAGACCACTTGCCCAATGAATTGGGCTCACAATCATGCAAGACTTGGCTACTTCTTTTCTTTACCCTTTCCTTTGTTCCCAGTTATATTTTCTTTGTACATGTGCTGTTTGTCTCTGGAATGTCAGTGGCCTCATATTTTCTCACTCTAGGCATGTCAGTCATTTTGCCTGTACGAGGCCCTGATCTGTCCTCAGTCTCAATTATCCATACAAAATGAACGAAAGAGAGAGACCTGCCAGTAATTTGGATTAGAAACAACTATTTACTGACCAATTCCACAATCCTTTCCCTGTTCCACAGACAACAAAGTGTTAACTTTGCTCTTAAGGTATGTCCTGTTCTCTCAGTTTTAAGTTTTTTTCTACTCACCTATATTAGATAACAATTGCTAAAAATCTAGATAATTGCCACAATCTAGGGAAAGAGGGAAATGGAGCATTGTTGCTCAACGAGTATAAAGTTTCAGTTATGCAAGAAAAGTTCTAGAGATCTGCTGTGCAAGATAGTGCTTATGTTGCTAATAATATGGTATTGCACACTTCAAAATCTATTAAGAGGTAGATCGCATGTTGAGTGATTTACTACATAAAAGCAAAAAATAAAAAAGACATAAGAAAACTTTTAGAGGGAATGGAATGCTTAATACCTGGATTGTGGTGATCATATTATGGGAGTATGCATATGTCCAAAGTCATTAAATTGATTACATTAAGCATGTGCAGGTTTTTTTATGTATATCAATTATACTTCAATAAAGTTGTTTCAAAAATTGCCAATGTTCTAACTTACAAGCCATCTGCTGATTCTATTCACATTTCTGATATCTCTAGGGAGAAGTATTTTATCATTTTACCTTGATAACCCCTTTCTTCCCAACCTATATATGCTATCAATAATGTAAATAAATATAAATACTAATACTTTTTAATAATAATGATAATAATACAGATTTATCTCCCTGTTTATCCACCATCACCTAATCAATCACCAACCTCTGTTGATTCTACCTCCGTAATATACCCTGAATTCATCTATGTGTGTGGATGTCTTTTTCCATCTACCCTAGTCTGAGCCATCTTGATTTCCTTCATGGAAAACTATCATAGCTTTTCAGCTGCTCTGTCCACATACACTCTGTTCCCACATTAATCTAGCCTCCATCCAGCAGCTAGAATGATTTTCTAAGTTATCAAATCTGATACTGTCACTGCCCTGCTTGAAAAACTTTGGGAATTTCATTGTCCTTAGGATAAATCACAAATGTCATAATATGGCACTATAAGATGAACTGGGAGTACAGCAAGAAACAAAATAGACATAGCCCGTGTCTTCAAAGAGTTTACAGTCCAGTGGCAAAGAGAGGCAGGAAGATTAAGTAGATCTATGTTGTAGTTTGGTTAAGTTCTATGAAGGAATTTTCCTAGATATCTATTGAAATGAATTTCTAACTGTTACTATTTATATTTTGAAGGTTGCTATGATAAGATTCTGGTAAGTGAAGGAGAGAAAGGAATAAAGCTTCTGTTAATAGCAGTTTCTTACAATTCTGAAACTGTTTTCTAAGTGTTTCTAATTCATTGAGCTAATTCATTAGCTCACTGAATTTTTATCAAAAGTCCTTTATTTATTCTTTTGCAAATATTCATTGAGCACTTTTTCCAGGCATGATGTGAGAAAATAACATTTTGAAAAGGTTTAAGGTAGACAAGGAAAAGAGAAATTAAAATCATAAAAACATAAGAAGAAACAAAATTACAATTAAAATAATTACTGGAAAGGAGCAATTGAAGAGATGGTATGATAAATATGACAGGGATCAAGAGGTGTTATTCAGGGTCAGGAAATCTTTAGGTTAATCTCCCCAAAAAATGAGCAGGACTTTTAAAGAAAACAACAGGTAAGAGAAAAAATAAAAGGCATAAAACTAAGATATCTAAAGAGTTAATATGAATTGAGATTAAAAACTGGATTTTAGATAGATGCGGTAAGCATATTATCTCTATTTCACAGATGAAGAAACTGAGGCTGAAGAAAATTAATAACCTGTCCAGGGTCACTTACCTATAAAGCAATTCTTCAAAGACTAGAACCCAAGGCGCGCTCACTCCCAAGCCTATTCTCTGAACTGCAATGTCATACTGCCTCCTGGTGTTCTCTCCACAAAGAATAAGCATGTATTTAAGTCAAATATTATACACCTAAAAGAGCATATTCTTACTACTTTTAATAACTAAGAATAGAATTTTAATTATAAAATACTTTCACGCATTAAAAAAAAACTTCATAGCAATTGAAAAACAATGATCCACATGATAAAGTATGAGGATTTGCTAATTACATAAGTAATTGTATTGATCTAAAAATCCAAATCACTTAACTACTTAGATCTTACAGTTTGGCAGTTTCTATTGACCAAAATAGTTGGAAAGCTGCCAAATTCTCGCTCCCTTTTGAAACCCAGCAAGAGATTTTAAGGGTTGCTTTTCACTTTGTTTGACTGAAAAATAAATTCAGTAAAAATACTAGTCATTTCAATATTTTTTAAAAATTATATTATGATAATATTTCTTAGAGGTCTATGTTAGCATATTTTAATAATAATTAATAGAGATACAAAATATATTTAGTTAGATGTCTCCTTCCTGAAAGAATGAAGTCTTTAAATGACCTAGGTAGAATAACTGCCAAAGCAGGCTGGGTTACCATGTTTATTGAACCTTCACATTTCAGGATTGCACAGGACAGGAAAGACATTCATGTCCAGCCTACCTTTATGGACTTAAGTTGCCTGTTGACATTCACACCTGTTGGTTATCTGGTGTATAAGTGAAAAGCTCTGGTGATGAGATACCCACTTCTCAAAACAGTCCATGTACGCTTCAGAAAACTTGTTTAAAAATTCTTCATCATCTGGAGCTGAAGTCTCTTTTCTGTGGTTAAAAATCATTGATCCCAGTGGTCCTATCTGAGACATATAGAACAAGTCTGGTTCCTCTTCAGTAGAACTAGCCCACTGGACATTATTATGCATCTGTTAAGATGTCTCTTTATTAACAATTAAAAGTGGAATAACAGTTATGCTTCATTCAAGTTTTGCCTTCTAATCGTCAATGTGACGCTCTCTTTCTGATTCTATACCTCTGCAGAAATGAGGAACTGCAATTATAATGTTCTCTAGGACTTCCAAGGCTATATACTCCAGCTATTTCCTTGTCAGCTCCCTCTCCATCTTCTTGACCCACTCGGTTCTTACAAGCTGTCAAAATAAGAACTAGTTGTATCTTCACTGAGCATTTTCCCAATTTGTTTGTTTTCCTCCAGAGATGATAATAGTTTCACAATAAATTCAATGGTCGCTATGTATATTTTTCTAGGCAGTTATGATTTAAGATTATTTTTTAACTGGATTAAATTTAAAACAGTTTAAATCGGCTCAAATAAGTGAAGTTCAGGGAAAATCTTTCTTCAAGCTTGATTCCAAACACAGCTGCTAGCAATAAAGTTGGGGGAACTGTAAGGTATACTTGCCTCTGTTCTGGCTTCCTTCTTGACAGCAACTCCTCCTTACATTCTACCAGCATAGCAAGAGAGCACTCATTTTCCAGTTCAGTTCTAGCAAACTTCACAGATTGACATTGACTCCCTGGCTTGCTCAGATGTCTGCTTTAAACCTTAAAACTGAGTCTTTGCATTATCCACCTCCTTTTGGCCAGGCCTGAATCATGTGCCCATTCTAGGAGGCAGCATCAGTCTCAACCAAACTACATGAACTAAAAGTAATAATAACACTGAGTTATATTGTATCAGTAAAAGGAAGGCTGAGTGGGTGACAATACTGATAACCGCTACATTACAGAAAAGTCATAGCAATAGCTCTTGTATCTCCTTAGCATGTTCAGTGACTAGGCAGAAGCAAAACAAGTTATACCTGGAACACCTGAAAAATTCCATAGACGTTATACGTAGTATGGAAGTGCTGATGTGTGACTTTAAGTTAAAAGAATACTAGTTTGAATTTGTTGGTAATTTGAATCTCTTTAATACAGCAACATGTATCCTGTACCCAGCATGGTGTTCTGGCCATAATAGATGCTCAGAAAATATTTGCAAAATTATTTCTGAAATTTTAAGCAAGCATAAAATATATGACACTATGAAAATAGATAATTTGTTTTCAATTGTGACCATTATAATCAGGGCCAAATAAAATTTCTAAAGGAATCCAAATATACATGAATGAAGTATAAGATATTGAAAAATGCAGTTCATTGTGCAAAAACAAATTACTTCATTTATTTATTTAAAACAGATGAGAGAGATGTAAGGAAGTTTGGGAAAAGAAAAAAGGACTGTTTTTGAAATAATGAAAAAACATGAGAGAAAGGTATATATCAGTAAAACTCCCTAACTGTGATAATACATTTACTTATTGAAACTGAAAGCAAAGTAACCATTCTGTTTACTTTGATTTAACATCTTCCCCTCTTTTATCTCAAACTAGAAGATGAAAATAGGCAGATTCATTGTAATTTTCTAAGCAGTTCGTTTCGCTTCTTGATCACAGCATAGATTTTTAATGGGTTCATAAGCCAGGGAATTTGTTGATTCAATAAAAACAATTTCCATGGGTTTTAAAAATTAATTTAATGATAACTTTCCCATCAATATTAAGGTTTATACAGTTCATTTGCAAGAGGAAACTAAAACATTGTACTGACAAAAATAGTAAGACATAAAATGAGAAAGTTCATCAATGATCATTTGCAAATGTGTAATTTGAACCATGCAAATTACATTCTATTGATGGATACCAAGAAAAACAATTATACTAATAAAAAGAAGTTTAAATTATAAGTCTTATGTAAGAACCAAAGGAGGGACTGATGAAGAGATGATGGAGGGTGGTTAGGGTCATTCTCTTGGAGGAGGTAATATTTTAATGTAAATAAAAATGATAAGAAGGAGACTTCCATACAAAGAATGGGAGAAAAAGTATTCTGGGAAGAGGGAACAGCTCATGCAAAGGCTCTAAGGCCAAGAGACATTTGCAAATTTAATGACTTACAAAAAAAAAAAAGTCCTAGCATGACAGGTGTTTAATTCAAAGGGTTTAATGTGCCAAATTGATAAAACTCATATACTACAGAACATTATAGACTATGGAAAAGAGTTTAATTTTAAATACAGTAAGATACATCAGAGTGTTTAAAGCATTAGAATGATATGATCTAATTTACATATATAAATAGTAAAATGAAATTATCAAATAAGTGTATTATGAGAACCCAATATACCCACTATTAAAAAGCTATCTTAGTTCTCCCAAATCCTTTGCTAAAGAAAAAATACTTTAACCACTGTAAAAATGTGTTAGATGCTCCCAACTACAGGAGAAATAAGAGCTATTTCTGCAATAGTAAATGGAATAATCTCAGACTTGTTAAAGAAAATAGAGATGTTTCTAAAAAGGGGTTTAGAGAAGGCCAAATAGATTCTTAAAAGATGCCTAGGGAAAAAAAAAATAACATTACAAACTCAAAAACAAAACACTTTTTGAACAATTATTATGGGCAAGATTATATTAAAAGCACCTGTATATGTAAATATATCTTATTCTCACGATAATTTACTATGGCCATAGATGCTTTACATAGTTAAACTCATTTAACCTTCATAATAATGTGATACTTACCATGGCATTGCAGTGAAGAAAGAGTTTAGTTGATGCAAGGCTGGCTACACCACACAGAGTTTGTATTAGTCCATTCTCACACTGCTATAAAGAACTACCTGAGACTGAGTAATTTATAAAGAAAAGAGATTTAATTGACTCACAGTTCCACAAGCTATACAGGAAGCATGTCTGGGGAGACCTCAGGAAACTTACAATCATGGCAGAAGGTGATGAGGAAGGAGGCATGTCCTACGTGGCTGGAGCAGGAGGCCGAGAGAGAAGGGGGAGGTTCTACATACTTTTAAACAACCAGATCTAGTGAGAACTCACTCATATCATGAGAACAGCCAGGGGGAAATCCGCCGTCATGGTCCAATCACCTCCCACCACGCCCCTCCTTCAACACTGGGGTAACAATTCAACCTGAGATTTGGGTGAGGACACAGACCGAAACCATATCAGAGTTATTACTCAAATCAATCTTCCCTCAGACTGGTAGGTTAGGAGTTTTTCAAAGGCAGTTTGGGAGAAGGGATGGCCATGCAATGGGTACTTGCTGCTGACTGGTTGGGGAAGAGATGAAATCATAGGGAGTTGAAGCTCTCCTCTTGCACTGTCAGTTCCCGAATGAGGACCACAAGACCAGATGAGCCAGTTTATGGATCTGGGTGGTGTCAGCTGGTGCACTGGAACACAAGATGTGCAAAATATCTCAAGCACTAATCTCAGATTTTACGAGAGTAAGTCCTAAGCCATAATTTCTAATTTTGTGGCTAATGTATTAGTATGGAAAAACAGTCTAGTACCTAGGCAAGATGGGGGTCTGTTTTGGAAAGGGGTTGTTATCATCTTTGTTTGAAGGTTAAACTATAAACTAAGTGCCTCCCAAAGTTAGTTTGCCCTATGTCCAGTAATGAGCAAGGACAGTTTGGAGGTTAGAAGCAAGAAGGAGTTGATTAGATCAGCTCTCTTTCACTGTCACAATTTCTTCAGCTATAATTTTTGAGAAGGCAGTTTCAGCCATAGAAACCTAGAAAGAGTAAGAACCTTGCCCAAGGTCACAAAGCAAGAAGGAGTTAGAACTGAGATATTTAGAGGTCCAGGCAGTTAGACAGCAGAGTCAAAACCCCAAAGCATGTTCTGATGCACATAAGTAATGATGACCTTGCTTAGGGCACTTCAATACATCAATGTTTTGCCCTTTGCTTGTGTGTCAAGCAACCTCATATGTCATTTTACTCCCATAAGCATGTACAGTGATATAGAAAGATACTATGCAGGGAACTCTAGAAATCTTCTTTAGGAAACATTGGATCTCTTCCGCTTACCTCGGTGCACCTCTTACTAAGGAAACCTGTTTGTAGATCAGTCATAATAGATCATGTCGTGATGTGTATCATTATGAGACCTGACAAGACTTCCTCCTTGACCAAACTTTAGTCAGGCTCCTTCGAGCCCTCTTCTGGACATGGCCTCAATTTTTGGCTACCTAGCCCAGCATTAGCATGAATCCTGCTAAGTCCGTTTAGCAAAAATCTCCCTAACCTTAACATCTAATCAAGTTCGTGTTTGAAATTTCATCTACTGATCCCCTTATTCTGCTTACTGGTTATAAATAATCAGCTGTCCTTACTGTGTTTGGAGTTGAGTTCATTTCTAAACTGAAGTCTCTCTCCCTTACTGCAGTATTCAAATAATATCTGTCTTGTCATTTTTAACAAGTATCCAGTGCAAACAATTTCTTTTACAGGCCCTAACTTGCAGAAAGTTTTCACTCACACCTATCCTAAAGAAAAGATAAAGTGATCATGTTTAACATATTTTGGGCAGAAAACAAAGCAACAATACTACATTGTGGAACTAAATCAAATATATCATGAACCATCAGAGAAGAGAAGACTATTTTATGTAACTTTCTATGTTGTATATTTAGCCATTATATTAACTTGTATATTTCACTATCACTATTCCTCTTGTATATGTAGATAAATTTTTAATGTTGGAAGAGAATTAAAAATCCACCTTTTAATATACCCAATTAAACAAGCTTAAATATTTTTAATTGCATAAATATCTTCAAAATGATTATTTTATATAGTAGAAAGATGAGGGGGCTTATAATAGGTAAACTTAATTTAAAAATTAAATGTAAGTATTAAGAAGCTCTAATAAGAAATGTCAACATGACCTTTATTCTTCTCCACAGCATCACTCAAAAAAGCAAAGCGTTCTCTTTGAACAGTATACATCTGCTCAAACTTTCTCGTTTCTCGTTATTCCTGATGTTTAAAACTCATTTTATTCTAATTTTTAAAAGTTATTAAAATACTAAGTTATAGCAAATATTCACACTATTCTGCAATATGTAAAATAGAAATGGAATATTGTTCTTAATTGTATGTCATGAAAATATTTTAATCTATATTTATACACATCCATATACATTTCAAATACGCATTTATGCCAAGAATGTTCTTCTACTGTTTCTTTTTTATTTAACAATATATCAAGATGTGCTGGACATCTTTCCAAGGCATACAGATCCATCATGTTCTGATTCAAAGCATCAAAATCTACTTTTAAAGTAGCAGGCATTCTTAAATTCATGTGACTATGATGTAAACTGAGTCTCATGATTTCACTGCATTTCTATTAATCTTTCTGTTAATGACAAAGTTATCATGGACCATGGAGCAGGGGAGGATACAAGTATAATACCTAACAATTGAGGAAGAAAAGAAAATCTCCAGCTGGTGTCACTCACCACTGCACAAGTTTAAGGGTGAAACGACAGCCTGAATTTAAAGAAACTCCGTAAGGAAATACTCTACCGTCCCCTATCTGCATTTTATAGCTTGCAAAAAATATATTGCTAATAGCGAAGTAGTCATATTGAAAGCTAGTTTGGGGGAAGACAATTGTTAAAGAAAAAGACTGTCATCCCAGTCATGTTAGGGTTCTGAGGGTTATGAAAATAGACTCTATCAGGACTAAGGCTCAAGAAATGAAGTGTAACAGGTCAAGTACTGTATCAATTTGGGGCAGGCCACTGAACAGAAGAGCTCCTGGCATGGGTCAGTGCCCTAGCAGAAATGAAGGAGAATATAAATAGATCCAATTAAAAGCAATCCCCTTTTGTAGGTCACTTTGGCCTTAAAATAAGACAGACAAGCAGATCTGCCTATCTTATGGCTAAGGTCAGGGGAAAAAAATAATAGTAACAACACTACAAAAAAACAACTCTTAGCCTTCTGTGGCTGGCAGTGGAATGAGTAACTAGGGTGAAATGAATTCTGTAAAGTTCCATAATCACAAGTAAGAGATTATGTAGGGAAACTTGTGTCAATTACTTGGCACTGCCATTCAATTTTTGTTACAGAAATGTGAAGAAAGTTAACTATCCTAATTCATTATGGCTAAGCTTCCAGAAGTCTCAAGAACCAGAGAGTCAAAAGGATGTTTAGACAATTTAGGGAAAAGATCATCTGAGGTATACTTTGTTTTGTAATCTAAATTAGCTAGGTTGGCAGGATACATTAAATTAATTCACAAAATGGATCCAAATTTCAAATATTTACTGAATACTCTATGTTTAAAACACTGTGCTAAGTTTATTCACTAATTTTTTTCTAATCTAATTGAAGTAACAATTATCCAAAAGGGGTATTATGGAGACCATTGCTCAGAGGAAAAATGTGACTTGCCAGAAATCATTGTTAGCAAACAGAGGAGCCCTATTTGAACCCAATTCTCCATATGCCACAGCTATATAATTGCTAAATGTTCTACTTCTCTTAACAGAAGTTGGTTCTGTGACATGTGATATTTGGTCATACACAGTGACCCATGTCACTTTTCTTGCAGTAGAGTCAACTGGTGAAAAGTCCACAGGGTTGCTTTGGGAAACCAGAGTTTTAGCCACAGAACTGCCATTAGCTGTGTAATTCTAGGCAGGTCGATTCACCTGGTTTTTATTTCCTGAGAATTAAGTGGATTGGTAAAAATTATTTAAGGTGCTTTCTAACCCCTAAGTGCAAATTTTAATGGTTATTACTATCAATTATGTGAGTTTCATTCCAGATTTCATAAATGTATTTTGAAAACCCACTGAGTACAAAAGATACTGTGCTAAATATTTTACCAAAAATTAGACATTTTATCCTCCCAACAATCCAATGCAGTAGATAGTATTCTTTCTATTTTACATATTTTAAAAATCCAGAATCTCAGAGAGTGTAGAAAAAAATATGCTCTCGTTGATTATAAATGACAAAGCCATAATATATCTAGGTATTCTGGCAACAAGTTCAGTGCTTCTATCACTACCACCCAGCTGTCTCTTAGTCATGGTGGATGAATTTAATTTATATCTGCTCCATTACCTCACAATTCTATCTCAGAACCATTGTAGAGGTAGGGATTTTAGGGAAAACAATGTAGAAAAATTCAAAACCAAGCTTTTTTTTAAAAAAAAGTTCCAGTAAACTAAAATATTTGACAGTAATTGTAAGTTACTCACAACTTTAATCAGCCCAAGACATTCACAGTGAGAAAGTCTGTTACAGCATTTGTATTCCTAAAACTAAAACAACAAATATAATCTGGCCAGGGGAAGGGAGATGTGATGACAGCTTTGTGACCCTAAAATTTGATAGACTTTCTCAGTGCAGCTTTTATATTTTACCCTTTATTACATTTTAAAGATCCGTTCTTGCACTACCAAAAAGACACCACAGTATTTGTGCCTGGGTTTCAAGACTAGAAAAACAAATATTCACATAAGCAACCTGTATTAATGTCTTCTTTCTTTGAAGAAGCATCTGGATTTCTACATTTTGGAGTTCTCTTTTTTTGCTCTTGTGCAAGAGATTTAAGTTCTTTAAACCACTGAAAATAACATTTCTTAAGAGATAAGTAAAAATGAGATTCACAGATGTCATTCTAGTAAACAGCGTGGTACATGTTCATTAAATAGTCAAAGATACCACACATACACACACACACACACACACTCACACACAAACCTCCCCTTTTAAAAACTACTCACTGCAGGCAGGGCATGATGGTTCATGCCTGTAATCCCAGTGCTTTGGGAGGCTGAGGTGGTTGGATTACCTGAGGTCAGGAGTTTGAGACCAGCCTCACCAACATAGTGAAACCCTGTCACTACTAAAAATACAAAAAATATTAGCCAGGCGTGGTGGCAGGCACCTGTAATCCCAGCTACTTGGGAGACTGAGGCAAGAGAATTGCTTGCCCCCGGGAGGCAGAGGTTGTGGTGAGCTGAGATCGCACCACTGCACTCCAGCCTGGGCAACAGAGTGAGACTCCGTCTCAAAAAAAAAAAAAAAACAAAAAAAATACCAACAACAACAACAAAAAAAAACTACCCACTGTATAAAATTAACTATTGCAACTATGGTAATTTTTTTTAATTGCAACAAAAATCTTAAGAATATGTGTTTGTAAGTATGCTCACTTTTCTGGGGAATAGGTTTGGAGAACAGTGACCTTCAAATGTTGAAAATTGCTGTTTAGATATATTGCTAGAAAGTTAAACTCTACCGAAACCAGTTGAATTATGATCTAGGATATGTATAAACTCTTATTTTTGTTGGGTTCAATACTAATAGTGACTATTAAGTTATTTATGTGGAAATTTGTACTCAATGCTGTAAGATAGCATGTTGAATAACGTGTCATTCACCAATTGCATTGAACAATACAATATCTGGAGCATGCAAAAATAGGTGTACCATCATCAAATCAATTGATCTTTTTATTCTTGAAATTTGTGTATTATAGATGGAAAATTGTTGGCTGAATGACATACTATGTAATTTATGCCACTTGCATAAAAAAGCAATAGTCTGTGCAAAAACAATAATTTCTTGCCTCTTTATTGAGAATATAGCATAGTGATGAGGCTTTAAATAAATGTTTATGCCTAAAGACTTAAAGTGATTTTTCTGATCATCTTAGTTGTATAGTTGCTCTCTATATATTTCCTTCATATTGTATTGGTTTATTTAAAATGATCCTTCTTATTAACAGTATTTGTATTTGCAACATTTCCTCAAATAGGTCTAAATCTCTTAGATACTTTAAAAGATTGGTCTAGTGCTGAATAAAAAATGAATCAGGAGATGAGGCTGAGAGCAGAAAAAGCAGTCCAAAGACCATAATATTTCAGGGTTTGGGCAGAAACAGAAGAAGTGGAGTAGATTTTAAATTTATTTGAATTGAACAGATCATGAACGCTTAATCATCTGGAGGTGTAGGTTGACAGAAACTTGTCAAGAGTAAGTCTGACATTCCAAAAGTCAAAAATTGGGTCAATAGTGATAGAATTATGTTAAACAGAAAGATAAAAATAACAATCTTGGAGATGGAAACTAAGGTATGTCATTAGTTTTTTGGTTCATATCAAGTTGGAGATGCCTGTAGAAAATGCTGGCAAAAATGGCAAATATCTGGCTATAGGAGTGAGAAGTCAGAACATTTGTCTGAGTTGAAGAAATCTGGGAGTTCTCACCACAGAAATTGCATTATAAGCTGTAGTGAACTAACCAAGCAAAAGATTACAGAACAGGAATTTAAAAGGATCTTAGGCCAACTCTTCACAACTCTGTTACTGGGAAATTGGGAAGAGGAGCAGAAGTCACCAAGGGAGACAAAGAGAAAGAGCCAGAGGAATAGGAAGAACATTTGAAGGCAAGAAAAGAGACTATTCTGAAGAGGTGTGGTCAACAATGTTATATTCTACTAAGTCTTGTAACATACATTTTAAAACTTTCAATTTCTTTTAGTATTATGGCAGCCATTGTTAAACCTTAGCAAGAGACCAGTGAAACAGAGGGAGCATGCAAAGAAGATGAAAATGTCTGTACAAAAACTCTACAAATCTTGGTTGTGGAAAAGGGCAGAGGAGGAAAGTGGTAACTCTATTAATCAGGATGATTTAAGCAAACTGCCTCTACAGACAAACCCAAGGGCTTTACACAGTTAATGTTTGTTTTGTTCATGCAGTGTTTAATGATGACCCTCCCCAACCCCATCCTGTGGTTCTGCCATCTGGAACAGGTGCCCTGTATGTTCACCAGGATTGCAAAAGGATTTATGGAAGAGTGACGCACACTGTTAATGTTACACATTGCTTTCATCCACAATCCATGGACCAGAACCAGACTCATGGTCCAGGGAAGTTAGGAATCTTAGGAGCACACTTGGAATATTTGATGCATACGTACTGCTTTTATCAGAAAAACTCAAGCAGGATGTGGGGTCAAAAAATGTTTTTATTTGTTGGGTGTTGCATTTTATTTGTCTGTTTTTAAGATGGGAAATACTAGAGCACATTTGTTATCTGATAGAAACATCAGATACAGAGTTGTAGAAGCATCAAAGAAAGAAATCTCAGAAGACAAAATTCATGAGAAGATAAAGGGAATGGGATCCAAAACAGAGGAGGAATGACTACAGGTATTTTCTCTGCTGAATTGCTGTCCTAAAAGGAAATAATGGATATGGGTTGAGGCATATTTATTAATTTGGTGATGGAAGATGAAGAAGTGTCCTTTTGATGATGTCTATTCCCTCATTGCAACGTGAAGCAAGATTATGAGCTGCAAGTTGAGAGGTGGTGCAGCATGGTGTGAAAGCCCAGGAGACTGAGGAGCATGGTAAAGGCGTGAAATCATTTCTAGGAAGAATGGAAGTCTTTCACTTGGCAACATATCTGGCTTATTTTCTAACACAATATTCAGTCCTCAAATCATCCTAAAATATTCAACATAACTTAATATGCCATGTGCCTGCTCACGTTCCATGACTTTATCCTTGCTTTTTCCTCTGCCTAGGGTGCTATCCCCAATCCCACCTTATTTACCCTGTAAACTTTTACTCATCCTTCAGCTCTTGCCTCAGGTAGGGGCTCTTGTATAAAGGCTTTTCTGTTACATCAGAAAGAGTTAGCTCCTTACCCTTTCTCCTCCAGTAATCCACATCTTCCTTATGGGGCTCCCGTAAGGGATCTTCCTGAGGTCATGAAACCTGTCTCTTCACCTTTATTCTCAGACATAGCACAGAACACTGTACAAAATGAAGAGATGCTTATAATTGCTTTTGGACAAGCTATAGACATTTAGTAGACTATAAACTATACTAAACGTTGTGAATAAAGCTCACCACTCTAAAAATATGATAGAAATCTAGAATTTAATTAAATGTTTAAAATAGCATTCAAAATAGCAAAACAGGATAGAAATCAGCCCATATTTACTAAGGAAGGAGGGGTGTGTTCTGGCACACAAACAGTTCCAAGCCTGAAACACTGTAAATAACTAATTAAAATTTTTTTCTGTTGTAATAAAAATAAAATGCCTTAAGCAGTCTAACCTGCTTTTCCCAACTCATTTAGCTCCTTCCTCACTGTGTAAATGCCCTTTACAAAATAGACATCAGCTTTGCAGAAGATATTTTTGAACAACTGAAATATGAAGCAAAAACTTTGTTAAGGCATGCCATCTGTTTTGGTTTTTTGGAGCCCAATGATTTTATCTTTCCTGAGATTCAAACCACCTCACCCTTTATAGCAATTCATTAAAACTTCACTGCTGAAGGAAGGTGAACAGGGATATCACAACCATAGGATATGAAAAATAGTTGCTTCTGCTCTGTTTTCTATACTCAAACCTCCCAATTAATCGAGGGTATTTCTACCACTTTGAAAATTTCTCCTTGGCTCTATAGTCTCTATGGGCAGGAAAATTTGGAACTAAGTTTCACTTTAGCAACTACTCAATTCCTAACCAATCTACACTGATACAATTATGTCTTCTGTACCACTGCACAACTACAACTAAAATTACTACTAGTTGGATAGGAAAGTATTTCAATATTTCTCAAAATCAAATTGAAATCCAGAGTTCCAAAGTTGCCGCCACTGCATGCACATTTGCTATTATTAGGAAGCAATATATAATTTCTGGAGCAGTTGTGTGAAGTTCTCAAATGTATTTGGCTAAAGGCAAAATTTTAGAACACAATCTTTTATCCTTAATTAAATTACAAAATTAAATGTCACCTCAAAATTTGATGAAGCTGCCTTTCCATGGAAACTCTGAAATAAAACAACACAAAAAGCACTGATCACAAATGTGAGAGCCTCCGACTTCAGTTCACCATTCTGCCACTAACTAGCTGTGCAACATAGAGTGTCTTTGAGTCTCAGTTTCCTCACATGTGTAATTAAGGTATGGGACCTCTTGATTTCTAAGATCAATGTCAGCCCTATATTTTGAAGAAATCAAAAGGCTACCTGAAGAGCATTTATGTCTCACTGTGAAACCTGTATACTTTTCATATCACCCAGTGCTGGGAAATCCAGTAAACCTTCAAGAAATGTTGAATAAGCAAATGAATGCCTAAATGTAACAGGTATATGACGTTTGTAAGAGTCAATGAATCAGAAGAAAATAGAAGGGAGATGCCAGTATAATGAGTGTCTAGGAAATGAAAAACAAGTAAGACAAATGAAATATTATTTGTTTCCATTTGGTATGCTTACCCACTGCTGACTCATTCACCTGCTACTGATTCCTCTTTCAAATACCGTTTGGTCCTAAATCAGCAGTGAAAGGAATTATTAGCCATTACGATTTCTGTTCTAGTTAGCATTCAGCTTAGCTAATGGCGTCAGAAAATTCAAAACAATACTGGCTTCATTGAGAAAAAAGATTAGCTCTCATTCCATGGAAATGAGGCAGTTCAGAGCTAGTGGTGTACATCCATGACAATCAGAAACACAGGCTCCCTCTGTCTTTTGCTTTCTCATTCTTAAAAGGAGGAGTCTATCCTGGAGCCAAAATGACTGATCCAGCTCTAACATTTCTGCATGCAAAGACTTGTCTGTTTTTGAGGACACAATCCAGAATTTGCACATATCATGTTCTCTTGCATCAAAGAGCATAGTCACAAGGCCAGATAAAGATAGAAAGGAGGCTGAAAAGTTTATTCTTTCTAAGAAAAACTGTTATTACCAGCAAATATTTAGGAAATGGCCATTACTTTGGCAAAGGGTAGAATTGAGAGATGGTACCTCCCATTGGACTTCTAGCCTGTGTACATAATCTTGTTCTGGGCTATGAAGCAGGTTTTAGGAATATTCTTACCTACACTTTTCTGTATCCCTCTCATTCTTGTAATAGTTATATGTTTCCTCCCAGGCTTTCCTAACCTGGAGGAAATTAGCTAAATAAACTATTCAGTGTTAATCTCAATGTGATACCTCACCAAAGAACGTCTGCATTTTCAGAGGAAATCTCATTGAGAGTTCAAAATTTAGCCTAGAAATGAAATAAATGTTTCATTAAATAAAGTATTATTAAGTACATACCTCAATGAAAAGAAGAGTTTTAGGAGACACTCCTCCTGAGCAGTTCAAATGATGCTACTAAGCATCACCTATTTCATCCAAAAATAGGAGCAGCCTTGGTGAGCGATTCTTGTATTTGCTCCAATAGTTATTTGCTCTATTATTCCACTGTGCCATGGTTTTCTTCTTTTTATCTTATTAAATATTACAAAACTATATAGTGTGTAGCAGGATTCTATTTTTATTTTAATACTACAATTAAATTTGATCTTCTAAGTCTAAAAGGAGATTGTAAATTTAACATCATTGAAAACTTCAGGTTACAAGTTCACCAAAAATACAACTATCTTTCAAACTTTTAGTAGACACTAATTTAGGAACACTAATGTGTTCACATGTCATTAATAATATTAAGCTTTTAATTAATAATAACTACATTAATTAAAAGTGACAATAATGACTTAAATGGCACCTATTACTATAAGACATTCCAATTTACTAAAGAAATTCAGTCCTTAATATGCCACACTCTGTCCAGCCATTAAAGCACAGGGATTACTTTTCATTCCATATTGTGAGTTACTTACCATTTAGTCAATTCACTTTATAGCCACTATGGTCTACTGGGTGAATTCCAGACTTTAAATTAAATAGCCAAAGAGTATGAAAGTCCTCAATGTCTGTAAAATTCTGCATTTAAAACAATGTAGACTGCTTGAAAATTGTGCTAAAGCATCTGGTAGATGTTATTTCATTTAAACATGGTACATTTTTATCCTAAACTAAAAAGCTGGAAAAATTGTAGAATTCATTTAAAGATATCACAGTTATGCTCAGGAACTGGAAATAACTGAGACACAGTTTCATGACCACTTAGCCCACCCGTAAGCAGGTTCCTTGGGAACCATTTGTTCAAGGTTCCCAAAGCTACTCAATTTAGACTTGGTCAGAAAGAAAGAATAGTACATAAAACGAGGAAAAGGATCAGAAAGGGGTATATTGAGTTTTTCAAATTTATTTCTTATAAAGAAGTGAAGGAAAGAGAGTAAAGGGAAGAATATGTGTAGGTGTGATGCTGATTAGGGTGGTTCAAATTTTAGTCTGCATAAAAAATATCTGGGAAGCTCTTTTTTAAACTTTATTTTATGTTCAGGGGTATGTGTGACAGCTTTTACATAGGTAAATTCATGTCACGAAGGGTTATTGTACAAATTATTCATCACCCAGGTATTAAACCCAGTACCCAAAAGTTGTTTTCTGCTTATCTTCCTCCCACCCTCCACCCTCAATTAGGCCCCAGTGTCTGCTGTTCCCTTCCTTGTGTTCATGAGTTCTCATCATTTAGCTCCTACTTATAAGTGAAAACAGGTGTTATTTGGTTTTCTGTTCCTACATTAGTTTGCTAAGGATAATAGACTCCAGCTCCATTCATGTTTCCACAAAAGATATGATCTTGTTCTTTTTTATGACTACGTAGTATTCCATGGTATATATATACCACATTTTCTTTATCCAATCTGTCATTGTTGGGAATTTAGGTCAATTCTGTGTCTTTGCTATTGTTAGAGAAACTCTTAAAAGTACAAATTCACACAAATTCCTAGAGTTCCATCTTGTAAATGTAGCAAAAATAATGTAGAAATCTTTTTTTTTTTAATTACAAGAAACCTATATGACTCTTATAGAGGTTGTGGCAGGCAGAAAAATGACTCCTCTGCTTCCCTAAAAAGTCCATGTCCTAATTTCTGGAACCTGTGAACATGGGAACTTACATAGAAAAAGTAATTTTCCAGATGTAATTATGGTAAAGGATCTTGAGATACAGAAGAATATCTTGGATTATACAAATGAGTCCAATGGAACCACATGAATCTTTAAAAGTAGGAAACTTTGTCCAGGGCAGCTCAGAGGGAGGCATTACTACAGAAGAATGGTCAGAGATATACAACCTTGCTGGCTTTGGAGATGGATGAAGGACCCTATAAAACAAGGAATTTCAGTGGCCTGTAGAAGCTGGAAAAAGCAAGGAAACAGATTTTTCCCTAGAGCCCCAAGAAAGGAAGACAGCCTTGCTGACACATTGATTTTAGCCCAGTAAGACCTATGTTAGACTTCTAACCCACAGAATTATTTAGGTAATAAGTTTGTGTTGTTTTATGCCACTAAGATTTGTGGTAATTTGTTACAGCCACAGCAGAAATCTAATACACAAGTGGTCGAAGACCCACATTTTGAATTCCTGTTAAGCATTCGAATACACTAAAATACAAAATCCAATGACATTTTAATAGAATAAGTGCAGTCTGTTTCTCAAAAGGTTTCTTTACTATATGACAATTGTTTAAATTCACTGATGGAGGTATTGTTTCTCCTTACGATGTGGTTCTAAAGCATATATGAAATTTTTATGTTTTTCAATTTCATCAAAAACTAAAGAAAAAAAGAATAAAGTGATATGAGGATGAGGAATAAAAGAAACATTACAGAAGGAAGGAGGGAAATGATAAGAAAAAAACAATGGCCGGGCGCGGTGGCTCAAGCCTGTAATCCCAGCACTTTGGGAGGCCGAGACGGGCGGATCTCGAGGTCAGGAGATTGAGACTATCCTGACTAACACAGTGACTAACCCGTGTCTACTGAAAATACAAAAAACTAGCCGGGCGAGGTGGCAGGCGCCTGTAGTCCCAGCTACTCGGGAGGCTGAGGCAGGAGAATGGCGTGAACCCGGGAGGCGGAGCTTGCAGTGAGCGGAGATCTGGCCACTGCACTCCAGCCTGGGTGACAGAGCGAGACTCCGTCTCAAAAAAAAAAAAAAGAAAGAAAGAAAAAAACAAAAGGGAGAAACCGGGAGAATTTTGTGAACTTTATTGGGGTAAGCAGCCTGATAACATATTTTAATCCTTTTATATTACAAACAAATACAAAGGCCTGACAAGCTAAGAAAAGCATATCATGAAGTGGCCTAAATGCCACAGCTGTTCTACAATGTAGTGTTATTTTTTTCTGAATATGCTATTATGTCCTATGAAGCACATGTGCATCAGTAATTTTTATTCTGTTCTAAATTTGTCTCACTCTCACTATTCCATATTCAATCAAAACTGTTTGCATCTCTCCTCCCCAAACATTTTAATTTTTCTTACTTCAGTTTAGGAATCTCTGAGCTTCCTAAACACTATATGTTGCCCAAATCCTGGACTCCGAATCAACACATTTTTAAACCCAATAACGCAAACACATTTTCGAAACCCCTTTTCTAGGGCCAACCACAAGTAAAACAAAGTGAAGCATGTCTTTGGGTAAAGTATTTTATCCTGAAAAAGAGCACAGTCAGTCCTGTGGGTTGGAAAACCCAAGGCTATACAGAAAGTTCCTAAATTGTTTGTAAGCATTGGGGTAGGATAATTTGGAGGCTATAAATGAGGTTTAGGTATCCATTATATTTCAAAGCTTAAGATTAGGTTCAGAGGAAGTGGCAGTTTGAACATATAGTAGTTAATATGTAAATGATATAACCCTCCAGCTTGGTAAGAGAAAGTGGTCTTGGTGATTCTTTGACCTAACTGAATCTCAGACTAGATCTAGCTAAATATGCCACCGACTTGGTGTGCTCTCTCTTAGGAGAGCCATTTTTCTCCCACCACATTTGTTTGAGTTGAAGGCTGTCATTACCAGAAATGGTCTATGCTTACTAAGATACGCATTGTTATATAGAAGTAACTAATTTCTGCTGACACAATAATCCACAGGGATCTTGGTCTATCACAAACCCTCTCTCTCTCTCTTTGTTAATATTTCAGTACACCTGTAGCACTTTACTTCTCCTCCAGACCACTCATCCAATACTCGAGCCATCTAAATGATCATTAAGTCAAAGCATTATGGATAATTCATGGATGTAATTAGCTCTGTTATAATGCTTGTTCTGAAAATGTGAATTTGTTTCAATACAATTAATATGTTAGGGAACAATTTGAGCATAACAGAATTTTGAATTTGCTTATATATGCTTTTGTCAGTGAGCTCTAAATATCTGGAGACTTTTTAAAAAAATTGGAACTACATCTAATGAAAGATTACAGTTTTGATCATTATGTCTCTTAAATCATCTTTTAATCTAAAACACTTCATACTTGTTTTTTAATGATGCTATTTTTTTTTTTGAAAGGGGAATAAGGTCAAGTTGTCCTCTAGAATTTCTTAGATTGTTTTCCAGGCTTATCCGATTATATGCTCATGGTCTAATAACACTTGACCCTCTCTCCATTATATTTTCTGTAAATTGTCAGTTTTGTTTAAAGTCTTCATTAGAATCAGGTTAGATATTTTGGGAAGAACACTTGATAGGTGGTAAATATGAACTTTTTTCTTTCTTTATTCCTTTCTTCTTTCTTTTCTTTCTTCTTCATTTCTTCCTTCCTCTTCCTTCCTTCCCTCCCTCCTGTCTTCTATCAACTAGGTCTATTTGTTATTCTGCCAAGATTTCTACTGACAAGTCAAGAAAAATGTTTAATTCTTCTGTTTTAATTACCAATTTTCAAAATAAGAATAGATAAAATGTTTTAAAAGTATGCATTGCAAAATTATGAAGTTAAAAAATTAGAAAGAAATACTTATTACACATATTATAGATAATGGCTAATTGCCCTAAAGAAAAAAATAACTCCTGTATATCAGTAAGAAAAAAACTAAAACTCCAGTAGAAAATGAGAAAAACAAACAGCTGTCATTACAGAGAAATGAAAATCACTCAAATGTAGTATATTCAACATCACTTATTTCACCTATCCAATGGACACAGATCAAAGACATATCAATGTACAAATGTTATCAATGTATAATAATACATATAATAATGATAAAAGTATATTAAAATGATGTAAAGATACAGGTGTTCCCATGTGTTTTTACTAAAGTCTAAATTGTCACAACACATATGGAGAGCCCATTTGTTAATTGCCAACATGAAAAATCCACAGACACTTTGACCCAGCAATTCTCCTGCTAAGAATTTAGTCTATGGTTATTCCTACACAAACTCCAACTACACTTTTAATAAGAAAAGTTGAAAACAATCGAAATGTCCATTAATTAGAGTTGATTAAGAAAATGCAAATTTGAGAAGTTTATGAAATAGAACACTAGGAAACAACAGAAAAGATTAGGGCATTAAAAGGTGAAATAATTTCAGATATATTTTGAGTGAAAAAGTAACATGCTGAAAAGCATGCCTAGATCACCTAATGAATGAGTATAGTTAGAGAGGAGAAATTCAAGAACTGAGGTCTAAGGCTCTTCAACATTTAGAGTTTGAGAAAGGAAACAAAAACCAATAGAGAAGACTGAAAAGGAAAAGCCAGTGAGGTGAAAATAAAATCAAGCTAGTATAGTGAAGGAAAAAGTTTATTCTCTCCAGACAAGTTTAGTTTTGTTTCCCAGAAAAATAAAACTCTCAATTTTCCCTAAGTCCCTGGCTGCTCAGAATAAATGCTGTATTTTTTTTATCTTCTCTAACAAGGGTGTGCAGTGAGTTGAATAGTGTGCCCTCAAATTTATGTCCACTTGAATGTGACCTTAGTTGAAAGAGCATCTTGGCAAATATAATTAAGCATCTCAAGATGAAGTCATTCTGAATTGAGGGGATAAGGCCTAAGTCCAATGACTGTTCTCCTTATAAGAGCAGAGAGCTCAGAGAAACACAAAAATATGCATAGAAAAGAATGCCATGTGAAGATAGAGGCAGAGATTGGGGTTATTCCACCATGAGCAATGGAAGGCCTGGAGCCACATAAGTTGGAAGAAGAAGAATTCTTCCCTAGAGCCTACAGTGGGAGCATGGCCCTGCTGACACCTTGATTTCTGACTTCTAACCCCGATAACTGTGAGAGAATAAAATTCTGTTGTTTTAAGCCACCCAGTTTGTGGTGACTATGGCAGCCCTAGAAAACTTATACAGAAGAGAGCTATGTATTTATATTTTGATCTATCAGATACTGTAGACTATGTGGATATTCTGCGTTATACCTTTAAAAGAAAAGAGTTTCTCTTTGACTAGAATGTGGACTTAAGGTGAGCACATTGGATGTGCAGATAAGTTAAGGGTAACAATCTAGGAAGAAAGAAAATTGAAGGTGTCTATTCTAGGTGATTTTGCAGCGATCATGCCAGTTTTAATTGGTATGTAACCAAAAAAATTAGATTATGTTGTCTTGAAGTCATAGTTATGCTGGGGCTCTGTCACAGCAGATAAACCAACATCCAGAAAAATACAAGAAAAGAGTTTTAAGAAAGAAGGAGTGATCAGCTGAACCCAATGCTCCTGAGGCGTGCAATCGGGGGAAGACTAAAGCCTGAGTATGTAATTGGACAGATAAAGTTAGTAAAGACTCAAAAGTGCTGTTTGAACCAGAATAGTATGAACAAGAGCCTATTTGAGTAAACCCAAGTGAGAATGAAAGGTAAGAAGGTAGAGACAGTAAATATAGAGAGTGTTTTGGGGGAGTTTTACTATACACAAGGAGAAAGAAATGAAACAGTAGCTGGAAGAAAGCCATAGAAATCTTTTTTTGTTTGTTTCAAAATTACCTTCCTGAATCCTTCTCTATCCTTACCTTCTTTCTTTGCTTTCATTCATCCCTTCCTGAGACAAGCTGTATACTCTGTTGCTCCAGGCTAGAGCAGTGCAGTGTGCTACTAATATCATGCACTCTACTGCAGCCTCAAACTTCCCAGCTCAAGTAATCCTCTCACTTCAGCCTCCTGAGTAGCTAGAAGCACAGCAGCATCACCATGTGCAGCTAATTTTTTTATTTATGGTGGAGATGGCATTTCACATGTTGTCCAGGCTGGTCTCAAACTCCTGGGCTCAAGTAATCATGCCCTTATCAAGCTCTGCGCTCCCAAAGTGCTGGGATTACAGAGTGTGAGCCTATCTATGCCCTAATCGAAATGGTGAATTTCTCATTCTATGCAATTGTCATATTCTAATGAAAGGCCTCATAAGGCAGGCCTCGAACTGGTAAGAGCACAAGTCTCTGGAAGCCCAGTACTTTCAGTCTGTTGGCTTTAAATTCAGACTCAGCTACTTCCCATTGTATCTTGAGACAAAATGTGTAACTATCCCTAGGTCCCTCCTCTGTAAAATGGAATCTTCAATTATTAGTTAATCATAGCTGATGAGAGCAATCTTTGGTGAATATGGCACTAAATTATAGCAAATGTCATAAACTGTTATGAACATGTGTATTGCTTGCTATGTGTCATGGCACATAATTCAGACTTGAAACAATTATATGTGAACAGAAAGACATTTGTCAGTTCTATGAGTAACATGGCTATAATTTTAGGTATTATGAAGGCTGGGTCATAACAGACTTATTTCATTTTATAATTGCAGACTATTTGCTGCACTCTTGCATATTTAGTTAAAGTATATGTTTCTTTTAAAAGGATCTATATACCTGTGTGGAAAATACCATAGATGGCACAAATACACAAATCATATTTTTCTTTCTTACCTTGACGAAAGTATGCCCTAGGTGCAGAATACTAAAATTCCAAGCTTTCTAGTAGCCAGAAATGGTAACAGGTAACCAAGTTCTGGCTAATGAGAAGGGTGCAGAAATCCCTGCAAGGGTTTTCCTCCCCATATCAAAAGACAAATCCTTGGGAGGAGAGGGCTTAATTGGTATGTTTACTTCTTCACCCTTGGCTGAATTTCATTATTCAGAATTCAGTTATGACGCCTAGAAGTGCAGCAGCCATTTTCTGCCCCCATGAGATCCAAAGCCACGTGCTTAAGAATGGTAGGCCAAGGGAATGGAAAGGCTCTCCTTGTATGGCTATGCATCCCTGAATGTTCACACTGGGTTTCTTCTTATATGAGCAACATTGACCTTGAAAGACTGAATATACAGACAATAGTCAAATCATATATGGAAACAGAACTCTGATCTACATTGAAAGTCCTAATAGCCAAACCACAAGCTGCAGCAATTGGCCTAGAATTATCAGGGCTTTGTCAAGGGTGATGGACAACTTCCCTTTTTTGGCTCCCTCTTCTATTTCTAATTTAGAACCAAACAGAGAAAGCCAATTTTTCTCCCCAAACCAATCACATAAAATGCCCTAAATCTAATTCTGCCACCTCCATCTTTCCCATGCCAACAACCTACAATCAGAGCAATAAGGAAAAAACCTTATATTTTTCCACTACCTTGCTTTCCAACTTTTCTAATTGTCTTTGAATCTCTGCCAAAAGCAAATGATGGTGCCTGACTCCCTTACTTAGAAAGCTCACAATAAATAGCTTCTTTTTGTTCTCATTTGAGTGGTCTTCACTGATTTTCACAACCTCATGTTTGTTTAAACATCTGCTTGCCAGCTTTTGTGTTGCTCAAAGCTAAGGGAAATCCTAATGCACTATTATTTTGCTGTTATTTTAAGTACTACATGTTTTATATTGCTAACAAGCAAAGAAATTTATTCCATAGTGCAGTGCTTCTCAAACTTTAATGCAATATAAGTGTCCTGGAGTTCTGTTTTTACGAAATCAGAACTTGGGCCTGGGGTGAGGCCCAAGACTCAGCATTTCCAATAAATGAACTCCCAGGTAACAACAGTGTTACAGATACAAAGACCACACTTTATATAACACGGCTACAGTGGATAACTTCCAGCCAGCGTTCAGGCATTTCTCCCTTCAACGACAACTTCGTTAACATTTTAAAAAATACCAATTTCCTCTCTTTATTAGGGGAAGATAAATGCTGAAAAGCACACAGGTCTAGCCAAAGAAGTGCAAGGGTTTTTTTTTTTTTTTTTAATTTTTCTCCTTGCCCCAATCTTTGAATCTTTGGTCTTTGGGGGCTCTCTGGTTTCTCTTCTAGACCACCTGTGTAGTCAAATCAGAAAGAGTTTTTCAAAATTCACTAGAAGACCTAGGATCTAATCTGAATCTGTCATTCAAACACACTCTTTCTTGTGAAATGAGATGAGAGATGGTGACTGACAGCCTGGGTGCTGCAGTCCTTGACCACCCAATGGTCACACAATCTGGCCCTCCAATATCAAAATGATGAGACAGAAGTGTTTTGTTAATGAGACGAAAATGTTTTTAGAATGAGTGCTGAGTCTCCAACAGATAAATATGAGAATGAGACATAAGGGAATTCATCATCAGATATTCTTTCATATGCCACATTTTTTACACTTGCAACAAACATACACTTGTTTTGCAAACTCGATAAAAATAAAAAGGAGGGGTACCGCACCATAATAGATAATAAATCTATTTCTTAACATCACAGAAGTTGTGCTCTGAATTTCTGGAGATCTCCCTTGTTGAAAATTTAGTGAGACTGAGCCTGAAACCTTGTTTAAACAAAATCTTCACCAAAGGCCTTATCAACAGAAGAAATAAAATTTTTGAACCCAGTGGTTATCTTTTTCCTGGTCATCTTGAAATGAATAAAATTCAAATAGAATTTGTCACTGTTCCCAGCAGTCACAAAGACTATCTTGTCTCAATTAATTTATTACCACCTTGGTTTTAAAAACACTGTAAACAAACCTACCAAGAACACACAGTTTTGAGAATTGTAATTCAGACTAGCTGCTCATTTCATAGTGAAGCCATCATCAAACCGCTTTTGCTGGCACCTAGAAATCTGTAACATCTACTGAAAGAGTAAAAGACCATTGTATCTCCTGATATCTGATACATAGATATAAAGCCTGTGTAACTAGTAATTACATCTTAATAAAGCGGTAATCTGGCAATGTTTGTGTTCTGATAGCATAACAAAGTAAATGCAATCTTCAACTGGATAGATGACTGGTATGGCCTGAATATTTCTCCTGACTAAACTTGTTTGACTAAAACTTCAGGCAGATTTCTTGACTCTAGCCCCTGACCTCCCTTTTCTTAAAGCATCTACCTTAGAAAACGTTCAGTTATAGATTCTTTCTCTCCCACTTTGAGTATATATTTTTTTAAGCCTCTTACCAGTTTTAAACCTTAGGGATGTCTTTCTCATGGATCTTGGTGCCATTTCTTTGAAATGTAATCATCAAAGAAGATAGTACTCTCATTTTCCAATCTCTGTAGGAGGATAAGTGCCTAATTTCTGTGGGTGCCTTGCTTCAAGTTGTAAAACTATCTCCTGCCATGAAGACAGGAGAAAGATTACTTTTCTTTTGAGTAAGGCCAACTAGCAAAAACAGTGGCCTAAGAATCTTTCTATCTCAGCAATTAAGAACTCTCCTACCATTTGTTTCAGTGGAGTTGAATTCAGCGTGAATTCCAGCCTCTCTGCCCTTTTGTAATAATCTTGAATAAAGCCTTCCTTGTCTATTTAACTTTATCTACTGCAATTTTTGCTTTGACATAGGCAAACATTCAATTATGTAATTTATTATTACATGGCTACAAATGTAGCCATGTTCACTAACACGTACACAACTAAAAAGAGTATTGAGGGGGGCAATTTTCTAACTAGTGCTACCACTGCAACCACAACCACAACAAAAACATGAGCCTTCTGGATTGGAGGAAGGCAACAAGAAATTAGTTTATTAAGTCTCACAACAAACATGTCTTAATTTTATACCATATTCCAGGTAAAATGGAAGAAAATGGTGGTACAGAGCTGAAAGGCACACTCTGCTCACTGTGGCACACTAGACTCTTAGGGGAATCTGCCATGTAAATCAACAATTGTAATTCAGTATGGTAATTGAGTTCAGAGGAGTACAAGCACAGAGTCTTTAGATCAAAGAGGAGTATGTAATTTAGATTGGGGAGGTTTTAGTGAGTGACATTTGAATTACAACTTGAAGGGTCAGTAGGTATCAACTAGGCAGAGTTAGAGAGTAGTGAATCTTGGGAACAGGAACGGGAGCCACAAGCACAAGCCTAGAAAGATGAAAAGGCACAGCATAAAATGAGACGATCAATAGTTCAGAGTGTGACTGGTTCAAAAAGTGTGTATGGAGCCATTGACACTCTTCATCCCTCACCACGCAACACATCGGTTAGTAAATGCTTTCAGTTCATCTTCTAAAACAAAAACTTAAGTCTGTCCACTTCTCTCCATCTCTACCCTACTGCAGACAACTTCGAAAAAAACAGAATATATTTTAAGGTTTACATTTCAGGGGCTCAGAACTGAGTCATTTCTATTTGAGAAAGTTCATAACACTAGTAAAACGGTTAACATTTCTTTCGTCTTTTTATTTATTTATTTATTTTGGCTTACCATAATGTAAACCCAAATTAAATTCTAGGGCCCCCTAACTATCTGAATAGACCTCCCCTCTCAGCCAAGGGTACTCCAAAGTTAAACTGAAAAACCTAGTTCAGGTCATGATGGAAGGAGGGGTCCAACATTCCTCATTAAAACCTCCTCTCTTTTGAAATTCAGGAAAATCCAATCAGCATTAACATCCACACAGACCTTAAGTATGATAAGAAGCATTTATAATCTATTCTCTCAGAGGCCTGCTACTTGGAGGCTTCCTCTGCATGATACACCCTTTGTCTCTGTAATAACTTATTGTAACCCATACATTCCTTCCTATCAATCATAACTCTTTCAACCAATTGCCAATCAGAAAAATATTAAATTTATATATGACCTGGAAGCCCTGCATCTTTGAGTTGTCCTGCCTTCCAGATCGAACCACTATAAATCTTACGTGTATTGATTGATGTACTATGTGTCCCTAAAATATATAAAAGCAAGCTGTACCCCAACCTCTTGGGTACATGTCGTTACAACTTCCTAAGGCTGTGCCACAGGCTCATCCTTAACCTTGACAAAATAAAGTTTCTGAATTGGCTGAGTCCTGACCCAGACACTTTTGGGATCACAATAGCATTCAGTCACTTCTCACTACCTCCACCACAACCACCCTGGCCTGACCACCACATCTTTCACCTGGCTCATTCCAACAGCTTCCTATCCAGTCTTCCTGCTACCACTTTTCATCCTTCTTCGATGGTAGCCCAAATGATCCTTCACAATGCAAATTATGTTACTCTCTTGGCTAAACTCTTGTGATGACTTTCCATTGCCCTCAGAATAAAATTCACACTAATTGTTTGAGGGGAGGAGAACATTTCTGCCTGACTTCTCTGGTTTCACAAAGGATTCTTTGCTAAATACTTTTACGTTTTTGTTCCATTTTTAAATCCTCCCCAGGGAGGTATTTAATTGCTGGATCAGTGAGTTGGGAGAGGAACTGGCCACACATATGGATTAGCCCCTTGCGCTCATCCCTCACTTTGTGATCGATGGACACACAGAGAACTTGGCCTGCAGCTCTGCTCTTTGCCAGCAAGAGAAAAGGTCCTGTCTTCAGGGGAGATTTCTGTATGCTTGGCTCCTTCTTACAAAGAGACTCATCTCAAATGTCACCTGATCATCCTGTCTAAAGTAAGCCCTTCCCCCATTACTCTTACAGGAACCACTGTTATTTTCTTTAAGACTCCACTCAGTGCCTGATATTTTATTGATCATTTCTGTTGTGTTTTTATTTTTCCTGTCAAACCATACTGAAATGTAAATCCATAGCTAGGGGAATCTTTATCTTCTTATGTACTCCTGTATCTCCAAAGCCTATAACCACACCTGGCACAGGTAGATGATAAATAAATACCACATAGCTGAATCTGGAGAAGTAAAGGAAGACTTGGTACTGAAAGACAGCTAAGGATCCAAAATGTCATAGCAAAAAACATTCACCCTCTTCAAAGAGAGAAATTTTGAAAAATTTAAACTTAAAATAATTATTCAATATTTCTGTAACTGAATAAAGGAAAAAAGGAATTTAAGTAGTTAAACTTTCAAATAATGACTTTTACAAGGCACCTTAAGAAATAATTAAAATAGCTATATCTATGCAGAATACGCAATGTTTTCTATTGGCTAACTAAAAGAAATACATCAGTAGAGAAATTAGCACTTGATTATATCACAAATGGTCACATCTGGTTAATTGCTTAATAACTTAATAATGTAAATGGACATTTTACCTATAAGTAAAAGCCTGAAAAATATAATTGAGTTTGCTCCCCTAATGAGTAATATCTAACTTTCATATTCTATTAATCAGTTTTAATCTCACACACACACACACAAAATACTGCTGCCCCCAGTTGTCTAAATAGAAACATTCCTTTTGGATACAAAAGCAGCTGTAACATGACATTAATCTCTGTAATACCACAGGTGAGTTAAAGCACATGATTTTAAAACAATTGTCTTCCTTGTACTAAATAAAGACAGTTTTTAATTTACTGTCAATATATCTTGGTCACTTGCTAATGGTTTTATGATAAGTCCGAGCTTAAAAAAAATCTAAAGCATCATATATCTGAGACACAGATATTGATCATCTTGACTGACAGTGTTCAAATTCCCACAGCCCCTATTCTCCAAAAAGAATGTATTAATAAAAGTGAAGGTGCTCAGGAATTAAAAAGAAAGAGGTAATTTCCCCTTTTCACACTTCATTTCATTGATCCTCTCTATCTTTTCCTCTTACAGGTGAAGCTTGGTAAGACATCTGGGCAACTAGATTATCACTGCTGTTGTCAAAGTGACATTTGATTAAGCCAAGCTTCTAGGGTTTATCTTTAAAAGTACTGGATTCCTATACTAAGAAGTTAATCCTTGTGTTTCTTATTCCATACATTTGCAGGTTCAGCCAGAATTTTTAATTCTGCCTCTTCTTCCATGATAGTCTAAGTGACACTTGTTGTTTTTTTTTTTGGAGATCTTCAAATAAAGTAATGTAGGTAGCCTTAGCAAATTCACGTCACTGCAAATGCCTCCCTCCTATTTTTACAAAGTAAGGAGGTTATTATATTCTCTTAGCTATTGATTTTTATTGATTTTTGCCAATGTTTCTAAAATGTAAAGTAATATACAAACTGCTTTCAAAGAACAAAATATCTTAATTACTGGTGATAAATTAATTTTTTGTAAAGTTATTTAAAATTGATACAAACATATATTCAGCTGTAAATCCTTTTGTTTATAGATCTCAACTACTCTAAAACAGAAATAAACTGAAATATCACTAAAAATTCCTATAAAACCAATAAAGCTATAATTTTATTTACTGCAAAGGAGGAAGTTGTGTTGCTAGAATTAAATTGCCAAAGTTAGAGATTTATGGTTAAAAGATAAAGCCTCAAGTCTGTTTTAACTTAATAGTATTAATTCATAAAATAGATATTTACACGAATATGATTGCTAAGAACACGTTAATAACTCAAATTTTTTGTCCACTAATACAGAAAACTCAGACAAGCACCCTCTATGAATCAAGTTCATCAGATGTACTCTAAAATGCCAATTTTAATAGTCACTTGATAACTCTGAAAACTCTCTTACTCAAATTAACATTAAACTGAGTTTAATTCAATAATTACTGGAATTGGGAAAATAAGAATTATTCATTTCATATTTACTACCACAGTTCTTGCTAATGAAATATTATAAATTGACATACACAGAGAGATTTAGTATGATACCATTGATTATAACATTTATATGTGGTATAATTTCAGCACAGGTACTTCGTGGTTGGTGAGCCTATACTATTTTATGTCTCATAATCACACGATTCTGTCATTGATATTCTCTGGGCTACATTAATAACTTCTTTTACAATGTATTTGGCTTTTATCTGGGGCAAATACCATCTTAAATACAAATGTAAATGTAGGCAGTGTAATATGACAATACTCAATAGAACTCTTGAATGCTCAAAAATTTGTCTGCAGATCCATGGAAATTTTAACTTTAAATAGCCATTAACTGCATAAAAAAATGCAGATAATATTGATAAGTGTAGTGTGTGTTTCCAAGGAGAGCCACATTTTTTTCCTTTCCTTTCCTTATCTTTTCTAAACCTCTTCCTCCATTCTCTCTCCCAGCTAGACTCAGGAAGGGGTGAAAAAGAGGGGCTCAGCAAGGCTAAAATTGTTACTCATCTTCTATATGCCTAGTGATTTACAAACTTAACCTCATTTAATTTTCACGCCATTCTAGAAAGTTAATCAGTCAGGACACAGGAGATCAGAAAGTTTACATAGCACTTAATCACTGCCACCAGTTTCCAAATCTAGTTTTTTCTCTCTCCAAATCCAGAACTCTTTCCCTTAGAAGCTCAATCCAAAGAATGTATATTATAAAATTTAAGCTATAATCATCTGCTTATTATGATTTTTTTTTTCTTAAAAGACAGCAAACATTTTAAGCAGAGATGTATCACGTTCACTTTGGTGACAAGAGCCTACCCTAGTGTATACATGTAATAGGGCCTCACTACCTTTCTGTTGAATGAATAAATGAATAAGTGAATGAAAGGAAGAATAAGCAAATCTGTTCCTGGACATAAAATGTACACTTTCAAATCAATCAAAGTTTAGCTCATTCTTTCCCTGCAACTGGAATGAGACATTATTCTACCAACTCTTCTTTTTAAGCTTTCGTTGGCAAACCCAGAAAACAAGAACAGAGGCCTAGAATATTTGCGCTATGGAGCTAACCCTAGAAAATTTATATCTGGGTCGGGTGTGGTGACTCACGCCTATAATCCCAGCACTTTGGGAGGCCAAGGAGGGCAGATCACGAGGTCAGGAGTTCAAGACCAGCCTGACCAACATGGTGAAACCTCATCTCTACTAAAAATACAAAAATTAGTCAGGTGTGGTGGCGGGCACCTGTAATCCCAGCTACTCCAGAGGCTGAAGCAGGAGAATTGCTTGAATCCAGGAAGCAGAGGTTGCAGATTGCACCACTGTACTCCAGCCTGGTCAAAAAGAGCAAGACTCCATCTTGGGAAGAAAAAAAAAAGAAAAAAAAAAAAACATTTATCTGGTGACAGAATTTTTTTATTCATTACCATATAAATGTATATATATATTTACAGATTCAGTGGGTACATGTGCAGGTTTGTTACATGGATATTTTGTGTGATGCTGAGGTTTGGGCTTCAGTTGAACCCATCAGCCAAATAGTGACATAATACCCAACAGGTAGTTCTTAATCTTAAGCCTCATGAGCTACAAGTGTGAGGTCGGGCCTTGAATGATACCCTATACAAATAAAACAAGTCTGAAAGTTGTATTAGTATATTTACCTTATTCGCCAGAGGAAAAAAACAAGACTGATAGAAAAAGGATACTAATCAAAGTCCTAAAACAATTATCTTTCTCACGGGCTACTAAATATGACACACTTTGTCTTACACTTCCCACTCATTTATTCATTTAGCTAATTATTATTGTTATCATTATCACCTACTGTTTTCAATACTGTGCTGGATTCTAAAAAGTGTACCAGAAACTATTTTTTTTTAACGTGTCCTTTTCTGAGAAAACAGTGTCAGCGTAGAGGCAAGAAAATGGAAAATCATGCAACACAAGCAAAAATGCAAGAAGTATAAAGACAAATGTTAAATTAATTAGCCCTGACTTTAAATATAACAAGAAGGCATAATAGCTGTCACACTGAGACCTATGCAAGCGTTCTCAGGTTGGAACTGAAAGTATCTGTACCTTGAAGCTTTGAGAAGATAGTGACCACAATGGGTTTCCCAAAGATCATCCCCCAACTGTGCTATTTCTTTTTTGTTTACTTCTATAATTTGTTTTGAGAGGTACTCATAAGCCATAGTCTAGTTCCAGTGGTAAATATTGTAATATGGGACTGGCACAGGACACAGTTATGAGCACTGCTTACATTTAAGGACAGGTATTCATACATATAACAAAATAAGAGGATTTAAGTTTCTGCTAAAAGGAGTAGAAACAGCTGGGTGATTTCAACACATTATCAACAAGCAAAATTCAGCAAAAAAAAAAAAGCTAACATAAAAGTGATTTGTTTCACAGTAACAGGCAAGTTACAGTAACTATATTATAATTGCAAATAACAGATGAGTTTGCAAGAACTTGATTACATCTTAATGAATTCTTAAATACTTTCTTTAGTGCCATTATAATTTTTTCTACTGTGGGGTCTTTAACAGCAATAACATGCTCTTTCTCATTCTCTGTGTGTATTAACTGGCCTGTTTGGAAAGATAGTAAATAATGTGTTTCACATGAATTAGACTAACATAGGAATGTTGAGATCTATTTGTATTTGCAAATAATCCCTTTGCAAATAATTTCAAATATAAATGGGGACAGAGGAGGTGGGGACCTTGGACTTTGGGCAGTATCAGAAAATCTCTATCTTCATCACATTTACAAAATAAACAGAGAAAAACCTCCTCTACTTTATTCACTGAGGTTGGAAGCTGAAGCTGCTCAGAATAGGACCTCACACATTATTTTTTTGAAGTGCCCCCTAGCCTGGTCTCTTATGTGTTATAGTTAAAACCATTTGTTGTTGTTGTTGTTGTTGTTGTTGTTGTTGTTATACATTTCCTCCGGAGCTGGGTATTTTTGGAAGCCAGCAAAACTTAAGCTTCAGAGCTCCTCATCTGAAGAGGCTGGTTTCAAGCCCCTAAGAGAGACTCTGGCAATGTTCTTCTGGTCTTCTGCTTTGGTATAATTTGAAAAAAAAAAAAAAAAATTAACTGCAATTAAATTTAGAGCACTTTTTTGAGGGCTTTTTCTCTTTTACAATGCTTCACCCGTCAAGTATCATTGAAGTAGCCATGGGTATATTTGAATCTGGCACAAAGAAAAATGAGATGGTGATACACTTAGATTTTGCTTAGATTTAGTGGCATTTATGAATGCAGTTTGTAGTCATGTCTATATACAGCTATTGCTAACTGCCTTGGTGAAGAAATGACATCTAGCAACATTCTTGCCACCTGTTCTAAATTACTGGGCTTGAAATCTTGATACAAATGCATCCCATGGTGTCCTGCACCTGAAGTATTGTGGGTAGTTTCTGGCTCCATTTCTCCTTATGTATTCTTTATCAAGACTACTGAAATAAAATGATTTTACCTAAAACCTGTTATGTCTTAGGAAAAGAAAGCTAAAGCTCAAACTTAATCAGGTCAAATTTATTCCTCATTCCCACTAGAAAAGGTACAACAAATTTTAAAGATAGCTATGGCCATTGTTTGAATGTTTGCTCCCCCTCCAAAATTCATGTTGAAACTTAATCCCCAATGCAACAGTATTAAGATGTGGATGTTTTGGGGAGATGGTTAGGTCATGAGGAATCTTCCCTCATAAATGGAATTAATGACCTTACAAAAGAAGTGTGAAAGAGCTTTCTGTGTCTTTTGCCCTTCCACATCCTCCATGTGAGTATATGACAACATGACACCATCTTGAAGCAGAGAGAGACGCCCTCCCCAGACACTGAACTCGCTGGTGTCTTGACCCTGGACTTCCTAGCCTTCAAAACTGTGAGAAATAAGTTTCTATTAATCATAACTTACCCAGTCTCAAGTATTTTGCCATAGGAGCACAAACAGACAAAGACAATTACAACATTTTTTTCTAAAATAGTTTAAAATTTTTCTTTTCTAAGGAGTTCTCAAAAAATGAATAAAAATAGGCAGCAAAACAAAAGTGGGATTTTTAAAATACTGAATCTCTTCATTCTATATTCACATTGTACCCCTGGCTGACAGACGAGGTGAACTCTGTGGCTAAGATGAGACCCTGGAAAGAAAATTAAGTGGTCATAATAGGGAAAAGTGTTTGACCACATCCTCCTACATTGTTAATTACTAGAAGGTGTGTTCATTGCCATAAGGTTTTCTTCCTGCAGTGAGGCAGAAACTTGTTCCAGGGAAACATTGCCCAGCGGGCTCCAGTGGACGGCCTTATGCCACCTAATTGGTAGATTCCCATCTTGGGGTCCTGCCAGCCATGCCCACTGGATAGGTGACCAACCTTACAAACATTCCTCCTGATAAGCAGCTACAGACCCTGAGCCAGTTACAGCCAGCTTACAGAGACTGCACACAAGATGTATTTGTGCCCTACAGCTCACCTTTTGACATAAAAAGCCGAAGTCCATCTAATTTTAACGTTAAAACCCTGTCAGAAAGTGAACATGGGATGTATGTTAGATAGATGTTAACTCACTGCACATGCACTTAACTTTTTTTTATAGATATTCACAGACGTTCCCAAATCTGATGCATACGCATGGCTATGTATGGAGACAGACCATTGAAGGCTTAAATGCCCATGTATTTTTCCTTTCTACAAAGCATGTGTTTTCGATTTCCTCAGAAGCTTCATTTCCCCAATCTACTAATTGTCACTCAGAAAATAAAGTTTTCTCCTTTTTCCTTCCTCCACAGATCTCATGGGCATTTGTTAACACCTGATTACATCTGACAGAAACGTGCTAAAACAGATCAATTTGTATCTATTTGAAAAAGTTCTCACTAATTAAGACTGCTGTATACTCATGAAATATTAGATAAACACTACAACTCACACTTTTATTCTCTCTGGTAATAATATGATATTTATGAAAATAGAATTAAATTTAGTTATCTTTAAAATGTATTTTTTTGTTTCTAAATGATTGAAAAAAAAGTTTATCAATTTTCTTTTCAACAGAATGAGTTTGATAGGTTCCTACGTTTTTTTGGTATTTATTTTTACCCTGTTAGGAAATGTCAGTAAATGAATAAAAGCTGTGTCCTCTTGATAAGAGAAAAAAAATCGAATTGGTCCCTTCTCAACATGTTCAATTTATTTTGAAATTGTCTATTAGCATTAATACTTACAAGATTTGTGTCAGTTGTAACTAAGCTATCTCATCATTATTGAAATGACACAGGAGATTAACATTGCATTTGTTTTTAAGGCCACTTTCTTGTATAAGAGATATATGGATCGTTTTCTTATGCAGTTTCTTATAGCTTCTTCTATGTAGCTTCAGAAAGAATGATACCTTAAATATTTCCCGTAGAGAGGTAACAGACAGAGGAAAGAAACAATCCACAACAGATAAATATATTAGTAAAAGCCATTGTGCTAACTCCTTCAGTGAGCACCTCCTCTGTGTCGAGACAACTGTAGTCACTGGGAATATAGTGGTAACCAAGACTGATACTGTATTGGCTATTATCAAACTTCAAACTGGTTGAATATAAAGGAGAGAACATTGAATTCTGAATTCAAAATGGAGTACAATCAAAAGCTCAAATTAGCAAGCCCCCAAGAGAAATGGCAAACAAATGAACTTGATCGAAGTGGAAAATATTTGGAGGCTGTGAAGTAAGATTCTGGAGTGGTGAAGAGGAAGTGAAAAGGAGTGGCTAAGATACTGAAATGAATGTGTTTTTGTTGTTGTTGTTGTTTCTTTTTTGAGACAGAGTCTCACTCTGTCACCCAGGCAGAGTGCAGTAGCGTGATCTTGGCTCACTGCAACCTCCGCCCCCAGATTCAAGTGATTCTCCTGGCTCAGCCTCCCGAGCAGCTGGGACTACAGTCACACGTCATCATGCCCAGCTAATTTTTGTATTTTTAGTAGAGATGGGGTTTTATCATGTTGGCCAGGATGGTCTCGATCTCCTGACCTTGTGATCCACCCACCTCAGCCTCCGAAAGTGCTGGAATCACAGGCGTGAGCCACCGCACATGGCCTGAAATTAATATTTTTAAATTAAATGAAAAATTGAATTTTAGATACAATCTAGCGTGTTATCTGAGTGAAACTATAAACATATGTAGCTGCTCAATGAGCTTATTCAAACTATACACGCATGTATGAAATTTCATTTAACCTAATTGGGTTGTGTTGGACTTTAAAATCATTTTTTTTTTTAGTTTTGTTTTTGGACGTTTTAAACGTAGCATTTCATTTCATGTACATTTCAAGCAGGTATCATGCTTTTTCTTTTGGTAAATTTGATTTTGAAGGAGGAATTCTGAAACATGTAATTTATCATTTAATCAAGAAAGATCAATTCTAAAAACATAAAAGAATTGTAGAAAAGTAATACTTATTCATTTGTTTAATACTTTTTCTTTGAGTATCTATGTGCCAGGCACTACTTCTAGGTCTCAGTAGTAAGATGGGAACCAAAAAGAAAATTTCTCTACTTTGCATTAAAGTGAGAGAGACAGATAAGAGAACAAATTATTATATAATAAAATGACAGGTGGATATGTGTGCCATGAGAAAAGGTGGAACAGGTATAGGAAGGGGTGAAGGGGGTGGGAGGTGGCATGGATATTTTAGATAGTGGGGTAGGGATGTCTGAGGAGGTGACATTTGAACAAAGACCTGAAGGAAATTGGGAATGAGCCGTATGAGAATCTTGTTGTGGGAGGGAAAGAGAGAGCTTCCAGGCAGAGGGAACAGTGAATGTAAATGCCCCAAGGTGGGAACCTGATATGTTTGAGAAATATTAAAGAGAACATTGGGCCTGTGAGCAAACAGAAGTGGAATGAGAAGACAGAGTAGTAATCATGTAGGACAAATTAGTAAAGCCTTTGAATTTTATTCTAAATACAGTGAAAACCAGCTGGAGGTTTTGAGCAGAAGAATAACAAGATCTGACATATGTTTTAAAAGGATCTCACTTTTGTGTTGGGAAAAACTGAAGGGCATGATGATAGAAACTGGAGAAGTTGTTAAAGGGCCATTAGGAATAATCTAAGTAAGAGATTTGCCTTGGATAAATGAGGGTAAGGAAGGTCGTCAAAAGTGACTAAATTTGGAATGTATTTTGGAAAAGCACTGACAGAATCTGCTAATGGAAATAGAGCATAAAGTCAGAAAATAAACAGAGTTTATGATGACACCAAAGTGTGGCATCTAGGCAACTGGGTAAGTGGTCATGCCATTTACTAAACTGGGGACAATTCAGAGAGGAATAGTCAGGTGCCTACAGTGGTAGGTGGCTTTCTTCTGTATGCACCTGTAGTTTCAGCTACTTAGGAGTCTGAAGCAGGAGGATAGCTTGAGCCCAGTAGTTCCAGTCCAGTTGGGACAACATAGCAAGACTCTGTCTCAAACAAAAAACGAATAAAAAGCCAAAAAGAGAGAGAGAGAGAGAGAGAGATTTGGTGGGGAATGGAGAAAATGAGAGAGAATCTAAGAAAATGTTAGAGATGCTCTTATTCAGTACAAAAATAGAAAGTAAAAGCAAGAAAGCAAGAGGTTAAGTGAAACGTAAAGACAAAAGTCTCAAATGATACTTTAAATGTAGCAATTGTGTTTGATTGAAATTAAAGTTTGTTTAAAGTGCAATTACCTGACTTTATAATTGAATAGTTCTGTTGGCACAGACTAGGAAATATCCTCACATCACTGGCAGACTTTACATTGAATAGTCATTATATTATCATGATATTACGCTTCCCTGGAGAATTGCTTTAATGGTGTACTAATATGTCAGTCACTTGAAGCCCGCAGACAAGTAAAGCACAGTAGGTCTGCATATTCCTGTCTTACTATCGACCCTGAAAAAGAAGGTGCCACAATCTAATGTCTTGATCACATGGAAAGTGATGGCAGTCCTAGAAGATAATGATCTTCCATGGGGTGGACAAAGGGCCAGCACGCTGTTAGATGCTACTAATGTGTCTTTCCAGAGCAATTTATTACTCAGAAGTTTTAAATTTTTAAAGAAAAAAAAAAAAGCCTTTCAGGGCACAATTTTCTTTAGTGAATACTTACGACAGAGCATTTCCTCTTCATTCTGGGTCACAAAGCTGCCTATCTATTAGGGATGGTTAAAGTCAGCTTTGACAAATTGGAAGCCTATTTAAAATTCTCCAGCTCAGAGCCATTATCTCTCCATGGCTTTTAGTATTTCTCATTTTCTATTTTCAATCTAATGGGAAAATGGGAAGAAAGGGTATCCCTTCTCATATAATATATGGCTTTGATTGCTGGGGTTTGGTTGCATAACAGTTTGTAAGTCACAGGTATTGATTATATTAACATCAAACAGCAGTTTTTATAGCTATAAAATAGCACCAGAGTTGGTCCTAAAAGAAAACATGGTAAAATCATTCTTTGCACGTCAGCCCCTGATCCAATTCCCAATATTACAGCTTATCAGAGTTTGTTTTCTAACATCTCTCCCACCATTTTAATAGAAATAACTTCATTAAGTATAGGGTTTGATCTTTTATCAATATACTATAGGAAAAAACAACAGCTGTAGGAATAAGAGATCTTACCCTTACACCTGAAAAGAAAACAAAAGAGTGTCCAAAATTCTGGGGAGCAGTAGGGCTAAAACCAAACCTACTTGCCTTCCATTCATGTCTAGGATTAGCTCAGAATATCATAAGATGCATGGCAGTGCAATTGGACAAACTCTACAGAACTAGCAGGCAAACCACTATGCCACTGAAGAACACAAAATCAAATCCTGAAGCACTGCAAGCTTAGGAAAATCCTATGCTTTGTGAGTTATACCCATTCTACAAAGTTGTAGTCTAAGCTTTTCCTATTAATATTTATTCTAAATCATTCTCCTTATCAGCAAGCTGAGTTTCATCCTCAAGTACATTTAAACCTAGCTGACCTTATTGGGATATTTTGCATTTGCCACACAATAAAACATTTTGAAATGCAAGTTATCTCAGATACCACTAAGTAATTCCACCCTGCAGTGCAGACAATACATCTTCAAATCATTGTATTATCCGCTTTCCTCAGACTAGTCCCCTGGCCATTTCTAACTGGCCCCTCTGCCATACAGGGCTCCGTTTATAAGTGACTGGTTTGTGCTTCTTTTAGCACTGATGCTATTTTATTGTCTTAGCCCTCTTCACATTGAGTATGGCACCCAAAATTGCCTAGAACTAAGTAGGAGTTAAATAAATGTTAGTTACATTAACAAATTAATTCTAATGATACCATATCTAGCAAGACATTATTTCTGCCTTTGAAAAGTTTTGCTTTAATTAACATGGTATTGGAAGGATTGCTAAGGAGATGATGGTTAAATATCTGAGCAGAATTTAAGAAAAGGGGGCATAGGCCCTGCTGGCCATGAACTCCTGCCTCCTGGAAATCCCTACAAATCCTTGCAATAGAAAGAGCCGTTAATTAGAGCTTTAAGATCTGAATCTACATATTATCTAATATTTGAGAAAACCTGCTTTATTAGCTCCAAATATAGCCAAAAATGCAAAGCAGCTATTATTATTATTATTGCTACTGGATCATTTTATGTGTATGGACTACGTACTTTCCTTTGCGGTGTTCATGGAACTTTATAAATAATTTGAAATCTTCAGGTAAAAGACATTATTTTAAATAAAGCAATTTAAGCATAATATATTGAGTTTTCTCCTTCCTTATCCTAGAGCAGACCTTTGCTTTGTATTCACAATATTGTTCTGTCTATTTGGAGAAAATTTATCTTAAACAACCTAGAGGAAAGCAAAGAGACTCATTTTTAAAAAGGCAGCCAAAGGAGTTATTATTTTCTCTTTCAGGAGTTATTATTTTCTCTTTTTAAAATAAGATGATGAGAAATCAGAACAAAGAGGTTAAGCAATGAAAAGAAAAGGAATTCTGGAAGTCAGTGGTGTGGCCCAGTTAGAGTGAGGTAATTTTCAGTTATGTAATAAAGTGGTTTAAAAAAAATAAGAAAGACTGCAGAAGAGGCGTGGGCACTGAGACGGTCCTAGGAGAAGATCAAACTCTACTGCTGCCTCCTTCAGGAAGCTCACTAACACCTTCTTCTCTGGCCTGCTGTCCCACAGTGCTTGACACTCAAACATATACAGCCTTTCTTTCTTAAAGGAAAAGTCCCTTGGCAGGCATATTTGTCTTCATGGAAACTTCAATGCATACTTCTTAGAATCCTTCAAACAGTCTAGAATAATGCCAAGAAAATACTTGGTGAGTGCATTGGATCTGGTGAATTAGGTAATATATGATGAAATATTTAAAGATATCAGGACTTCAAGGGAGAAAAGAGGTGATGAAGCCTTAGTTAAAACTTTTCAGACAGGAAATAAAGGGATCTCATCAAATACAACAACCTTTGAGCGAGAGGTCTTTAACATTCTCTCAGTTTGATGAAACTGAAGACAGGCTTCTTTCTGATTCTAGGCCCCTGACCTCCCTTTTCTTAAAGTATTTACCTCAGAAATCTTACCAATTCTTTCTCTACCCCTTTGAGTTGTAAATTTGTTTAAAAGCTTCCAAACAAATTTTACAACCCAAGAAGGTTTCTCTCAAAAACCAGCGCGCCATCTTTTTGAAATGTAATCATCAAAGAAGACAGTGCTCGCATCTCCCAGTCGGTCTAGGAGAGTAGGTTGCTAACTTTTGTAGATGTCTTGCTCCAAGATGCAAAACTACCTCCTGTGGGTAAGGCCAACTAGAAAACACAGGTGGCCTAAGATCCACCACCACCACCATCATGGTTCTTAAAATCTCTCTGGCCCTTCATTCCAGCATAGCTGCATACTCAGTCTTGGTGTGCTCATTCCCCTGTTGCTGGCAATAGTTGTCAGAATACAGTCAACTTCTTTTTGCCCTTTCTGTCTAATGTGATTTCTTTCTTTAACACATTGCTGCTCCTACACAAAAAAAAAGAAAAAGGGATTTACACTTAGAATCCTGCTGTGTCTGATCCTTCCTTGACAGGTGCCTTTGTAGGTTCTGCCATTTGCTTCACCTCTGCCAGGGAATGGGGCACAAGACCCCTTTATTCGGGCAGTCATCAAACTCTACCCTCTCCCAGACTGAGATACCATCTTGCTCTTTCTTTTCTTCTTCCTTTTTCTCCTTCTTTCTTCCTTTTCCTCCTCCTTCTTTTTCTTCCCCTATCTCTCTCTTATCAGCTCCCTTTCTTAAGTGACAATTTTTCTCTTCGCTCCCTAAAAGACACTTAGGACCTAAATATTTTGAATGAGCCAAGGCTTTCAGAGATGATAGAATAAGGTCTCTTTCATTCTAATATGAACAACATTGTTCTTCCTCCTTTCCCAAAAGAGCCCATGAGGCATGGAAAGTAAATGATCAGGCTACATTCTTCAAAGGGAGAAAGGTGGAAACACAATAGGAGACACAGAAAATACAACTTCAAAAACCTGATATCTCAACCAAATATACTGCTAAAATAGCATGGTCAAATTATTCACCCCAGAGAGAAATGAGATTTTGGCCTCCATTATTTTTCTACAAATAATTCAAATGGAACTCTCCTGGAACGTGAGACAAAGTGGTAGGCAGCCTGTAGACTAGCAGCACTGGCATCACCTAGGAGCTTTCAGGATGCAGAATGTCAAGTGCCATCTAGACCTACCAGAGCTGACGTGCGGTATAATAAGGATCCCAGGTGATTCCAATGCTCACTAAAGTTTGAGAAGCCTTGGCTTACAGCAAGCTCTGGAGCCAGACTAGTAATAATGGCAATTCAGCATCGTGTTTGTTACAGGAAAGGGGTCCCGATCCAGACCCCAAGAGAGGGCTCTTGGATCTTGCACAAGAAAGAATACAGGGCAAATCCGCAGTACAAAGTTCTGAAAGCAAGTTTATTAAGAAAGTAAAGGAATAAAAGAATGGCTACTCCATAGACAGAGCAGCCCCGAGGGCTACTGGTTGCCCATTTTTATAGTTATTTCTTGACAATATGCTAAACAAGAGGTGGATGGTGCATGCCTCCTTTTTTTAGACCTGATAGGGTAACTTCCAGACATTGCCATGGCATTTGTAAACTGTCATGGCTTTGGTGGGAGTGTAGCAGTGAGGATGACCAGAGGTCAGTCTCTACACCATTTTGGTTTTGGTGGATTTTGGCCGTCTCCTTTAGTGTAAACTGTTTTATCAGCATGGTCTTCATGACCTGTATTTTGTGGTGACCTCCTATCTTATCCTGTGACTTAGAGTGCCTTAACCATCTGTGAATGCAGCCCAGTCGGCTTTAGCCTCATTTTACCCAGCTGCTATTTAAGGTGGAGTTGCGCTTGTTCACACACCTCTGACATGTTCACTATAGCTAAGAAATTTATGTTATCACCAACTGTGTGTGTGTGTGTGCGTGCGCGTGTGTGTATGTGAGGAAACAAGGCAATGAGCAGTAAAGTAACGTCTCTAAAATCACAAAGCTAATTCATTGAATCAGGAAGTTAAATAAAACAAGTTGAAACCCTAACTCTGCTGCTTACTGCTAGCTGATCTTAGCAAGTTACCTACGCTTTCTTAGCCTGCTTTCTCCTATGAAAAATGGTGTCATAGATACATCCCATAGTTGCCATATTGATTAAATTATATAAAGAAGCATATGCACAAATATTATTTATATTTACAATGTTTCCAATTGTCTCTGAAAAAAATAGTCATCCTATTCAGAAATATATTTAATCATCACTATGGTAGATAAGAGTCATGAGATGTGAGTGACAGTAACTCCAACAGGAGGTTTATAAAACAGTACTAAGGAGAGTTTCCTTAATCTTCAGATCTTTGGCTGTGGTAATACATGATATATTCCAGGGACAGAGACTAGAGAAAAAATTGACAGATCGGAGACATCAGAAAGGAAAGGAAAGAAGTCAGGGGAGAAAGTGCTTAAAGGAGCATTTTTAATTGTCAGTTAGCAAATGTTTTTAATTTAATATTTGTATTTATCAAACCCTCAAGTGCTTTAGGTTAGTACAATGTATCATTTTATCATGATGTTCACTTTAGGCTTTCCTTTTATTTTGTTTTTTGCTTCCTTTCTTTTCTTTCTTCTTTTTCAGCCAGAGCTTTACTCCACAGGGTAGAAGATGAGAGAAATAAAAAGGTAGAACCTGTTGAGAAGTTGTGAGGTTAAAATTATGTTCCTAGAATTCTGACACTATACTAGGCTTGCCAAGCCATGAGGCAAACTGAGAAGTCTCCTGCAGTGTTTTCAAAGGAACCAGATACAAAAACAATCTAAAAACAAGCAGTATGAGATGTGAGAGACAACATGCTGCTGCAAAGACGCTCCTTCCCTTTAACTCCGACACACGTACCCTATATGAGGGCCCACAGTCAGCCCTCCACATAGACACACACACACACGTGTGTGCACACATGTGTGCCCTGTCTTATATACCCTCCTTATCTGTCTGTTACTAATAGATTGCTTTGCTGGTCACTGGACTAGAGGTTCTGAAATTATACTGTATGGAATACATATGAAAAAAAAAAACAAAGTTGATTTAAATTTCCTCTGAAATATATTTTTATTTTGAAATCTATCACCAAGCACATGTAACACAGGCATCCTGCAGAGTAGGCTGGGAAGATTGCTGGGGTTCTCAATGCCATTTGAATCACCAATTTCCTAATTATCACCTACTTACCACTTCTTAGAATGAACCTATTAGTGTATTTTACAATAGTAATAGATATTTTATTAGCTATTATGTTTTAGAATTGCTTTTTATATAAAAGCCGTGCACTATCTATGTCATCCCATTGATCTTACCTCAATGTGCTCCTTACACTTATCTCAAATGGCTAATAACTTGCTAATATAACTTTACAAGTACATTTTGTACCTTTCTCTCCACCAGTTGTGGACATATCAGCTCATTAAGCACTGTGAAAGAACACAGGCTAAAGCCCTTTCTTTTAACAAGCCAGCAGTGTGAAACCAAAGTCTAAGCCCTTGTTCTGTAATGATTTTGATGCACTCCCTCCACAATACCACAAGGTAGGATGTAGGGAGAAAACATCTCAGAGAGTTGCTTCCACAAAGGGTAATTAATATTTGGGTGGTATTTCTAAAGTTTCCTTTTAGATATTGCTTTAATCTTCCCATTCCTCTCTTGGGTCATTTCAAAGCCTTGTCGGTACTGTTGGCTGGCTAAATGAGAAGCATTACAAGGCCAACTGTTGAACCATGAAACTTGTGTCAAGGCACAGTTCCACATTAACATAACTTGTTCTAGCCCATATCTACTCCTAACAACACATAAAAGAACAAGTTGCTGTCACTTGGCAAAATAGCATCAAGGATGGTGTGACTGCAGAAATCCTCATAGAACAATGATTGCTAACACAGTTACTAACTATAAAACAGGATTTTTCTACTCCTAGTGGTCCTTGTGAGTGCATATGATTATTTGGGGCGGGAGGTAAGTTGGGATGAAAGGTGTTTGCGTTAGTCTCAACCGTTTAATAAACTGTTTACAGATAGGAAAGAAATATGCCTGAAATAGTTTATATACTCAATAAGAAAATAGAGTCAGTTAACAGTAGAACCAAAAAGAATTTAGTAGACTCTCTTACTGAATTTATCATATATTTATGTAAAACAGATATTGCATACCTGCCAGAACACAGAGCTTAATTTGAAAGCCATTATTCCAGTCAAATTAACACAAGATGACAAAATTGTTCAGTAATTAAATTATTTTATTATACCCACTGCTTATGCTCTCAAATAAAATCAGTCAGATTTTACAAACAGTGGTTTTCATGGAAGACTTTTTAGTAAATTCCTGTTTCAGAGAAAACCCCCACTGACTTAATTCACTTACAGATATTTTCATAACCTCTCTCACATGAACATAAATGTTCATAGGCTACATTTGAGAAGTTAACAAGCCTAAGATAACAGCTCAGCCAAGCTATGGAACTCAATTCCTGTCCCACTTTGAGAGAGAACATGCGATGTTAGCAAATAATGAAATGCAATACATCAAACTGTCTGCCTAGAGAACTCAACTTGTTCAGAATAAATTAACTTAAGCTGCCAATAAAGAGAGTTGAAATGCAAATGAACCAATATGGCTACATGACCAATTCCATCTAGTTTTCACCATAGAATTAATTTTAACTGATTGGAACCCGGAGATAGTGACTTTCACCACAGTGCTCCTATAATGCTTTGTCCACACTGCTTTGTCAGTCTTTTCTTCAATGTAGTGTACTTATTTCCTTTTATTTATTTATTTATTTATTTATTTATTTATTTATTTATTTTTGAGATGGAGTCTCGCTCTGTCGCCCAGGCTGGAGTGCAGTGGCCGGATCTCAGCTCAATGCAAGCTCCGCCTCCCAGGTTCACGCCATTCTCCTGCCTCAGCCTCCCGAGTAGCTAGGACTACAGGCGCCTGCCACCTTGCCTGGCTAGTTTTTTGTATTTTTTAGTAGAGATGGGGTTTCACCGTGTTAGCCAGGATGGTCTCGATCTCCTGACCTCGTGATCCGCCCATCTCGGCCTCTCAAAGTGCTGAGATTACAGGCTTGAGCCACTGCGCCCGGCCTGTTGTTATTTCTTTGGATGAATTTTTTCATCTACTGATTCTGAGTTCCTTGTAGGTAAGGATCATATTTATTGTTTTAATAAATGCTATTTTAATAAATAAGTGAAAGAATAGGTGAATTAATTAGAGTCATATGTGGCTTCATGACAGGAAGACATTTTGAGACATGCACCATTAGGTGATTTCATCATTGTATAAATATTACACAATTCATTTACACAAACATAGATGACATGATGTACTATACATCTAGGCTATATGGTAGAGCCTATTTCTCTTAGGCTGCAAACCTGTACAGAACGATATTGTGCAACTGAGCCTTTATTATAAAGATCATACGATGTTGGTTTTACTTATTTTCTTTTTCTCTTGTCTTTTCCTGCCTCCATACGTGTTTACTTGTCATTTTGGTAGAGAATAGTCCCTAGTAATTGATGAATTTGTTATCCTCATCCCCAGGGTCTGGCCACAAGATTAATCAACTTGTTTTTCTTTTAAAGAACAATGATTCTTAGGTCATACAGAACTTCTTGATGGCCCCTAAAGTTTGATTAGGCTGAGGGACTCAAATAGCTTTGATCATTGGGTGAACCCACCTCCCACATACCTACTTTCAGACCTCTGGGCCCAAGCCTGCACGTGTACATCCAGATGGCCTGAAATAACTGAAGAATGACAAAAGAAGTGAAAATGGCTGGTTCCTGCCTTAACTGATGACATTACTTTGTAAAATTCCTTCTCCTGGCTCATCCTGGCTCAAAAGCTCCCCCACTGAGCACCTTGTGACACCCACCCCTGCCAGCCAGAGAATAACTCCCTTTGACCGTAATTTTCTATCTATAAATCCTATAAAACCCAAATCCTATAAAATGGCCCCACCCCTATCTCCCCTCACTGACTCTCTTTGCGGACTCAGCCTGCCTGCACCCAGGTGATTAAAAAGCTTTATTGTTCACACAAAGCCTGTTTGGTGGTCTCTTCACACAGACGCATGTGACATTTGGTGCGGTGACTCAGATTGGGGTACCTCCCTTGGGAGATCAATCCCCTGTCCTCCTGCTTTTTGCTCCGTGAGAAAGATCCACCTACGACCTCAGGTCCTCAGACCAAGCAGCCCAAGGAACATCTCACCAATTTTAAATCGGGTAAGTGACCTCTTTTTACTCTCTTCTCCAACCTCTTTCACTATCCCTCAACCTCTTTCTCCTTTCAATCTTGGTGCCATCCTTCAATCTCTCCCTTCTCTTAATTTGAATTCCTTTCCTTTTCTGGTAGAGACAGAAGAGACGCATTTTATCCGTGAACCCAAAACTCTAGCGCTGGTCACAGACTTGGGAGGACAGTCTTGCCTTGGTGTTTAATCACTGCAGGGATGCCTGCTTGATTACTCACCCACTTTTCAGAGGTGTCTGATCACCATGGGGACAACTGCCTTGATCCTTCACCCTTAGTGGCAAGCACCACTTTTCTGGGGGCCAAGTACCCCCACCCCTTCTCTCTGTGTCTCTACCTCTTTTCCACTTTCCTGGAGGGCAAGCACCTCCCACCGCTTCTCCACTTTCCTGGTGGGCAAGCATCCCCCCACCGACCTCTTGTCTCTGGGTCTCTGCCCTCCCTTTTCTCTGGGCTTGCCTCCTTCACTATGGGCAGCCTTCCACCCTCCATTGCTCCCTCTTCTCCCTTATCCTGTGTTCTCAAAAACTTAAAACCTCTTCAATTCACACCTGACCTAAAACCTAAAAGCCTTATTTTCTTCTGCAACTCCACTTGGCCCCAATACAAACTTGATAATGACTCTAAATGGCCAGAAAATGGCACTTTCGATTTCTCCCTCCTACAAGACCTAGATAATTTTTGTCGAAAAATGGGCAAATGGTCTGAGGTGCCTTACATCTAGGCATTTTTCACACTTCATTCCCTCCCTAGTCTCTGTTCCCAATGTGATTCCTCGCAAATCCTCCTTCTTTCTCTCTCACTTGTCCCTTGTGTCCCAACCCCAAGCATCACTGAGTCTTTCCAATCTTCCTTTTCTACAGGCCCATCTGACCTCTCCCCTCCTCCCCAGGCTGCTCCTCGCCAGGCTGAGCCAGGTCCCAACTCTTCCTCAGCCTCCGCTCCTCCACCCTATAATCCTTCTATCACCTCCCTTCCTCACACCCGGTCCGGCTTACGGTTTAGTTCCGTGACTAGCTCTCCTCCACCTGCCCAACAATTTCCTCTTAGAAAGGTGGCTGGAGCTGAAGGCATAGTCAGGGTACCTGTGCCTCTTTCTCTATCAGATCTCTCTCAGATCAGTCAGTGTTTAGGCTCTTTCTCATCAGACCCCACTAAATATATACAGGAATTGCAATATCTAACTCTGTCCTACAATTTAATCTGGAGTGACTTAAATGTCACCCTAACTTCTACCCTCTCCCCAGATGAACGGGAAAGTTTTTTCTCTGGCCCAATCTCACGCTGACAACTGCGGCTCCATGAGCCAGACCTCCAGGAAGGCATTAGAGCAGTTCCCCGAGAGGATCCCCAATGGAACTATCAGGAAAATTCCCCAGGTATAGCTAGGTGAGATTACATGATTTCCTACCTAATTGAAGGGCTTAAAAAGGCAGCTTACAAAGCTGTTAATTATGACAAGCTTAAAGAAACTACCCAAGGTAAAGACGAAAACCCAGCCCAGTTCATGGTTCATTTGGCAGCAACCCTGAGACACTTTACAGCCCTAGACCCTGAAGGGTCAGAAGGCTGTCTCATTCTAAATATGCATTTTATCACCCAGTCAGCTCCTGACATTAGAAAAAAACTTCAAAAATTAGAATCCAGCCCTCAAACCCCACAAAAGGAATTAATCAAACTTGCCTTCAAGGTGTACAATAATAGAGAGGAGGCAGCCAGACAGCAACACGTTTCTGAGTTACCATTACTTGCCTCTGCTGTGAGACGAAACTCAGCCACACCTCCAGCACACAAGAACTTCAAAATGCCTAAGCTGCACACACCTAAGCCGCAGCAGTCAAACATTCCTACAAGACTTCCTTCATCAGGATCTTGCTTCAAGTGCCAGAAATCTGGCCACTGTGCCAAGCAATGCCCACGGCCCGGGATTCCTCCCAAGCCATGTCCCATCTGTGCAGGGACCCACTGGAAATCAGGCTGCCCAGCTCACCGAGCAGCCACTCCTAGAGCCCCTAAAGCTCTAGCCCAAAGCTCTCTCACAGACTCCCCAGATCTGCTTGGCTGAACAGCTGAAGACTGACGCTGCCTGTTCGCCTTGGAAGACCCCTGGGCCATCATGGACTCTGAGCTTCGGGTAACTCTCACAGTGGAGGGTAAGTCCATCCCCTGCTTAATCGATACGGGGGCTACCCACTCCATATTACCTTCTTTTCAAGGGCCGGTTTCCCTTGCCCCCATAACTGTTATGGGCATTGATGGCCAAGCTTCAAAACCCCTTAAAACTCCCCCACTCTGGTGCCAACTTGGACAACACTCTTTTATGCACTCTTTTTTAGTTATCCCCACCTGCCCTGTTCCCTTATTAGGCTGAGACATTTTAACCAAATTATCTGCTTCCCTATCTATTCCTGGACTACAGCCATATCTCATTGCCACCCTTCTTCCCAAATCAAAGCCTCCTTTGGGTCTTCCTCTCGTATCCCCCCACCTTAACCCACAAGTGTGGGACACCTCTACTCCCTCCCTGGCAACCAATCACCTGCCCATTACTATCCCATTAAAACCTAATCACCCTTACCCCGCTCAATGCCAATACCCCATCCCACAGCATGCTTTAAAAGGATTAAAGCCTGTTATCACTCTCCTGCTACAGCATGGACTTCTAAAACCTATAAACTCTCCTTAAAATTCCCCCTTTTTACCTGTCCAAAAACTGGACAAGTCTTACAGGTTACTTCAGGATCTGCACCTTATCAACCAAATTGTTCTGCCTAACCACCCTGTAGTGCCCAACCCGTACACTCTTGTCCTCAATACCTTCCTCCACAACTCACTATTCCATTCTTGATCTTAAAGATACATTTTTCACTATTCCCCTGCACCCCTCATCCCAGCCTCTCTTTGCTTTTACCTGAACTGACCCTGACACCCATCAGTCCCAGCCATTTACCTGGCCCATGCTGCTGCAAGGCTTCAAGGACAGCCCTCATTACTTCAACCAAGCTCTTTCTCATTATTTACTTTCTTTCCACCCCTCCACTTCTCACCTTATTCAATATATTTATGATCTTCTACTTTGTAGCCCCTCCTTTGAATCTTCCCAACAAGACACCCTCCTGCTCCTTCAACATTTATTCTCCAAAGGATATCGGGTATCCCTCTCCAAAGCTCAAATTTCTTCTGCATCCGTTACCGACCTCAGCATAATTCCTCATAAAAACACACGTGCTCTCCCTGCCAATCATGTCCAACTGATCTCTCAAACCCCAACACCTTCTACGAAACAACTCGTTTCCTTCCTAGGCATGGTTGTATACTTTCACCTTTGGATACCTGGTTTTGCCATACTAACAAAAATCATTATGTAAACTCACAAAAGGAAACCCAGTTGACCCCATAGATCCTAAATCCTTTCCCCACTCCTCTTTCCATTCCTAGAAGACAGTTTTAGAGACTGTTCCCACACTAGCTCTCCCTGACTCATTCCAACCCTTTTCATTACACACAGCTAAAGTGTAGGGCTGTGCAGTTGGAATTCTTACACAAAGACCAGGACTGTGCCCTGTAGCCTTTTTGTCCAAATGACTTGACCTTACTGTTTTAGGCTGGCCATCATGTCTCCGTGCAGTGGCTGCCTCTGTCCTAACACTTTTAGAAGTCCTCAAAATCACAAACTATGCTCAACTGACTCTCTACAGCTCTCATAACTTCCAAAATCTATTTTCTTCCTCACATCTGACACATATACTTTCTGTTCCCTGGCTCCTTCAGCTATACTCACTCTTTGTTGAGTCTCCCACAATTACCATTGTTCCTGGCCTGGACTTCAATCTGGCCTCCCACATTATTCTGGATACCACACCTGACCCCCAAGACTGTATGTCTCTGATCCACCTGACATTCACCCCATTTCCCCATATTTCCTTCTTTCCTGTTCCTCACACTGATCACATTTTGTTTATTGATGGCAGCTCCACCAGGCCTAATCACTACTCACCAGCAAAGGCAGGCTATGCTATAGTATAGTATCTTCCACATCTATCATTTAGGCTACCACTCTGCCCCCCTCCACTACCTCTCAGCAAGCCAAACTCATTGCCTTAACTCAGGCTCTCACTCTCGCAAAGGGATTATGCATCAATATTTATATTGACTTTAAATACGCCTTCCATATCCTGCACCACCAGGCTGTTATATGGACAGAAAGCAGTTTCCTCACTATGCAAGGGTCCTCCATCATTAATGCCTCTTTAATAAAAACGCTTCTCAAGGTCACTTTACTTCCAAAGGAAGCTGGAGTCAGTCACTGCAAGGGCCACCAAAAGGCGTCAGATCCCATTGCTCTAGACAACGCTTATGCTAATAAGGTAGCTAAAGAAGCAGCTAGCATTCCAACTTCTGTCCCTCACGGCCAGTTTTTCTCCTTCTCCTCAGTCACTCCCACCTACTCCCCCCTGAAACTTCCACCTATCAATCTCTTGCCACACAAGGCAAATGGTTCTTAGACCAAGGAAAATATCTTCTTCTAGCCTCAAAGGCCCATTCTATTCTGTCATCATTTCATAACCTCTTCCATGTAGGTTAGAAGCTGCTAGCCCGTCTCTTAGAACCTCTCATTTCCTTTCCATCGTGGAAATCTATCCTCAAGGAAATCACTTCTCAGTGTTCCATCTGCTATTTTACTATTGCTCAGGGATTGTTCAGGCCCCCTCCCTTCCCTACACATCAAGCTTGGGGATTTGCCCCTGCCCAGGACTGGCAAATTGACTTTACTCACATGCCCCGAGTCAGGAAACTAAAATACCTCTTGGTCTGGGTAGACTTTCACTGGATGGGTAGAAGCCTTTCCCACAGGGTCTGAGAAGGCCACCATGGTCATTTCTTCCTTTCTGTCAGATATAATTCCTCAGTTTGGCCTTCCCACCTCTATACAGTCTGCAAACGGACTGGCCTTTACTAGTCGAATCAACCAAGCAGTTTCTCAGGCTCCTGGTATTCAGTGGAACCTTCATACCCCTTACCATCCTCATTCTTCAGGAAAGGTAAAACAGACTAATGGTCTTTTGAAAACACATCTCACCAAGCTCGGCCTCCAACTTAAAAAGGACTGGACAATATTTTTACCACTTGCCCTTCTCAGACTTTGGGCCTGTCCTCAGGATGCTACAGGTTACAGCCCATTTGAGCTCCTGTATGGACACTCCTTTTAATTAGGCCCCAGTCTCCTTCCAGACACCAGCCCAACTTGAACTGCACCCCAAAAACTTAGATAGAGCCTAAAAACTCATCAACCAAGCTAGTTATTACGCTGAACTCCCTTGGGCACTCTCTATTTGGATGTCCTGGGTCCTCCCAATTCTTAATCCTTTAATACCTGTTTTTCTCCTTCTCTTATTCAGACCCTGTGTCTTCTGTTTAGTTTCTCAATTCATACAAAACTGCATCCAGGCCATCACCAATCATTCTATATGACAAATGCTCCTTTTAACAACCCCGCACTATTGCCTCTTACCACAAAATCTTCCTTCAGCTTAATCTCTCCCACTCTAGGTTCCCACGCCACCCCTAATCCTGCTGAACGCAGTCCTGAGAAACACCACCCACTGTCTCTCCATACCACCCCAAAAAATTTTAGCCACCCCAACACTTTACCACTATTTTGTTTTTTTGTTTTATTTTTCTTATTAATATAAGAAGACAGGAATGTCAGGCCTCTGGGCCCAAGCCTGCACGTATACATCCAGATGGCCTGAAGTAACTGAAGAATGACAAAAAAGTGAATATGGCCAGTTCCTGCCTTAACTGATGACATTACTTTGTGAAACTCCTCCTCCTGGCTCATCCTGTCTAAAAAGCTCCCCCACTGAGCACCCTGTGACCCCCACCCCTGCCAGCCAGAGAACAACCCCCTTTGACTGTAATTTCCCACTACCTACCCAAATCCTATAAAAACAGCCCCACCCCTATCTTCCTTTGCTGACTCTCTTTTCGGACTCAGCCCACCCGCACCCAGGTGATTAGAAAGCTTTATTGCTCACACAAAGCCTGTTTGGTGGTCTCTTCACATGGACGCACATGAAACCTACCTTACTTGTAAAAGCCCTCAGTTATGTTCAATGGCAGGTCAGATTTGAAGAACTATCTCTCCTGCCCTCTCACTTTGACCAAATCAAATAAACTATTCTCTTCTTTTAAGCACTGATTTGTCAGTGTTTGGCTTACTGCACCTCAGGTACACAAAACTAAATGTGAGGGTTCAATAGCAAGTGTATAAAATACTGTAGACTGTAGGCAACTGTAACACAATGATAAGTATTTGTGTATCCAAACATATCTAAATGTGGAAAAGGTGTTGTAAACCAAAGATTTAAAAAATGGTACACCTATATAGGGCACTTACCATGAATGGAGGTTTCAGGACTGGAAATTGCTCTGGTGAGTCAGTGAGTGAGTGGTGTGACAATATGAAGTCCTAGGCCATTATTCTACACTACTGTCGACTTTATAAACACTGTACAGTTCAGCTACACCAAATTTATTTTAAGAAATTTTTTCTTCAATAATTAACCTTAGCTTACTGTAACTTTTATACTTTATAAACTTTAAATTTTTAAGCTTTTTGACTCTTTCGTAATAACACTTAACTTAAAATAGAAACATTGTACAGATGTATAGAAATATTTTTTCTTTATATTCTTATTCTATAAGCTTTTTTATATTTATAAAATTTTCTATTTTCTTGTTTTTTTACTTTTAAAACTGTTTTATGAAAAAACAAACAATTCCACCAAAAAGTGGACAAAGATATGAACAGACACTTCTCCAAATAAGACATTTAGGCGTCAACAAGCATATGAAAAAAAGCTCATTATCACTGGTCATTAGAAAAATGCAAATCAAAGCCACATTGAAATACCATCTCAAGCTGGTTAGAATGACGATCATTAAGAAGTCAAGAAACAACAGATGCTGGAGAGAATGTGGAGAAATAACACTTTTACACTGTTGGTGGCAGTGTAAATTAGTTCAACCATTGTGGAAGACAGTGTGGCAATTCCTCAAGGATCTAGAACTAGAAATACCATTTGACCCAGCAATCCAATTACTGGGTATATACCCAAAGGGTTATAAATCATTCTACTACAAAGATTCATGCACATGTATATTTATTGTGGCACTCTTCACAATAGCAAGGGTTTGGAACGAACCCAAATGCCCATCAAAGACAGACTGGATAAAGAAAATGTGGCATATATACACCATAGAATACTATACAGCCATAAAAAAATGATGAGTTCATGTCCTTTGCAGGGACATGGATGAAGCTGGAAACCATCATTCTCAGCAAACATACACAGGAACAGAAAACCAAACACCGCATGTTCTCACTCATAAGTGGGGAGTTGAACAATGAGAACATATGGACACAGGGAGGGCACACAGGGAGGGGAACACAGGGAGGAGAACACCGAGGCCTATAGGGGGGTGGGGGGCTAGGGGAGGGATAGCATTAGGAGAAATACCTAATGGAGATAACGGGTTGCTGGGTGCAGCAAACCACCATGGCACGTATATACCTACGTAACAAACCTGCACGTTCTGCACATGTACCCCAGAACTTAAAGTGTGTGTGTGTGTGTGTATGTATATGTATATATAAACTAAGACGAAAACACACCTGTTAGCCCAGGCTTACACAGGGTCACAATCAAGACATCATTAGGTGGATAAAAATTTTTCAGCTCCATTATGGTCTGAGGGGACCATCACTCTGTGTGTGTGTGTGTGTGTGTGTGTGTGTGTGTGTGTGTGTGTGCACGCATGCGTATGTATGTGTGTGTGCCCAGGCTGGAGTGCAGTGATGCAATATCAGCTTACTGCAACCTCCGCCTCACAGGTTCAAGTGATTCTCCTGCCTCAGCCTCCCAAGTAGCTGGGACTACAGGTGCATGCCACCACAGCCAGCTAATTTTTTGTATTTTAATAGAGATGGAGTTTCACCATGTTTGCCCAGGCTGGCCTCGAACTCCTGAGCTCAGGCAATCCGCCCGCCTCAGGCTCCCAAAGTGCTAGGATTATAGATGTGAACAGATCATCCCTCACTGACACTTTATTATGCTGTCAGTGCTTACCTGTAATTGAACACTAAACATTTCCATTTTCTTTTCAAATGACTTGAATTCTTCATTTCTAAATTTTATTATGTGTTTAATATTAATACTATTTTATGTTTTCATGTATTTAAATTTCAAATCTACCAGCTAACTTTATCTTGCTAATTGTTTTTCAAAGACCATTTCTAATGCAACTTCAACCATGAAGGCTTTGTTAATGCCTCTGTTATAATCTCTTCCCCTTTAGAATACCTATAACACTTGAATTATATTTCTGTTTTAGAGCCTTTCTTGCTCTCTATAATTTACAATTATTTATATAATTATTTTATTTGCCTTATCCACAATAGGCTACAGTTTCTTCCAGGGTAGGAACCACATTTTCATCAGTTGTTGAGTTCATCATGCAGCCATGCACACTGTAGGTGCTTGACTCAGTAAAACCTAACCAAAATTACTGGCAAGAGCATATGGTTCAATACTATAAAAGACAGATCAATAATTTTCAAAAAACAAGAGAGACTTCCTGCTTATAAAACATTCTGACCTTAAAATTAAAATACATAAAATAGATACTAATTCACCAAAAGTATGAATGTGGGCTAAAATAGCTTTATATATCTGCATAGAAAAAGAGGTAAAATTTTAAAGAATAAATAAGAAGCATAATCCATGAAAGGCAAATCTTAGATGCTATATTGTGGTATAGATTAATGAGCTCTGCTATTTGCTAGTTTGTGTGACCTTGATAAAATTGCATTGCCTTTTGAGGTCTCTGTAAAATAGACATTTTTTTTTTTTAATTTTACTTTAACTTCTGGGATACATGTGCAGAAAAATAGACATAATTATGCTTACTTTATTTAATTGTTGTGAGAAGAATAAGATTTCTGAAGCTTCCTCAGACTCTAAGATGATACACAAACACAAGATGGTTTTCAATATATGGAAGATGCAGGTTCAAGAATAGAAGGGAATGATAAAGGATGGCAAGGGTAGGGTCATACTGAAAGTTCTCAAAGTCACAGTAGTTTGGATTTGATGAAGTAGAAAGTGGAGTGCATGTATATATCTTTAATACATGAAATGACTTTATAAAAGTGGCATTAAGATGCATAACCAAGAAGTAATCAGCAGGCGATGGTGATTGAGAGACCAGATCCATGGAGACTGAGCTAGGAGATAGCTATAGGAATCTAGTCAGGAAATGATTGAAGCCTGACTAGGACAATGGTACACAGAATGTAGGACAAGGAAAAGACCCAGAGACATTCTAGTGTAATATTGTCTAAAACTTGATGAACAGTTAGGTATACAGTGGACAAAGCCTACAGATGAATAAAACCGAGAGCCAAGGAAAATGGATGGTGGCACAAGTAATAGATGGAAAAGGAAAAGCAATGTAATCCCTTACATTGGATATAAAGTTGGAAACAATGGCCAAAACCTGAAATTTGAGATCTAACCAAATTCCAGTACTGGAATCACACAGATTTTGGATGAACTAGGTACCTTATTATCCAGATAATTTGATCCAGACCTCAACTTTCTGGATGGAAAAAAAAAAAATCGTTGTCTTAAGTGATCATATTCTCAGGAAGTACAGACCATATTAGGCCTACCATTTTTTAATCTTGGAATTCTGTCTTTCTGATATTACAGTCTGTTAAAAAGTCTCAATTACATAGATGGGATCAACTTTTTATTTAGAAAATCTAAGTGAATTATTTATTGGATATCTAGCATTATTGTAAAAGTAATGAAATGCAAAATAGACAATCAAGGATTCTGCATGTGTTCACAAAGTGTTTACAGTCTACAAATTAAAATACAGGTTCATAATTCTTTCCAGATGCTATTAATGAGATGTGTTAACTCCAAAATCGGTTATATCTGTTTCCTGAATTAATTCTTGCCAGAACAATTGGAATTTTAACAAGGAAGAGATTCACTTTTCTTTGAAGATCCAGTGTCTAATGTAAGCCTCAGTAACGTGAAAACCTAATAAATTAGAATCTAACCTTACCTCTCTTCTTTGTGCAGTAGCTGGGTTTTTGCTTCAGTTTCTTTGCTTAGCCTTCATGCTCTGAACTCTAGCATTTTGACTGTAAATTTAGGTTATGTTAGATCCTTTCCCTTGGACATAAGTTTATACATATCCTGGCCTCGGCTGGCTGTAAATTTACTTCAAGTGTATTATGTCAGCTGGCTTCCTCTTACTATTATTTATTCATCAGAGTTAGTCATTATTTCCTTCAGCAAATACTTACTGAGCATCTAATACATTTCATGTTGGCCTTCAATTACTTTTATCTGCCTGATTCAAGCCTAGTCCTTCTAACAACTCTACAATGAATTTCTTGCAACATCGTGATAGGAATAAAACCTATAGCCAAGTCTATTATTCACCTGTCAAATCTGGACTACTTCTTGCTTCTAATGCAATGCCTCAGCTTCTCATTGGCTCTTGTTGCCAAGGTTCTAGTATGCATTGTGACTGGGTCTGCCCAAGTCATTTATAACAGGGATATTTACCTAATCAATAGACACAGATATAAGACCCAAATGGGAAACTGTCTAAGGAAATTAAACAAATGTGTAGTATCCTATAACATACACTTTTTGCAGCTTCCTCCATGAACTTGCTGGGATGCAGTCTCACAGCTCCATAGCGTTTCATATGTTCTTCCACCTCCCACTTGGTTTCCAGCCCCGATATTGATTCCTACTCACCTACCCATTCCATCTTCGTTCACATGATAAATGCAAACTTCTTTTCTGTGCTCAAGCTCTGGCCCAATTTGTTGCCTGCCACCTTCCCTTTTGTTTTTTGGCAGAGTAAATTATTCCTGCCTCTGTGGAAGCTTGAAAAATACATGATTATATAAGGGCTCCTTACCCAAATCTTCCCATTCTGGGCACTGCAATGTTAGATAAAATTGTCTAGATGGTCCTACCTATCTAAATATCAACCTAAGAGAATACCTGACCAACTAAAAAGATGGTTTAGCTGTAAACCTTTTGAGGACAGCAAAATACTTAGTTAAGGGTGACAATCCATTCTATGGAATGAGAATTCTTTTATATATAATATTTATAATATATATGTACACATGTATGTAATTGTATATATTATATACATAAAACATAGTATAATTATGTAAAATCATTATTTTTTAAAAGCTCTACATGCAGCCAGGCTATGAGAGTAATCCTGCTAATCCTCATTAAGGAGTGGTGAAAGCCTTTAGTGTAATATGGCTCCAATCCAGCTGGAATACCTGCTTTTTTGTTGTTGCCATCAAAGTAAACACTGGTCTTCTTCTGTGGATCCCACACAATTCTCACCTTCTGAAACTCTGTTCACAGATGTTCTTTTTTTTTTAATCACAGGGTCCTTATCCTCAAAGTTCTCTTTGAAAATTACTGAATTTTAATCATAAATACCTAATCTGGGGCAGAGACAAGTTGCCTATTCACCAAACCCATGTTGTCTTTCTACTTGCTTATATTTCCAGTGGAATGCAAGTAGTAGCCACACCTATAAAAACCTTCTTATCCATGCTTCCCTTAACTTCCTGGAAGAAATATAATCCTAAGGACCACCTTATGATCTATGGGCTAAATATGATGGAGTCACAAGGAAAAAGAGCCTAGGTTTCTACATCATTGTTGGAGGAGAGCTACCTGCCCATCTGGAACATTTGCTTGGGCATCATGAGATAGAAAAGTAAACTTGTAGAATAATCCACTGAAATTTGGAGTTATATCTATTTTAACAGTAAGTATGTTCTTAAACTGAAATATACTTTATTTACAATACCAAGGGCAGCTTTATATATAGATATGCATGTAAATATATACAAAATGCTCCAATGTGGGAAGATTAACATTCATACACATTCATTGATTTCAGAGTTTCTTTGCTAACTTTCTCTGTCATATTCTCTAGGTTTACATCATCAAAATGAAAATCATACATTAAGGCTACTCAGTATAATGAATATAAGCTTGTGTAATCAATCACTGATAGACTGATGTGAAGTAACTTCCAGTTACCATTTCCAATTCTCAGAGTTAGGATTAAAAACATCGTGTCATGAACTCACACAACAAGGCAATACAGCATCCCTTAATTTTCTACACATTTATCTGCCATTAGGTTGGACTTCCAAACTTTCCAGAAAGGAAAGAACTGTGAATGTGTCTCTCTTAGACCTATTCTTCTCACCTTGGTTCAGTTCCAGCTTGTGTATTGTCCAGACTGCTCAGGAAGTGATAATTGCAGGGAGGATGTCATGCTCGTCATGAAAATGCTTTGGTTCATCAGAATTTGAAGAAGGCTTCCTTGGCCCAGTGCTCATGGTGCCTCCGGGGCAGTATGAAGCTTTGAAGCAATCATTTAGGTCATGAAGTAAGGTCAGATGATAAGTGCTGTCCACAGGACCAAGTCAAAATGTTGCCTTTGGGTTTCCAAATGGTTGGTGCATAATCTTGCATTAATCTTGCTCCCAAACACAATGTGTTTGTTGCTCATTCTCCTTTGTATCACACTGATTCTGCATCTAAGGAAAGAGGCCTGGATTTAGGAGGTGAGAATCATGCTTTCCTTCCCCTAAATCTGATGCCTGAGTGAGCTTTGCAGCATGACAAACAGAGCCTGAAATTCTTTGCTGAGGGCTGATTCAAGGTGTTAGAAGATCTTCCTCCTATGTATCCCAATTCAGAAAAGATTATACATTTTCCTGAAACTCTGGTTAACAAGTATTGATCGAAAAGACTTCATGTTTCTGTAGAGTGCTGGTGTGGTTACTCAAGCAAATAAGATTGTTCCTCAGTCGGTAGTGCCTGCCGCTGCCACATGTGTGTCAACATGTGCTGGCTGCTGAAAGTGGCTCTTCCTGATGTTCCCATTTGATCATGAAACCCTATGGCCGCTCACTCTACCACTCCATAATGTTTAGTATCTCTTGCTAACCTAAGACCGTGAAATTATTGCTAAGAATTATCATGTTGTGGCTGAGTAGAGTCCTTAAAGGGCAGTACTGCCAGGCTAGTGTGCTCACTGTTCTTTTCACCTGGAATTTTCCTTGGTATGGGGCTAAAAAGGAGTCTAAATATGTGAAAGCCTTCCTCTTAGAATTGATACTGTTAACATACAACTCAGAAGTATCAGAAGAAGGTGAGAAATCTCTCCTCCTTGCACAGCCGGGGTTGGCTGGATCATCATTACCAGACTTGATACCTGGCTTACACAGCCCACAGAGGAACGCCAACAACCAAAGAACCTGTGGAGTGGAGGAAGAGCTGGTACAAATGACTGGTTGGTTGCTGCCAAAAGAATTGGAGGGAAGAAAGTGATGAGAGCTGCTTGGGGTAATGTACAAGTTGCTTGGTCCACCTGGACAGTTAAGTCAAGTGTGGCCTTCAACTTGGGTGTTTTACCAAGGAATTCATGGGCCTACTCTTGCTCTTCCCTGCATGCCTAGCTTTTTGATTCTGAAACCATATCTGAATTCTGGATTCTGAAAATCCTCTGTAGTCCAATTCTTCTGTAGTAGCAATTCGAGGAAATCAATTATTCTTAAAGGTTTGAAAGATACTGGTTTGTGACTTACTGATAGGTGTTTGCTTTTGTTTGGCTTCTTGGCAATGTTCTCAAGTCCAAGGCTGAGGCAGCTGCTATCACCAGAGTTGTTCTTCTCCTGAAGAGCATCCAGACCCCAGTCAACTCTTTCTGAGGTGATATGTTCTTTGCTTTTGAAACTTAATCTGTATTTTAGACTCTGGAATGCCAATATCTTTGGCCAGTTGTTCTCTGGTAGTTATCCTAGGGTAGTGGTTTTTCTCAGGTTCAAAACAATCCTCTTTGACAGCGATTCTTTTGAGAGACAGCCATGTGAAGTGCTGGTCAAATCCAGTCGGAAGAGTCACCTGGATTCCACAGAGACTGCTGACCACTTGAGCAGCTCCCAGAAGCCCAGGACTTACCAAGACCAGCATTTCCCACTTATTTCTTAAATACCTTTCCAGCTTATCCCTTCTTAAATATTCAAGACATTGATGGAATTAAAGGAAGCCATCAAAAGTTAAATTTCAAGGCAACTACAGGTGCTGCCAGATAATATTACATCTCGCATAATATTTTTCCAAATATAGCTTTTATTCCAGATTCCCTAGTTTTGACATATCCAAATATTTTTGTCTCTGTTATATTCCAGCCCTCTTGTTTCTTCATTATTATGGACGACCACATTATTAAAAAGACAGAATGCCTCTCCCCATATGTGTAGTTTGCATACTTTTCTCTGCTTTTCATGGAACACTTTTTATTTCGCCATCAGATCAATTGTTTTATGTCAGTGGAATGACATGATAGAGCAAATTATATTGGTAAATTGTTATCAGGGTCAAATCATAGATGATTCCAAATAGCACTGCATCTTATACATAAGGCAACCAATCTAATGCAACTACAAAATATAGCAAGGGTATATCAGATGACAAAATGCAGAGAATGGGATATTCACTTTTATGCTGCGAAGGAAAAAAACTAGTAGACTACAATGGGTTAGGCTCACCTGTTCTTGAATGCCATGACAAAGTTAAGTCAAGAAATGCATGAACTCAGAAAAGGACTGTGCTGCTTAAAAAGATGGGGTTAGAGAGAAGAAGAGGATGAATAGAATATATAAAGAAAAAATGGAAGTTCTACTTCATTGAAACACTGAAATTTCTCTTTTTTTTTTTTTTTATTTTGAGACAGGATCCTGTTCTGTCACCCAAACTGGAGTACAGTGTCATGATCATAGCTCACAGCAGATTCTTACTTCTGGGCTCAAGAAATTCCCCACCTTAGCCTCCCAACTAGCTGGCATCACAGGCATGCACCACCACTCTAGGCTATTTCATTTCATTTCATTTCATTTTTGTACAGACAGGGTCTCACCATGTTGCCCAGGCAGGCCTCAAACTCCTAGGCTCAGGCAATCCTTCTGCCTTGGCCTCCCAAAGTGTTGGGATTACAGGCACAAGCCACTGTGCCCCAGCCAGAAATTTCTTTCTCCAAAAGTGAAGAAAATGAAACAAAGAAAGAAACCTGAAGACTCACTGTGTTTTAAAATAGAAAAAAGACATAGCAAACTCCTACTTGGGTTATAGATGTGGCATCTGTGCTTTTAGCAATGATTAAATAAAAACCACCACCTGCAAATCATTCCAATTAGCTATAAGGCTCCAGAAAACGTTTTAAAATAACGTGATGTGTACTTTGCCACAGACATCTGAGAAACCCAAGTTCCATGGACTACAGTGAGGACAATAAAAACTAGTCAAACTGAATTGGGGTGCGATTGATTACCGCTGAGTCTTAGTCCATTTAGGGTTGTAACAGAATAGCCAAGGTTGGGTAATTTATGAAGACAATATATTAACTTGGTTCATGATTCTGGTGATGAAAAGTCTAAGAGCATGACACCAGCTTCTGCTTTGCTCCTGGTGAGGGTCATGTGTTATGTCACAACATGGCACAGAAGCAGAAAGGCAAGTGGGCATATGCAAAGACAGACCAAACATGGAGGCAACTTGGCTTTAAAACAAGTTGCCCTCACAGTAAATATTCCAGTGCTGCAAGAGTGAGAACTCGCTCCCGCGAGACAGCATTAGTCTGTTCATCAGGGCTATGCCCCCATGGCATAAACATCTCCCACTAGGCCCCACATCCCAGCATGGCTCCACTGGCAATCAAATTTCAACATGAGATTCAAAGGGGAAATAAACTAAAATTCAAGCCATAGAATCCTGGGACTAAATGTGCTCAAACAGATTAAAACATTGTGTGCGTGGGGCGGCGGGTTTGGGGGGTGGGGTTGCGGGAGGGGTGGGATGCTGCATGTTTGCAATTAAGTATCAGAATAGCTGCTGGCTTAAACTAAAGGAAGCATTATGAGTTAAAATGAAAACAATGTTCTGTGGAATGCTAGGATTCTACCCAGTTAGCAGGTTGCTCTCCGACCTTGGATTTTAATTGGGACTTCTCTGAGGGTAGCCAGCCAACACAGCACATATGTCGGTGGAGGGACTCCATGGAGGTTACAAGGACTTTGTTGGAGGCCAGGCACTAACTGTGGAAAATTCCATTAAAGAATAAATACACAATAGTTGGCCAGGAGCTAAGTCCTGATTTTGAATCCAGAGGGAAAATGGCCACTTCTTGTACCCATGATTTCTTCCCCACTCTGAAGGAGGTAGCTAGATGGCACCTGGGGATGGACGCCTCCCAAACCAGAAGCAGCCTACTACTTTTGTGACTTGATCTCGAAGACTTTTGATCCCCAGTTCTCAGGGACTGGGGGTTGGAGAGCAATGTTAACCTCTTGCTAGCTCCCCAAGGTCCTTCCCTTTGAGTGGGGATGTCATTGCAGAGAAAAACCTCTGAACCTCAACCTGGACTCTAGCCTATGCTCCAAATCCCATGGGACAGCATGCGGGCAATCAGACCCTCCAAGCTCCATTGTGGATATTTTGCCTCTTAACTTGTTTTTGAGAGGAGCGGGCACTATTTAATCAGTAGCCAGGGCCTCCTGGGAGCACACAGGAGGTCCAAATCCACCTGAAACCCAGCTCTCTGCACCATGTATGGCCTTTGGAAGTTCCATTTCAAAAAAATCTTAAGGTCTCTATGCTACTAGAGTCTTTTCTTCCCTGAGCAACAAACAGCCATCTCTTCAACCTGATTTCCCTTGTCCTTGGCTAAAGACTTCTTTTGCTTGAGGCCACCATCTCCAGAACTCTTATTCAGAAGGCATATCCCACCATTTCCATCAAGGAAAAGAATACTTGCCCTCTCTCAATAGGAGCTGTAGTCACATTTGTAAATACACAGATAAGAATAGAGGGTCATAATAGGAGACAAATAACATAACAGGAGGAGACAACTTGTTGGAATGGATACATACAGAGAGATATATACTATATATACATATAGAGATAGATTAGGATGTAGATATACATACAAATGTATTTTGTATATACATTACATTTGGCCAATATCAGACTTTTGGGATACATTATTTATTTGTAATTGACAAGTAATAATGTATATTCATGGGGTATAATGTGATATGTGTATCTATATATACCTTGCAGAAAGGTTAAATCTAGATAATTAACATATCCATCACTTACCAGCTTATCATTTCTGTGTGTGGGGGGAACATTAAAATATCTATTCTTGCCAGGCACACCTGTAATCCCAGCTACTTGGGAGGCTAACATGAGAGGATCACTTGAGGCCAGGGGTTTGAGGCTGCAGAGCATTAAGATTATGCCTGTGAATAGCCACTGCACTTCAGCCTGGGCATCGTAGAAATATCCCATCTCTTTAAAAAATAATATATCCTTTAAGCAATTTTGAAATAGGCAATACATTATTATTAGCCCTGGTCACCATGCAGTGCAATAAATTACTAAGACTTACACCTCCAACCTAACTGAAACTTTGTACCCTTTGATCACCATTTCCCCTTACCTCATCCGTCCCACTTCTCCCACTTTTCTCCAGCCTCTGTTAACCACCTTTCTACTCTCTTTCAATGAGATTGTCTTTTTGATCCCATATGTAAATGAGATCATACACCATTTGTCTTTCTGTGCCTGGCTTATTTCACTTAGCATAATATCCTGAGGGTCCATCTATATTGCCACAAAAGATGAATTTCCTTCTATTTTAAGGCTGTATGGCATTCAATTGTGTATATATACCACATTTTCTTTATTCATTAATCCATTGATAGAAACTTAGCTTGTGTCTATATCATGGTCATTGTGAGAAAGCTGAAATGAACATGGGAGTGCAGACATCTCTTCCATATTTTGATTTCAGATCCTTTGGATATATACTCAGAAGTAGGAATGCTGGGTCTTATAGTAATTTTATTTTTGTTTTTGAAGAGGTTTCATACTATTTTCCAAAATAGCTGTACTAACTTACAGTCTCACCAGCAGTGCACCAGAGTTCCCTTTTCTCCACTTCCTCACCAATACTTGTTATCATTCATCTTTTTCATAATAACTATTCTACCAAGTGTGAAGAGATACCTCATTGTGATTTTACCTTGCATTTCCCTGATGATTAGTGATGTTTAGCATTTTTTCATATATCTCATGGCCATTTGTAGGTATTCTTTTGAGAAATATCTGCACAATTCCTTTGCCCATTTCTTTAAATAGGTTATTTTTTTCAGTTGAGTTGTTTGAATTTTTTTATATTTTTTATGTTTCCCTCTTATTGGATGTATGGCTTGCAAATATTTTTCCCAATCTGTAGGTTGTCTCTCCACTATGTTCATTGTTTTCTTTACTATACAGAAGTATTTTAGTTTGATGCTATCCCATTTGTCTATTTTTACTTTTGTTGTACATGCTTTTAGAGTCTAATCCAATAAATCATTGTCTAGACCAACAAAATGAAGTTTTTCCACTAAGTATTCTTTTATGATTTTCATAGTTTTGGGTCTTATGTTTAAGTCTGCAATCAATTTTGAGTTGATTTTTGTATGTGCTGTGAGGTAAGAGCCCAATTTCATTCTTCTGTGTGTGGATATCCAGTTTCCCTAACACCATTTATTGAAGACACAGTCCTTTCCCCATTGTATTTTATTGGCATCTTGGTGGAAAATCATTTGACTGTAAGTACTTGGGTTTATATCGGAGCTTTCCAGCCTATTCCATTAGTTGATATGTTTGTCTTTATGCCAATACTATGCTGTTTTGGTTATAATAGCTTTATAATATATTTAGAAATCAGGAAGTGTGATACCTTCAGCTTCCTTCTTTTCCTCAAGATTGCTTTGGCTATCCAACGTCTTTTCTTGTTCTATACAATTAGAATTTTGGTAGGGATTTTATTGAATCTGTAAATCACATTGGGTAGTACAAACATTTTAAGAATATTAATTATTCCAATCCATGAAAACAGGATATCTTTCCATTTATTTGTGTCTTCTTCAAATCTTTCATCAACGCTTTGTATTTTTCAGTGTGCAAATCATCACCCCCTTGGTTATATTTACTCCTTTCTTGATGCTATCATATATGGAATTGTTTCTTTATTTTCTTTTTTGAATAGTTCATCATTAGTGTATAGAAATACTACTGATTTTCAGCTGGCTGTGGTGGCTAATGCCTGTAATCCCAGCACTTTGGGAGGCCAAGGTGGGCAGATCAGTTGAGGGCAACAGTTCAAGAAAAGCTTGGACAATATGACGAAACTCCATCTCTACTAAAAATACAAAAAATAAATAAATAAATAAAATTAGCTGGGCATGGTGGTGCATGCCTGTAGTCCCAGCTACTCTGGAGACTGAGGCACAAGAATCACTTGAACTCAGAAACCAGAGTTTTCAGTGAGCTGAGATTGTGCCACTGTACCCCAGCCTAGGCAACAGAGTGAGACTCTAAACAAAAAAAACAGGAAGAAGAAATACTACTGATTTTTGTACGCTGATTCTGTAACCTACAACTTTATTGGATTTGTCATTTATAACAGTTTGGTTGGTTTTTTGAAGAGGCTTTGGCGTTTTCTATATATAAAATTGTGTTGTCAACAAACAGAGGAAACAATCAGAAAACAATTCTCTCTTTCCTAATTGGATGTTTTTTGTTTCTTTTTTTTTTTTTTTTTTTTTTGCCTAATTGCTCAGGTTAGGAATTCCAGTACTATATTGAATAGAAGTGGCAAAAGTAGGCATCCCTGCCTTGTTGCTGATATTAGAGGATCTTTGCCATTGAGCATGATGTTACCTGTGGGCTTGTCATGCATGGACTTTATTGTGTTGAAGTATAATATGGTTCGGAGGATTGTTCCCTCATTCTCATGTTGAAATGTGATCACAAATGATGGTGGTGGGGCCTAGTGGGAGTTGTTTTGGTCATGGGGATGGATTCCTCATGAATAACTTGATGACACCCCCTTGGTGATGAGTGAGTTCTCCCTCTTAGTTCATGTGAGAGCTAGTTGTTTAAAAGAGCCTGGTATCTTTCCTCTCTCTCTTCTTGCTCAGTCCCTCTTGCCATGTGACACACTTATCCTTCTTCTTTCACCATGATTGTAAGTTTCCTGAGGCCTCACCAGAAGCAGGTGCCAGCACCATGCTTCTGTACAGTTTGCAGAATCATAAGCCACAATAAATCTCTTTTCTGTATAAATTACCCAATCTCAGGTATTACTTTATAGCAATGCAAAATGGATTAACACAAACTACATTCCTTCTATTCTTATTTTCTTGAGTTTTTATTATAAATTAATGTTGAATTTTGTCAAATGCCCTTTCTGTATCTAGCGAGATGATCATGTGATTTTTGTGCATTTTTATATGGTGTATCACATTTATTAACTTATGTATGATGAACCATCCTAATGTCTCCAAGTTAAATTCCATTTGATTATGGTAAATGACCTTTTTAATATTTTGTTTAATTTGGTTTGCTAGCATTTTGTTGAGAATTATTGCATCTATGTTCATTAGATATTGGTCTGAAATTTTCTTTTCTTATAGTATCCTTGTCTCTTCTGGCTTTGGTTTCAGTGTAATGTGGGCCTCATACAATGAGTTTGAAAGTATACTTTCCTCTTCAGTTTTTTGGAAGAGTTTGAGAAGGATTGCTATTAGTTATTTAAATATTTTGTAGAATTCAGCAATGAAGGCATTAGGTCCTGGGTTTTCTTTCATGGGATACTTAATTCTTATTACTGGTCCAATCCCCTTAGTCATTACTGATCTGTTCAGATTTTCTATTTCATCCTGATTCAGTCATGGAAGATTTTATGTTTCCAGGAATTTGATTTTTTTCTAGGGTGTCCAATTTTTTGGTTTACAATTGCCCATAGTAGTTTTCTATGATCTTTTGTATTTCTGTGTTTTCCATTATAATGTCTCCTCTTTCATTTATGATTTTGTTTGAGTCTCCTCTGTTCTTTTCTGTGTCAATCTAGCAAATGGTTTATCACATTTATCTTTTTAAAAAGCAATTTTTTGTTTAGATCTTTTGTACCGTTTTTCTAGTCTCTGTTTTACCTATTTCTACTCTTATCTCTGTCATTTCCTTTTTCTGCTAAGTTTGGGCTTACTTTATTCTTTTTTATTTTCTAGTTACTTCAGGAATAACATTAGGTTGTATGTTTGAGATTTTTCTTCTTTTTTAATGTAAGCATTTATTGCTATAACTTCCCTTTCGGAACTCTTTTTGCTTCATCCCATAAGTTTTGGCATGTTATGTTTTTATTTTTGTTTGTGTCAAGATGTTTTTAAATTTTTACTTTAACTTCTTCTTTGACCCATTGGTTGTTCAGAAGCACACTGTTTAATTCCCGCACATTTGTGTGTTTATCAGAATTTCTTCTGCTATTTATTTCTAGTTCCATGTTATTGCAGTCAGAAAAGATAATCAACATGATTTCAAGCTCCTTAAATTAGTTCAGACTAGTTTTGTGGAGAACGTTTTGTGTGCTCTTGAGAAGAATGTGTATCCTGTTGCTGTTAGATGGAAAGTTCTGTAAATATGTCATAGGTCTATTTGATCTAAAGCATAGTTCAAGAGTTATGTTTTCTAATTGATTTTCTGTCTAGATGAGCTGTTCAGTGTTGAATGTGAGGTACTGAAGCCTCCCGATATTATAGTACTGCAGTCTATCTCTCACTTTAGATCTACTACTATTTCCTTTATATATTTAGTTACTCCAATGTGAGGTGCATATGTATTTAAAATTGCTATATTTTCTTGATGAATTGACCCCTTTATCATTATATAATGACTTTATTTGTTTCTTTTCACAGTTTTTTACTTAAAGTCTATTATGTCTGCTATAAGTATAGCTACCCCCACTCTCTTTTGGTTTTCATTTGTATAGGATAACTTTGTCCATTCCCTCACTTCCAGTTTCTTTGTATTTCTAAAGATGAAGTGAATCTCTTACAGGCAATATAGAGTTAGGTCTTGTTTTTCAATCCATTCAGCCACTCAGTGTTTTTAATTGAAGAATTTAATTCAACTGAAAGAAATCAAATTCATTCAACTGAATGTAAGTGAATTCTTCAATTAACAAAGAAGGGAAGTTAGGTAAGGAATACTACTGCCATTTTTTACATTTGTTTTCTGACTACTTGGTAGATCCCTTGTTCTCTTTCTCTCTAGCTCTCTTCCTTTGTGGTTTGATAATTTTCTATCGTAGTATGCTTTGAATCCTTTCTTTTTATCTTTTGTGTATCTATGAATGGTCTTTATGGTTGCCATGAGGCTTACATAAAACATCTTATAGTTATAACAGGCTATTTTAAATGGACAAGTTAATTTTTATCACTTGCACAAACTCTACACATTTATTCCCCTCCCCAAATGATGTTTCTGATGTGACATTTTACATCTTTTATAGTTTTAATGCCTTGACAAATTGTTGTAGCTATGGTTGTTTTTGGTAGTTTTGTCTCTATACCAGAGATATAATTGATTTTCTCACCTTCATTACAATATTAGTTTTTTGTTTGTTTTTTGTTTGTTTGTTTGTTTGTTTTTTGAGACAGAGTCTCACTCTGTCACCCAGGCTGGAGTGCAATGGTGTGATCTCAGCTCACTGCAACCTCTGCCTCCTGGGTTCAAGTGATTCTCCCCCCTCAGCCTCCTGAGTAGCTGGAATTACAGGCAGCCACCGTGTGTCCAGCTAATTTTTTTTTATTTTTAGTAGAGATGGGGTTTCACCATGTTGGTCAGGCTGGTCTCGAACTCCTGACTTCAGGTGATCCACCCACCTCAGCTTCCCAAAGTGATGAGATTACAGGCATTAAGCCACTGCACCTGGTCACAGTATTAATTTTCTGACTTTTATTATATATTTACTTTTACCAGTAAACTTCATATTTTCGTGTATTTTTATATTGCTACTTAGTTACCCTTTCCTTCAGCTTTAAAGACTCGCTTTAGCATTTCTTTTAAGTTAGATCTAGTGGTGATAAATTTCCTCAGCTGTTGTGTGTCTGAAGAAGTTTTTATCATTCCTTCATTTTTGAAAAACAGGATTGTTAGGGATAATATACTGTTGGCAGTTTTGTCTTCTGCGTGATTTAGTCTGCTGTTGAACATCTTTATTAAATTTTTGAGTTCTGTTATTATGTTCTTCAGCTTCATCATTTCTTTTTGGTCCTTTTTAACATTCTCTGTCTTTTTGTTGAAATTCTCAGTTTGCTCGTGTATTGCTCTTCTGTTCATTAGATGAAGGCACTTCACTTTGTTAGACTGGTGTTGTAAATAAGATTTTCCTCCCTAATTCAGCCCATGCCAGAGGTTCCAGGTGACTAAATTATCTTGTGCCTCTATCCGAACTATATTGATTCCTGTCTGTTATTTTCTGTGACCCCTCTTTATTGGTTTCTGTTCATTAGATAAGGCACTTCACTTTGTTAGACTGGTGTTGTAAATAAGATTTTCCTCCCTAATCAGCCCAGCCAGAGGTTCCAGGTGACTAAATTATTTGTGCTCATCCAACTTATTGTCTTTGTTTTTTTGTGACCCCTAAGAGATTAGAAAGTGTCAAGTTGTGCTATTATCTTGAGAGAAAAGTAGGATAGAAGCCAGCCCCTTGAGATGCAGCTGAAGAAGTTAGTGTGTTAGATATGTGTCCCAGTTCCTTCTTTCCTTGTGGAGAAGCTGAGAGCCAGAGTTTATCTCTCACTTGTTCCGTCCTATGCCAAGGAGAAAATCTGCAGCAGATGCTCATGCCTTTTTTTAGACTGATTACTTTGAACTTGGAGAGATAGATGCTGCATGTTTACGGGTTTAAAAATCACCTTTTTGTTCTCTGTGATCTAAGAGACTTAGGAGTGCAGAGCACTGTCAACTTCTAGAGCTAGGTAATTTAAGAGCCAGTCCTTTGGGTCAATTGCTATAAAACTTGATGCACCCAAGGCATGCAGAAACTACCTGCAAGGAGAGCTTGCAGATTTGGATTTACTGCTGGAGAATCCTTGGAAGAAGTAACAGGGAGTGCTCACTCCCCTGTATGGGCAATGGAAGTTTCATAACCTCCTTGCAGTGAGAGATTTCTGATCTGGAGTTATAACTGAAGCCAGCCAGGGAAGAAGGTACAGAGAGTACCCACTTTCTCTTTCAAGCATGGAGCAGTTCCCCAGTCTCCTTCCAATAAGAAATTTCAGGATTTTATCTCTACAGCAACAGAGAAAGATGGCTCAGGGAGTGTCATCCCTCCAGTACTTGCTGGCAGAGACCTGTAACCTCTTTCCGCAAATAAATTGCAGGCTAAAATTATCACTGGAGCAAGCTGGAGAAGAAGGCACAGGAAGTGTCACTTCTCCCACTTAGGCTCCAGAAGTTTATTCTTTATTTTCTACATAGGCTCCCAGATAATGACTTGATAGAGGCTAGAACCAGAGGAAGCTTCCAGAAAAGTATTCAGCAGACCCTTTCCAAAGGGGAAGTTGGAAGCTAGGCTGATTCTAGGGATTACAGCTGCTAGAAGTGCTCGCGAGGTTAAAACTCCAGTTTGTTATTAGTGCTTCAAAGAAATCCTCCAATGCCCTCTTCCTGCTGTCTCTCAAACAAGGTGATTTAAAAGCCATGCTGTACAGCAGGTACTGTAAAAGTTGGGTGCTTTATGTGTGATAAATACTACTCACCTCTCACGAAGAATTTGGAAGTTGGGATTTCCTTCCCAGTGTAAGGTTCTGTGCTCAGGGTAAGCTTAGTACACAATGTATCTCTGTGTCTCCTACTCATTTTTATGTGGATATTTTCTCAGTCATCCAGTGGTAGGAATCTTTGGTAGTCATCCTGTGGTAGGATTCCGGTTTTCTCTTGGAAAGACTGATATGTGTGTAGATATACATTCAGTGTTGTCTGTAGGAAAATGAATAATCAAGAGTCTCCTATCACCATGTTGCTGATGTCACCCCACAGCTAGTATTATCTTAATAGCACACTGTATTATTTAGACCCAGAAATGGACAAGGTGTTATATTTCTGCTCAGTGCCTTTTTGAGTTGTGTTCTGTGCTTTGTCACTCATCTGCTAGGAATTTTATTCATTTATGTCATGGGCTGAATTTCAAAGACTTAATTAATTTTCCATTACTATTTTCCTTAATAGCAAACCATTTACCCTAACTCTAGTTATAATCCAAGAACAAAGATGATTTATGTGTTTCTTATCTTCCTATCGTTATTGCTATGACATAAAAGAGATAGAAAACAGGAAATAAAAAAGCATACAACTTCTCAAAGAGGCTCACTTTGCATCAGAGAAGGAAAACAATCCTTTTTAGTCATGATAAGACTGGACTAGAGCATCTCTGAATGTGTCAACAGGTAGGGAACAAAATAGATCCTCAAAATCAAATTCCAGTTTGGAAAGTGGCCTGGGAAACTGCTCTGTCACACAGTAGCTCACAAGAAAATTGTCCACTTAGATAGGCATGGTCATAACATAGAAGGTGGTGGCTGGAAACATATCTCAGCTCTCAGATACCCCACCATGTACAGTAGCAACTCCCCACCCCTTATCCATGGGGATACATTCCAAGACTCTCAGTGAATGCCTGAAGCCACAGATAGTACCAAATCCAATTGCCATCAATCAGACGTTTCTTTCATGTCTTCCACCTACAAATTTAGTGCCTTTCCATTCTAACTAAGCACTTATCATGCACTATGATCATACCTTTTGCAGTCTTATGTGAGACATAAAACTAGCATAAATTTCTTTTTCTTCACAATTTCATGGACAGAATATTTGTTCTTACCACAGGTCTTACTAACCACAGCATATAATTTTTTCCTTATTGAATTGGTAACTTTCATTTTCTTACTTAAAGGAAGAACTTTATGTTTTCTCTTTTGGCATGCCCACTACTTTTGCACTTTAGGCCCACTCTTAAGTAAAATAAAGTTACTCGAACATAAGCACTGTGATAGTGCAACAGTCATACTGATGATGAGGAAGATACTACGTGACTACAAGACAGGTAGCATAGACAGTATGGATATACTAGCAAAAGGATGAATCACATCCTGGACAGGACAGAGTAAGATGATGTGAGATTTCATCAGGCCATTTAAGATGACGTGTACTTTAAAATTATAAATGCTTTATTTTTGGAACTTTCCATGTAATATTTTGAATCATGGTTGACTGTGGGTAAGTGAAACTGCAGAAAGCAAAACCAGGAATAAGGGGGACTACCATACGTTTCTATCCCCTCCATCTACCCATGGAGAGATGCGCCCACCTCCTCTGTTCTCTGGGGCACCTGGCCTCTCAGGTGGCTTTTACTTTGTATGGCAGATATTTTTCTTCTGGGCCCTATCTCAATGCTTAGAGTTTAAGACATGCTTTACAGCTTTATTAACACCCATCTCTATTATGGTAGGAAGTCTATACAAGTTAACATGTATTCTGTCAAGGATAAGTAACTCTCTTATTCCATCTTCTCACAAAAGTTATCTATTCTTACATTCACCACTGTCACAGAATTGCTGACCCAGAAATAGAGTCACTATAAAATATTGTGAGAGGTAAAAGAGAAGTTTCTTACATTGGGAATGAGTCCTCAAACTTTTATTCATATAAATTACTATTCAAAAAACATTTATTAAGCATCTATTTGTGCAAGGCACTGGGCTTGGCTCTAGTTGTGAATAAAGAAGGCTCATCCCCTGCCCCAGAGGAGCTTCATGTCTAATCAAACCTGTTGAGAGGGATTCATATGGAAGGCATATTCTGTTTCTTTTTTTCCAAGAATTGCACTCTCATGATGGTTATCTGAGAAGAAAGCACATTTCTGCTTAACATCAGTACCGGTTTGAAGTAGCTAAGTGATATAATATTTAAAATACTCACATTCTATGTCACATGGGTCATAACAAATACTGTGTATGTTATCATGTATTTACCTGTCTTTTTCCTGGCAAGTGTGTACATTTTTTAGCACAGGAACTATATTCTAATTACCACGATTTTCATTGTCAAGCACCATGCCTGGCACATAGCAGTCCCTCAATGAACATTTGCTAAGTTATTTCTACAAATAGTTCTGTGACCAGGATGCTAGGGTACTATTTCTACTGGCAAGAAAAACGGCTGCCCTAATATCTTACTTTTACTATTCATATAAGAATCATGGAAATGTGTCAGACTGATTGTGAAAAGGCTTCGATCAATCCTAGCAGAAATATCTTCATTAAACCTGTTGTTTTCAGTTCTGACTCAAATCTCCTTTCTTCTTATACTGTTGCCAACATCTCAATCACATTTCTAACTCATGGAAATTATTTCTGGGTATACCCACCTACTCACAATGGAAAAAAACACCAGGGCAAGTTTATATGCTTGCCCTTATTTCAAGAGAAGTGACTGTGAGAGTATATTCATCAATCACTCTCTAGAAAGCAATGAGAGAAGTAAAATCTTTGGGAAATCAATAATAAGGTGAGTGGGTGTGCAGGAGACAGATGGTAGAATCTTGAAAATCACAGTTATTTCAATGACAGGACTTCCTTACTCTAGATACTATATGAGACATCAAAATATTACAAGAAATTTTTAAAATAACATTTTAAAACTACTGAGTATAGTTTTCAAGAAATTGTTGGTACTGGCCTATTTATTTCTACATTGACATCAAATCTTTCCAAATGTATAATTAAAACTTGGTCTCGGAGATCATAAACTGTTTATTCACAAATTCCCCAGAAAATATACATTTTTATAAAGAAAACTTTTGACTTAGATCTTTATTTTAGGGCTCTGTGATGAGGCGCTATGTGTATATTACTGTTGAATGTTTTAAAAACACACACACACGTGTGTGTGCTTGCATATTCATTTTAACATTATGCACACAGATGCGCGCGCGCGCACATACACACACACACACACACACACACACACACACACACACAAAATCTCCCGGTGTAATTGAAAGTATTTATGATGTTTTTGTTAGCCTGTACGATTATAAGTTGTTTAGGTGATAGCTTTATCATATAAGAAAATGCTTTCATTTCTTATGCCCTTTACAGCTTTTACTATTATCAGCTTATAAAATGCAAACAAAATAAAATAAGACCTGTATATTCCTCAAATTTAATTGGCAACTAAAAAACAGTCAACTTCAGTAAGGTTCAAAAACTAATATGATTAATTATTTAGTTTTTTTTTAACTTTTATAAACATTTTGAAATAGGAATAAATAATAGCATGAACTTAGTTAATTTATTTCATAAAGATACATTAATACTAAAAGTCAGATACTCTGACTTTCAAATCAAAATTTAACTAATCTGTATGACTTCCCATAAATACTAAAATCCAAAACAATGCTTATATTAACCATTTAACGTTATTATAGTATTCCGTGTTGTTCAATGAGTAGAATGATCCATTTCATTTAAAAGGGGATGTGGGATAATAGTCAAAACTGAAACACATTGAGAAATACCAGAGCAGAGAAGAAGAGTAACAATAATCATAACACATTAATATATCAGACATTTCAAGTATTTATGGCAAGAAAAATATAACTAATAAAGAAACAAAATTAAATTTCCTAAGTAAACAAGGAGTAAAAGAAGACAGACAGTATTCCCCAGATGCGTGTGTGTGTGTGTGTGTGTGTGTGTGTGTGTGTGTGTGTGTGTGTCTATATATGTATAAACTGTAAGGTTGGAGATGAAATCCTCTTAGGAGTTTACCTTGACTCTGGAAGGCAGCACTGTTACAAGATCAGCTGCACGGACTAGGTGAATGATAAAGTGAGAATAAGTCTTCAAGCTATTCATAATCCTAACTCCTATCCCCATAGTTCATATGTAAGTCTGTGTATATGCCCCTGCAAAAAAATTTCTTCCCTTTACCCTCAAACTTCAAGGTTATCTTTTGGGAGGTGATAAATAGAACCTTCAGTTGATCCTAAGAAGGAATTCAATTTGATTTCTCCTGAGGCAGCATCTTGCCACCCACACGTTATCTATCCCTCGAGCTGAAATAACTCTTTGCATTCAAATGAACAAAAGTTCAGAAATGCAGAAAAGCCAGACCTCAGACTATTGAACTGCTGTGCGAATCTGACTACATAAATTTATGGAGTTAATATGAAACCCAAATCTGAGTCACAATGTGGTGAATATATGGGTACATAAACTCATCATAAGCAACTCTATAAAAAAAAGAAAAAGAAAAAAAAAAACTAAGTAAATCCGTATAAAAGTAGTAGTGAATTTCAGTTTCGGGTTAACTCTTACTACAAAGAACTATCATATTTAGCGTTTAGGGACAGGGGAGTGGCAATAATAGAGAAGAGATCCTCACCAGCACCTCCTTTCCATATTCTGGATTCAGATCACTCCACCGGGTGATGAGGGTGCTTTTGTTTGTTTAGTTTTCCTTCTCCCCATACAATTTCTCTATGTTTACAGTCCTCTTTTTAAAGCCAAGATCACCAAAGTGGCAGCTCAGCATTTCAATTTCTTAAGTAGGCAGCACAACACAAACACATTCAAAGCAAATGGCATTACACCGGGCAAGAACATTCACCCAGCTGCTGTGGGTGGACCTTCAGCTTTGATGCTTCTCTAAAATTATTTTATACCAAAGAAGTCCAAATGTGGCCATGATTTCCTGAGTATCATGAATCATACGCAAAGCAAAAAGCAAATGTCATTCGAATTATAATTCATTAATGTGCATTTTCTAAAAAAAGAAATCGTAATTTTAAATATCACACATGATTATTTTTTCAAATATGAGAAACTCATAGGACATAAAAGAAAAAATGTGGTCGGGCGTGGTGGCTCATGCCTGTAATCCCAGCACTTTGGGAGGCTGAGGTAGGCAGATCACCCGAGGTTAGGAGTTCAAGACCAGCCTGGCCAACATGGTGAAACTTCGTCTGTACTAAAAATACAAAAAATTAGCCAGGCATGGTGGCTGGTGCCTGTAATCTGAGCTACTCTGGAGGCTGAGGCAGGAGAATCGCTTCACCCCGGGAGGCAGACAAAGGTTGCAGTGAGCTGAAATCGCACCATTGCACCTCATCCTGGGCAACAAGAGTGAAACTCCATCTCAAAAAAAAAAAAAGGAAAAAGGAAACAATGTACCTGGCCATCATGTCACCACTTGGATAGAACCATAGCTAATATTTTAGAACATGTTTCTCCTGTGTTCTATGAATTCATAAATGTGTTCATCTGTGTATTATATATCATATTATGGCTAATAAAATATTTTACTTTTTAGAGTCTGTATTTTTGATTAATATATCATTATTTATTGTGTAACTAGAATCTCTTCAGAGCAATAATTCTAATGATTACCTTATAATATATATATATTTGTAATGTGGAACACTGTAGCTCACACTTTTGATGGCTACCCAAATGGTCATTCCCAATCTCCTTCTCTTTTGCCTACACCTCATACTAAAAGCTGGACAAAACTATTCACTTCATTTTCCACGGTCCTTATAGCTAGGGTCAGCAAAGAACCAATCTCTCATTATAAGAGAAAATGATCTTTCACTAGAATTAATTCAAAAGCATTTGCTCTCCTTATAAAAAGAATAGATGGTATGTTACATGGTAAACTTGAGTCATAGGGGTTTGTTGTACAGATTATTTCATCATCCAGGTATGAATCCTAGTACCCACTAGTTATTTTTCCTGATCCTCTCCCTTCTTCCATCCTCCACACTCTGATAGGCCCCAGTGTGTGCTGTTCCCCTTTATGTGTCCAAACTGCACAGGTACCCCTAAACTTAAAATAAAACTTACAAAAAAGAAAACCCTATTACAGAAAATTGTACTCAACAATTATATTTAAATTTTTACCAATAAAATATGTAATTAAAAAAAACTACATGGGAGTTATACTTTTCAGTGAACAGATCTTTCATCATCTTGGTTAAATTTATTTTGAAGTATTTTATTCTTGTTGATGCTATTCTAAATGAGACTGTTTTTTAAAAAATTTTTTCAGATAGTTTCTTATCAGTGTATAGAAGTGCCACTGACTTTTATATGTTCATTTTGAATTCTTAAATTTTACTGAATTTGTATATTAATTTTTTTTTTTTTTTTAGATGGAGTCTCGCTCTGTCGCCCAGGCTAGAGTGCAGTGGCCGGATCTCGGCTCACTGCAAGCTCTGCCTCCCGGGTTTACGCCGTTTTCCTGCCTCAGCCTCCTGAGTAGCTGGGACTACAGGCGCCCGCCACCTCGCCCAGCTAGTTTTTTTGTATTTTTTAGTAGAGACGGTGTTTCACCGTGTTAGCCAGGATGGTCTCGATCTCCTGACCTCACGATCCGCCCGTCTCGGCCTCCCACAGTGCTAGGATTACAGGCTTGAGCCAGTGCACTCAGCCTGTATATTAATTTTAATAGTTATTGGGTGGCATCTTTAGGGTTTTCTATGCATAAAATCATGCCATCTGCAAAACAGAAATAATTCTATTTCTTCATTTTCAATTTTGCTGCTTTTTTTTTCTTTTTCTTGTGTAATTGTTTCAGCTAGGATTTCCAGGACTATGTTAAATACAAATGGTGAGAGTGAGCACTCTTGACTGGTCCCCAATCTTAGAGGAAAAGCTTTCAGCTTTTTAATATAGAATATGATGTTAATGTGGGTTTGTATTATATGACCTTTATTATATTGTGGCACATTACTTCTATACCCAATTTGTTGAGAGTATTTATCATGAAAGGATGTTAAATATTGTTAAATGCTTTTTCTGCATGTATTGATTATATAATTTTATTATTAAATATTTTAATAAGGTATATCACATTTATTGATTTGTGTACGTTGAATCTTTGCATCTCAGAGATAAATCCCACTTGATAATGATGTATGAACATTGTAATGTGTTATTGATGAGAGTATTTAAAGATGACATGAATAAATGAAAAGCTATCTTGTGTTCAAGAAAGAATTAGGATTGTGAAAATGTCCAAACTATCCAAAGCGATCTACAGATTCAATGTAATTCTAATCAAAATTCAAGTGACATTTTTTGCAGAACTAGAAACGATCCTATATTCTTTTTTTTTTTTTTTTTTTTTTTTGAGACGGAGTTTCGCTCTGTACCCCAGGCTGGAGTGCAGTGGCCAGATCTCAGCTCACTACAAGCTCCGCCTCCCGGGTTCACGCCATTCTCCTGTCTCAGCCTCCCGAGTACCTGGGACTACAGGCGCCCGCCACCTCGCCCGGCTAGTTTTTTGTACTTTTTTTTCAGTAGAGACGGGGTTTCACCATATTAACCAGGATGGTCTCTATCTCCTGACCTCGTGATCCGCCCGTCTCGGCCTCCCAAAGCGCTGGGATTACAGGCTTGAGCCACCGCGCCCGGCCACGATCCTATATTCTTATGGACTCATAAAAGACCTCAAAGAGCTAAAGCAGTCTTGAGCAAAAACAAAGCTAGAAGTATACACGTCCTGATTTCAAATTATATTACAAAGATGTAGTAATCAAAACACTATGGTGCTAGCATAAAAACAGACACATAGAACAATGGAACAGAACACAGAGCCAGAGATAAACCCAAGCATATATGGCCAACTGATTTGCAAAAATGTTGCCAAGAATATAAAATGAAAGGAAAGGAGATTTATTCAATAAATAGTGCCACAAAACTATATATTCACATTTACAAAAATAAAATGGAATCTTTATTTTATACCACATACAAAAATCTACATAAAAAGGATAGAAATTTTAAATGTAAAAACATAAATTATAAAACTAATAGAAGAAAACCCAGGAAAACAACTCCAAGACATTGATCTGAGGAATAATTTTTTGGATTTGCAAAAGCACAGGCCAAAAAAGCAAAAAATAAACAAGTGAGACTGTATCAAGCTAAAACCCTCTGCACAGCAAAGAAAACAATCAACAGAATGAAAAGACAGTCTTGGAACTAAGAGAAAATACTGAATCCTATAAGAAGTTATCCAAACATACATGGAACACAGACAATTCAATAGTAAAAAAACAAATAACCCACTACTATAAGCAAAGGACCTGAATAGACATTTTCCCAAAAAAGCATATATACACAAATGACCAAAAAGTATATGAAGAGCTATTCAATACCACTAATCATTAGGAAATGCAAATCAGAACACAATGAGATATCACCCCATACCTGCATAAATGGCTATCATCAAAGTCAAAAGATCACAAGCATTGTCACACATAGAGAAAAGGAAACTCTGTGCAGTTGGTTGAATGTAAATTGGTACAGCCATTACAGACAGCTGTATGAAGAACCCTAGTCTAACCATTGTGGAAAACATGCAATCTCATGATCTAGAACTAGAAAATGATTCATTTGACCCAGCTTATCCCATTACTGGGTATATACCCAAGGATTGTAAGTCATGCTATAAAGACACATGCACACATACAGCTTATTGAGGCACTATTCACAATAGCAAAGACTTGAATCTACCCAAATGTCCATCATGACAGACTGGATTAAGAAAATAGGGTAATATATACCGGAATACTATGCAGCCATAAAAGGATGAGTTTTGTCCTTTGTAGGACATGGATGCAGCTGGAAACCATCATTCTCAGCAACATCACAAGAACAGAAAACCAAATACCTCATGTTCTCTCACTCATATGTGGGAATCTGAACAATGAGATCACTTGGACACAGGAAGGAACATCACACACCGGGTCCTACTGTGGGAGGGGAATGGATAGCATTGTAGATATACCTAATGTAAATGACGAGTTAATGGGTGCAGTTAGTCAACTGTAACATGGCACACATGTATACTTATAAATAAACCTGCACGTTGTGCACACAGCGTACCGAGAACCAAAGTATAATCATAAAAAAAATAGAAAGATACTGGAGGATCTGTAACTTATAATATCTAAGTAGTCAAGATGACATTGCCCTTCTTCTGATTCAAACACAGCAGAATAGAAAAAAAAATTAAAAAATTGAAATTACATCTAGTGAGTACTCCATTAAAATTTTGAGCAATGGCTACTTAACCAATGTAAATTATTTAGTTTCTCTATGCCTGTTCCTCAAAAGACAATTATACATTAAATACCTTATGCACCCCATTCCCTAGTAATTGTCTAACACCTTATCTTCTCATTAAAAATAGTTCTTATGTTTTCATCAAAAAAAAGGTTTCTCAAAAACTGAAAAATAGAGCTACCATATAATTTAGCAATGTATGCGTGTATTATATATATAAACATTTCATTCATATACATATATGGAATATTATTCAGCCTTAAACAAAAAGGATAAATCTTGACACTTGTGCCAAGTTGGATGAAATTGGAGAGCATTATGGTAAGTGAAATAAGCCAAACACAGAAAGACAAATACTGTATGAGCTGTCTTACGTGTGGCATCTCAAAAAATATATATATATTAACTCATAGTAACAGAGAGTATAATGGTGGTTGCCAGGCCCGAGGATTGGAAGAAAATAGGAGATGTTGGTCAAAGGGTAAAAACTTATACTTATAAGATAAATAAGTTCTGAAGACCTAATGTATAGCATGTTGAATATAGTTAATAATGGTGTATTATATACTTTACATTTTCCCAGAAAGTAGATCTTCCAGTACTCTTACCACAGAAAAAGAGATAACTAGGTGAGGTGATGTATATGTTAGCTAGATTGTGGTAATCATTTTACAATCTATATGTATATCATAATAACATTGTACATCTCAAATATATATAATTTCTTACTTTTCAATCATACCACAATGAAACTGTAAAATAAATACTTCCAAAAAAAGCATAAGTAGGCAAATAAAGATGGAGAGATGCATCTGCCTCCCATTTCTCCTATCTCCTTGAACATAAAAGTGACGTCTCCAGTAGGGCAGCCATTTTGCAGCTATGTAGTAACAAGAGTGAAGATAAAATATCAGCATATGAGAGGTGTTCACGATGGTTGACTAGAAGCATTTTATGCCTGCCTCCCACTTAAGAGAACCAAAGTAATTTATAGTCAGTCATACTTAGAGTATATTATCCATAACAGAACAGTGAAATTCAACAGAGAAGTGACAGGGGACACCAAAAATAGGGAAGAAGGAGTAGAGACAGCTTACCTGGATGGAATCAGCTGGGAGCCAGGAATGACTTTCCAACATGGGAATGGGTAAGAGACTTCTAATAGCCATGGGAGAATAGGTCATCCCGTCTAATCACTGAAAGTAACACAGAAAGCTACTAGGAGACCGTGGGACAGAGCTGGCCCAGGAAAGAAGTCACACTGGGTCCCATACCTTATTTGAGACCTAAGCAGCTAGAGCAAGGTGCCATTTTCAAATCTAGCCTCTGGCAACCCAGCAGCACCAGGAATGAGGCATCGTAGAAATTCAGGCTGTCAGGCGGGGTGCGGTTGCTCATGCCTGTAATCCCAGCACTTTGGGAGGCCAAGGTGGGCGGATCATGAGGTCAAGAGTTCAACATCAGCCTGGCCAACATAGTGAAACCTCGTCTCTACTAAAAACACAAAAAATTAGCTGGGCGTGGTGGCAGGGCCTGTAATCTCAGCTACTTGGGAGGCTGAGGCAGGATAATCGCTTGAACCCAGGAAGTGGAGGTTGCAGTGAGCTGAGACTGCCTATTGCAATTTCAGCCCCAGTGACAGTGCTAAACTCCATCTCAAAAAAAAAAAAAAAAAAAAAAAAAATTAAAAAAAAAAAAAGAAAGAAAAAGAAAAAGAAAAAACGTAGGATGTCACTCCTAGGACAGGGGAGAGAGTGAGGAGCACTCTTGCACCCAGGGGTAGGGAGTGAGCACACTGCCAAGATTTGAGGTAGTGAGGCAAGCAGACCATGATTTGCCACTGGGACTTGGTTGCAACCTGGGAATAAGCTCCACCTTGCATTGAAAGTGCCGAAGAGGGCACCCTTCCCCTCTATCACAGCGGTGACCACTGAGGGAGACCCTGACCTCTCCAGTGTTGGGGTTTCAGCACAGCTGCTAAAGCTCCTCATTCAAGCACTCTGCTTAGAGCCTGAGGATTAACCTGCCTCTGTGCTGCATGTTTTGTACCTACTCTCACCATTAGGGGGCCTGAGCATAAGCCTGCCTAGCCCAGCGTGGCTGCCCACTTCTACAAAATCTAGCACATAGCCCCAGGGTCCTGGGGATTGCCCAACACAATCCACCACCTTGGGCACCTAAGCACTTCTCCCAGGGACCTGATGTTGGGCAAAAGCTCCTGACAACTACCACCTCAGCTGGTGATACCTGCTGAGTGACACCTGTGGGCTTGAAGACTGGCCCATTCAGCCCATTGCAGCCACTTCCAACATCAACACACCACTCGGGGCCCTGAGAAACCTCCTGTCATTTCTACACTCTTTGCCCATGGCACACTGACTGACAAGCAGGCTGAAACTCTGCCTGTCCACTCAGGCCACTACTAACTACCAGCATCCAAGCAAGTCATCTGGAGGCACAGGTGCCAGCATACACTACTCTGGGACACAAAAATAAGCATGTTGAACACAACACTGCCAACACTGGGGCCTGAAAACTAACCCACCTGGCATCCTAGTCCCCAGCACGACTTCACCACAGCCTCTACTAATAACCATACCCTAAACCACCATGGAAATCAGGTACCATGAATGGTGTTTACAGCCAAATAAATCATACAGAGGCTACACTACTGTGTACACCCAGAATCAAAACCAAAGTGTCCTCCCCATACAACACCATAGATTCAGCTTTAGGACAAAGTCCTCCCCTATGAAAGTAAATGCAAAAACAGAAAGAAGCAATTGTTACACCAGATGCACAGATATCAACGTAAGGGCATAGGAAACATGAAACAAGGAAATATGACACTTTCAAAGGAACACAATAATGTTCCAGCAATAGATCTTAATCAAAAAGAAATTTTTATAATCCCAGATAAATAATTTAAAATACTGATTTTAAAGAAGCTCAGCGAAATGCAAGAAAATTCTGAAAAGCAATACAAATAAATCAGACAAACAATTCGGGATAGGAATAAGAAAGTTACCAAAGAGGTAGACATTTTTTAAAAGAACCAAATAGAAATTTTGGAACTGAAGTATTCATTGAAGGAGATACTTCAAGGATACATTTGAAAGCTTCCATAATAGACTAGATCAAGCAGAATAAAAAATCTCAGAACTTAAAAACAGGCCTTTTGAAATAAACCATTAATATGAAAATCAATAAAAAATAAAAAAGAATGAGCAAAGCATTCATAAATTTAAGACAACACAAAGGAACCAAATATATGAATTACTGGTATCCCCAAGTGTGAAGATAAAATAAAATGATTAGAAAATCTATTTAACAAAATAATAAATGAAAGCTTTCCACAGCTAGTGAGAGATTTACATACTTAGACAGAGGGGGCTCAATGAACCCCAGGTTCATTACAAAACACATTATAATCAGACTGTCTAAAGTCAAAGACAAAAAGTAAATCCTTTTGCAAGAGAAATCTACCCAGTCACCTATACAGGAAAACCCATCAAACTAACTGTGGAATTCTCAGCAGAAACCTTACAGGCCAGAGGAGAACGGAATTATATATTCAAAGTGCTGAAAGAATAAAACCTATTATCCAAGCATACTACAACCAGCAAAATCAACCTTCATAAATGAAGAATAAATTAAGCGTTTCTTAGACAAGCAAATGCTGAGGGAATCTGTTACCACTAGACTGATGCTACAATAATGCTCAAGGGAAGCCTAAACCTGAAGCAAAAGGATGACATTCACCATTATAAAACACACAAAAAAGTATAAAACTCACTGGTAAAACAATCACACAAAGGAAGAAAAGACTTCAATGGTCCCATTACAGAATTCCACTAAACTATGAAAAACAATAAGAGAAAATAAATACATATATGCATATACATATGAATATATAAAACAACCAGAAAACAATTAACAATATGACAGGGACAAGTCTCATATATCAATAATAACCTTGAATGCAAATGAACTAAAGTCTCCATTTAAAATATAAAGAATGGTTGCATAGATTTTAAAAATAATAAGTTATAAGCCACTTAAAAGAAACTCACCATGACAGAAAAGACATATATAGACTGAAAGGTAAAGTTAAAGGGATAGGAAAAGACAGTCCATGCAAATGGAAACCAAAAGTAAGCAGGAATGGCTACACTCATATCAGATAAAACAGACTTAAAGTCAAAAACAGTATTTAAAAAAGACAATATGGTCATTATATAATGATAAAAGAATCATTTCAGCAAGAGGATATAATATTTCTAAATATATATTCACCCAACACTGGTGCACCTAGATTCAAAAGTAACTATTACTAGATCTAAAAAGAAAGCCAGACTGCAATACAGTAATAGTGAGTGACTTCAGCAGTCCACTGTCAACATCAGAGAGATCTTCTAGACAGAAAATCAACAAAAGAAAATGAACTTAAACTGGACTTTAGAGCAAATGGCCTAACATACATTTACAGAAAATTCTATTCAACAACTGTAGAATATACATTCTCTTTTCATCAGCTCATGGAATATTCTCCAAGATATACTTTATGTTAGGCCATTAAACAAGTCTCACTAAATTTCCAAAAGTCAAAATCACATCAAGTATTTCCTCAGACCACAGTGGAATAAAACTAGAAATTAACACCAAGAGGGACTCTGGAAACTATACACATAGTTGAAATTAAGCAACATGCTCCTGAATGGTCATTGGATCAATGAAGTAATTAAGATGGAAATAAAAAATGTTTTTTTAACAAATGAGATGGATATACAACATACTAGAACTCTTAGATACAGCAAAAGCAGTACACAAAAGACAAGTATATAGTGATAAATGCCTACATCAAAAAAGCAGAAAGATTACAAATTAATAATCTAAGAATGTACTTCAAAGAACTAGAAAAGCAAGCAAAAGCCACATCCAAAATTAACAGAAGAAATAATAAAATCAGAGCAGAACTAAATGAAACAGAGAATTTTTAAAAACAACACAAATGGTAAATGAAAGTGATTAACTGCTAGCTAGATTAACCAAGAAGGTAGAAGACCCAAATAAAATTAAAAATGAAAAAGGAGACATTACAACTGACACCACAGAAACACAAGCAATCATTCGAGACTATTATAAACAACTATATGCTGACAAACTAGAAAACCTAGAAGAAATGGATAAATTTCTGGGAACATAAGAGCGACCATGACTCACTCAGGAAGAAATAGAAAATCAGAATAGAACAATAGTGTGAGTAAAATCGAATTAGTAATAAAGAAAGTTCTCAAGAAAGAAAAGCCCAAGACTTGATGGATTCATAGCTGAATTCTACCAAACATGAAGAAGAAATAATGCCAATCCGTGTGAAACTATTTCAAAAAAATGAAAGAGAAGAGAATTCCCCCTAACTCTTTCTATGAGACTAACATCACCCTGATGCCAAAACCAGACAAGGACAAAACAAAAAAGACAACTATAGGCCAATATCCCTGATGAACATAGATGCAAAAATCCCCTCAACAAAACACTCAAACACTGAAATCAACAGCACATCAAAAAGATAACATACCATGATCAAGTGGGATTTATAGCAGGGATGCAAGGATGGTTCAACATACACAAATCAAAAAAAGTGATATATTGTATCAACATAATGAAAAACAAAAACTATATGATCATCTCAATAGATACAGAAAAAGCATTTGATAAAATTTAACATTCAATTATGATAGAAAAAACATGCAATATATTAGGCATAGAAGGAACATACCTCAAAATAACAAAGGCCATATATGACAAACCCATAACTAACATCATACTGATTGGGGAAATCTTTACAGTGCTTCCTCTAAGAACTGGAAAAAAGAAGATGTTCACTCTCACCACTTCTATTCAACATAGTATTGGAAGTCCTAGCCAGAGCAATTAAGCAAAGAGAGAAATAAAAGGCATTCAAATTGCAAATGAGGAAGTCTAGTTGTCTTTTTTGCTGATTATTTTGTATCTAGAAAAACCTGAAGACTCCATCAAAAATCTCTCAGATTTGATGAATTCGGTACAGTTGCAGGATATAAAATCAATGTACAGAACCCAGTAGCATTTCTGTAAACAAATAATGATCTAGCTGAGAAGGAAGTCAAGAAGGTAATCCTACTTACAATAGCTACAAAAAAAGTAAAATACCAAATAATCAATGTAACCAAGGAGATGAAAGATCTCTACCAAAAAACCTACAAAATTCTGGTGAAAGAAATTGAAGATAACAATTTATCTTGTTATTGAAGATAACAAACAAATTAGGCTCACAGATTAGAAAGAATTAATATCACTAAAATGGTCATATTGACCAAAGCAATGTAAGAATACCAACATCATTCTTTACAGTAATAGAAAATACAATCCTAAATTTCATATGGAACCAAAAAGGAACCTGTTGGTCAGAGTGGTAGGGAAAACCATTAGGGAAAAGACACAAACCTTCTGAAAGGTCGGAAGGTTCTGCAGAAACCTGGGGGAGAATAGCTGAAGACAGTTGCTGTATAAACCGAGGCAGAGGGCAAGGAGTAGGTACAAGGGAGTGTAGGGGAATTTATCTTAAACAGGCCTGTTTAATTATGTTGACCAGGAACTGACCTTTGATCATCCACACGTGTGACATTCCCTAAAAGGGGAACAATAAATGTTAATTACCTACAGGTTGTGTTGGCTCCAGGTTTTCCGCATTGTGCCTGCACTGAATAAAAGCAAGCAGCTCCAGCTTCTCAGGGCTGCTCTCTGGCCACTAGAGCCAGGCAGTCACCTAGCTGCTCTTACACTGCATACCTGTGTCTGAGTACTCATTTTATGGGTCAGCCAGGGTCTGTGGGACAGACCCGGCAGGAGTTCAAATGAAAAAACACAATCTTAAACAAAAAGAATAAAGCTGGAGGCATAAATTACCTGACTTCAAAATATATTACAAGGCAATAGTAACCAAAACAACATAGTATTGGTATAAAAATAGAAACATAGACCAATGAAACAGAATGGAGAGCTCAGCAATAAAGCCACATATTTTCAGACAACTAGTCCTCAAAAAATCCAGTAAGAACTTACATTGGAGAAAGGACATCCTCTTTAGTAAATGGTAATGGAAAAATTGGATAGCCACGTGCAGAAGAATAAAACTGGATCCCTATCTCTTGTCATATACAAAAATCAACTCAAAATGGATTAAAGACTTAAATATACTATCCAAAACTGCAAAAATACTAGAAGAACACCTAAGGAAAACTCTCCTGGACATTGATCTAGGCAAAGAATTTATGACTAAGACACCAAAAGCACAGGGAACAATATCAAATATGAACAAATGGGACTTCATTAAACTAAAAAGCTTTTGTACACCCACACACACACACATAACAGAGTAAAGAGACAACCTGTTGAATGGGGGAAAATATTTGCAAGCTATTCCTCCAACAGGGAACTAATATCCAGAATAAACAAGGAACTCAATCAACTCAAGAGGAAGAAAACAAATAATCCTAATTAACAGTGAGCCAAAGACATAAATAGGATTTCTTAAAAGAAGACATACAAATGACTAACAGCTATATGAAAATATGTTCAGCATCACTCATCATCAGAGAAATGCAAATCAAAATCGCAATGAGATATATTATCTTAACCAGTCAAAATGGCTATTATCAAAAAGACAAATTATAATAGATGGTGGCAAAAAATGCAGAAAAATGAAAACTTATACACTGTTGGGAATGCAAACTGGTATAGGCACTATGGAAAACAGTATGGAGATTTCTCAAAAAACTATAAATAAAATTACCATTCAATCCAGCAATCCCACTACTGAGTATCTACCCAAAGGAAAAGAAATTAACACATCCAAAAGATAACTACCTTTACATGCACTTATAGCACTTCACAATATCAAAGATACAGAATCAACCTAAATATCCATCAACAGATAAATGGATAAAGAAAATGTGATATATATATATATATACACACACACACACACACAAAAATAGGATATTTTCTTCTACAAAAAAGAAAGAAATCATCTCATTTGCAGCAACATGGATGGAACTGGAAGTCATTATCCTAAATGAAATAAGATAGGCACAAAAAGACAACTATTGCATGTTATCACATAAGTGAAAGAGCTACAAAATTTGAACACAGGGAGGTAGAGAATGGAAAAATAGATAACAGCCTGGGAAGGGTGATTAAGAGGCATGGGAGGATGAAGAGAAGAGGGTTAATGGATACAAACATAGAGTATCTGTGGCCAGCTGTGGGGCCTCACACCTGTAATCCTAGCACTTTGGGAGGCTGAGTTGGGCAGATCACTTGAGGTCAGGAGTTCAAGGTCAGCTTGCCCAACATGGTGAAACCCTGTCTACTAAAAATACAAAAATTAGCTGGGCATGGTGGCACATGCTTGTAATCCCAGCTACTTGGGAGGCTGAGGCAAGAAGATCGCTTGAACCCAGGAGTTGGAGGTTGCAGTGAGCTGAGATCACAGCACTTCAGTCTGGGTGACAGAGCAAGATTCCCTCTTCAAAAAAAAAAAAAGATTAAATGCAAAGTTTGATAGCAGAGTAAGATGACCATATTTTTGAGAAATGTACTAAATACCTGAACTTGATCACTACACATCATTTAAATGTAAAACAAAACCTCACATACTCTAGAAATTTACAAAAATTCAAAAGTGCCAATATACTAAGGATGTAAGAGCAGAAACACAAAATGAGCCTGGAAACTCAATCATATTGTTGCATGCAAGACTAAGCCTGATATCATTATCAAATAAACAATAAATGTACTTACCATTTAATAAACTGGTAGACAGGTTTTCTGTTTTTATAGTCAAAAGCTTTCCAAACTGTTCAAATGTTTAGATTATTTTCAGGATTTTACTATATAAAAAGTGACGAATGAAAATTTTCTTTTTTTTTTTTTTTTTTTTTTTGAGACGGAGTCTCGCTCTGCCACCCAGGCTGGAGTGCAGTGGCCGGATCTCAGCTCACTGCAAGCTCCGCCTCCCGGGTTTACGCCATTTTCCTGCCTCAGCCTCCCGAGTAGCTGGGAGTACAGGCGCCCGCCACATCGCTCGGCTAGTTTTTTGTATTTTTTAGTAAAGACGGGGTTTCACCGTGTTAGCCAGGATGGTCTCCATCTCCCGACCTCGTGATCTGCCCGTCTTGGCCTCCCAAAGTGCTGGGATTACAGGCTTGAGCCACCGTGCCCGGCTGAAAATTTTCATATATAAATTTATATCCCATTTCCTCATGTTTTATTTAAAATATAAACTGAAACACGATTATGTTGATTTGGTTATGTGTATGTTTATATAAAATTAATTTGCTACAATATTTTAATATTTTAACATAGAGCTGTAGATAGTATTATTTTATCATTGAAAAATAAGAAAACAAAAATACTTAAGGTGATTGATAGCCCAATCATAGTGATTTGATCTTTACAAATTATGACTGGTTTTTAAAAATTTTTCACGTGTACCCTCAAAATGTGTACTTTTATTATGTATCAATTTTAAAGTGTTTCAAAATGAAAACATATAACAAATCTTTCTATATGCAACAGTTCTCATTTCAAATATTCTGTGTGTTTTTGTTGAGATATTTTATCAGAAAGTAGACACTTGTTAAAGACAACTTTAATTAGCATTTCTATTTTTACAGCATATTTAATCCTTTCACTTATAATTATTATATCTATTCTACCTTTTTTTTCATAACTTTCTTTTAATTATGAAGATATTTAGGGCTATAAATTCACCTATAAGACCAGCTTTGATAATATTTCACAATTTCGTTTATATGTAGTACTTTTCATTTGCTATTTTCTACTGTTTGATGCTGACACATTAATTCTCTATACAAGTATTGTGCTTTTCACAGAGGGGCCTTTATTTTACTGTTGTTAATTTACAATGTGGTAGATATTGTCACAGCTATTATTTTTATCTACTAACTCTATTCTAAACTGAAAATATAACCTCTTCAATTTCTTCTTTGTGGAACAAAAATGATTTTATTTTTGCCTAGTATAGCAAACATATTTTGTAAACCACGCAAGGACATTTTAAAAGAACATATATTTTCTGCTTCTGGGTACAGAGCTTAATATATTTCTACCGATCCAACTTCATTAATTTTATTACTCAAAACTGACATGTCCTCATTTAATTTTTGACAACTTCTTATAATAAAGAGTGGTAGTGACATTAACTGTCCCAACTATAATTTTCTGCCCATTTCTCCTTGAATTCCTAAAATTTACTCCATATTTTGATTCACATAAATTTTCTGGCTATTATAATTTCATGTAGAATTTAACTTCTAGGAATATGAAAATATTTCCTTTGTTATGTTTTAGTGATTTTTTTTTTTTCCTTAAACACTTTTTTGTCTTCTCTTAGTATGAATACCCTGCTTTGGTTTTAGTGGCTTTTACTTAATGTATATTTGCCCATGATTTTATATTTTATCATTCTAATTAAAAAATAGTTACGTTTATAGAAAGTCTATTTTATAAATTTTACTTTACTCAATTTTATTGTAACTGAAATGTTACAAAGACATTTCAGTAATTTCATTTTTAATTTGACTGCTGTTTGTTTTAGGTTTCTGTGTTTTATTGTATGATCTTTATTTTCTCTTCTTTGATCTATATTTTTTAAGTATATATTCTATGTTTGATTCTATGAGTGATTACTTCAAAGAAAAATGCAAAATGTTATAGTTCTCTATAGTACTGTATCATAAACTACATTCTGGTAAACATTAGCTTAGGGGATCGTAATACACAGTCCTAAGGATCAGAAAAGCTAGAAATATAACAAACCTCTCCAAATGTTAATGGCTTACAAGAAATTAGCATTTTCTCTCACTGTTCTCCAAGTTGACTGGGCTCAACTCAGGGTCTCTATTAGTTTCAGTCAGGTGACAAGTGTTCCAGTCATTCAAACTCAATTTGTGTCTAAGATGACTGTCTCTCACCTCTGGTAGCTGGTGCTAGCTGATGGCTAAGACTGAGCTGGGATTAACATGTGAAGTTTGCTTCTGACAACATGGTGGGCTGGATTTTAAAAGAGACTATCCCAAAGTGTTTCGAGAACCATAAGCAGAAGCTGTAAGACTTTTTATCTAGCCTCAGAAGTCCCATAAAATGGCTTCTCATGTGTTCAGTTGGTCAGAAAAGTTATGAAGGCCAGCCCATATTCAAGTGGAGGGAAAATAATCATCAACTCTTGTTGGGAAGAACAGCATTCTCATGCAGGAAAGAAAGGAATTGGTGGAGTCTATCTTTTAGATACTTCTTGAAAAAAATTACAATGTTGTTGAACATATTATAGAAAAAAACTTGTATAATGGCTAACCAAATTATTTAATCTGAAAAAGTCTTTTACCCACACATAAACTATCGTCCTTATAGCAGTACACCCACAACAGTAGTTTCAGAAGTGTTATAGACCAGCATTTTCTCATAGAAATATAATACAAGACACATGTAATTTTAAATTTTCTAATCACCTTAAAAAATAAAAAGAAACAGCTAAAATTAACTTAATAGTATAACCCAATATATCTAAAACATTATCATTTTGTCAACGAAAAGTGTCAAGCTCCACAAAATATTTTAAGAGATTTATTCTGAGCCATATATGAGTGACCATGGCCCATGACACAGCCCTCAGGAGGTTCTGAGAACATTTGCCCAAGGCGGTCGGGGTGCAGCTTGGTTTTACACATTTTAGGGAGACATGAGACATCAATCAAATACATATAAGAAATACATTGGGTTGGTCCAGAAAGGCAGGACAACTCAAAGTGAGGGCTTCCAGGCTATAGGTAAATTTAAACATTTTCTTCTTGACAATTGGTTGAGCTTGTCTAAAGACCTAAGATCCACAGAAAGGAAATGCTCAGGTTAAAATAAAAGATTGAAAGATTGTGGAGACCAAGGTTCTTTTGAAGTCTTATAGTGGCTCACCTTAGAGACAATAGATGACAAATGTTTCTCATCCAGATATTTAAAAGATGCTAGACTTGACAGGTGCGGTGGCTCCCACCTGTAATCCCAGCACTTTGGGAGGCCGAGGTAGGTGGATAACAAGGTCAGGAGTTTGAGACCAGTCTGACCAACATGGAGAAACTGCGTCTCTACTAAATATACAAAAATTAGCCAGGTGTGGTGTAATCCCAGCTACTCAGGAAGCTGAAGCAGGATAATCCCTTAAACCCGGGAGGCAGAGGTTGCAGTGAGAGGAAACTGCGCCACTGCACTCCATCCTGGGTGACAGAGCGAGACTCCATCTCAAAAACAAACAAACAAACAAAAAGGGTGCTAGACTTTTAGTTAATCTCTTTAGTATTGAGAGAGCCTGGAAGAAAATGATCTAGCCATGTTAATAGAGATTCTCTACAGATATAAATTTTTCCCCACATACAAATTTTTCCCCAAAAAGGACAGCTTTGCAGGGCCATTTCAAGATATGGCAAAGAAACATGTTTTGGGGTAAAATATTTTTATTTTCTTCCTGTCCTGTAAAGTTATATCGGAGTAAGACTGGAAAGTAAGTCAAAATATATAGGGTTATATAAAACCCATCTGATGAGAATTTATGGTTTGTAGGGCTAGACTCCCTAGACCCCTTAGATAGGAATTTGGGCAAGATTTAAAAAATCAGAGCTTAGTCCTCAATTTCAACATGTAAACAATAGAAACATTATCAATAAAAATTTTTTAGTTACTTTTGTATTATGTCTTTGAAATCCAGTGTAGATCTTATCCTTAGAGCACATCACAAATGTTCCACAGTCACATATGACTATTCTTTACAATGTTGCTCTAGACTATCAACTCCTTGAAAGCAGGAATCATGTTCTCCTCAATCTTCTATCTCAAACATAAATGTGCTTGATACATAAGAAAAATCTGTGTGTTTGATACCTGACTTAAATAATGAATTTCAAAGTTATAATTTTTATAAAGCATAGTCCCTCAAGCTTTCCTCTCTTCGTAAATTTTGAGGAGTCTCATGCCAGTATTCCCATATTCACTGCCAGTCTTTGTTAATATAATATGGAATTTGCTACTCAGTTTTAATATGACATTTTCTACTCAGTTATGGAATTTGCCACTCAGTTATTTTTAGTAGTCTCTCGTCACTTTTAGAGATAATTTGTACATTGCAAAAATTTTATTAAGAAATTAATAGCAATAATTTAGATCATTGGTTTTGTTGTTCAAAGCCAGTCATTCATTTGTGCATCCTTTTAAGCCACAGTAATTCTCAAGGTTACATTATTTGTCACATCATACTGTGTTGTAGAAGTAAAATACAAAAACTCGAACAAATTTCTACTCTCATACTTTTTTTTTTTTTTTTTTGAGACAGAGTCTTGCTCTGTTGCCCAGACTGGAGTTCAGTGGAGCGATCTTGGCTCACTGCAACCTCCACCTCCCAGGTTCAAGTGATTCTCCTGCCTCAGCCTCTCAGCCTCCCTCATAGCTGGGATTACAGGCTCTCTTAACTATTATTTTCATTTCCTAAGGCCTCCATTTTTTTCTCACTCTTCTTATAAATCATGTGTAAAAAAGGTCCTTGAGTGATGCATTCCATGTGTCCTATAATAATTGTCAATATATTTCTATTGATGCCAACTTAACTGCATCCACAAGTTTATTTTGCCATTTCATCTCTTGAAAAATGTGTATATATTGCTCCCTTATTTTCAAACATAAACTGTTGTAGAGGAAACATCTGATCCCAGAATGATTGCTTTTTATTAGCATTGTTTTTCCTGACTAGTGCTTAGATTATTCCTTTCTAACATGTCAAATTTTTTTCAGAATGTCTATTTTCTTTAATTTCCTCTGGAACATGGTAAATTATTTTAATCTTTGCAAAGGCTCAAATCTTTTTGTTAGTTCTGGAAATATTTCTTCTATTTTTTATCTCTGATCTCTGTGTATTTAATTTGTTTTATTTTCTTATTTTCTCAATTTAGTTTATATTGACTTTCTAAGCCATGTATCAGTATCATATTTTTTCACAGCTTTGTAATTTATTTCACTTTCTCTTCTGTATTTTAAGGATGTCTCAAGTCTCCTCTGCACAGAATTGCACACAGTAGTGCTATTGGGACTAAATTTTAGCCTACACTCCATTTGCCAAACAGTGTCCCCTGAGAGAAGCTGAAGCCACTGAGAGCTGAAACTTGGTCTTATTCTGTCATTTATAGGAGAACGTTTTTCCTAATTCATCAGCCCAGATAAAGTACCTTTGTCTAAATTGTATGAAGGGGGCTCTAAAATTATATTCAGAGAAAGTTATTTTCTATCTTTCATTAATAATGTGTTTTAACTTCTTACTGGTCTTTCTGCGTCTCTATCAGATCCGCAGTTGTACTAAGCCTGCATCTCAATTGCTCACCTAAGTGTTATAAACCTACCTGATTACCCTCTATTCATTTCTTCCCACTTACTACTGTTTTTTTTTGTTTGTTTGTTTTCCCTCAACATTTGATTATGAACATCTAAGAAGTATACAGTAAACACACTCAATTCCCAGGACCTATATCTACAATTAACATTTTATATTTTATCACATATCTCTCCAACTATTCATTTCTCTGTTAACCCACCATCCATCTTACCTTTTTCTGATAAGTTTCCAAGTAAACACCAGAATGCCTCACCAGAAGCCAAGCTTTCACTAGAGCTTAACATTTCTTTTTAGTTTTTTCTGGTGTATTGTTTATATGTAACAACATGACATGCAGAAATCATAAATGCATATTTGTTATTTGCTGAGTTTCGACAAATGCATGAACCTGTGAAACCAAAGTCCTTACCAAGAAATGGGATGTTACCATAAGCCCACAAAGTTCACTGGTTCCCCCTTTCAAGTCAGTCCCTGCTTCTGTCCCCAATTCATGTAAGTACTAGCAAGTGTGCACTCTTAAGTCTGACTCTTTTCATTCAATAAAACTGTGGGGGCTCTGCTTATTGTTGCATAAAATAGAACTTTCTCTTTTTATTGTTGAGTAGTATTTCATTGTATGAATATAACATAGTTTGCTTATCCAGGCTCCTATTGAGGGTCATCTAGGCTATTTCCAGTTTAGGGCTATTTTTTAATTATTATTAATGCTAAGAACATTACTGTAGAAGTCTTTTGTGGACATATGTTATCATTCTCTTAGGTAAGCATTTTGGAGTGAGATTATTGGATAATAGGATGGGTCTATGTGTAGTTTCCTAAGAAACTGAAAGATCTTTTGCGAAGTGGTTTTACTGTTTTACAGCCCAACCAACAATATATGGGAGTCAGTTTACTCCACATCCTTGCCAAGGTAAATGATTGTAAGTCTTTTTAAGTCATTCTAGCGGATACATACTTTACATTTTTTTCTGAGGACAATGATATTGAGCACTTTCATATCACCCATATATCTTATTTTATGCACTGCCTACTCAAGTCTTTAGCTCACTTTTATTGGATTTTTTTAATTATTAGGCTGTATATATGAATGAATAACATTAGCCCCCTTGTCAGCTATATCTTTTGAGAATATTTTCTCCCATTCTTTGATTTTCCTATTCAGTTTTTAAATGTCTGTGGATGAGTGGGATTTTCTAACTTTGAAAAAGGCTGATTTATTACTTTTATTTATAATTATGGCTTTACTATCTTCAGAAACCTACTGCCCAAATACAAAGATATTCTCCCCTGTTTTCTTCTACCAGCTATATATTTTTAGCTTTTCAGTTTAGGTGTACAGTCCAGTTTGAGTCAATATTTGTGTATTTTGTAAGGCAAGAGTCAAGGTCCATATTTTTCCAGTAGGTATCCCATCTTTTTCAGTATATGTTGAAAAGACTTTCCTTTCAACATTACATGCTTTGACACCTTTGCTGAAATCAAAACATCACAAATGTGTGAATCTATTTAGGGCCCTTCCTATTTTTCTTTCTTTTTTTTTTTTTTTACTTTCCTTCTTTTGATCTGTTTGTTGATCCCTAGGCCAACATCACACGGTGTTAATTACTATACATTTTGATGAATCAAAAGATTGATTTGGGAGAAGTGACACCTTAACAATATTGTCTTCCAATTCATGAACAACATTTATTCTCCGTGTATTTATGACTTTTAAAATGTATCCCACAAATATTTTGTAGTTCTCAGCGTGGATGCCCTGCATAAAAATTTATTTGCACTGAAATTTATTTCTAAGTACTTTGTTACTGCTATTGTGAGATAATTATTTTTCTATTTCATTTTCCAAACTTTTGTGGCTAGTATCTAAAAATACAATTGATCTTTATACTGACCTTGCTAAATTGACTTATTCTAGTAGCTTTGTGAAAGATTAGTATTTTCTAGATAAAAAATCATGACATCTTTAAAGAGAACACTTTATTTCTTCATTCTAATGTTTCTTCATTCTTTTGTTTACTTTTCTTGCTTTATTGTGTTGGTCAGGACCTCTGGAAAAATGTACAATAGCAGTGGTGAGAGTCAGAAGATTTGTGCCATTATTTCATCAAACATTTTTTCTATCCATTTAATGTTTTCTGTCTCTCTGAGACTCAGTTATATACATGTGCAATTACACATGTAGATATTGTTCCACAGGTCTCTCAGCCCCAGTCAATTTTTATTTCAAGATTTTTTATTTCTGTTCTTCAGGTTTGATCATTTTCACTTATCTATTTCACTAAGTTATTTTTTTCTTCTTTTTCAGTGATTGCTTTTCTATATTCTCTCATATTACAAGCATATTTTACTTTGCTATCGAGCAGTTATAACAGCTGCTTTAAAAATGTATGTCTGCTAATTTCACCATCTAATTCACCTTATAGTCTCTATTGACTGCACTTTCTGTTCATAATAGAATATATGTTCTGTTCATAATAGAAATATGCTAATGTTTATTAGTATATACGTATGAATTTTGGATTTATTATTAGCATTGTGAATGATACATTACTGAAACAATAGATTCATTTCTTCTGAAAAATATTAATAAAGATTTTAGGAGGCATTATCTTGGATGAATTCAAATCCCAAACTCTGAAGTACCACGTTAGATATTTTAGTCTCAGTTGAGTTATTGGGATAGAGTCTGCCCCCATGCATATAGTTCTAGGATCAGCTACAGGTAAGGGAAGAATTTACAGAGAAGATCTTGGTGTACCCCTGTCTGACTCTCTCTTTTCTGAACTTTCCCCTTTCACTTTCTAACTTCTGCAGGTGCCTTGAACTTTGTCTTCTGGTTCTTCCATCCAGTAATACTGAAGTTGTTTATTTGAGTTTCATCAGCCCTGCATGATGCTGATTGGAGTCTGTTCTGGGGACAAAACTTTTTAAATAGTAGAAAATTTACCGAATAATATTTCCTTCTTTCAAGTCAAGCTCCCTCCAATATCTGCCTCTTTGATTCATGTTATAATGACTTCATATATATTTGTTTCTATTTTGTCAGACTTTATAATTGTTATCTGCAGAAAAGTTCATGTGAGAAGAGTTGTTGGATATTATTACCATAAGTCTAGTTTATCTTTCTTTATAACATTTTGTTAAAGTAACTTAGTCTCCCGCCCTGTAGAATTTTCTTCCTTTTGTACTTTGTTGATTGCATCCTAGTGGACTAGTTTAGCATACTTCTCTGTCCTTGGCATCTCCTATAAATTGACATTTGGATCTAGAAACTTGATATAATTTTGTTTAAAATTCTTTTTGACTATACTATTATATTTCTTCCATGGTTTTGTGTTCTGTTAAGTGTCACTTAATGCCTCATTGTCTCTCTTTTTAGGATGTCAGCAGCTATAGATGGTCAATGCCTGGATTCATTATAAAGTAATGTTTGTTAACTTAGACCCTTATTCATGGATAATCACAATGAGGATCTGGAGACAGGGAACCTAAGACTGTTTCATGCCGACTTCCTAGAACTAAATTGAAAGGAAAACCCTAACTTTCCACACCTAAGTAACAAAAGAAGCAGAGGATACACCCTTTGAAAACCCTCCACCTTTTCTGTGTAGCAGATGGGAAATTGGATGTCTGCAACAAATCAGATTGATTGCAGGCTGAGTCTTTGTTTGCATAGAAGCATAACTTTGTAACTTCACCCTAGCCTCTGATTGGTTGCTAAAAGCAATGTTTGCAGAAGAATGTGACCTTTGTAACTTCACTTCAGGTTCTGATTGACTGCTTTCTGCAACCAATCAGACTGATTGCAGGCTACCACTTTATTTACATGAGGTGAGCATGATGTAGCCAATGGGAAACTTCTAGGGGGTATTTGGACCCAAGAAGATTCTGTATCCAGGCCCTTGAGCCACTGCTTGGTCTGTTCCCATACTGTGGAGTGTACTTTTGTGTTCAGTAAATCCCTGCTTTCATTCTTTTGTTGCTTTATTCTTTCTTTGCCTCGCTGGGCGTTTTGTCCAATTCTTTGTTCAAGATGCCAAGAACCTAGACAACTTGCAGTCACGACCCTCTACTGGTGACAACAATGTCTGAGTATTTTAAACTTTATTAAGCATTGTCAAATGTGCTCTATATAGTAAAATTTCTATGTAGACTATCACTGACAATGAGCAAGAAGTACTGTTTCTCTACACCCTAATGGTACATCATTTTGGAATAATATTTAAATGTTGTCATTTTATACGTGAGAAATATATCCAACTGAGGCTTTAATTATATTTAGTCACAAATGAAATTAACCTTGTTTTCTTAGGGTCTTTTTTGTTTGTTTGTTTTGGGTTTTTTTTGTTTGTTTGTTTGTTTGTTTGTTTTAGCTATTCGGTGTCTCTTCTATATCTTGCTTCTCATTTGACCAGTTCCAATTAGATCATATAATTTGTCCTTATTGAGTTGTAAAAGTTCTTAATATATCAATTTTAATCATTATACATCTCTTTCCAGTTTTTATTTTACTATGTAATTTTAAACAATTGAATATTGAGGTAGGCAGAATAGTAGCCCCTCAAAGATGTCAATGTCCTAATGCCTAGAATATCTGAATATAGTATGCTACATAGCAAAGGGGAATTAAGCCTATATGTGGAATTAAGGTCACTAATCTGCTGACTTTAAAATAGGAAGAGTGTCCTAGATCCTCTTGGTGAGCCCAGTTAAGGACTCACAGGAGTCCTTAAAAGTAGAAGAGAAAGGTAGAAGAAAAGGTCAGAGTAATGCAATCTGAGACTTACTTAACTTGTTGTTGTTGTATTTGAAGATGGAGGAAGGGAGCCATGAGCCAAAAAATGCAGGCAGCCTTTAAAAGCTGGAAAAGATAGCTAGAAAATTCCCCCCACAACCTCCAGCAATGAAAGCAACCCTACCGATACCTTGATTTTTAAGCCAGGAAAATTCGTCAGACTTTTCACCTACAGAACTATAATATATGGGTGTTCTTCTAAACCACAAAGATTGTGATATTTGTTATAGAAGTCATAGAAAACAAGTAAAAATGTAAAAAAATTCATAATATACAGATGAAGGTAACATAGTATAATGAACCATGCTGTGCCCTTAACATAGGTTTTTAAAAAATTAAGTCATGGCCAATATTATTTACAATACCCATATGTACTGAGTTACAATCCAGATTATTTTGAAGTAACCCAGACATTTTATCATTCCTTTATAAATATTTCAGATATAATTATGAATTATCAGATATAATTATGAATTATTTGAAACATAACCAAAATATTATTTTATACCCGAAACTTCATAATCGTACCTAACACCATAAATATCCTGTCATTGTTACCTTTTTCTTTTATACTTCATTTGTTTGATATATGCATCCAAATGAAATCTATTCCTTGCAACTCATTGATATGTCATTGTTTATTTTCATCTATAGGTTCTCTCTTCATCTCTTTTAATCTTGTTTGTTTATTGATATCATCATGCTCCTTATTCCAAAAAGCTTTTATAGTCTGGATTTTGCTGATTGTACATTCATGCACAGTTGAACAAGTTCGTTTATGCCCTGTAGTTCCTGTAAATTTGTAGTTAGCTCCTGAGGTTTCATCAGTTTCAAATTTCATTTTTTTGGTAAAAATATTTAGATGTTTTCCACTTCTCTCTGCAGACATATAACATATAGTTCTTTTTACTTGTTTTAAACATTTTTACTAACATGTGCTATCACACAAAAAAGTTCATATGTGTTCAAACAAATATATGTTCATGTATTACAGTAAAATACAAATTTATTTATTATTTTCTCTATATTATTCAAATCCTATAATCCTTTTTGTTTCTTTTTTTTATTTTTACACATTTGCAGGGTACAAGTATAGGTTTCTTATTTGCATATGTTGTGGGAAGAGGTGAAGTCTGGAGTTTTAATGTACTGATCGCCTGAATAGAGAACATTGTACCCATACGTAATTTTTCAACCCCTACCACCCCCCACCCACGCACCCTTTGTAGTCTCCATTGTTCATTATTCCTGTGTGTCCATGCATACCACTCTTTAGTTTCCACTTATAAATGAGAACCTGCAGTATTTGACTTTCTGTTTCTGAAGTTATTTCACTTAGGAGATAACTTAGGAAATGGCCTCCAGTACCACCCGTGTTGCTGCAAAAGACATGATTTCATTATTTTTAATGGCTGAGTAGTGTTTCATGGTATCTATCTATCTATATCAAATTTTTATTACCAAGTTCTCCATTGATGGACACTTAAGTTGATTCCATATTTTTGCTATTGTGAATAGTGCTGTGATAAACATATGAGTGCAAGTATCTTTCTGATGTGCTTTTTTTTTCCATTTGAGTATAAAACCAGTAATGGAATTGTTGGATCAAATAATAGTAGAATCTTATAATCTTTAACTCCACTCATCTTTTGTGAGATTTTTGTCATGCACTTAGTTCTACACATAATTTAAACTGTAAACGTCACTACACTTTTTTTAATTCAGTATTCTCTTATATGTATCTAGATTTTTTTCTTGAGTTTTATATTCCTTCTTGAATTTTTGCATCCAATATTCTTCTACCAAAATTCTCTTTAGTATTTCTTTAATTGCAGGGTGGCCTAAAAGAATGTTTCTACTTTTTGCTTGAAATAATTCTGTTACAATTTTATTTTGAAAGATATTTTCAATAAGCACAAAATTCCAGCTTATGATTCTTGTAGTTTGTTTGTTTCCAGCATTTTAAGTTTGTCATTGTATTGTTTTATGGTTTTTATTCTCTCCAGAGAAATAAATTATCAATCTTATTGGTACCCCCTTGAGGTAATGTATCTTTTTTTCCTGTGGCTAACTATACCATTTCTTCTTTATCTTTAGTTTTAACAAGTTTTACTATGATATGCTACATGAGTTTTTAAAATTTATTTATCCTACTTGGGATTTGTTAAGTATTTTGAATTTGTTGATTGGTATTTTCTACTGGTTTTAGAAACTTTTCATCTATTACCTTTCAAATATTGTTTCTACTTATTTCTCTTTTTCTGCAACTACAATTATATGTATTTTAGATTTTTCAAGCTTATCTCTAATATTTCTATTTGGTTTGTGTTTTATTCTTCTAGTTTGTTTGTGCTGTATTTTTGATATTTTCTATCAACCCATCTTTTGTTTAACAAACTCTTTTGTTTTTAAAATTGTCTTGCCTCTTTTCATGTCTAATAAATTTTTATATCATGTTATACTTGTTTATAAACGAACTATAGAAGTCCCAGGAAATAATATGCTTCATTAGAGGTGATTCCTGTGTTAGGTAGATAGTGTAAGGGTATATTGTCCTGTCCTTTTCTCTGTTAAGTAGATAGTATAAGGGTATATTTTCTGTATGGCGTTTCTATACTTCCTGATTTACAGTCTAGTGAGTCTTCATCTTTTCAGCCTTAAAGAACTGAGGAAGATTCAGTTATGATTTTAGAGCTCTTCAATTTAGCTTTTTATCCTCCATCCCTGGCTTCTAAATTAAACTATTTTGAAGAAAAGTCCAGCCATGAGTTAAAATAGGTCTTTTTCTCCTATCAGGTCTTTGTTTCGTATTTCTGAAACACCAAAAAAATTGAAAGAGATTTTATTTTTCTCTTTAGTATCCTTTAACCCACATTTTTTAATTTTTAAAATTATTTATTTATTTTTATTTATTTATTTTTTGAGATGGAGTTTCGCTCCTGTTGCCCAGGCTGGAGTGCAATGGCAAGATCTCGGCTCATCGCAACCTCCACCTCCCAGTTAACCTACTTCTTGAACCTCTTATTCAGGTCAACATTTAGAAAATTTCTCATGAAAAAATCTAACCGTGCATTTTCGGCTCCTTGTGTTTCCAATGTCCCACAGGTCCTGGGCAACCACTGAAATCTTTGTTGTTTTCTCTTCACCCAGAAGAGATCTTCTGTCTATACCCAGCCTGCTCCTTATCCTAAATCTAACATAGGACAATGCCCACAAGGGAAAATAAATAATTGTTGAAAATAAGAACTCTTCTTAGGAATTTTAACCCACCTAGTTCTTGTTACTTCTACAGATTACTAATATCTTTAAAAACATAAGGTTTTATTCCATATTACTTGTCCAGTCTTTTCCAGTTTTTGCAGTGAAACTACTGACCTCCCATTGCCTACTATATTCTATCAAAAGCAGAAATTATTCTGTTATATTTTAATTTCAGATAATTTTTCTTAAGATTTTCTGGTCATGTTTTTAGAAGCCAAATATCTGTACATCCTAACCAACCATTCATTCATCCAACACCTATTTATAGAATACTTATCAAGCAGTTGTTTTCTTAATTATGATTTCTATCATAATTTTCAGATATAAGTAGTTCCTTGGAGTCTTCATTGTAATATTCCATTTTGTGTGGCAATTTTCTTCCCACAACTTCATGTTGATTTAATTGTTTTTGTTGTTTCTTTTCAATAAAGAAACAGTAACTTGGCTTAGGAATATCAGTAAAAAGAGAATAAATATTACCTTTCATTCACTCGCTGTGTATTAGGCTTTTATTAAAAGACTACTTGTCTGCTTAGTGTAAACAGATACAGAAAGCAATGAATAATCCATTTACATGGATCCATAGGAATTCATCTGGTTCACCTTTGTGGAACAAAGGCATATCTCTGCCCTCACTCCTTGATTATCTATCAGAAACAGAAATAAACTGTTTCAGTACAGCACGGCATGCATTTCTTTCTTATGTAGGCTAATTATATGAAAGACCACACTTTCAGGCATGTACACACACACACACATGTTTCATCCTCCACTTCCATCTATACTGCTTTAACAAAAAAATTATATCTAGCAGAATACCATATCCTAATGTGCACCATCTTCAACTCTGTATTGCTTCCTAGTAGTTGAGGGCCCCAAAGCATGTAGAATGTACAAATGGGTCCTAGAGAAAGGATGTTCCCGATTCTGCTTTAGATACCAAAACTGAATCACAAGGGATTGATTGCCAATTTTCTTGATGCTACATAATCTGCATCACAAAACTAGAATCATATAGCAAGAAGAACTGAACCCACTTCATAGAAGATAGGCCTACTCTATTTCAAAATGGCGAAATATGTCACAATGTTATCTTTGACTTCTGCTCAATCTGATCTATGCTGATTGTAATTTATCCCCAGTTTCATTCAAATGGTATTCCTAAATGCAGTTAATTTCAGATAAATTAATCAATGAAAACATTAATTCAATTTATACAATGTAACTAAAATGATCATTATAAGATTGCAACAATAATAATACAGGTCAATATTAGTTGCACAGCAGCCAGCATAGAGAGTTCAAGTATCCCGGATTACTCCCTCTCATAAAGAGAAGCACTGATAGAGGTAGGTAAAGTATAAGAATTCCATCTTGCAATGATCTCAGGGGTAGCTTTTGGGGGAATAGGGAAAACAATTAAAAGTCCTGCTTCTTTGCACCATGAGCTCTTTCCCTTTTTCTGGAATAGAAGAGATAGCATCTTTTTGGAACAAATACTTTGGATCCTCTTTTGAGACCTTGATCACTTGCAACGCCTTAAGGCTGGTACAAAGTGGCTGTTAACTATTTTGTAATGGTTTCTTGTCCTGGGGAAGCCTAGAACTGTAGTTTCAACAGAAGGCAATTTTGTATCACAGGAAACATTTTACATGCTACAATGAGCAGGACAGCCCTCTACAACAAATAATTATTCATCCCCAAATATCAATGTGTTGGGGTTGAAAAACCATGGCCTACAATGACCAGATTAAAAAAGAAGAAAAACATAGGTGACATGGGTACTTATATTATGCAAGTCAAAATACTAAGTACTTAACATATATTATTTCTAATTTTTATTATCAAAACAACTCTGTCATGTAAGTATTATTACCTCCATGTTACACATAAAGGCATTGTATGGGAAGGGTGGATAGATAGATAAATTTAAAATATTACAAATAACTCTAAAAGTATATTAGCTTTTTTTTGTTTTGTTTTGTTTTGTTTTTGTTTTTGTGTTTTTGACAGTCTCGCTGTTTTGCCCAGGCTGGAGTGAAGAGGCACAATCTCAGCTCACTGCAACCTCCACCTCCTGGGTTCAAACAATTCTCCTGCCTCAGCCTCCCAAGTAGCTGGGATGACAGGCACCTGCCACCACACCTGGCTGATTTTTGTATTTTTAGTAGAGACGAGGTTTCACCATGTTGGCCAGGCTAGTCTCAAACTCCTGACCTCAGGTGATCCACCCACCTCGGCCTCCCAAAGTGCTAGGATTACAGTCGTGAGCCATTGCACTCAGCCAGCATATTTTAATTAACTGAATTTTCCAGTGTTCAGAAAATACTATAACAGATCAAACTTCTGATACCTTGCCTGATAGCTCACAGAACCACGATTAAATCCAAGTCTGTTTCACTGCAAAAGGTGTTTCATTTTACTTTCCATGGTATCATTTTAATTCTAATAACAGATATGCATATGACAGCATTTCATTCATCCAAGCCATTGGTGACAACTCGTACAACTGCTCTATTGCTCTCAGGTGTGACTCAACACAGAGAGGATCAGGCTGGATGTATTCACATGTGCGCAGCTTGATACAGTTTTATAAAATATCTTTGACACGTTCTTATCCTCCAAACGAACTTTGAAGTGAATAAAATTGTGTACACCAGTATGCCTATGAGAAAACTGAGGTTCCATAAATTAAGTAAGCAGAGGCTCAAACCCAGATCTTTCCAATTCTTTTCATTAACTTTACTAAAAAAGCCACTCTTACCTGAGCTTTCCTCATGTGCACCATAAGTGTTTCTCAAACATTGGAACAAGGTGACACACATAGACAGTGATCATATTTCCTCAGTCACTTTGGGCAAAGAAAGGTGTTATTTGCTCATCATCCTGGAGATTTACCTATTCCAAACCTTCACTGGTCACAGGAGCTGCAAGGATCAATAGTTTGGAACACCTGTATCCCACACTGGTGCATTGTAGACACTGATTGAGATGATCTAGTTAGTCTCACATGTAGGCTTTCTGAGACTTCTCAGTTTTCTCCATTGTTCACTAAAATGTGGTAGACAAAACTATTAATATTATATCAATAAGAGCATGTTATATGTAAAATTTTATAACCAAACTGAAAATGAATATCACCCACATCAGATGCCCTAGTTATACAAACATATTTTGATGTTTACTAATCTTTTAAACATTATAGGACTATTAATTCAAACACTATTCAAAATACTACTGGGGATGAATTTTAAAAAAAGTTGCCTCCTAAGAGAGCACAAATGGCAAGGATGTTTCATTCAATATGTTTGCTCTCTTCATCAACAGAAATCAGTAAGAAAAAATGAATTATGATATAATCATGTTCTTTTCTAGTGCACCATTAATCCCTCTTTGCCTGCTATTATAATTCACTTTAGCAAACAAAAACAATATTTGTGATGATATATTAGCTCAAATTTAGTGTAATGTGTCAGGAAACAGAAATATGAATCTCAGACATAATAACATGTCAATATGAGTAAATTTCTTTCTGTGCTTCAGTCACTTTTCAGCTTATTTCTCCCCCATTGGCTTTTGCTTTCTTCAAATAACACTTCCCAGTCCCCATCACACCATTATAAATAAGTTTTAAACTTTTTGAATTAAATAATTTCAGTTTCCTCTTGGCTAATCTTTTTCTCTAGCTCATCTAGAATTTATATGAAATGTGAACAGATCAAATAATCACATGCATTCTATTTCTTACTTGAATGTGATAATTGTTAACATCTTCTTGTAGTATTTTCTATTACCATGAATAACATCCTATCAATTCACTTCATCAAAGATGCTGAAAAGATTAACCAGAATATATTAAATATTCTAGCCTATTTGATGAATTTTTGTTGAATTGTGATTGCGAGAGATGGTACAATATTCAAATATGATATCTCATATTAGAATATGTTTAGTAGTTTTTTAATAACTAGAATCTTTAAGCTGCTGTGTTAACAATATTTAGTAATTTAATAATTGAGTCTCCTGGTAAGAGAAGTCACATGCTTATGGAATTCCAGAAAATCAGCCAACTGTCACCTGTGAATGAATTGTCCAAAACCTAGCCCCAACAATTCAAATATTATAAGCTCAGGTACCCACTCTTTCAAAAAAAATCTGATATTTGTACCTCACACTTCTTTTTTACATAGAAATTAAACTGAAAAAAATCTTTGTGATCGACCTTTTTTTGGTAGCTAACAACATTTAGCTCTAACCCAAAAGTAAATTTTAAACTATAAACCATGTTTCTAACTGCAACTCCTGCCTACAGCTACACACACACACACACACACACACACACGAACACACAAATTCCTTCTCCCTGTTTCTTCTAAGTAGAGAACTATGTATATGAATTGAGAAAAAAAATTTGAAAATAGCTTTTAAATTATGACTCATAATTTGTGGACTATTAACAGAAAGCTTTTTCAAATGTAAATCTGTTTAGGTCTCTCTTCCGTTTAAAAAGTGTTCAACAATTCCAACTCCCTTCCTTACCCCTCCAACTTCCAGATAAATACTAAACCCTTTGTTAGGCATCCAAGGCCCTTTATAATTAGACCTAAGCTTATTTCTTGTCTCTCACTCCTCATTATGCCTTTAGATTCATTCATATCTGTCTGATGCTTCTTGAATCTGCAAACTATGACTACTGTTAATTCATGTCTTTGCCTAGAAATGCCTTTCCCAGGTTCCTACATCTGAAAAGCTCATTTTTCCCCCACAATGAGAGTCATCTGCATCCCTGCCTTATTTGCTCCTATGGTCCTAGTCTACTGCTCAGTCTTATGCTACCTTGTTCAGACCTCTTTCTCAGAGCACAAAAAATTTCAAAAGAACAGGAATGTTTGATCCTGCTCCAAGAAACATAAAGGACCTCAGAATGTGCATTTTGTACAGTAAACTTACACATTTCAGCCTAAACTTTTTTTTCCTAATAACCCTATTTCTTCAGTTAATTGGTTTTTCATCTTGTTGGATTATATCACTACCTTTTTAAATAAATAAATATAGCTGTATTAATTTAAAAGCTGGCATTAGAATTCTTTTAGAGAAAATTGTCTTTATTAGGAAGCATGTATTTAAGCCAGGGAGAAAAGGTGAGCCTGGAGGGAATGCGTTGGCAGGCTTCAAGACAACAAAAGAGATCATCAGATTGCTCTACAACAACAAAGAAGAGGAATTCCTGGTAAGAAAGAGAGAAAGCAGAGAGGAAGGCAGAAGGCAGTATAGTAGAGGGTTTTAGTTTGAGTTTTGACTAACACAGAGGAATTTAGGAATGGAATGATTTTAAGATTAATATTAAGCTGGTTTTATTAATATAATACAAACCTTCTCATCTTCCAGACACGGAGTAAATACCCTGCATCAAGGAACAGAATTCAACCTCCGTGATGTCTAGATTTATATTAAGGACACTGAGGATGATGTAAGAGGATCTCTAAACTAAGCTAATTGTGGAAGTGGGAGCTTAGAGTAAGGTGAAACCATGAGAAGGTAGAAACTCCTTAACTTTCCAAGAATATGGTGCTAGGCACTGGCCACAATCTATGGAAAATAAGTTAAGTCAATTTAAGCTGTACTTTGAGGACAGTGTGACTCCATCTGATAGCTACTATAGAAGAAAATCAATTATAGCACCATTAACATAAGACTGTTTGAAAATGCTTAGCAGGAGAAGGCTCTCAATGATTGTTCTAATTTGGGAAATAAGGGGGATAATTTTTATTGGATTTTAGCAAGAGAGGTTGCATCATTTTCAGAATAGTGTAAGGACAATTTTAAGAATAGTGTAAGGACAAAACAAATTTGAAATAAGAGGCTTAATTATTCTGTTGAAAATAAAAGAAGAGGGAAATAAGGGGGATAATTTTTATTGAATTTTAGCAAGGGAGGTTGCATCATTATCAGATAATTTTAAGAACAGTGTAAGGACAAAAACAAATTTGAAATAAGAGGTTTAATTCTTCTGTTGAAAATAAAGGAAGAGCATTCTGTCACTCTTTTTCTTGGAGCATTTACTTTAGAAAGCTTATAAAAGTTCTTTTTCTGATTTTTTTTTTTTTTTGAAATGTATGTAAATTTTTCCGGAAGCTAAAAAAGCATCTTGCCAGCTTTGTGATCCAGGGATGTCTTTCTCAAGACCTAGGCTCCATATCTTTGAAGTGTAAACACCAAGGAAGATAGCACCCTTGCCTCTCAGTCTCTGTGGGAGGTTAGGAGCCTAACTTTAGCCAGGGCTTGGCTCCAAGTTGCAAAGCTACCTCCTGTTGTAAAGATGTACGTTTTTCTTTTATATAAAATCAAGTTTCTAATATAGATGGTCATCCTAATTACACAATGAATTTAGGATGAACTATGTATAATAAATGGTGCCATCAGCATTTTTGCTTGAGTTCTAGTTATTGTTTATCTTGAGAACATGAATGTAATGATTTGTTACTGCCTAGCTACACAAAATGGTGAGATTTCTTTCTGTCTTTGCAAGCTCTTAGCGGATTGCCTGCAATATCATCTCTGTTTAATATTTATTCAATAATAAAACTGTTTTCATTTTCTGCTACATTTGTGGAGAAGTTTTCTGGGTTGGGAGAATAATTTCTTTTTGTTTTTACTTACATTTTTCTAACAACAGTTGGTCAAGAAATGGTTCTCTCAAAAAGAAGGAATTTTTCTTGTGTATTAGCAGGCATTAGGCAATTTGCTGCCACTGGAAAATTTGGATTTTATTGAGAGAGAAGGAAGGAAGGATTGTTACACAGTTAGGAACTAAGATCTTCTGCAAAAGATGGCGGAGAAGAACGGCTGTGGGAGGGAGGAGGGATGCAAAGACATGTGAGGACCACAGTGGAGAATTCTCATTTCTTCAATGCCTTATGCTGGGTTACAGAAATTAGCCAACATAATTATTTATTGATTTGAATTCTCCCTCTCTCACAAACACACTGACATCAAAGGGATTGTATAATTCATACTTGAATCCTCAGTATCTAGAATTTTCTACCATCTAATAGATACTGAAATTAATAACTGACAAACTTTGCCCAGTCTTAGGCCTCAACCACAAATTAGTTTTAGAACAGAGCTAGATATTTGACAATACGCTGGTAAAAATCTGAGGTCACAGCCTGGGCAACATAGTGAGATCCTGTCTCTACAAAAATCTAAAAAATCATAGCTGACCATAGTGGCACATTTCTGTAGGTCTAGCTACTCAGGAGGCTGAGGTGGGAGGATCACCTGAGCTCAGGAAGATTGAGGCTAAATCACACCACTGCTCTCCAGCCTGAGTAACAGAGCAAGTCTCGGTCTTGAAAAATAAATAAATAAATAAATGATAAAAGCTGAGGTCTTACAGATGAAAATGAACTTTTAGGACAGGCGCAGTGGGTCACGCCTGTAATATCAACACTTTGGGAGGTCAAGACCAAGGCAGGCAGATCGCTTGAACTCAGGAGTTGGAGACCAGTCTGGACAACATGGCAGAAACCCTATCTCTACAAAAAATGCAAAAATTAGCCAGGCACGGTGGCTTGAACCTTTAGTCCCAGTTATTCAGGAGACTGAGGTGGGAAGATCACTTTAGCACAGGAGGCAGAGGTTGCAGTGAGCTGAGATCGCACCACTGCATTCCAACCTGGGTGACACAGTAAGACCTTGTTTCTAAATAAATAAATAAACAAACAAGCGAACTTTTATGTATTTCATGAACTTATTTCTCGGATCCTTTGTTAAAAAGAGTAACTGGGCTCACAAGAATCTATAATCACCTGAAATCATCAATTTCAATTTGCTTTAGCAATTTAGCTTTTTCCCTGTGGTAGTTTTGTTTAGTTAGTTGGTACTTTGGTTTGGTTTGATTTTTAATCTCTATTTTAATATTCTCTCTGCTCACCATCCTAACACCTTTTCATTATCAAACATTTCTTCATTGTGCACATGTTCCATAGTTTTTCCGATAATAGATTATTATGTAGGGTTCTCCGTAAAGGACCAAGATGGTAAAAGAAAGAACACAGAGAGTTAAAGAAATCAAAGGACATGGTTAGCTAAATAATAATCTCAACTCAATTTATCTTAGTTAATTTGCTATTAGCATAATCAGTGCCTGCATCTTACTTATATTGTAGATCCGCTTGGAAGAAAATACTGTTTTCTATGTGTTTGCCATAGCATAAATGCAATACTGCGAGGAATCCCATAAAAATTTCTCTTCTTTTATTCTTGCTAGATGTGGCTCTGTAACTTTGAAAATTCCTTTTCAAGGTTACGTTCTGGGATTTACAGCTCTGAAACATGAAGTTGGTGAATATATAACTAACTCCCTTTGCTTAAAAAAAAAGTCAAGCATATGGGAGATGAATGTAGAGTGAATGCTTTCTCGAAGACAAACACAAATAATTAGCTATGGAATCTCACAATTACAGAAAAGCAGGAAGTATATATAGTCTAAATCACATATATAGAGATTGGAAAATGAATGGCTCAAATATAATTTACAACTAGAGAAGTGGAATTTTGAAAATGAAAGAACATTGCTGAATTTTGCTTTAAAAACTTAGGAAAGGAGACGCGATGACTAGAAAAGGCGAGGGAAAGACTGAATTGATACAGTGGCAACAAGAGAGTAGATCATGATAGAAGCAGAGAAGTTGATACACAAAACTGGCAAATTAGTAGAATAGCTACTGGTGTGCAAGACTTGCCCTTGTGTCAAGGATGATGTTTCCATTCCATGACACCAACCAATAGATTGCTTGGACTGTTTCTTATACTTCTCTACTTTATCTTCCCTCTTTATAAAAGAGCCCCATCCCCTGAAGAGCCTGAAGGAAAACTCAAAATTCACTATTTAGCACAATATAAACTCCAGATATTACAAAACTGTCTCAATTAAAACCTTTTGCTCCGTTGTCTCCCCTACTATACTTGTACTTAGCAGATTATGTGAATGAGTTTTTGGTTTATTAAAAATAGCCTCCTCACAAGGGATTGTGAATGTTGTTTACAGAATACAAAAGTTAAAGAAATAACTGGAGGCCAGGTTTGGTGACCCTCATGCCTGTAATCCTAGCACTTTGGGAGGCTGAGGTGAACAGATCGCTTGAGCCCAGGAGTTCAAGACCAGTCTGGGCAACAAGGTGAAAACCAGTCTCTACAAAAAATACAAACCTTAGCCGGGTATGGTGCATGTGCCTGTAGTTCAAGCTACTTGGGGAACTGAGGCAGAAGGATCACTTGAACCCTGGAGGTTAAGACTGCAGTGAGCAGAGATGGCACCACTGCACTCCAGCCTGGGCAAGAGAGGGCGATCCCGTCTCAAAAAAAGAGAGAGAGAGAGAAAGAGAAATGACTGGAACAAACACTTACAAAGGAGTAAGATAACTTTCTGTCTCAATTGTGATTGCTTTGAATTTCTTCAGCAATTTTTCCTTTACATAATCCAATTCCTAGTAAAAGTAGGTCTCAAGAAAACAGAATTTAAAGATATGGCTTTCTCATTCTTAGTATACATAACCTCATGGTATTGGACACTCTCACCATTACCATCCACCTATCAGGAAAGATGCTTATATGGCCCTAGAAAATGCCATACCCTGCTCAGAGAGCAGTGTTAATCAAATTTTTAATCTCAAGGGGTTAAGTAATCATTTCCTCCTCTGCATCCTCCACTGTAATTCTAATTACCCTGTTATAATCATGACTGACTCTTTTACCAGCTCTCATACCAGACTGGGAGATCTCAGAGGATCAGAAGCGTACTCCATTTATATTTCTGTCATCAGCATTAAGTACCTTTCTTGACTTAATAATGTTTGCTGACCCAATGAATAAATCATAATTTCTCTGAATACAAATACTATTTACTAAATTAGGCCCAGGATGAGGAAATAAGTTTTATCTAGCATGTATCTCTGGACAACTGATAGTGACCAGCTGGGAAGATGTGTTGAGAAGAACTCTGATATAAATATAATTATAAATAGAAAAATCTAAATAAATAAATGTGTGTATAAATACACACACACACACTGAAAATGCTGCTATAATTAATTAGCAGCATTTGTTATGAGAATAGTATTGGCATGGGAGACACTATTTGGCATCTTGAGACCTGATGAGAAAAAAATTATCTAATATATTTAAATTCTATTTTATCATTATTTTTCAAAAATGCTTTATGTAATTTAAAACATTTTATTTCCACAGAAACAATGTCTCCTGCTTTAGAGATATATAGAAGGGGATTTGAGATTTAAGTCATTTTTCAAAGTTTATAGTTTATATGGTCAATAACTTGCTAATCTGGGACTCAAATACAACTTCTAATAACAATAACAAAATGCCAAAATAGCCACAATACACCACCATTGCTTTCTTTGTATTACCTGTAATTACACTCAGCTCATGTGCAAGCACTCCTGAGCATATATGAATGCCTACATTTTGAGCATAATTATAGCAGAGAAACAGACCAGCTGGAAAGTGCTAACTGAACAATTTTACAAAAATATATCTGGATGTGTCTCTTGCAAACCCCAGTTGCATTTACGGTTACTAATTATACGTTCTTATACAATTCAGTGCAAAGCCCTGTAGAGTCCCAGTGTTTGGAGCTTATTCAAGAGTTAGCTTAACAATGGAAATGTTCAGATAGTGATTGAACTTTGATGGTAAAATAAAGACTAAGCTCTTTCCTATTTGTCTTGTATTGCCTGGAAAAGTCAAGTTAGCATAAATCAACAGATACCTTTAACAACTGTAATCCAAATATAATGTAGCTCAAAAATATGTTAGGGAAAGAATAAGACAATCTCAAGGAGGCTGGTCCAAGGCATTCGCATATTTGATATTATTTTGTTTTTTGATATTATTATTTTCCATGATTTTATTTGGTGTTATAGTATTATATTATTTTTATATTATTTTGTTTGATTTTGCCAGACACAACTGAGTCTTTGATCCATTGAAAATATGTAACAGAATGCTTTAAATTGGGGGTTAAGGGATAAGAAATTTAGGGTTGACAGAGCAGGGCCAGAGACGATGGTTAGGAAGGCTGTACATAGGTGTGGGAAGACACCTTATTGTCTCTCTCTCTCGCTCTCTCTCTATATATATATGTGTGTGTGTGTGTGTGTGTGTGTGTAATTTTTTTTTTTGTAGTTGGAGTCTCACTGTCACCCAAGCTGGATGGAGTGCAGTGGCGTGATCTCGGCTTACTGCAACCTCTGCTTCCTGGGTTCAAGCAATCCTCCTGCCTCAACCTCCTGAGTAACTGGGATTACAGGCATGTGTCACCATGCCCGGCTTAATTTTTGTGTTTTTAGTAGAGACGGGGTTTCACCATGTTGGCCAGGCTGGTCTCAAACTCCTGACCTCAGATGACCCACGCGCCTCGGCCTCCCAAAGTGCTGGGATTACAGGCATGAGCCACTGCACCAGGCCTTATTGTCATATTAAAGTTCTGGTTCTCCCACTTACTAGCTGCATGACCATGTGCAAATAGATTGCCCTCTGCCATCAGTGCTCTCACTAAACAATTGGAGTTTTTGTGAGTGTCAGATGAACGAATCTATGCAAAACATTTAGGAAAGTGTCAGAAACATGCCAGGCACTGGTAATAAAAATAGTCAGAGTTGTCAACATTTTTCTTATTGTTTTAATACAAATAGTGGCAATAGTAGCAGGAGTGATATTAAGACAGCTGTATCTGCATTGCTATAAAGGAATACCTGAGGCTAGGTGATTTATAAAAAAAGAGATTTATTTGGCTCATGGTTCTTCATTCTGTACAAGCATGGCACCAGCATCTGCTCAGCTTCTGATGAGGCCTCAGGAAGCTTTAACTCATGGTGAAAGGTGGAAGGGGAACAGGCATGTCCCATGATGACAGAGGGAGCGAGAGACAGGGGAGGATGGGAGGACATGCCAGGCTCCTTCCAGCGACCAGCTCTCATGCGAACTAATAGTGAGAACTCACTCAATACCATGGAGAAGGCGTCAAGTCAATCATTAGGAATCTGTCCCCATGACCCAAACACCTCCTCCTAGGCCTCACCACCAACACTGGGGATCACATTTCAATAGGAGATTTGGAGGGGACCAATATCCAAACTGCATCAACAGCTCATGTTCTTAGTCATAGGGGAAAGAACATAAACTCTGAAACTTAAATACCTGGATTTAAATCCAGCCCCTGCTGACTATAAATAAATCTATTCACCTCGCTGTTCTCAGGGTCATCATTGATAAAATGGATCTAACAATATTTAATTGAAAGCTCATTTGAAGACCAAGGCCCTGCATAGCAAAAAAAAAAAAAAAAAAAAAAAAAAAAAAAAAATTCTTTGTAAACTAAAAAATACATATTACAAACATGGGTCACACCATTCCTTCATATCCTTTGCAGAGTCAATCTGTGAGCTAAAGTACATAAATATTCCTAAAATATCTCTTACAGATCTACTGTAGATGTCTGCTATGATCTGAATGTTTCTATTCTCCAAAACTCATGTATTAAAATCTAATCCTCAATGTTTTGGTATTAAGGGCCTTGGGAGGTAATTAGGTTGTAGGGGCCAAGGAAGATCTTCCCCTTCACTCTCTGAATGTTTGCTCAAAAATCAACACACAAAAGGAGATTAGCTGGTGAAAAGTAATACAAATTTATAAACATGCATGTAAAGGAGAATCTTAAAGTGATTACTCGAATCCCCAAGTAGGGTTCAAAAGCTTATACACCATCTAGAGGTTACAGAATGGGGACTTGGATTGTGCGAAAAAGATTGTGGTAACGGGAGAAGAGGAGACCTGGCTGGCAAAGAGGGTCTTATTCTATAAATTAAGTCTCACAGGTAGCAGCCCTCAGAAAGAACAGATAGTATAATAAATGTTTCTTTCAGAGCTTTAAAGGTGTCACTCTTGGTTTTTCTTCCTTAGATCCAGAAAGGGAAGGTCTCAGAGAAAACCTGGCTGCACCAATGCAAATTTTCTCTACAGATGCAAGTCTCCACAATGAAAGACAGCTCAGCTACTTCTGTTACATGCCCTCTGAACAGCCATCTCAAAACATGTTAAAGTAGTATATTTTGGGGAAAAATATTTCCTTCACTCTCCGTTTTGAACTTTAAAATCTTTACAAATTAAAAGCCAAGTTAATTTCTTTGAAGAGATTTGGGTTAGAGATTGTTAGGTAAGAGATAGGCAAAGGAAGGAAAAGACAAATTTGGATAAGCAGAAAAGAACAAATTTAAATATATCATCTCGTATCTTCTTGAATCAGTCTCAGTCCTGAATATGGAGAAGGTCAGTTAAACAGCTGTGTTCCATTCCAGAAGGTGACACTGCAGATGAGTTAGGTCTCTATATATGAAACAGACAAATAGAACTGTGAAGGCACCAAGCCAATCATGAGGAATCTGTCCCATGACACAAACACCTCCCACCAAGCCCCACCTCCAACATTAGGAATCACATTTCAGTATGAGATTTGGAGGCCACAAATACCCAAACCATATCAACAGTTTATGTTCTTAGCCATAGAGGCACTTTACAGAAAAAAATAAGGACTTGGATTGCCCCAAAACAGGTTATGGGAACAGGAAAAGGAGGCCTGGCTGGCAAAAGGGGACTTGTTATGTAATTGAAGTCTCACAGTCTCACAGAAAACTATAAGAAGTGCCATGAGAGACATTTCTATGGAAATAGAAGAAAAACAGAGGTTAATGTCTGGAGTAATCTATAGAGTAGTTTTTTTGAATCTCTGGAGCATCTTTAGATTGCAGTAGCAATCTGACAAATTTTCCTAGATTAGAGTTTGAATCAGATATTCAAGCAATCTTTCTGAGTAGTCTTCACATCAGCTGGCACAAAAGCTGTTTACATATAAGTTGCTGTGGTGATTTCCCCCAACATTTATATCAAGTTGTCTAGTTTCAGTTAGCAGGACTTCAAGAAAAGCACAGTTTTAATGTCTAGTGATTCCAACTATGAAAAATGGGAGAAAATTTTGAAAATATTAGTTTGGAGACTTTTAGCTGGAAAGGAATTCAGGATACAGTCCAAATTGTAGGCAAATAATAAAAAGCCAAAAACAATGAGCAGAGCTAGAATATAATAACAGGTGTGCCACAGTTTCCTAATGAAACATAATTTTTTCTCTCTAGTCTCCAATTTTTAACAAAGATTAATCATAATAGGACCAATTTATTTTTAAAATAAGTTTTGGTCTTATTATATAATTAGGCTTATTATTGGCATAAAGTACAGCAAGAGTAATGATTGGCCACACAGGCTCTTTTTAAGTTGGCTTCACTGGTAATTTTTATAACGAATTTCAGATTAGACTTTATAAGGACTCTGAAGGCTAGGAAGTCAAGCCAAGGATTTGCCATTGGATTGTGCCTGCAGTATCTGTACAAATTGGATGCACTCCTCTCTTCTCAAGGTCCCCAAAATATCCTGAGGTTTCTAAACCTGTCAAAAAGTGACTTCCTTTACTTACTTCAAGGTCAGGAGCCTTGTAAGAGAACCATATAGACAAAGTACCATGCCAGTCTTTCTTGGGGGCTTTTAATAGGCTCTATAAAGTCAAGTTCAAGTCCTCAAAGCAGCCTAGTCATACCTGAAAATATGCTAGTCCAGCCAAAGTCTTGGTGAAATAACTAGTGTCTCAAATTTTATCCTGTCACAAAAGAAAACAGATTCTTATTGAATTTATGCAAATAACTATATCATCATAAATCAAGAGCATTCACAAATAGTTTCCAAATTCTGAAGAAATCAAGTAGAGAGAAAGGGAAATCTTTCAATGTTGCTCACAAAAAGTATACTTTAATCAATTATTGTAAGTTACAAATAGCTCAAAAAATTTTTCTTGACTCTGAAAACAAAACAAAAAGAGTCAGCAATGTTTCAAACAAAAAAGTAATAAAAATTATTTTAGTTGTCTGTCAGTTCACTACTATATAATTAACTTCATTCTGCTTTATGTTGGGTTAATTAACCTCATGAATGCATCAGCATTTTAATTAGTCCTCAAAGTTTTTTTACCTAGTCCAATGGTATGATCTCTAAAGTTATCAGAAATCTGTATTTAAGTGTACTTGTCAGGGTCCCTTTATGAATTTCCTTGAAGAGAAAGCACATTTTTGACAGTAGTTCATATAAATTGCCTTTTAGGAAGAATTAAAGTAAAACAATAATTGCCCATGGATGACAAAATATTTAGAATAGCTATGGTTAAAGACACAATTGACAAAAAAATTGGGTTATTTTTGTGGCATATACCGTACACCATAATAATTATAATCATTACTGACAACATGTACCAAAACATATCAGAATTTTAGGAATTTCATATAATTTTGAAACACACATTAATAACACATTTATACAAATATAACTCAAAGAAAGTTAAACATAATTTCTTATTTCACAATGCTTCCCACATGATTTTAACATACCAAATAAGCCTAATATGTCTCCTTTGAACTTCTAAGGATTATTTTTGGAATGTGAAATTTAAATTTGGGAAGTTATGAGACAGCAACTTTTACAATACTTGATATTAAAATATGAAAAATTTTAAACACTTGATCAAATTAGAATCATAGCTATTCTAAAGTAATAGTCATCTCTTTATTCAAAGTGATAATTCAAAGATGTCAAGAAGTGAAATCTGATAGAGAGGAGACTTAGTTTCCCAAACAATCGAAAGTCCTAAAAAAGACAGCATAAACTATACTGATTCTGTATCTCCTTTCTCCCCTCTTTATTTATTTATTATATTTATTTTGCAATTTACTAAAAATATAAAGAAAAATATTTTACTATCTCTCATTAATACTACATGAAAATCCTGTTCAAAAAAATTATCAAATTTTACCTTTTATATCAGTGCATTTTTATTGTTAAAGCTAATTATAAGGAAACATTATAAACAAGTCTATCTAATCTAATCAGCTTTGACCACACAAGATAATATTTCTATAGACCTTTTATAACCTCTTGCATTTTTTCCATTCTCTTTTTTCACCAACTTTGATATAGTTTGGATCTGTGTCTCCACCCACATCTCATGTTCAATTGTAATCCCGTGTTGGAGATGGGGCCTGGTGGGAGATGACTGGATCGTGGGGCAGAGTTTTCATGAATGATTTAGCATTATCCCCCTTGGTATTATATAGTGAGTGAGTTCTCACAAGATCTGGTTGTTTAAAGTGTGTAACACTTCCCCATTCACTCTTGATCCTGCCCCTGCCATGTAAGACGCTTGTTCCTGCATTGACTTCTGCCATAAGTAAAAATTCCCCAAGGCCTCCCCAGAAGCAAATGCTGCCACACTTCCTGTACGACCTGCAAAACAGTGAACCAGTTAAATTTCTTTATTTTATAAATTACCCAGTCTGAGTTATTTTTTACTTCAACATGTTTCTTTAAGTTCTGGTGTACATGTGTAGGATGTACAGGTTTATGACATAGGTAAATGGTGGTTTGCTGCACAGATCAACTCATCACCTAGATATTAAGGCCAGCAACCATTAACTATTCTTCCTTATACTCTCCCTGCCCGGACCCTACCCCAAAAGGCCCCAGTGTGTGTTTTTCCCTGCCAAGTGTCCTCATCATTCAGCTCCCACTTATAAGTGAGAACATGTAGTGTTTGATTTTCTGTTTATGCATTAGTTTGCTGAGGATAATGGTTTCCAGCTCCACCCATGTCCCTGCAAAGGACATGATTTTGTTGCTTTCTATGGCTGCATAGTATTCCATGATGTATATGTATCACATTTTCTTTATCTAGTCTATTGTTGATGGGCATTTTCATTGATTCCATGTCTTTGCTATTGTGAATAGTGCGGCAATGAACATATGCATTCATTTATTATATATATAAAGGAATTTATATACATATATAAAGCATTTATATAAAGCATTTCCAGTAATGGAAATGCTGGGTCAAATGATATTTCTTCTTCCAGATCTTTGAGCAATCCCCACACTGTCTTCCACAATGGTTCAATTAATTTACACTTCCACAAACAGCATAAAAGCATTTCTTTTTCTCCAAAACTTCACCAATTTCTGTTGTTTCTTGATTTTCTAATAATTGCCATTCTGACTGGCATAAGATGGTATCTCATTGTGGCTTTGATTTGCATTTCTCTAATGATATTCACCTTTTTTTTTCAGCTTTTTTTTTTCTTTCATGTTTGTTGGCTGAATGAATGTCCTCTTTTGAGAAGTGTCTGCTCATGTCCTTTGTCCACTTTTTAATAGAATTGTTTATTTTTTTCTTGTAAATTTGTTTAGGATTATCATAGACTAGAAATTAGACCTTTGTTAGATGGATAGATTGCAAGAATTTTCTTCTATTCTGTGGGTAGTCTGTTCATTCTCATAATAGCTTCTTTTGTTGGGCAGAAGCTCTTTAGTTTAATTAGATCCCATTTGTCAATTTTTGCGATTGTTGACATTGCTTTTGGCATTTTTGTCATTAAATCTTTGTCCTGAATGGTATTGCCTAGATTTTCTTCTAGAGTTTTTAAAGTTTGTGGTTTTATATTAAAGTCTTTAATCCATCTTGAGTTAATTTTTGCACAAGGTGTAAAGAAGGGGTCCAATTTCAATTTTCTGCATATGGCTAGCCAGTCCTCCCAGTACCATTTATTAAATAGGGAATATTTTTATCATTGCTTGTTTTTGTCAAGTTTGTTGAACGTCATATATATGCATGCTGTATTATTACTGAGTTCTCTATTCCGTTTCATAGGTCTGTGTGTCTGTTTTTGTACTAAGACCATGCTGTTTTGGTTATTGTAGCCTTGTAGTATAGTTTGAAGTCAGGTAGCATGATCTCTCCTGCTTTGTTCCTTTTGCTTAGGATTGTCTTGGCTATATGGGCTCTTTTTTTCTGGTTCTGTATGAATTTTAAAGCAGTTTATTCTAATTTTGTGAAGAATGTCAGTGGTAGTTTAATGATGATAGCATTAAATCTATAAATTGCTTTGGGTAGTATGGCTATTTTAATGATACTTATTCTTCCTATCTATTAACATGGAATGCTTTTACATTTGCTTTTGTCCTCTCTGATTTCCTTGATCAGTGGTTTGTAGTTCTCCTTGAAGAGGTCCTTCACTTGCCTCGTTAGCTGTATTCCTAGTCTCTTTGTAGCAATTATTAATGGGAGTTCATTCATGATTTCACTCTCTGCTTATTTGTTGCTGGCATATAGAAATGCTAGCGATTTTTTGCATATTGATTTGTATCCTGATACATTGTCAAAATTGCTTAGCAGCTTAAGAAGTTTTTGCACTGAGATGATGGGGTTTTCTAGATATAGGTTCATGTCATCTGCAAACAAAGATAATTTGACTTTCTCTCTTCCTATTTGAATTTGCTTTATTTTTTTTTTCTCTTGCCTGATGTCCCTGGTGAGAATTTCCAATACTACCTTGAATAGGAGTGGTGAGAGAGGGAATCCTTGTCTTATGCCAGTTTCCAAGGAGAATGTTCCAGCTTTTGCCCATTCAGCATGATATTGGCTCTGTGTTCATCCTAAATGGCTCTTATTATTTTGACGTACATTCCATCAATACCTAGTTTATTGGCTGGGTGCAGTGGCTCATGCCTGTAATCTCAGCACTTTGGGATGCCAAGGCAGGTGGATCACTTGAGGCCAAAAGTTCAAGACCAGCCTGGCCAACATGGTGAAACTCTGTCTCTACTAAAAATACAAAAATCAGCTGGGTGTAGCAGTGGGTGCCTTTAATCACAGCTACTTGGGAGGCTGAGGCAGGAAAATCACTTGAACCTGGGAGGCAGAGGTGACAGTGAGCCAAGATCACATCACTGCACTCCAGCCTGGGTGACAGAGCAAGACTCTATCTCAAAAAAAAAAAAAAAAAAAAAAAAAAAAAAACCTAGTTTATGGAGACTTTTTAACATGAAAAGATGTTGAGTTTATTGATGGCCTTTTCTGTGTCTATTGAGATAATAATGTGGCTTTTGTCTTCTGTTTTTGCGATGAATTTCATTTATTGATTTGCATATGTTGAACCAGTCTTACATTCTGGAGATGAAGCCAACTTGATCATGGTGAATAAGCTTTTTGATGTGCTGCTGGATTTGGTTTGCCAGCATTTAATGAGGATTTTTGCAATAATGTTCATCAGGGATATTGGCCTGAAGTATTCCTTTTGTTGTATCTCTATCAGGTTTTGGTATCAGGATGATGTTGGCCTCATAAAATGAGCTGAGGAAGAGTCTTTCCTTTAAATTTTTTGGCAGTGTTGCAGAAGTAATTGTACCAGCTCCTCTTTGTATCTCTGATAGAATTCAGCTGCAAATTCATCTGGTCCTGGGCTTTTTTGGTTGGTAGGCTATTTATTACTACTTTAATTTCAAAACTCACTATTGGTTTATTCAGGGATTCAACTTATTCCTGGTCCAGTCTTGGGAGGGTATATGTGTCCAGGAATTTGTTCATTTTTTTCTAATTCTAGTTCATGTGCATAGAGGTGTTTATAGTATTCTCTGATGGTTGTTTGTATTTCTGTTGGGTCAGTGGCAATACCCTCCTGATTATTTCTGGTGTGTTTATTTGATTCTTCTCTCATTTCTTCTTTATTAGTGTAGCTAGCAGTATATCCATTATATTATTTTTTTTTAAACACTAGCTCCTGGATTCATTTATTTTTTGCAGGTTTTTTTGTGTCTCTATCTCCTTAAGTTCTGCTCTGATCTTGGTTATTTCTTGTCTTCTGCTAGCTTTGGGATTTGTATGCTCTTGGTTCTCTAGTTCTTTTAGTTGTGGTGTTGGGTTGTCAATTTGACGCCTTTCTAGCTTTTTGATGTGGGGCATTTCGTGCTATAAATTTCCCTCTTAACACTGCTGTAGCTGCATCCCAGAGATTCTGATACATTGCTTCTTTGTTCTCATTAGTTTCAAAGAACTTCTTGATTTCTACCTTAATTTTACTATTTACCCAGTAGTTATTCAGCAGCACATTGTTCAATTTCCATGTAGTTGTGTGGTTTTGAGTGAGTTTCTTAATCTTGAGCTCTAATTTGATTGTGCTATGGTCTGAGAGACTGTTTGTTGTAATTTAAGTTTTTTTATCTTTGCTGAGGTGTGTTTTTCTTCTAATTATGTGATCAATTTTAGAGTAAGTGTGATGTGATGAGAATATATATTCCATTGTTTCGGGGTGAAGAGCTCTGTAGATATCTGTCAAGTCCACTTGATCCAGAGCTGAGTTCAGGTCCTGAATATCTTTGTTAATTTTCTTATCTCAATGATCTGTCTAATATTAACAGTGAGGTGTTAAAGTCTCCTACTATTATTGTTTGGGAGTCTAAGTCTCTTTGTAAGTCTCTAGGAACTTGCTTTATGAATCTACATGCTCCTGCATTGGGTGCATACATATTCAGGATAGTTAGTTCTTCTTGTTGAATTGAACCCTTTACCATTATGTAATGCCCTTTGTCTTTTTTTATCTCTTCTGGTTTAAAATATGTTCTGTCAGACATGAGGATTGCAACATCTGCTCTTTTCTGTTTTCCATTTGCTTGGTAAATTTTCCTCCATCCCTTTATTTTGAGTCTATATGTATTATTGCATGTGAGCTGGGTCTCTTGAATACAGCACACCAATGGGCCTTAACTTTTAATCCAGCAAGACATGCTGTGTCTTTTAATTGGGGCATTTAGCCCATTTACATTTAAGGTTAATATTGTTACGCATGAATTTGATCCTGTCATCATGATGCTAACTGGTTATTTTTCACACTTGTTTATGTATTTGCTTCATAGTGTCACTGGTCTGTGTACTCCAGTGTGTGTTTGTAGTGCTGGTAACGGTCTTTCCTTTCCATAGTGCTTCCTTCAAAAACTCTTGCAAGGCAGGGCTGGTGGTGATGAGTTTCTTCAGTAATTGCTTATCTGAAAGCAATATTATTTCTCCTTTACTTGTGAAACTTAGTTTGGCTGGATATGAAATTCTGGGTTGGAAACTCTTTCTTTAAGAATGTTGAATATTGGCCTCCAATCTCCTTTGACTTGTAAGGTTTCTACTGAAAGGTCTGCTTCCCTTTGTAGGTTACCTGGACTTTCTCTTTTGCTTCCCTTAAGACTTTGTCTTTCATTTTGAACTTGGATACTCTGATGGTTATATATCTTGGGGTTGATCTTCTCATGGAATATCTTACTGGGGTTCTCTGGATTTCCTGAATTTGAATGTTGGCTTGCCTTGCTATATTGGGGGAATTCCCCTGGATGATATCCAAAAGTATGTTTTCCAACTTGGTTCCATTCTCCCCATCTCTTTCAGATACCTCAGTCAGTCGTAGGTTCAGTCTTTTTACATAATCTCATATTTCTTGAAGCTTTTTTTCATTCCTTTCAATTCTTTTTTCTCTAAGCTTTTCTGCCTGTCTTATTTCAGAAAGATAATCTTTATGCTCTGAGATTCTATCCTCCGCTTGGCCTATTTCACTATTGATACTTATAATTGCATTGTGAAGTTTCCATGTTGTGTTTTTCAGTTCCATCAGGTCATTTATGTTCCTCTCTAAACCGGCTATTCTGGTTATCAGCTCCCATAATGTTTTATCATTATTCTTAGCTTCTTTGCATTCAATTAGAACATGCTCCTTTAGCTCGGCAAAGTTCATTATTAACCACCTTCTGAAGCCTACTTCTGTCAATTCAGCCATCTCAGCCTCAGCCCAGTTCTGTGCCCTTGCTGGAGAGGTGTGAGCATTTGGAGAAGAGGCATTCTGGCTTTTTGAGTTTTCAGTGCTTTTGTGTTTTTTCTTTCTCATCTGTGTGGACTTATCTACCTTTGAATCTTGGAGGTTACTGACCTTTGAATGGGGTTTTTGTGGGGTGTTTTATGTCGATGTTGTTGTTGTTGCTTTCTGTTTGTTTATTCTTCCTTTAAAAATTAGTTCCCTGTTCCCTAAGGCTGCTGCATTTTTCTGGGGACCCATTCCAGACTCTATTACCTGAATCCCTCTCACATCTGGAGGTGTCATCAATGAAGGCTGCAAAACAGCAAAGATGACCTTCCTGCTCCTTCCCTGGGAGGTCTGTCTCAGAGGAGCACTGACCTGATGCCAGCCTGAATACTCCTGCAGGAAGTGTCTGGAGACCCGTGCTGTGAGGTCTTACCCAGTCAGGAGGTATAGGATCAGGGACCACTTAAAAAAGCAGTCTTGCTGCCCCTTGCCAGAGCAGGTGCACTGTTCTGGGAAGAACACCCTGTTCTAGATTGCCCAGACTTTTCAGAGACAGCAGGCAGAAAAAACTAAGTCAGCTGAACTGCAGAGACCACAGCCACCCTTCCCCCCAAACCTCCATTCCAGGGAGATCAGAGTTTCATAAAACCCTGGCTCAAGATGCCAAAACTCATGCAGGTTGGCCTGGCCCAGTGAGGAAGTATGGATTGGGGTCTCACTTAAAGAATCAGTCTGACCACAATCTGTAACAATAGCTGTGCTGCACTGTGGGGAATTTCTCTCTGTCTGGACTGCACAGACTCCCTGGAGCTGGCAGGCCAAAACTGCTGACTTCAGTCACAGAGATTGTGGATACCCCTCCCCAAACCCTCCCTAGGAACTTGGTTGTCCCACACAGTCTCCAGCCTGCTGGCCTTGGATTGCTGGAATTCAGAGTCAGGAGGCATTAACTTGTGAGCTGCCACAGGAATGGGGCTTACTGAATGACACTACTTGCCTCTGTGGCTTCAGCTCCCTTCCTAGGGGAATGGACAGATTTCCTCCTTCACTGAAGTTACCAGAGCTGGAGTATGCAAAAATTCCTGAGTCTCCATGCTTGCCCGAGTGGCTGCTGAGAGTCTGCATAGCTCTCCGCTTCAGACCCAAGGCTCTGGTAGTGTGGGCTCACAAGGGAATCCTGATCTGCAGGTTTCAATGATCTGTAGGAAAAGTGTGGTTTCCTGGGTAGGGTCACACAATCGCTCACCGCCTCCTTTGGCAGGGAGCAGTGGCTCCTCTGGCTCCATGCCACTCCTGGGTGGGCCATCACCCCACCCTGCCTTTTCTCACTGTTCAAGGGTCATGCCAATCACCTAGTCAGTCCCATTGTGAGAACCTCGGTACCTCAGTTGAAGGTGTAGAATTAACTCACTGCTTTTGTTCTTCTCTGTTAGAACTGTGGACCTCAGCTGCCTCTAATCGACCATCTTGGCCTGCCCGTGGTATCTCTTTATAGAAATACAAAAATGGGCAAATATAAACTTTTTAATATCCATTTAGTTTTAACAATTTTTTATAATTTTTTAAATTTAAAACGTCTTTAAATAACTTCTAAATAAGACAAAATTATTTTTCCTTTAACAAAAGCCACATTTGATGCCTTTTAAAAATAATCTTCCTTATTAAAACATATTCCACCTTTCTTATAAATTTTTCATATTGAATTGTTTCTCATATCTAGTAGTTTTAATTGCATATATTAATTACAATGTTAACTCTTAGTAACCCTTAATTTTGGTGGAAAACTTAGGAAATAAGCATTTTTAATTATGTAACAGATGCAGAGCTCAGGACAAAAAACAGAGTTGTGAGACAATGTCTGGAGGAATTAACCCTTACTAGCATTGCCAAGAGGCACAGCTGGGCCAGGAAGAACTTTGGGTGGCTATTCCCAATACTCACTATGGCCGCTTGTCTAGATCTCAGAATCTAAAAGCTCAAAACCAAGACATAAGCTTACAAAGTAAGTCAGTATCAAAAGTATCACTGAAGCGATGGTTTTAGACCTTAAAATATTTATCAGAAACATTCTAAACCTATCAAACAAATATATCCAGGCAAAAATATCACTGAAGCAATGGTTTTAGAACCTTAAAATATTCATCAGAAACATTCTAAACCTATCAAACAAATATATCCAGGCAAAAGTCTCTAAATTAAATTTTGAAAACATTTGTATTATATTTTACCAGTAATTTAAAAACTGGCTTTATATACCAAAGATTACTAAAGACACATGAACTTTAAAAGAATTTGAGATTATTTACTTAATTTATGAGTACTCATATACTTACAAGTTTATTTGATATGTAGATAATATACAAACAGATGTGTATGATATGTATGCACATGTATACATAAAAATGCAGAGAAACACAAAAAAACTTATAAATTTTATTTTAAAATTTTATCCAGGAGGCAGGCAAAACTTACTCATTTAAAATGACAGTTGGATTTAGATTTTGCGTTTGTAAATAGAAAAGGTTAAAGTTTATCTGTCCCATATGGTTCAAGCACTCACCAAGTTTTAGATAAAAAAATAGCAGCAAATTTCTATCTCAAGGCACAGAAAAAAATAAAAATTTTTTAAGAAAGAGTTTGGATTTGTTAGAGGTAGATTAAAAATGGATACCAAAGTAACATAAACTCATAGAAATTAATCGCAGGATTTTACACAGAAACAGACAAATGAGTCTACAGAAAATTTTAAAACATTTTCAAAATAACCAGCTGAATACCAGAAAGTCATATTTTGGAGAGCAATCTAGTTAGATAGATGATTTTTAATTTAGTCTGTTTTCTAACTGCATACATGAGCTCAAAGCAGAGTCCATTACTGATTACGGTCAACCAAGCATTTGTAGTTTCTAGGGTCTAATATTTAATATAGAAAAAGCAGGCACAACTGGAAGGTAGAATACCCAGATTCACATAAATTAAAGATTTTATTTTTACATTGGATTCTAGGTCCCCACAAAGAGGAAAACACCGTACATGAGATTAGGCTGTGCAATGTTCCCACAGTATACCTCACTACAAAGAGATCCTCTACAAAGTTGGTACATGACCCAATGCCAGTCAACCCACTATGATTAGCTCATTGCCCATGGGAGTTTTATTCCTCGGTGGTGAACACTCTCATATATTTCAAGTGTTCAACACATTCATTTCTTATCTAAGGTGCCAAGAAACGCATATTCCCTTTCAGTAATAACTATTTATTGTAACCACCGTTAGCCACCTCTAAAACTATAGCCAATAACCCACCAGCCATTGCACATACAAGGTTTTCTTTTGTACTACAAAGTAACTCCTGGTACTCCCCAAAGCCTAAGAGATCAGGTGATTCAATGCAAAAGAGAGTAAAGCTGTAAACCAGAGGAAAGTGGATCTTCAGGATCCACTAGGAAGAAGAGAGATGACTCCAGAATCAGTGTGTGTGGTGCTTTTCTCTATTTTCTTCAAGGTATTTCAGGGTTTCTAGAAGTCTCTTCTAGATTTCCTCATGTGGTATCAAAGATGGCAAAGAGGAAGGAGAGGCAAGGAGTAGAAATAAATGGGAGAAAAATTAAAAAACAAAATCAGAGGGACAAATTACATAATCTTAAAAAGGGGTTCAGACAACTGAAAAAAAAATTCAAAAACAGATTCAAAAGGGAAAAACAGAAAGACCTTGAATATCAGCTTCTAATTAATATGACTTCTGACAATGGAGCACTTTAAAAAAAACCTTTTTAAAAATCTCTAAGTATCAGCTTTTAGCCAGGATAAATAGCTGATATCCCTGATATTACTGGCTTTTGAACTTTATTATTTTTACCAATGTTCCTCTTCCCAACAACAAATGGGTGCCCCCAAAAGGCAAAAGTCACAAAATATTAAATGAAAGGGGTCTGGCTCTTTACCTGGGATTTGAATCCAGGCCATAATGATGGAATAGAATTTTATCTACTAGATTACAAGGTAGAGCAGCCTTCATTGTCAGTTCTGTGTGGGGTCTAAAGCAGGCAGTTTGAGCATATAAAGAATTTTAACTTTGTTTTAGGTCAGGTAGATTTTAGCATTTTAATTTAGTCAAAAGATTTTATATCATGACACTATATGTTTTTCCATTAATCTGATGTCTCCATAAATACCAATAAATGAAACAATTTTTTAGAATGAGAGATCTCTAAAAACTATTTTTAAATTTAGTAGTCTGTCTAATGTAAATGATCCACTAATGATTAGAATTTCCAATAGTGTACTTATTCCAATGGTGACTCAACCCAGTAGCAACTTCATGGAAAGCCCAGGGTGTAATTTCATAGGTTTAGAATAAGATTAAAGTGATGTTTTTTGGAGAAGGCATAGGAGAAGCAATCCCAAAGATCTCTCTCCAGAACTTTTGCTTCAAAGAATAGGTTAAGATAGCAAAGCTCTCTTGTTGCCACTGATGGTTAAGGATGGTGTTTGTGTGTATAAGACCTCTGGTTACCCACGAGTTTGTGGGAGCTGCTAATCATAGATCTGTCAATCCATGCCACCAACTAGGCCCTCCTGGGATTAAACATTTCCTGGACTAACAAGGTTACAAGGGTTGAGATGACACAAGTTCATGGCAATGGAATGTCTTAAGACAAGCTCCCCTGAGAGCTTTAAACATTCAGAACAAAGAGTGTATCGCATAGAATCTTATGTGTCTTGGATTCCTAATCTTTTCAGATTGGCCACCAGATGTGACCCAAAAATCATTCCCCTCTCCCCAGAGTGCTCCCACTGTGTCACAAGTCAAGCCCTCATGGACCTAAAACAAGACAAGAGGGGAAACTCATCCAGTTTTTATTTTGGGGATCCACAGCAAATTTTATACACCATTCTGATTAGAATGGCAAAACTGACTGGTCTGCAAGGCCGTCTTGAACAATAGGATTATAGTGGTTTTAGGCCAGTGCTCTACCCTATAATACCCCTTTTTATGACAGAACAACGCAGAAAAACAAAGGAAAATATTGTGTATTAGTCAAGGTTCTCTAGAGTGACAGAACTAATAGGATAGATGTATATATAAAGGGGAGTTTATTAAGGAGCATTGACTCACACAATCACAAGCTGAGGACCCACAATAGGTCCTCGGCAAGATCAGTAGTAAGGAATACAGTCTGAGTCCCAAAATCTCAAAAGTAGGGAAGCTGACAGTGCAGTCTTCAGTCTGTGGTTGAAGGTTCAGGAGCCAAAAAGCTGAAGAATTTGGAATTCAATTTTTGAGGGCAGGAAGCACCCAGCATGGGAGAAAGATGTAGGCCAAAAGACTAAGCCAGTCTAGTCTCTCTAAATATCTGTGCCTGCTCTTATTCTAGCTGCACTGGCAGCTGATTAGATTGTGCCCATCCAGATTGAGGGTGGTTCCTCATTTCCCAGTTCAGTGACTCAAATGTTAATCTCTTTTGGCAATACCCTCACAGATATGCTCAGGAACAATCCTTTTCATCCTTCAATCCAATCAAATTGACACTCAATATTAACCATCACAGTCTGTTTTGGGTAAGATAGGAATCAAACAACATGAATATTTATATCACAAAGTACACCATCATTGCTATACCCAAGACTACTCACACAAATTTTTTTCTCCTATTAATCAAAACTTTGCAGAGAAAAAAAAAGAGACAAACAGTGGGTTTTTACTGTCAGCTCAGCCAAATTCCACAGAAAGAGAGACCAGGAGCCTGGCTGGTAAAAATTCTTACCCTTCTGTTGGCTTCTCAGGTCCTGGGTTTCTTTCACTGTGGCTCCCTGAAAAGTAGAGCAGCTCTGATGAGATCCTGTTCACAGTGCCAAAACTGTAGGGGTGAAAGGAAGCTTCCACTTAGCCCTCTGAAGGTTTGCTGAAAAGTCAATTCACAAAAGGAAACATCGCATACACATTTATTAACATGCACATGAGAAAGAATCATAGAATGATTAACTCACTTTCCTCACCCCACACCCTCGCCACTTGAGGTTCAGAAGCTCATATACCATCTTGAGATTACAGAAAGAATAGGGACTTGGATCCTGCAAAACAGGTTATAGTGACAAAGAAGGTTATAAAAAGAGAAGAAGAGGAGGCCTGACTAGCAAAGGTAGTCTTGTGTGCCTGGCTGGCAAAAGTTGTTTTGATAGGTGAATGAAGTCTCACAGGTAGCAGCCCTGAAAGAAAATAGATGTCAAATGTTTCCTTCAGACTTTTAAAGGTGTCAGACTCTCAGTTAAACTTCCCTTGATCCAGATGAGGGAGGCTTTCAGAGAAAGACTGGCTGCATCAATGCAGATTCTCTACAGATGCAAATCTCCCCCTCAAAAGGCAGTTTAGCAAGGTTACTGCTGTTTGCATGTCCTCTGAACAGCCATTTTGAAATATGTCAATGTAGTGTATTTTGGAATAAAATATTATTATTTCCTTCAAGATCACAAGGGCAGAGTCCTGTGAGTAAAATTAGTGCCATTATAAAGAAGTCCTGGAGAGGCTTGTTTGCTCCTTTGCTGACCCACTGTATTAGTCCATTCTCATGCTATGTATTAGTCTGTTCTCATGCGCTAATAAAGACATACCTGAGACTGGGTAATTAATAACGAAAGAGGTTTAATTGACTCACAGTTCAGCATGGCTGGGGAAGCCTCAGGAAACTTATAATCATGGCAGAAGCGGAAGCAAACAAGTCCTTCTTTACGTGGTGGCAGGAAGGAGAAGTGCCAAGTTAAGGGTGAGAGAGCCCTTTATAAAACCACCAGATTTCATGAGAACTCATTCACTATCATGAGAATAGCATGAGGGTAACTTCCCCCATGATTCAATTATCCCCACCTGGTCCCTCCTATGACATGTGGGGATTATAAGAACTAAAATTCAAGATGAGATTTGGGTGGGGACACAGCCAAACCATATCATTCAACCCTTGGCAACTCCTAAATCTCATGCACTCCCATTTTAAAACACAATCATGCCTTTCCAACAGTCCCCCAAATTAACTCAAAAGTACAAGTTCAAAGTCTTATCTGAGACAAGGCAAGTGCCTTCAACCTATGAGCCTGTAAAATCAAAAGCAAGTTAGTTACTTCCTAGATACAAAGGGTAAATTGGGTAAATACACCCATTACAAATGGGAGAAATTGACCAAAACCAAGGGGCTACAGCCCCCATGCAAATCCAAAATCCAATAGGACAGTCATTAAACCATAAAGTTCCAAAATGATCTCCTTTGACTCCATTTCTTACATTCAGGTCACACTGATGAAAGAGGTGGACTCTTATGGCCTTGGGCAGCTCTGCTTCTGTGGCTTTGCAGGGTACAGTCCCCCTCCCCCCTGGCTGCTTACATGGCTGTTGTTGAGTGTCTGTGGCTTTTTCAGGCACATGGTGCAAACTGTTGGTGGATATATCATTCTGGGACCTGGAGGACAGTGGGCCTCTTCTCACAGCTCCACTAGGCAGTGCCCCAGTGGGGACTCTGTGGGGGCTCCAACCCCACCTTTCCCTTCCACACTGCCCTAGCAGAGGTTCTCCATGAGGGCTCCATCCCTGCAGGAGACTTCTGCCTGGACATCCAGGTGTTTCCATACATCCTCTGAAATCTAGGCAGAGGTTCCTCAACATCAGTTAATGACTTTTGTACACCCACAGGCCCAACACCACATGTAAGCCTCCAAGGTTTAAGGCTTGCACCCTCTGATGCAATGGCCTGAGCTGTACCTTGACCCCTTTAGCCACAGCTAGAGCTAGAGCAGCTGGAAGTCAGGGCTCCATGTTTTGAGGCTGCACAGAGCAGAGGAGTACTGGGCCCAGCCCACAAAACCATTTTTCCCTCCTAGGCCTCTGAGCCTCTGATGAGAGGGGATGTTGTGAAGGTCTCTGACATGCCCTCAAGACATTTTCCCCATTGTTTTGGTAATTCACATTCAGTTCCTCATTACCTATGCAAATTTCTGCAGCCAACTTGAATTGCTCCCCAGAAAATAGGTTTTTATTTATTTATTTTTTACATAGTCAGGCTGCAAATTTTCCAAATTTTTATGGTCTGCTTCCTCTTGAATGCTTTGCCATTTGGAATTTCTTCTGCCAGATACCCTAAATCATCTCTCTCAAGTTCAAACTCCCACAGATCTCTGGGGCAAGGGCAAAATGTTGACAGTCTCTTTTCATAGCAAGAGTGACCTTTACTCCAGTTCCAAACAAGTTCTGTATCCCCGTCTGAGAACACCTCAGCCTCAATTTCATTGTCCATATCTCTATCAGCATTTTGGTAAAAGCCATTCAACAAGTCTCTAGGAAATTCCAAATTTTTCCACCTATTTCTGTCTTCTGAGTGCCCTAAGTTTCTAAGAAGTTCAAACTTTCCCACATTTTCTTGTCTTCTTCTGACCCCTCCAAACTGTTTTAACCTCTGCCTATTACCCCATTCCAAAGTCACTTCCACATTTTTTAATATCTTTATAGCAGCACACCACTATCTGAATTACCAATTTAGTGCATTAGTCTGTTCTAATGCTACTAATAAAGACATACCTGAGACTGGGTAATGTATAAAGGAAAGAGGTTTAATGGACTCACAGTTCAGCATGGCTGGGGAGGCCTCAGGAAACTCATAATCATAGCAGAAGGGGGATGCAAACACATCCTTCTACCCATGGTAGCAGAAAGGAGAAGTGCCAAGCAAAGGAGGAGTGAAGTCCCTTATAAAACCATCAGATCTTGTGAGAACTCACTCATTATCATGAGAACAGCATGAGAGTCACCACTCCCATGACTCAATTACCTCCCACTGGTTCTCTCCCATGATATGGGGTGGTTTATAGGAACAACAATTCAAGATGAGATTTAGGTGGGGACACAGCCAAACCATATCACACTGCTTTAAAGAACTGACCAATGGATAATTTATAAAGGAAAGTGATTTAATTGACTGACAGTTATGCATGGCTGAGAAGGCCTCAGGAAACTTACAATCATGGTGGAAGGGGGAGCAAACATGTCCTTTTTCACATGACGGCAGGAAGGAGAAGTGTGAGAACAAAGCAAAGGGTGAAGGCCTTTATATAAGCATGAGATCTCACCCTTATATAAGCATAAGATCTCATGAGAACTTACTCACCATCACACAAATAGCATTGGGGAAATTGCCCCCATGATTCAATGATCTCCAACCAGCTCTCTCCCAAACACATAGGGATTATAGGAACTGCAATTCAAGAAGAGATTTCAGTGGGGATATAGCCAAACCATATCACCCCATTTCACCCTTGGAGGACACAACAACAAGATGCTGTCTAGGAAGCAGAGAGTCCTCACTAGACACCAAATCTGCTGGCACTGTGATCTTGGACTTTCCAGCCTTCAGAACTATGACCAATAAATTTATGTTGTTTGTGAACTACCCAGTTGAAGGCAAAGGTTATAGCAGTTCAAATGCTCTAAGATGATGTCTTTTTCCATACTAGAGATTATTTTTGTAGGTTATACAAATACTTCTGAAGAACATTTAAAGCTACATGTCAGTCATACCATAGTGTAGGCATAGATATGTAACAAATTTATCTCCACTCTCTTCCACTCTGATAACTAAGAGTAGACTTGAATGGAAGGTTGAAGGAGGAAGGCAAAATTAAAAGGATAAATAGAGCATAAAATACTATTTTGGAAGGGCAGATGTGGGTAATTGATGGCATGAGCGAGAGCATTAGACCTCAGAGAAAGAAGACACAGGTAGAATCAAACACCAGTGATAAATTTTACTCACAAATAACACAATTCAGTTAAGTTAGCCTAGTTTGAACACAAAGGGTTTTCGTCATTTTATTTTTTATAAAACCTATGAATAATATATTATTGGCCAAAATATTTTGCTTAGTTTCTTTGATGTGAAAGTCATTTTTTTTCAAAGCAGCTCATGTTTTCACATATGTTACTTCCCAGCTCACTAATTTATTCAAGTTAACTATAGACACTATATATACATTCTCATTTTTTAAAACTATTGAGAAGAAAAAAGCCTCCAGTATTCTAAATATTTGGTATTTCTTCCTCAAAGATTCCACGATGAACAGTATTCAATTCTAACGTTTTATAATCCCTAACACTGTACAAAGGAAAGAACAACATTTTGGCTACTAGAAATCTCTCTATAATGACACTGCCATCCTGAAGGAGTAGTGAACAGTGGGACAGGCTACTTTCCAAGGGGTCTTGGTAAAATGGGCTACATCTCATTTTATACCAGATATTATCTTTTGTCTATTCAATATGGAAATGAGCAATCTCATTTAGCAAAGTTTTGAATGCATTATTTCAAAACTGCCATTGCATGAGCCATAGAAATTATAGCCGCAGTCTTCTCAATCTCGTTTCTAATGTCATTGATATATGCCTTCAGTTACCTTTTTTTTTCTTTGAAAGCATAAACTCTATCTTCTCCTTTTTTTCATCTTAAGTACACATATCTAGATTTCCCTGGGAATAACAACTTAACTTTGTCTGTAACTTTTTGAAATACAGTATGGTAGTGCTAGTTCACACACAAGATTGTAAATTGCCCATAATTCTAAATTGTGTCCTATAGCACTCTTAATTAATGGCTGAATTTAACGTGTTCTTTTTTAGTTGTTCTATACCTAGTCCCAGTAAAGGTCTCTAAGGAGATTAAGAATTAACACTTTAAGTAATAACAAGACTATGGAATGAAATATAAAGATAAGAAGAGGGAAGATAAGAAATATAGATTTCAGCAAATGTTATCCCTGGAAATATTTTTTTAGCAAAGTTTTGAATGCTTTAGGTGGATCCTTATCTCACTCTACATTGCACTCAGCACAACGTCCAACTCAAAGGGCATTTCATATATGCCTATTGATGACACAGATAGGATGGCTATTACCAGAAAAAGAAGCCCAAATTGCCAGGTTTTATTAAGCCCATTTTTGTGTATTCTCTCTCAAATTCCTAAGTTATTTAGAATAACAGAACATTATAATTTCCCATTTATTTTCTGGGCCAAAATGCTATTTTTTTAAACATTCTCAACATCCATCTCTGGAAAATGTAAATTAGGATCTTGGATGATCATACATGGAGTTGAGTAATCCTCATCTTTGAAAGTTCCCATTTGCAAGTACTCATATATACTTCCTGGGAAGTTGAACAGGGTCGTGATATAAAAGGACATTATCTAAGGTGTAGTAACATAAAAATGTTTCTGATGCACTACAACAATCCAACTGAAACTTAACTTCAAAATAAACACCAGTGTTCCTGAGAGGGAACACCGTAAAATAGCCTGGACTAATGATGTAGCTGCAATTCCAAGACCAAAGTGTGTTTGGAGGATACAATTAGACTCCAACAGGACTTGCACTGACAGTGGAATCCATGCTGGTCTAGTCTCCTGGATACCATCTGCAAATTTTGTGGAAACACCAAGGGCAAAACCCTTAAGGGATGTAACACCACTGTTGGCCCCAAGGGGTGTGGCAGTACATCCCTTGGCTGAATGAAATCAGGATCATCCTCTTTTTTACCTCACTAAACCTGGGCATGTAACTTGCAGCAGAAGCCACAGACTTCTGGTTTTTCTTCTAGCATCAGAGCCCTGTCTTCCCCACAGACACAGAGACTCCTCAGGCAAGTGAATTCCCTTGATTGCGGCAGCACTGCCTCTGGCCAACTAAGATGTTGGAGAGTTTTATCCCAAATGGGTCACAGACCTCCAGGTGAAAAGCACATTCTTAGGTTGATGAGCACATTCCTAGGTTGATGAGTATCTTTAAGGTTTGCATAAAAAATCGGAGGAATAAACCAAGGAAAAGGGTGATTTTTTTTTTACTATGTAATAGGTGGGGGCTTAGAGCAATGAGACCGGGAGGAAAATGTAAATATGGCCTTGTCTGATACTGAGTTGACTGACTGGTATACCTAAACTTTTTGTCTCCATAATCCAACCTGCAGGAACTCTGGAGATTATCTGGAATAAAAACAAACTAACAAATAAAACTAATGGCACTGTAGAGTTGTACTTAGAATTATACTAAATTAAAACGTCCACTCAGTGGTACATGTATAAAGAAGTGTCGTTTTTTCAGTTGCCCTACTTTTCCTGCAAAGTGTCTGTGAGCTAGTTTAATAGGGCTTAGTACACCAGAATTGTCCCAACCAACCTTCCTGCAGAGGAAGTGAACATCCCTCAAACTGAATATTGATCTCCATGAGTTTATTTTCCTCTCTTCTGAGACCATCCTGTTCCCCTTGCCCTCTTTCAGCTGATGCCTCCAAGTCATGATTTTCATATTGAATAGCCTGACATTCTTAAAGCATTGACTCACCTCCTTGCTTACCGTCACCACCTTTTCTCCTGCTCCTCTGTTCATTCAGGTGCTACGTTCTTGATCAACTTGTAGAGAGTCATTTCAAGCTTCCAGATGTCTCCAGCCAATCCATTGAGACTTTGCCTAATGGCACTTCTAATTGCATGATGTTCAGTGGATTTTTTTCTTTCTAATTTTAAAGGACATGAAATTGGAAAGGTGTAAAGAAAATTACTGCATCTTAAAATAAACAAAAGGCTGTACTAATTTGGATATTATAAACTTTATTTTAATTTTTCTACATTTATGATCAGAAACATTACAAAAACTATTCTGATTTCATCATTATTTTGGCAAAATAATTACACACTAAATAAAAATATGCAAAACCTTATTAATTTGTGTCATATAGGTTCATTTTTTGTTGGGTATGGATAAATTACATCTTTTGGAAAAGATTTAAAGGAAAAAGGGAACCAAAATATCTAAAATCAAATATGTACCACAAACCTAATAATTAGAAAATATAATAGTGCAGCAAAAAGTAAAAACAATATGAAGTATGAGTAATGAGAGGATAGCATTTTTCATAAGACTCAGTCGAAGTTATTGGCTCACTACATCTCCATGCCAGAGTAGCCAATAATACAAGATCCTATTATCTTCACATGTCAATCCCACCAAAACCTAGTGAGAAATGACAAGTGGCATTTCACTGCAGGAGACTAAATGAACATTTGAAGAAAATGAAGCTACTTTGATGCAAGGATCACATGAATCTGTGCAGTAGCAAACAGGAAAATATAGGCTAGTGCTATATAAATATAGCTGACAAAAACTCCACATCTTTAATATCTGAATTGTATAGACAATTATAGACAGACAGCATAAAATTATCAGTACCTTGGATAACAAGGCTGACACAAGTAAATGATCACATCAGTGTGGTTACCAGGCTTGTTTGCAACAGAAAGCAGGATTAAAAAAACAACCAAACTCCATATTGTACATGCAAAAATGAGGATAGAGGCATCTAACATATGTAATCTAAATTAAATATGGCTCTAATTTTCAAATTAGGAAGGCATACCAAATTGCTATTGCAAAGATATCCAGAAAGCAATGGTTCAAATAAGATAGAAGTTTACTTCTTAAAAGACTGGTGTGCAGGCTCCATTCCTTCACGCTATCTAGGGTTCAGGCTAGAATAACAGCTCTACTCACTTGTGCAATGCAGGAATACCAGTGAAAAAGAGAAAGAGGGCATGAAAAATACTGTGTTAAAGCTCAGTCCAAAGGACTTTTCATTTATGCTAACATTCCACTGGAAGAAGTAGAGAACAGAATTTGGTATATAGATAGCATAATTGAATTTAATAGGAGGGCTACACATAAATAAAACTACATGTTATTTTTGGTTTGAGAGAAATAGATGGTTGGAGAATGTTTGGAGGGATGATTGTCATTTATTAATAGTTTTATAAATACTGTGTAATTAATCTGATCTAGTTTGTGCAAAGACTGGTAACCGATGTTTTTTCATGAACATATACTTACAGGCCATACTCTCAACTGCTTTTGTCCGTCTGATCCATTCATTTTCATCATTTCCCTACTAATAAAATATTGGAAATGTGGCAGAAGGTTTCATGACAACTGTCCGGATTTCCTGATTTGGGAAAAGACGGAATATACTATTAATCTTATGGCAATATATCCAAAAGCAGAGTTCAAAGAGCATATTTAACATGAATCTTTTGAACTAAATCATTTGAAAGTCATAAGAATCCAAGTACTACTCTTTTAGTTTCCCATCACATTGATCTCAGTAACATACAAATAAGGAGAATAGGTTATTCTAAAAAAAAAAAAAAAATAGAATGACTTTGCCTCTTCTGACCTGCAAGCAGTGGCAGCATCTTTGGAATGCTGCATAGAAACAGGACTGCACCATTTTAAACGACACTTCTATCAGTATTTCTTAGGATTTAAGTTCATTTCACTGGCAAGAAACTGCTCCTTTACACCTATAAAAATAAATGTCTTCTAGCACAGTTTTATTTGTATATCAGTATTTCTTATGTTAAGTAGAACACAGTAAGGAAAAGAGCATAGCAAACACCTTATATTCTGGTTAAACATACAGGCTTTGCAGACAGGCCAGTGTGTACCCACTACTTGCTAGTTTTGAATCCAGCCAAGTTGTTTAAACGGTTTAGGGCTCAGTTGTCTCAGCTGTAAAAGGGATATTGTGCATATTTTATGGTATGATTTGTGGATTAAATGAGAGGATATGCAGAAAGCACTTAGCACAGTACCTGGCACATGGTAAGCAGCCAAAAAGCATTTAACAGTTATTTACTGTTGTTTACACTCTGATTGACCCTGGGTTTAAGAACAATCTTGACCATTATTATAAATCACTGTAAAATATTGCTGCAGTCTCTTCACAGGTCTACAATCTGAATGTCTTTCATTAGTATTTAAATTGATAGTAAATATGTACACTTCCAAAGCATTTCAAGATTATGTTTTCCTATATGTTTCAGCGGTGACTGATGGTCAAAACATCCGAGACTCCCTATGCCTGGGAAACTGGTAATGAAGCTTATAGAGCTTATTGAAAGTGCCATTTAACAAAATATATTAGCCCATTCCAAATGTCATCTCTAGCTCTATTGTATTTCAAGTTAAACGCCATGCAAACACAGATCTAAAAGGCTCCATTACTTGCTTATTTTCAAGGGCATGAGGCAAAATGTCACCAGTTTACAAAGTAAAAACTAGAGTCTCTATCTAGTGCCTCAGACAAAATGGCGGAAAGCAAGCTAGGCACAGAACAGTCACTGGTAATGATTCACCACTTATTAGGCATAATTGACATTTCGTGATTTCCAAATCTTCTTTCAAAATGTAATCTGTTCATTTCATTATTTTATGGTATCTTTTTTGTATCCATTAACTTAACATTTCCTTTCACACTCAGTGGGGGAGGTTTCTCTCTCCTGAAATGTCACCCTACATAAATAAGTGTAGTGCAAGCCTTCCATCACTGTAATAGTTAAACGATGGCAAAGCTGAGCAATTGAAACAGAAAGAGAAGTCACCTTGACAGTCCTGTAACTGGGAAAAGCAGCTTAAGGCACCAGATCTTTGACTGTGAATTAGTTGAATGAGGTTATATCTATTCACCAAACAAAATATATTAAAATAATATTCCAGCTTTGAGACAAATCAAAGAAACTCTTCTTGGAGATTTTAATACTCTGTCTATTGCAATAAAACATACATATTTCTGAAAATAATGAAAAAAGAAATCATAGTTTCTCCACATTATGAGGATTATTGATGTCACTTTTACAAAAGAATGTGGCTACGATAAAAAAAAAAAAAAAAAAATAGGTGAAGTGTTTGCTATTGACCCTTAGTATAAATTCTAGGAATTCTTAAGGGTTTAGGTTTTGCTTTGTTGTTGTTACTGTTTAATATCTCATAATAGGTATTAGAAAACCATTTAATTAGGCAATGTGGTATATTTGAAGTTGTGCTATCCAAAATGGACATTAGATAAAAATAAATAAAGGCCAAGAAACTTAGAAAATAATGATGCCACTATAATATACAGATTACTGGGGCAGGATTTTTTTTCCTGAATTAAACACATAATTTTATTAAAATGCAATTTGGCATAACTATTACATTTTTAAACATTGTCCTTATTATTTTTTGCCCACTCCAGGAAATGACAGCACTTCACTTTATATAAAATGAAGCTAATTTTTAGATCACCTTGAGTCATGAAAATACAGAATATTTTATAATTTTTACCTGGGACAAAGACTTCATTTTAATGATTTGAACAGAAATTAAACTGCCACCTCAATGTTATTGACATTTAAATCCCATGTGAGAAATACTGCATGACCCAATAAAGAAAATTAGAGCGCTTTTTGTAAAAAATTAGAACTCTCAGTCTTAATGTTTATTGCCTATCAAACAGATTTTTCCTAAATTTAATGAAATGTAATGTGTTCCTGCTTTGATGCATTAACATTTCCCATCATACTTTCAATGATGTGGTGATTATTGCTTTAAAATTAAATTTAACTTTGGCATTCCTCAAAGTTGAAGTTCAAGAGCTATTTAGTTGTATAAAATTTTTCTGGAAGTAAAAGAAATATGAAAAAATGTGCTGAGGTGAAGTGCTTAGGAATATGCCTTGTGACACCACAATAGGCACACAGAGTTGCTTCATGGAATAGTAACAGAGTAACTTGTTTTGATGGATGCAATAGAGACCCTTTTAGTAAATTCAGGTGCCAGGTAAGTAGGAAATAAAAAAAAAAAAAAAAGAGCCCATGCATGGACTCTAGATACACGCTAAGGCATCTTTGTGACAGGTGACACAGAAGGGAATTGATATGATTTGGCTGTGTCCCCACCCAAATGTCTTCTTGAATTGTAGCTCCCATAATTCCCACATGTAGTGGGAGGGACCCAATGGGAAGTAATTGAATTATGGGGGTGGTTCATTCCTGTGCTGTTCTCAGGATAGTGAATAAGTCTCAGGAGAGCCAATGGTTTCATAAACGGCAGTTCCCCTGCACAAGCCCGCTTGTCTGCCGGCATGTAAGACATGTCTTTGCTTCTCTTTTGCCTTCCACCATGATCATGAGGCCTCCCAAACCATGTGGAAATGTGAGTCCATTAAACCTCTTTCCTTTATAAATTACCCAGTCTCGGGTACATCTTTATTAGCAGCATGAAAACAGACTTACACAGCACTGCTCACCTCTCATTGGAATTTCCAGTAACACCTGATCTTTCAGCTAGGAATCCCTGTCCAAAACAGTTCTTCCCAATCGTTTATTGCCTATGCATAGGATGCTTATGGTTTCTCTCTAATTTTAGAAACACACACATTCACGGATTCTCACATGTTGGGTTAATAGGAATTTTTTTTAACATCTTACCATTTAGACTTACTACTCTTTTCCTTCACATAAAACACAATAAAAACAAAATTAATGTCATAAGCCTCTTGCCATAGCACTGAAAAATCCAGAACCACCTGATGGAACATCAAGAGATGAAATTTTTAAATGTGTCTGTGTTCTATTTATATATATTTGTGGTTTCTAAAGTTTAAATATTTATTTACCAGTATATATCAGTGGCGATTTTATTTACCAAATTAAAAATAATGCAGCATAGTGTGACACATACAAGCATACTTGTATATGAAGAAAATATAAGAGAACTTTTTTGAAATGAGGATTTCTTTTTTTGCAATTTCATTAGCTGTTAGGTTATAAGTGGTTTTTGGCTACATGAATGAATTGTATAGTGATTAAGCCACAGAATTTGGTGCATCCTTCACCTGAACAGTGTACATCATACCCAATATTATTCCTCACCCCTTCCAAGTCTGCCCCTTTTGACTCTCCAGTGTCCATTATACCACTCTATATGCCTTTGCATACCCATAGCTTAACTGCCACTTAAAAATGAGAACATATGGTATTTGGGTTTCTATTTCTGAGTTATTTCACTTAGAATAATGGCCTTCAGCTCCATCCAAGTTCCTGCAAAAGACATAATTTCATTATTTTTGTGGCTGCATAGGATAGTGCATATATACCACATTTTCTTAACCACTTGTCAGTTAATGGACACTTAGGTTAGTTCCATATCTTTGCAATTGTGAATTGTGCTTTGATAAGCATATATGTGCAAGTGTCTTTTTGATAGAATGACTTTTTCCCTTTTGGGTAGATATCCAATAGTAGGATTGCTGGATTAAATTTGTAGATCTACTTTTAGTGCTTTGAGAAATCTCCATACTGTTTTCCATAGAAATTGTGTGAATTTACATTCCCACCAGCGATGTGTAAGTGTTTTCTTTTCACCACATCCACACCGACACCTATTACTTTTGAATTTCTGATACTGACCAATCTGGCTGGGGTAAGACGGTATCTCGTTGAGGTTTTAATTTGCATTTCCCTGATGATTAGTGATATTGAGCACTTTTTCATGATTTTTGGCCATTTGTAGATCTTTTGAGAAATGACTCATCATGTCATCTGCCCACTTTTTAATGGAATTATTTGCTTTTTTCTTGCTGATTCGTTTGAGTTCCTTCTGGATTCTGAATATTAGTCCTTCATTGCGTAAATACTTTGCAAATATTTTTCCCCATTCTGTGGGTTGTCTGTTTACTCTGGTAATTATTTCTTTTACTTACAGAAGCTTTTTAGTTTAATCAAGTCCCATTTATTTAGTTTTGTTTTTGTTGCATTTGCATTTGGAATCTTAGTCATAAATTATTTGCCTAAGTCAATGTCCAGAAAAGCTTTTCTTTTAGAATTTTTATGTATTCAGGTCATATATTTAAGTCTTTAGCAAAATGAATTTTAAAAAATCACAAACTAAGTATCTGCTGTCTTCAAGAGACTCACCTAACACATAAGGATTCTTTTAGACTCAAGGCAAAAGGGTGGAAAAATATATTTTATGCAAATGGAACCAAAAAGTGAGCAGGAATAGCTATTCTATATCAGATAATACAGACTTTAAAGTGACAACAGAAACAATGACAAAGAAGGTCGTTATGTAATGATAAAAGGATCTATCCAACAAGAAGATATTATAATTCTAAATATATTTGCAGCTATCTCTGGAGCTCCCAGATTCATAAAACAGTTGCTACTTAACCTATGAAAAGTGATATGTAGCAACACAATAATAATGTGGGACTTCAACATTGCTCAGAAAGCACTAGACAGATCATCAAGGTAGAAAGTCAATAAACTAAAAAACACTGGACTTAAGCTGCACTGTAGAATACATGGACCTAACAGATAATTACAGAACATTCTACTCAAGAACTGCAGAATATGCATTCTTCTCATTAACACATGGAACATTCTCAAAGATAGATTATATGATATGCCACAAGACAAGTCCCAATGAATTTTTAAAAATCAAAATCACATCAAGTATATTCTTAGAGTACTGTGGAATGAAACTAGAAATAAACTCTGAAATGAACCCCCAAAACTTTACAAATATATGGAAGTTAAACAGTCTGCTCCTGAATGACTTTTGAGTTAACATTAAAATAAAGATAGAAATTTAAAAATTATTCAAAATGAATGATAATTGTGACACAAATAATGAAAACCTCTGAGACACAGCAAAAGCAGCACTAAAAAGAAAGATTATAGCACTAAATGCCTACATCAAAAAGTCTTAAAGATCACAAATCAAGGAACATCACACCTCAAAGAACTAGAGAAACAAGAACAAACAAAACCCAAAGCTAGCAGAAAAAAAAGAAATAACAAAGATCAGAGTAGAATGAAATGAAAGAGAAGTAAAAAAATATAAAAGATCAATGCAACAAAAGTTGGTTCTTTGAAAATATAAACGAAACTAATAGAATGCTACCTATTAATAGATTAAACTAAAGAGGGAAGATTCAAATAAACTTAAATAGAAATGAAAATGGTGACATTACAACTGACACCACAGAAATACAAAAGATCATTCGAGACTACCGTGAACACCTCTATACACACAAACTAGGAAATATAGAAGAAATTGATAAATTTCTGGAAAGCCCCTTTGCTTGAATCAGGAAGACACAGAAATCCTGAAAATGTCAATAACAAACAGTGAGATAAAATAAGTAGTAAAAAAATGGCCAAGAAAAACAAAAGCCCATGGCCAGATGTATTCACAGCTAAATCCCACCAGATATTCAAAGAAGAATTGCTCTCAATTAAACTAAAACTACTCCAAGAGATAAGAGAGAGTCCTCTCTAACTGACTATGAAGCCATTATCACCCTGATAACAAAGCCAGGAAATGACATAACAAAAATGAAACCAGAACTTCTTTTGGAAAACGAGGTATATTGTTTCCTGGGCCTCATGGTGCCTTGTGGAGGGGCTATATGGCTGAGCAGGATACTGGCAGGGCCAGTCCCAGACTGAACTGGGGTTTTATCCCAAACCAGATCAGAGTAAAAGGGTAAAAATATTGGATTAATATGGATCTAACCATCAGCCTAAGGTTGATCCTGGAAGTTCCATCAACATAAGCATTGATAACTTTGCTGAAAGCAAATTCTTAAAGAGCCAAGCCTGACAACTGTCTTCATATTTCAATGACCTTTTAAAACTATTACAATAAATCCATAAAACGGCTATAAGCTGCTATACTATAATAGAGCCAATGGATATCCTGACATTTTCCCCTCTGTACTATCTTTTTTGGTTCCATAAGCAATGCTATAAATTTTAAGTACACCACTCTTTTATAGAAAAAAGTTATTTAACATAAAAATCAGCCTTCAGCATTGTTTGACCTCAATATTACCAAATTATAAATTCCTTTATTCTCAGCCAAGCAATGTGCAGTTTCTCATATTCTACACAATTATTTCATTGTCTCTATCAAGCCAATTTATACCAGAAAAGCAAAAGATACAATAAGCTTCTTCTTAGCTTCAACTATTTGAATAATTAATTAAATTATCTGTTTTACTTGACATGTGTAAATAAAGCCATTGATGACGGTTCAACTATCTTTCTTTAGATGACGTTCCTTCTCTGGACTTACGGTCCCTGATGAAGTAGCCCCTGTATCACTTTCGATTGCCTTGTCTCTACATAATAAATATCACGATTATCAGTTTACTATTGGATTGATTTAAAACTCCAGGTTAATGTTTAGGTCTATTGTAGTGTTCATATTTTTCCATAGACTAGATTGACAAATAGAAAAATCTGATTTCCTCATATTATCAAGACTCATCTACATGGTAAGACACTAGAAGCAATTATCCTTTCAACCTGTTCCACAGGAAAGGAAACAAAGTGAGCTTTGTCTTCTGGCATAATTGCTTATGGCTTATCCTTACAAAGCTTTACAAAAATGGAAAGGTGGTAAACGCCCGGATAAACTGATCGAAGCATACAATCACAAAAAATTATTTTTCACATCCTTTCTTATCCAGACTTACATATTCAACACTGAATCCATTAATTCCCAGGTTTCTGCTTTTCTCAGCTTCTTGAAGACAGATTCTAAAAAAAGAAAAGAAAACTTATTATCCAGTCCGCTGGTACTCTAGAAGAAGCCCAGTGTGAGTTCAAGGTACACTTTGGCCTTGTAATTTTAGTATTTGAAGATCTATTAAATATTATAAAAAGTTGGCTGGGCACCTGTAATCCTACCACTTTAGGAGGCTGAGGCAGGTGAATCACGAGGTCAAGAGTTCGAGACCAGCCTGGCCAACATGGTTAAACCCGTCTCTAGTAAAAATACAAAAATTAGCTGGGAGTGGTGGCACATGCCTGTAGTCTCAGCTACTCAGGAGGCTGAGGCAGGAGAGTTATTTGAACCCAGGAGGTGGAGGTTGCAGTGAGCTGGGATCATGCCACTGTACTCCAGTCTGGCAACAGAGTAACACTCTATCTTAAAAAAAAAAAAAAAAAAAAAAAAAAAAAAAATTACACGAATGCTTGGTTTTTGAATCTGGATTCTTTCCCTGTCATCATATCTCAAATGAATTTATTGTTCTTACAGAAAACTTTCCATTAACATTGGTGACAGAGAAAAAGCCAAGGACTTTAAATAATAGAACTCAAAACTAGTGGTGAAGAAATAAAAGTTTCCATTATCTGAATGTCCCCTTTTTTTACCTTTTAGCCTAGTAGAATAAAAAGTACTTTTAAAATAAACATATTGGTTATGAAACTGCCCAATAATGAGGATGATAACAACTTACCTGCCAGAACCCACCTGACTTTAATTATTTTGCTAAATTCTCACAACTGCTGAATTCGATACTATTGGCCTCATTTTAAAGATGAAGAAATTCGTACTTAGAGACCATTAATAACTTGTACCAAGCAGTGGATCTGAACTGGAACCCAGGTCTTTCTGATTGCAGGTTCCAAGCTCTAAACCGCTAAGCCAGACACTTGTCTTTTTAAAGCAAGTGTTCTTCCACTGAAGGAGGTCATAGCTACAGGAAATTCAGCAGCATCCTCTCTTCTGCAGAATTATGATTTCTGAATTATGAAACTCACTAACTAAACTCTCATTACTGGAAAAAAAAAATCATCAGGGAAGACAACCCTTCTGTCCAGGAGTCAAGTAAATATATTGTTTCAATAGAGAGTATGTTGTGTTTGTGTCTAAAATAGTGATAATTATGTCACTCCCTAATGCATGGAAAAGGAGACTTTGGTGTTTCTAGTAAGCTGTTTACAGCAAGAACTTTTAGAATATAAATACTGTGTCTATTATATAGCATTTTCTACCAATAGCATCATTGTTCCCCTCCATATGTTCTTCCGCTAGGTGTCTAATGAGTTCCTACATATGAAAAATGACAAGAGAATCTGAGGAATAATTCAAGCAACTGCAGCATATGGAAACATTGTTTTCTAGTCCCTTTGCCATGATTTCTAGGCAAAACAGCAGGAATACCTGGCAGCAGAGGCTAGAAAAATCATCATCCGTGACTGTAACTTTGACTGAGTTATCTCGCACAAATGTCAGGCTTTGAGTTGATGGTGATAATGATAAACAAGGAAATTTTTCTGTCAGAATTTGATACATACATTCTATTGTTCATTCTATAGTGAATATTCCTCTGCCCCTAAGCTTAATTCCACAAGTCTATGAAAGGAGTCATTAGGACTTTTTCGTCCAGTGCATTTAGCTTTCCATCATTTATGAAACCCTCTTATGTTTCTGAGTGTTGTGTGCTCCTCTGAATTCTTGTGAGGTTTTGCCAGATAAGCTTTTTTCAATAAGATGGTTCCCAATCCAGAGTTCTGCTTCTTCTCCATTCAATGAGGGACACACTAACACTTTTGAGACAAGGTAGTAGAGAGATGTAATATAGTGAGATGTGACTCTCCATCCCCTTTATCCTTCCTGATCCTTAAAGGCAATGATTGTGCAACTGCAATTTATTCTGTATTCCACCTATAGACATGTATCCACTCATCAATGTACCCGTTCACAAATATATTGAGGACACTCCTAGACAGAACAACTCAATAATTTCTTCCACTATACATTTGTTTAGTGCTGTCTACTAGTATATACATTTACTTATTTGACTACATTTCAGTCCCCAGTTTAGACTTAGGCATTTATGACAGTAATAGAATTGATACAGTCTTCATTTGTTATTGCCACTACTTTTCTGTATTTTTTTTTAATTTTAAGTTCTGGGGTACATGTGTAGGATGTGCAGGTTTGTTACATAGGTAAACGTGTGCCATGGTGGTTTGCTGCACGTATCAACCTATCACCTAGGTATTAAACCCAGAATGCATTAGCTATTTTTCCTGATGCTCTCCCACACCCACACCCTCCTGCAATCGGCCCCAGTGTGTGTTGTTCCCCTCCATGTGTCCATGTGTTCTCATTATTCATCTTCCTCTTACAAGTGAGAACATGAGGTGTTTGTTTTTCTGTTCCTGCATTAGTTTGCTGAGGATAATGGCTTCCCACTTCATCCATGTCCCTGCAAAGGATATGATATTGTTCCTTTTTATGGCTACATAGTATTCCACGGTGTCTATGTAGATTTTTTTAATCCAGTCTACCATTAATGACTGAATTTGAGTTGATTCCATGTCTGAGCTACTATGAATATTGCTGCAATGAACATGCACATATCTTTATAATAGAATGATTTATATTCCTTTGGGTATGAACCTAATAATGGGACTGCTAGGTAAAATGGTATATTCAGTTCTAAACCTTTGAGGAACCATTACATTGTCTTCCACAATGAATGAACTCCCATTCACAATTGCTACAAAAAGAATAAAATACCTAAGAATACAGCTAACAAAGGAAGTAAAGGACCTCTTCAAGGAGAACTACAAACCACTGCTCAAGGAAATAAGAGAGGACACAAACAAATGGAAAAACAGTCCATGCTCATGGAGAGGAAGTATCAATACCATGAAAATGACCATACTGCCCAAAGTAATTTATAGATTCAGTGCTATTCCCAGTAAAGTACCATTGACATTCTTCACAGAATTAGAAGAAACTATTTTAAAATTCATGTGGAACCAAAAAACAGCCTGTAGAGCCAAGAGAATCTTAAGCAAAAAGAACAAAGCTGGAGGCATCATACTACCTGACTTTAAACTATACTACTAGGCTACAGTAACCAAAACAACATGGTATTTTTACAAAAATAGACACATGGAACAATGGAACAGAATACAGAACTCAGAAATGATACAGCACACCTATAATCATCTGATCTTCGACAAACCTGACCAAAAAAATGGGGAAAGGATTACCTGTTTAATAAATTGGTCTGGGAGAACTGGCTAGTCCTATGCCGAAAAGTGAAACTGGATCTTTTCCTTACACTTCACACAAAAATTAACTCAAGATGAATTAAAGTCTTTAATGTAAAATCCAAAACTATAAAAACCCTAAAAAAAATCTAGGCAATACCATTCAAGTATTCAGGACATAGGTAAGGGCAAAGATTTTATGATGAAATCTCCAAAAGCAATTGCAATGAAAGTGAAAATTGACAAATGGGATCTAATTAAACTAAAGAGCTTCTACACAGCAAAAGAAGCTATCATCAGAATGAACAGACAACCCACAGAATGGGAGAAAACTTTTGCAATCTATCCATCTGACCAAAGTCTAATATTCAGACTCTACGAGGAACTTAAGCAAATTTATAAGAAAAAAAAAAAAACACTAAAAAGTGGGCAAAGGACATGAACAGACACTTCTCAAAAGAAGACATTCATGCAGCCAACAAGCATATGAAAAAAAGCTCAACATCACTGATCATTAGAGAAATGCAAATCAAAATTACAATGAGATACCATTTCACCCCATGCAGAATGGTGATTATTAAGAAGTCGAGAAATAACAAACGCTGGTAAGCTTGCAGAGAAATAGAAACATGGTTACACTGTTGGTGGGAATGTAAATTAGGCAACTACTTTTCATTTTAGCTATATTAATTGTTGTGTAGTAATATCTCACTGTTTTTTGATTTGCATTTCCCTAGTGGCTAATGATTTTGAACACGTTTTCATCCACTTATTTACCATATTTATATTCTACTCAGTGAAATATTTATTCACGTGTCTTCTGTCCATTTTCTACTTGAATTGCTTGGTTTTTAACTGTTGATTTTTGAGAGTTCTTTATATATTCTAGACATTAGTTCTTTATTGGACACGTGGTTCAAAAATATTTTCTCCAAGTCTGTAGCCTGTCTTTTCAACCTTTTCATATAGTTTTTCACAAAGCAAAAGTTTTTAATTTTGATGAGGTCCAAGTTAGCATTTTTTCCTTTTATGAATCATGTTTTAGTCTCAAGCCAAAAAAGTATGTGCCTGCATTTATATCCCAAATATTTTCTTCCATAGTTTTCTAAAAGCTTTATAGGTTTACATCTTACATTTAGGTCCATAATCTGTTTTGAGTTAGCTTTTGTATAAGTGGAAAGTTTAGGTTAAGATTTTCTGTTTGTCTGTTTTGCGTATGAATATTCAAATGCCCCAAGACCATTTGTTGAAAGGTTGATTTATATTTTGAAAAATCCATTCTGACTACTGTGTGGAGAATAGAGTGTAGGAATAGGAATAGGCTGATTAGTTAAGAAACTTTTTCATTTTTATAGGTAAGAGATTATGGTGAATAGGACTGAGGTGATAGGAGAGGAAAGAGGGAAAACTAAATGCAGAGTATTTGGAGCTATAGAGTTAATAATACTTGCTGATGAATTCGATGTGCAGGTAAGAAAAGAAGAACAGAATCAATGATGATTCTGAGTTTTTAACATGAAAACCTGAGCATATGGTGATTATATTTACAAAATTAGTGGAAACTGAAAGAAGGCTTGCAGGTTGAGACAGAATCAAAAGTTCTGTTTTGTCAATATTCTGTTAGACATCTGAGTGGAGATGTCAAGTAGGTTGCTGGAGTAATGTGATTGGCATTCAAGGGTAAGATCAGGCTGAAGATACACATTTGGGGAGTCATCAGCATGGATGATATTACTTAGAGAGAAAGTCTAAATAGAGAAGAGAAAATCTGCAATTATTATTTTGGATCAAGAAATATTTATATATGTATAGATTTCCTAAAAGTGAATAAGTTAACTGCAAATCTAACTTTAATTGTTTATACTTGATATGAATCTGTGATTAGAACATGTTAATATATTTTACTGCATACATTTACTATTTAAAATATTATTAAGGAGCTAACTGAAATGATAACAGAACTCAGGTTAGAACCTTGTGCCTCATTGCACCTATAATAAAAGAATCCAGGGAAATAAAAGGCCTCAGCTTGTCATCAATAATAGTTTGTCTTTCAAGGATAGCCTCCATGAAATAAGCAAAATATATTGAAACAAATTATCACTGGCCAAACACTATAAGTTTCTTTTACCTCAATAACTAGGATTCTAAGTGAAAGCAACCCTCAAAATTCTAGTAAACTCTCACATTTTCTCCATTCCAAAAAAATCCTGAGTGGATTAGTTCTGGATATAGCAAAAGATTCAATTCTGTTTTGGAGTGGATCAAGGCTTATTTCTGGGAATCCTTAGTCAAAGATACTGGTGGATTCCTATAGACTAACAGAAAGTTGGTTCAAGAATGACTAAGCAATTGAAACTGAAGAAGAGTTTACCTAAACATATTGATGTGACTACACAGAGAGCTCTATAATGAGCACCAACTATTGCAAAAAATGTACAAAAGACCATAGAATTTTAAATGTAGATTTGTAGAGTATAGGCTTGTATAAATATTAACTGAGAGTCATAAACTGAGACATGGAAAATGCTAGTAAAACTAATCTCTTTCTTTTAAAAGCAAACCAAAATCCCTCTGTTTGGGCTAGATGCTGTAAAATTATGCTGTTAGGTGGTTGAAGGAAAATTACAAAACATAATAGAAAGTACTGTACACATACTTTGGAGTTTGAGAAGCCTTAGATTTGACATTCAGCTTTTTTTGTATGTATTTTGTAGCCCTGAGATAGTTACTTACATGCCTGAATCAATTTTCCCTGTAAATTCACAATGATTATGCATATTTCCATATGAATTTAGAAAGTATAAAATGAAATTAAATAAATTAAGTGTCTGGTATTATAGTAGGTGTGTCTTAAAATACAATATCCTTTTAAAATTTCTGTTTTACTTCTATCTGCTCTCTCAAAAAGTATTACTTCTTTACAAAAGAAGTGTAATTCAGAGAAAAAATTAGTTATCAGATGCATATGTATAAGAAATGAATTATTTATTTATATGAATTTATATCTCCATTTCACATAAATTATCTCTCAGAATTAATGAAAGAACTCATAGATGACAGCACCAAATGATAATTAGCACTTGAATGATAATCACTGAGGAATCATGGTTAATGTAGATCGGGGATAATAAAGGTAGTTCCCATTTCCAACGATTGAAAGAATAATTAGGGTTGGATCATGATACAGAGTTGGTGTATCTATGTCTGGGTTACACAATAATTCTGAGAAATAGAATTTCTTTGACCATGGTGTTAACACATCTACAGTGCAGGGCTAAGCCACATACTTTAAACAAAAGACATGTAAATCTCCATATGGTAGTCTGTTCAAATTCTATGAAGATTTCATCTACTAATAATAGTAGGTGGGAACATTTATTTAGGAATAATGAGCTAAATGTGAAAGAACTTGGGCTTGTGAAAGCATCCTGTGTGTTATCATCGTTGTGCAAATATGCAAAGATGACTTCCAGTCAGCATTAGGGAGCACATGATTATCCACTTGTTGTGTTGGATGTTGCTCATTTCTTCTTTTATTTTTTTTCTAGTCCATAGGAGACATGATCTAGATAAATGAACTGCATTGATCTACTTATAAAGTTCTTCCTAAGAATCTGGCCTTTAACCTTGGCCTTATTTGTACAGCACTCAAATCAACTGACCTAGGAAATTACAGGCATCATTGCATATTGCTCACAGGATTTACAGCATTTTCCTATACAGAGCTGTAGGAAACTCCATGATTGATATCACGTTACTACTCATGAGCAAGACTAGCCAGATGCTAGGGATTTGAATCTTCCTTCATCACTTACTAGCTGTGTGACCTATGCAAACTGCTTAACTGCTGATTGCCTCAATTTCCCCATCAGTAAAATGCAGACAATAAGAGTACCTACTTCATGAAGTTCTATGAGGATTAAATGAGTTAAAATTTGTAGACAATTTAAAACCATACATTACACCTCCAAATAAATGCTTGTGAAATAAATATTTAATTAAAATAAGACTGTTAACTGACTTAGAGCTGGACTTTTGAAGAAAGCCAGTTTCATTTATAATTGGGAATGAAAGATCAAATATAATCTATTCAATGATTAGAATAGCATAAAAGTGTCATAGACATATACTATTTACTCATATCTATGAATGTTTAAAAGAAAATGTGTCCATAATTATAATATTAAAAACTTGTAAGAGCCACAGTATAGTGTGACTTTGTTTTAATTAATAATGTAATGTTAGAGCTTAATAATTCTCTCTCACTGATAGAAAATGTGATGTAGATTTCACAAAGAGTATCAACAGCCATGTATCTTCTCTGTCACATTGTAGTAATGGTAATAATGTTAGAACACATTTGTCTAGCATTATAACTTTGCAGAAACCAACCAATCTTTCACTTAATCTTTATAATGGTCCTTGGTGGTCGATAGTGATGAAGCAGGAGACAACCAAATGCTTAGGCAAATAGGGAAGGGTCCCCAGAGAACCTCTGACCCACCCAGGTCATTATGTACAGGGGACTTGCCTAAACATGCTCATGGTGCAAAATTCCATCCCTTAACATATGTGCAGTAAGGAAAATAAATCAGTGTGGAGTGGCTCAGACTAAGGACCCACATATACACTGAAAGAATGGGGTGGAGCCACTGGGAATTCACTCCCTATGCAGGGGAGGAGCCTGGCCTCTTCAACTTGTGTATGGTGGCCTGGTATTCAATTTGTGAGGTGGAAACCTACATGCAGGACCCCTCTCTTTGTTGAGAGCTTTCTTTCACTTAATAAATCCTGCCTTCTTCACCTTTCAATGTGTCCATGTACCTAGTTTTCCTTGGTTGTGAGACAATGGCCACAGGTATGCTCACATGACAGATTGGTGAATGGCAGCTCCCTGCCCCACCTCCTTCCCAGCAGGGGAACATAGCCATGTCTGCCAAATGCGCATGTGACACCCAATGGCCACACAGGGCAGGACTGAGCCACAGCCACTGTCCAGGCCCCAGGATGGCCTTGGGATGGGCTCCATGCAGCCAGCTGGCCCATGTTCCCCACCATGCATTCACGGAGTCTTCCCATTCACTGTCCCCCAGCTGAGGCATCCAATTTGGTTGGATAGCAATTAAAAGTTTCTCTCCCTGTTGGAAAAATCCATTTGCATAGGAATAAGAGGTTTTTTCCCCCAGGCATCTTCTCTACCAGCACTTATATTGTTTTTATTTCTCCACCCTGTCAGGAGTTAACTTTTATGCTAGAGAATTTCTCTTGAAAGGTGTCTTATTAGACCAGTACCCCAGTTCACAGGACACCATTTTTCTCTTCCTTATTTGAGAAGGATCCAATCCCACAGCTTCACCTTAGCACTTGGCTTATTGATAAGGAGTCAACAGCCAGTCTGGTGAGGGACACCTGGGACTTGAGTCCATGCACCCCCTGGGGCAGTTCTTTATTCCCAAACTCAATTCCAAGATTTGGGTCAAAGCCCTAGGAAAGAAAACTGGATCTGAGGGATCCAGAGGCAGATGACAATGAAGGTTAAAAGGCACAGTGCAGGTGAGCATGACAAATTCTTGCCAATTAAGCCAAGCCTCCTGTTTCATGGATAGAGGTCATGTTAGTAACCATGGCTTAAATGAAGTGCAGGGAACTCAAAGGCTACCGACAGCAGGGACAAAGTCAATGCATGAGTCAGAATGGATAATCCCACCCACTAGGCCCCGTTAGCATGGGTGAAAGCTGCACTGGCACCCATGGGTGGCACCCTGTCAAGATCTCTGGGACCTGGGGATATAAGGACAGAAGAAGAAAAGAGGGTTTTTTCCTTCTTTCCCTCATGAACTGTGGTATTTTCTAGGAAGAGAAAGGAACCAGGGACACCTTGCTCCCCTCTTTCTAGATGAGGGGCCATTAATCTTCAGCACCCCTTTCAAATGCATCCTGAAATCTGGGACTCCTTGGAAAACAAACACCTTCTTTTTTCCTTTTTCCTCCTCTGTCCTCTCTTTACAGATGGGTAATTGTGTCCCTGTACTACAGGACACTCCCCTTGGATGCATTCTTCACACTGAGAAAAGTTAACTTCCCAAACCTTAAACTGGTTGGTCTTAAGCTGTAGCCAATCTGGTGTGCATTGCATGTCTTAATTGAGGCTTGTTGGTGTCATTTGTTGAGGTTGCTTTTGATGAAGCTCAAAAGCCAAAAATATTGGCCACTTGGGATGGCTAAAGTCAGGTAATAAGGGATTTAAAGGGATTTTGTAAAAGAGTGCTCAGCTTAATTAAAAGTGGATATCCAAATTACAGGTATATTTTAAAGATCTTTATGTTTATTCTCTTCTTGGACTTTGTTTTGCTGGAAAAGTGGTTTTGTTTTTTTTTTTTCCTCAGTCAACTGAATTACTTTTCTCCACCTTGTCTTGCCACTCTTAATGCACCCATGAGAGGACCTAAAGTAATTTCTGATGGCCTGACACTCCTTGGGAAAAACAGAAAAGGTACCACAGATTCCATTTTGGGAGAAACATCTATTTTCCTTATTGAACTCCAGGAGTTAGAGGTGAATAAGTCCCTCTCAAAATCTGTTTTTATCTTCCAGCTATACCTGTTTATTAGGCCCTAGAAACTACATGTTTTCCTAGCCCTGCTCTTAAAGGGCGACACCTAGAGGCCAATAAACTAATTAGAAGACTGGCAAACTAAAAATATTATAACTACTGGATCTTCTTCTATTTGTGTAGTTATATATGTGTTGTGTGTGATGTCTATAAAAAATGAGTTCTAATTAACTGGCTTAAAGAAAAATATTTTTTTGAAGGAAAAGTAAAAGCTGTAATGCCTTTCAGTTCATGTGACTTTAATCTTTGAGAAATAAAAAGTCTTAAAGATTGTTGGTAAAACACAGATGTCATTAAAATGTAAATAGGTAGTCTAAATTATGCAAGTTAGATACTAGGTTTGCTAAATGTTTTAAGATCGTAAACTGCTTCTTTGGTCTTTGAAAACTGTTTGACTTGCCTACCTTACAACTTGGTAAGGCTTGAGGACATATGGAATTAACCACACCCTTAACTATGGCTGTAGGAGTCAAACTTTACTAATGCATAGTGTATAATTAAAACAACTTACTAGATTTTACATTAAAATTAAAAATTTTTATGAGGTACTATTATAACATGTAATTCAGACCACTGAAAATAGATTTACATGCCAGGTGTGTAAGAAAATTAAAATGTGTTTTTTAGTAAAAGATTATATAAAGGCATGGAAATGTAAATTTTTGCCTAGGATTAAAAGTTTGTTTTGAATTACATAAGATAAAACTAAAAGTTTAAACAAGTTGTGGAAGGTTTCTAAAAATTTAATCTTGTAAAAAGAAATTCTGTGTGGACATTGGCTAAAGTTAAAAAGGATATTATTTTTCTGTGAACTGAACATTGGAATAAAAGCACAGCAGGTTTTTCTTAGAGAACTGATCTGCTCTTTCACAAAAATTTATAAAGGGTTAGAAAAGGTTTATAAGAATATCGTCTCATGGTCAAATTGGTTAAGATTAAATAGAATTTTCTATAAGGTTTCATAAAAAAGTTGGAGTTGACATTAATAATAAACTAATGCAAGGGTGAAATTTGACTTTCTCTCCACTGTACAAGATTTTCATGTAATAGTAAAGGATAATGAAAATATTTCACTTGCCTGGCAGATAGACTGCCAAGGAAAACAAAAAGAAGACAGGAGACAAATTGTTTGAAAAGCTGTCTTCCCTCGTAATGAGTAAAGGTTTTTGGCCTTGTTTTAAAATTTCTGAGTCATCATTTTGGCAAAATAAATAACATGGTAATCTGGAATTATATTTCATAATATCAAGTGTTTTATACCTCAGACATATTTAACGGGCTTCCAAAAATCAAACTTCAGTTTCAAGTTTGTCTTTCCTGAGCCCTAGCTTTTGAATGCTATAGAGGGCCCCTAGAGCATCCAGAAGAGAAGTAAACAGGATTATCTGAGATGTTTAGGTACATGGGATTGCCAAAATCATTTTTAATCTTCTTCAGATTATATTTTAGTGAATAATGTTATGTTTCAAAATTATATGGGATTTCTAAAACTCTCAATGTCTGAATATATGCTATCAATCGTAATTAAGGTTGTTAAGTTGTTGTAAACCACATAACCAAATTTCTTTGTCAATTGTGTTTCTAACTGTAACTACCCTGGACATTTTGTTATTCGCAGATAATTGTTGTCTTGTTTCAATTCTCTTCAAAAGATGGTTTATAATCATCTATAGAACTTTGACAGGTGCTCTCAAGTGCAGCTTTCTGATAACTTTGGAGATTGTGGCTTTGGAATAAAGAAAAAAACGTAGAGGACTCATGAAGAGCTGAAATGTTCCTGAATATCAAGCAGAATAATAATGAAATGGATGGAATTAATAAACAACTGAAGTAATCTTTTTTTAACTTTTGCTTAAAACATTGCTGATCCTCGTTTTGTTTTTTGGAGTGAAGGAAATTTTTATGTTGAGCTACTTACAGTCTTTAATAATTGAGTAAGGTAAACTCTGTGAACAAAATTTGGAGCAAGTTTGTCTCTCTGCCTGATTCTTCTAGAATCTGTAGACTATCTTTCAGTATTCTTCACTTATAGCAATATGACTATTTGTATAAGTGTAATAGGAGTCTATTTTCTTTTTCAACAGGATGCAATTGGAGAAACTGGTTGCTTTACCAAGGCTTTGACTGGAAGGGTATGCCTCATTTTAAGGAATCAATTTCGACTTGCAGAGCTGATAAAAGCCCTTTGGGAAAACGGGCCTCATACCTTGTCTGCACAGTCCCTGTGCAGAGTTTCTAACCTGTGATGAATAAAGAATGCCACTTTCTAACAGGACCAGGAACCCCACGTTCTTGGAACTTCAAGAAGAGAGGAATTCACCCAACTCATAGTATTTGAGGGTACAAACCCATGGTTGGGCTTGGCTTTAAAAAGTCCTACATGAGATTCCTTGTGGAACAGTTTTATCAAAGTGAATTTTAAAAGCCTATATAAAAATAATTATTCTTGATGCACTTCATGCAAATAATCAGGCCAAGTATAAGAATAAAGTTTATTTTGCAAACAGCGCAGTCCTATTATGATTTGTTTTTAACAAAAATGAGGACTAGAGAGAGAAATTATGTTTCAAAACTTGTCATACATTTGTCATTAAATTCTAGACTCATTAGTTGTTTTTAAGTTTTTCACCTACATTTTATACTAACCCTGCTTATTCTCATGAACCAACTAGCTATCTCCATCTGCAGCTCAGAAGAAACAAAAAGGGATGGGTAATATAAAAATCTGAATCAATATTCTAGTTCTGGGCAATTATCTTGCAAATCCTCCCAGGTGATAGGAATAAATAGGGTGCCCATAATCCAGAGGTTTATTTGTTTGGGAAAATAGGACCAAGGGAACTAGCCAAAGTCAAGCTCCATGCACCGAAATCTTAGTAGGCATAACTATAGCCACCAGTTATCTGGTCGTGTAGGCATCCTCCAGATTTTGTAGCTGTCCTTACCCCCTCCTTGTTTAGTTTTGATCCATGTCTTCTAATAATTTAGTTTGTCTCTTCTTGCCTTCAGGCCATCGAACTCCAAATGGTCATGTAACCACAGCTACAAATGATGGCCCCCTTTTTTTTACCAGGGATCCTTAGATAGGCCTCTGATGGATATCTGACTGCCATTTTCTCAAAACAGTGTCCCTTGTCAGTAGCAAGTGGTCAGGATCAGTCTTCCTCCTTTTCCTTATCTTTATTCTAATGGTAGTTAAATGTACTTCTTTAGAGGAGGGAATGGTAGAGGTAGGAGATAGCCAAATGCCTAAACAAATAGGGAAGGGTCCCCGGAGAACCTCCAATCCACTGATGTCATTGTGAACAGGGGCTTTTCTAAACATGCCCACAGTGAAAAATTCCATCCCTTAACACATGTGCAGTAAGGGAAATCAGTCAATGTGCAGTGATTCAGACTAACGGCCCGCATGCCCACTGGAAGAATGAGGTGGAGCCACCATCATTCCTTATGCAGGGGAGGAGCCTGGCCTCTTCAACTTATGTGTAGTAGCCTGGTATTCCATTTGTGAGGTGAAAACTTACATGCAGCACCCCTCTCTTTGTTGGGAGCTTTCCTTTTGCTTATAAACTCTGCCCTCCTTACCTTTCAGTGTGTCCATGTGCCTATTTTTTCCTCATTGTGAGACAAGAACCCAGATTTAGCTGAACTAAGGAGCAAAAATCCTATATCGATAGAACAGATATTATTTATAATTCACAGATCAGAAAACTAAGGCCCAAAGAATTTAAGTAATTTGTGTGCCTAGGGTCACAATGTATCAGTTCAGGGCTCACATCTCCTAAAGTGCCTTCAGATAGTGCCTAAATCACGAGTCAAAACTTCTGTCATTCTCATTCTCTACATTCCTTTGAAAGAAAGCAGGAAGCAAATACCTCTTTCAAAATGAAGAAGCTCAGAGGTCTTCTGTTTACAGTCATGCAAGTTGGGCACCATACAACTCTAGTTAGTGTCATGCACATAATGGCCTCCGTAAACAGTGCTTTCTGGGTTTTTGTATAGGGCACATCCTGCACATCCACATGAGCAATATATGAAGCAACTACTTTTACTCATCCAAATGCCTAAGTCAGAAGCAGGAAGCAGCAGCAGCAACAGAATTGACATCCTGATTTCCATTTCATTGTGTGGTTTCACAGTAAAGAAAGGAAAAAGAGAGGAAATCAAACAAAAGTAACTTTTAGAGAAAATCTGTCACTCAGGTTAAATTTTCTCTTACTTGAAATTCACCCTGTGTATATTCAATTGAATAGAATGACATTTGATTGAACTGACTGGGAAAGAAACTGACAAGATACATCCGGATTCAGGCTCTCAAATTTGGTTTATTGTTTAGTGCAGCAACCCCTGAAATTAAATGAACACATACAGGAGACTCATCATAATGCTATCTGTGGAATCCTGTTATAGGGAGACAGTGCTATTACAAAGTCCTCCCACAGTTAAACTCCCAAGATGGACTTGATATTCTGCAAAATAGCACAATGGATTTAAGTGAGACTGGAGCTTACTTTTTCCCATTTTTTTTACTTAAATTAGAAATCTTGTAATTGGATTTTTTAAAAGCTCCTTGTGAAGTAATTATATGTAATCTATTTTCAAGTATTCTTTCTGAGTAAACCTGTAAGAGATGGAAAGAAATATCTCATACCTTTCCTTTCTTAACTGCCACACAGTTCTCTTTGAAACTAGTTCCAATAATGAGTCATTTAAAATAGAAAATGGGCCTTTTTAGCTTTTGAAAACTTAATGGGAATCACGAGACAAGAAAAGGGGGCCTAATGTTTAGCCAGAGGTAAAATGTAGAGGGTTAAATGAGTTTCACATAGTATCATTAGAAATGCTATCAGAAATAATTAAGCCAACAAAATCTTTGAGCATCTATTAGTGTTTAGACATAATGACAACATACATATGTAGCTGTCACGACAAAACAGAAAATAATTTAAAAAATTAATTTTGTAAGAGTTATCACAGAAGCAATTCACACACACACAAAAGCATTGAATATAAAAGGTGACCACTGCTGGGGGCATGTATAGTAAAATACTTGAAATGACTGACAGTGAAATAGCACTGAAATAGATTGTTTGTGTACTCCAGAAGAAAACATTTTAAAATGTAATTTGAGTGTGTTTCCTAATGCTTTCAAAGTAGAAAAGAAAATGTTTTCCATAACAGTTCACCAACATACACTGACAACAGTGATTAGATAACATCCTTCTGCCATTTAACAACGCAGAAATTATAAGGAGTCATTTAATCCCTCAGATTGTTTAGCTGTGACACTTTTGATGTACAGTACATGAGATTTAACTATCAGCCAGAAAACAAAAAGATTAACGCGACATTTGCACAGCAAATCACAATCACCATCATGCTCCATTTGCCAGACTCTTCTCTAACAGCTGATATTCAGCATCTCTGAGTAAGGATAAGTTAATCAATCAGCAAACTCAGGTACTACCAAGTGTGTCTATGTAGTGTATATTAAATCCTGCAATGATTCCTCTAATAAGCCATGTCTTGGTTGCTTGCTGCATTCCAGGCACTATTACACAACAAGATAACTGAGAGGAAGAGATTAGGCTTGCAGAAGTTAGAAAGACATCTAACAAATAAGCAATTACAAAGGAAAGCAACAGGAGTGTGGCAGCTAAGTCTGTCTATGGGCGTCAGGAGAGACTTGGCAGAGGCAGGCACTGTGAAAGAAAGCCATGGCATATTTTTCTCTGTCTCAAATCATTTCACCAAAAAAAGAGGATTTGGAAATGGATTCCAGATAATCACCTCATTGGCAACTTTAAATCTATGTAAAATATTTTCAATTCAAACTATTAAATGTCGGTCTCTCATATACACACACACACACACACACACATATATGAATATATATTGAGATTAAATATTTAATACCACTTACTCTTTGTTGAACCCTGATTTAAGTCCCTTTGGGGAGTTCGGCTTTGGGAAAACTTTCCTTCAAAACAATCTCACCAACAGTAATCTTGTAATAACATCTCAATGTTCATTCACTTAATGTTATGGTGAAAATATTAATTACTCAAGAGATTTTGATAATTTAAATTTAATTATATGAATAGAGAAAGGCCAGGGGAAGAAGGGGTAAAGTCCAACCTCAGAGACAAATGAGAGGTTTGTAGGAGAACAGTGCATTTAAAGAACGATATAAAAGGACTTAGGTGTGATGGGTTAGTAGCACAGGCACAATGTATATGAAGAAGTGGACAGAGGCAAGATAATGGAATGCCATTTATGTTTGATACAGAGTATAGGTTTCATATAAGGACAATGGGGAGCCATGAAAGAATTTTAAATTGATATATATAAAAATCACATTAGGCCTGAGAACATTTTTCAGATAAAAAAGCAAATTATGTATTTAAAGGGAATGAAACTAACATAAAATCACTACTGGTAAGTAATTGGAAAAAAAAAATCCAATTCTTCATCTTTTTCAATATCTAAGCTTGCAGTGTGACTTTGCAGCAACTTCCATTAAGAAGTAGAGTCTCTCCACTTCAGGAATATGAGCTGGCCCTGCTTTAAAAGATAGAATGTGGCCAAAGTAATGGTGTGCCAGTTCTGAACCTGAACCTCCTGGTATTCATTTTGTCAGAACCCTGCTTTTGCTATGAGAACATGCCATACTAGCTTGCTGGAGGATCAGACGCCACTTGGTTCTCAAGCCAAGTTGTTCCAGCTAAGACCATCCTAGACTGTCCGGAGCTGCACGCCCCGGCCATAGCAAATAATAATTAATAATTAAACGCCCAAGCTCTATTCCTTTCCACCTTCTACCTCCTCCCTAGATTTGTTGTTTCTCTTTTGTATCAGTACCTCATAAAAGATGGCGCTCTTCCTGCTTCTTCTTCACTTGTTTTTCCCCGCGGCCGCGAAAATTGTTACTTTGTAGCGCAGGCACCATCCCGCGCCCGGGAAAATTACCAACTGACAGCGCAGGTGCAACATGACCTTCGACCAGAGAAACCAATACCTACTTGGTCACGCCCTCTGCCTTGAGATCATCTCCGCCTCTGGCCCAACCCCTTCCCCTCCAAGTGTATATAAGGCACTGCATTACTGCCATTAAACGAGACTTGATCAGAGCACTGTCTTGTCTCCATTTCTCGTGTCTCTTGTCCCCCAAATTCCCACTCCCTCCTCCAGGGCCTGCTTCGACGATCCCGCGGGCCGGGATACTAGACCAGTTTTCGGCCAGATACTCTCAATACATTTGAGAAAATCTACACAAACTCAGCAGAACTGCCTGCACAACCACAGATTCGAATACATACAGGAGTGAGTCCAGCCAAGACTAGCAGACCCTCCTAGCTGACCCACAAACTGGGGATCAATCATAGATGCTTATTGTTTTATGCCATCATGTTTTGGGGTGGCATGTTTCTTAGCAGTAGGTAACTGCTATACCACCTTGACAAATCTTCCCTGATCCATTATGGGTAAACACAAAGATAGAAAATTGTACTTCCAAATGAAAATCAAACATAAACCCTTAGAATACAAACCAATTGGCATCTTTCTTCTGAAAAATACTCAGGCAATACTGAGGTTCCTAATTATTAATATGATTTACCCTTATCAAAACAGTAAGCTTCTTTTTGGAGCATATTCCTCCCTATTCTTCACAATCTCTCCATTTCACTTTCAGCCAATTCTCTCTCCAGTGCTGCCATGCAGTTCCAGTGCTTCATGGAATTTTTCTGAAGATTCTTAAGCTAAGTTGCTAAAAATTCAGTTTATTACCCCTGCCAGAAGTGTTATCATTTGAAAGAAAGGTAAACCTTACCACTTATGTTTTATTCACAGCATCTAAAACAGTTTTTGTTGCAGAGTAGAAACACAAAAATATTTGTTAATGAATTAATGTATCTTTCTCCCTTATTACTCTTCCCTATTAAAACTGCTCTCCACTTTCAAAACTATTTCTAGTCTCTTTACCCCTCCCTAGATTCATAAACATTAATCTATTTTACTTGCCCTCTGAGTCATGCTAAACCCTATATAGTATACTATAGCATGCTATAGCATGTATACTAACTCTCTACCTTTTACCACTACAGATGTGAAAATCCTGGCTCTGCTACTGACTATATGTGACACTAGGGAAACTACCTATCCTTTCTATGCCCCAATTTTCTTATTACATAATGGTAATAAAAATACTGCCTGTCTCGAGTAAGAGTAAATTAAATAATATATGTAAAATACATAGAAAGAACTTGTGACGGCCGGGCGCGGTGGCTCAAGCCTGTAATCCCAGCACTTTGGGAGGCCGAGGCGGGTGGATCACGAGGTCAGGAGATCGAGACCATCCTGGCTAACATGGTGAAACCCCGTCTCTACTAAAAAAATACAAAAAACTAGCCGGGCGTGGTGGCGGGCGCCTGTAGTCCCAGCTACTCGGAGGCTGAGGCGGGAGAATGGCGTGAACCCGGGAAGTGGAGCTTGCAGTGAGCCGAGATTGTGCCACTGCACTCCAGCCTGGGCGACAGAGCGAGACTCCGTCTCAAAAAAAAAAAACAAAAAAAAAAACAAAAAAAAAAACAAAAAAAAAACAAAAAAAAAAAAAAAGAAAGAACTTGTGACAGAGTTAAGTACTCAAAAGAGGCTAGCCATTTTTTAAATCTTGCCTATCTTCTTACAAAGATGATGCCAGCTATTCATTTTCACCCTTACTCTGTCCAGATTGCAACACTGATGGACAGTGACACATCTCTACCCATTAAATGCTCTATATTGTGCCTTTACTATCTTTTGAGCTCTCAATATCTAGAATTACCAAAGTTTGTTTCTCATATTTTCTGCTCTCATTGGGAAGAACAGAAAACCCAGGTCTATCCCTTCTAAGCTCAACAGATAAATCTTATCTTCTGAAGACCTGTGTATGTCATTCTCTCAGCCCACAGGCCCTTAAGCATTATTTCCCTTGGCCCCACTTTTGAATTTCTCTCTAGTTTCTCTCATCCTTGTTCATTTATCTCATTGAACAGAAGTATATATTCCTTCTCACACTAACACTTCCATTTAATATTCCCATCATCACCTATTTCTTCTTCCTCCAGGATGTTGATCTATTCCCTTTTTAAATCAATTTCTCTTTCTCCACTGACTGTTTGCCCTTGGCCAATAAACTCTTCTGGTCTCTCCTGCCAGAAAAATATTTTCATTTAGTCTGCCACTAAGACTACTCGTTTGCTTTCCTTTCAGCTACAAAATTCTCAAAAACAGGTGATTTAAATATAACACCTGCACACCTTTCTCTCTTATTTAGCACATGTACCAGCTGGCCCCAAACCCTTTTATGTCATATATGATATGAATATATTATTTTCCATCAACATGATTTTTATGCAGTGGAAGAGCAAACAGAACTGTCATATCTTTTGCAATGAAAGAACCACCATTTAATAAATAGTTACCATTAGATTCTGTGCTAAGCTCCTTGAATATATTAACTCGTTGAATCTTCACAACAATCCTATAAGGTAGACAATGAAAGCATTTCCATTTTACAAATAAATAAGGATGCTGAACTTAATTTTTTTTCATTTATCTGTTTATGATCTTGGAGCTACAATTTAACTAAACCTCAGTAGCTCAGGCACAAACTTAATCAACTATGTGCTAATCATTACTCTGATGATTGCTCTTTGACTCATGAGATATCATACTATGAACACTGCTCTGTTGAAGGTCACCAAAGGCCTAACTCAAAGTGCTTCTTCCCTGTTCTAACCCCATAAGATTTCCTATGGAACTTCTTCCTTATTCTGCATATATTACGTATTGCTTTCCATCTAAATATGGATACCCCTTCCTTCATGGATTACTGTATTTTACTCCTACACTTTTTATCTGTTTTTCCCTGCCTCCTCTTTTGCAGAATAGACACACATACTGCTATTTCTCTCATATTAAGAAAGTTACATTCTTTTCAAATTCTGCTTCATTGGTATAGCCACTACCTTACTTTGACTTCCCATTGAAAAAGAAGTCTATATGTGCTAGTTCCACTTGCAAATTTCCCATTCACTCCCCAACCCACTGAATCTCAATTCTACAAGCATTCTATTGAAACTGCTCTTTCCAAGGCCAACAATAATCTCTAATTAAAAATCCAATAAAACCTGTTCAGTTCTTATCTAACATGATCTGTCTAAATGTTTCATTGGCACTTTAAACTCAATAGACTTAAAAAATGAACTCATTGTTTTCGCCACCTGCCTCTCACCCTGCTTTAGTTCCAAGTTTTTCTCTCATGTTTAGCTTAATTTCTATTATTCCATTTTAGTAGGCTCAGGACCTCCTGTAGTTTTCTTCCTCATCTTCATTTCATTCACCAATCATTTCACCTATCTCATTTCAACCTTGGCAAAAACCTGCATTAGAGGCTCTTAATTCTGGATGCATGCTAGAATCACCCAGGGAACTATTTTAGAAATACCTACACACAGACCCTAATCCCAGACCAATTTAGAGAATCTCAGAGAGTTAGTTGGGCATAGACATTTTTTAAGACTTCTCAAGTAATTGAAATTGCAACCAGGATTGAGAGTCATGTTTCACATTTTCGTCAGTCATATAGTCCAAACTCAGACTCTCAACAGCTCTCTCCTAGATTATTTTAATCCTTTCTAATTTCTTTGCATGCCCACAACCTCTCTTCTTTGAGATTTTCAAACACATTTTTGCTAAAATCTGTAAAACACAGCTTTACGGAACATGCATTGCCCTGCCATGTTCACATAACTTCTAGAATAAAATTTAATTGCTTTGCATAACAAATAAGCTCATCCAGGAAAATGCTTAAGGTATAGTGCAGACTATTTAGCAACTTGCAATATATTGGAGAAAAACAAATACAAAAAATCAAAATAAATACAAAATTCTCATAAATCTTCTATATACCCACTTTCCCATTGGTTAGCATAGTGCCATAAAAACAGAGGGCATGGAGAAAATATCTTTTGAAATAATTTGAAAGACCATTTTTAAGACTAAGCTTCAGTTAACCCCAAAATTCAATCTAGATAAACATGCTTGTGCCTAGTAGGAATTCAATAATTGTCAGTTAATTGTCATATAATTGTACTACTTTTCCCAAACTCACACAGTGCATATCAAAGCAATGAGAAAGAAATCTGCAAGAAATCTAAATATATTTACTTCAATGTTTTCTTCCCAAAGCATTATATATACAAAACAAGGACAGAAAGGAAGGGAGGGAGTGAGGGAAGGAGGGAAGGAGGGAAGGAAAGGTAGGAAGGAAAAAAGAAAGACCCTTACTTTGATAGAAATAGTAACCTTCTACCATGAGAGCTCTATTTGGGTAGCAGGGACAGAAGATACTCAGTATATGCCTCTCCCAACTTTTCACTTTCTCTAAGCATTGTGTCTGGTATCATCCTAATTCTGCCCATTACATTAGTGAGTCAAAGTGAGAAAGGGCTGGATAATGAACAAATCAATTTGATTTCTTTGTTTCTTTGCATATATTGCCCTTTCATATGGATGCATTATCTATGAATTGAGAAAATGATAAAAACTTTGAAAAGATCAAGTCTCAATCACTCTATTAATTACTATGCTATTAGCAATTATTATCGAAAGTCACAGTTGAATAATATAGCATTGGTTGTAAATAGTGCAGGTATTGTTGAGGGAAATAAGAACAAAATTAAAATTTCTCTTTATTTTAATCATAGATGCAAATTCTCAGATATCCTCCTACCCATTAATAACAATAGCATATTTGAAATCACTTATAGTACACGCTGATGTTAAAACTGGAAGTTTCTATTGTGTTAAGGCAGAGTATATAAAAGAGTATATAAAAAATAAAGTAAAATAAAGCTATAGGATATTATTCCGAAAATAGAGGACTTCAAAAGAATTACCACAAATCAGTCACTCATTGGACCATACTCTCACACTGTAATCTCATCCATGTTCCAGGATATTACAACGGATGGATACCAAGATAAGGATCACACACACACACACACACACACACACACTCATGTGACAACTGGTGAGATCTGAATTAGGTCTGTATTGAGTTAATAGTATTAATCAATGTCAATTTCCTGGTTTTGACGATGTTATATGATTTTGTCAAATGTTGTCACTGGGTAAGATGGGGAAAGTTTTCAAAGAAACCCTCTGTGCTCTTTCTTGTAGCTTCCTGTGAGTCTTAATCTACTTAAAAATAAAAAGTTTAAAAAGTTTTTTAAAGGTTAAATTATAGTCATATTTGTGATTTTAATATCTTAATACATATTTTGAAAGATAACTAGGTCATTATCTTTAACAATTTTCATAAAATACATTTTACATATTGCTAGCAAATTATGCCAGTTGTACTCAGTCAAAATGGGCAAGTAGCACAAGTGTTAAGCATATCTATTTCAATTGTATCCTAGCAAAGAAGCATTCGTATATTGGAACCTTGTGTAAATGGCAAGATTTGCCATGGATCTTTATTAAAAAAAAAAAGATTGAAGAACTTACGTCATCTTCCCCAGGAATTCAGAGTTTTCCCTGGATAATAACTGAAATGCTTTTAAAATAAAACACAGAAAACAGATCTATAAATGTAATTTATGAAAGACAGTTCATTTTATATCCCAATTTTATTCACCTTTTCTGAATAGTCACAACATTAATCTACTGGGGATAATCTAGTTAGTATATTTGAAATTCCACGTACTTTTTTCTATTATATGCATGTATTACACTTGTATATAATACAGAGTTTCCAGTGTTGATTTAAAGAACATAGTTTAAAAATGAGAAGCATGATCTATAATCTCAAATCTCAAACAAACCTAGGACAAATTCATAATTTCCAAAAAGTATAGCTTTTCACTTGGTTACAAAGAAATTAATGATATTCTAATTGATGCAGAAATTCCAGGACAACCGTTTTTTTTATATATATAATTTTATATAGTCTTGAGCCATTGTGAAAATCCACTCAAAGCCATCTAATTCATTTTATGCATGATTAAAATGGAGGCAGAAAGTAATTTCATTCCATGAACTTATGAGACAGTGGATTTTAGTTCAGTGGGAGATGTATACTTTTCAGATTTTATTTTTAACCAATTTTACATTTTTAGTTGCTCTTCCTAGGAAAGTGTCTGAGTAGTGTATTGGTCTTTGAATATTGTCACAAACTAATAGACCAAAGTTCCCCAGGATATATGGGCCTCCATCTTGGAAACCAACATATGTCTAACTGACCATACCAGTGAGTTTTTAGAATACAAGATATTTCCATACCTTCTTCCATACCACCTTCCATGATGGAAATTCTAAAAGGACAATTTATGAAGCATCTTCTGAGTAGTCTAAAATGAGTAAAACACAGAAATCCCTCTCTTTGCATTCCTTCAAACTATAGGTTTACACAATATTGTTATAGAATGGCTACACAATTTTCTTTCTTCTCTCCCTTCATATCACAAATGAAATAAAACAAATGTAGTATAAAATTATACATTCTATAACTTAGGGGAAAAAAAGTACATACATGTTTAAGGCCTTTAAATATTTATGACTTTCCTGTAGAACCAAAACCATAAATGTTAAAATGGCTACAAAAATGTCACAAAATATTGGCCTAACAAATTGTTTGAATAGGAAAACTGTAAGCAAATATTTATAAATTTGAGACTGAGGAAAAGGAACAATTTCTTCTATCAACAGATTGAACAAATATATAAGCATTCAAACAGTCATTGGGATCAAGCAAAAGAAAGTCTTTTAAAATGAGATAGGACAGTTTTTTTAAAAAATACTAGAAGAAATCTAAGTGAATAATGTTCAAGCTAAGAAATCAGAAACTCACATGCATCCCTGTCAATTTTGTTGGAACTGAAGGCTACCCAGTAACTTGACTGCTCACTGCTGATTTCTGTGAAGGGAATAAGTAAACATAAAAAATTAAAGAAAAGTTCACTTAAAAAAAAAAAAAACAACAGAAAGGGAGAGTGCTCTAGAGGTACAAAGTATTATATAATGAAAATGGTAATCCAGTTCTAAGTACTACATATTTGACAAAGAGCTTCAGGAGGGTGTTGTTAGCCTTAGGGAAATATGTCAGCTTGTCTATACATTCTTATATGATTGATTTATTCAGATAACTATTACTTGCCAATGTTATTACCAATGGATATATATTTCCATTCCTTTAACAAAAGCAACTTTAAGATGTTAAAACATGTAGGCTTTCCGAGCTCCAAGGTTAGGATATAAATAAAATTGTCTCAGTCTACACCATGCCAGAGGAAAAGTTCTCAAAGGAAATGTCATTAAAGCCATGTGTAGTCCCACTAGCAAATGAACACATCCAGGACAGAAGGACAGTGCACTTGGGATACAGCTTGCAGAAACAAGAAAAGTAGTCACATCTGGAGCCAATAACTCAAAAGGTGACTGTCTCTGACATCACCCTGAAAAAAACAACTCTTCACCAGCTCCGCAGACAGCGACTTCAAATTCTTTTAACAATTTACAAGTGGAACACAGTTCAAATCTGCTGAAATCTTCATGACATAGAAGTTCATGTCTGACTTTTAAAAAGTCTTGATTTCAAGAAGAGGCCATGAAATCCCTTGGAAATAGACTCTTGAGCGCCTCTTTCAAGTGGTATAAAAATCTTCAAGATCACCCCAGGAGTTAAGTTTCTATGCGTATGTTCAATGTCATCAGCCTTGAGGATCACTTGATTTCTCCTGGGTTAATGGGTTACCTACAAAGGAAGAAGAAAATACAGTCAACATTTCATAACATAACAGTAATCTTAAAACTAAACACAATTAAAAATTAATTGGTAACTCAAAATGCTGGTGTTTGCCATTCAAATACATTGCTTAATTTTAAAGGACTACCAGATGCAGGTATTTCCACCATATAAAAATATACTTTTTTTCTCATTAACATCTCACAATATTTTTAGAGTCACTTGCACAATTATCCAAATGAATACAACTGTGGCTAGAATTATCCCAACTGGTGATAACAATATCCCTCTTAGACCCAGAGAGTGATTCTGGAATCCTTGTTTTGTTGCATAGGCTTGGTGGCCATAGCCTAAATATCATAAACACATCATACTAGGCCTCAGTGAAGAAAGACCTCTGTTCCCAGCAAAATAGCCACATCGTATTCTCAAAAAGCCCTTGGGGATTGGCTCCATAAAGTTCATTTTTGAAATAGTTTAAAAATTGAGGGCTTATTTGAGTCAATTATATTTTGAAAAAAAAATCTGTTTATGGGGGACAAAAATATGTGGGGAGAGAAACAATAAGGAATAGAAAAATGTTGTACCAAATGTTAAAGGTGCCCCAAATTTTTCATAAAATTGATAAGAACATACTATTAATGCTATTTTAAGTATCACTCAGAAACATTCATACTAACTTCACACCTACCAAAGTCCAAAGACCATTTGTATACAGGAGAAAAGAATAAACAGATAGAATAACTGATACATATATACATACATATCTATATATGCATAGATACAGAGGAAAACACACAGAGAGAGGGAGAAGGAGAGAGGGAGAGGAGCGAGGGAGAAGGAGGGGAGAGGAAAAAAGATTTCGAGAGAGAGGGAAGATCTCGAATCAATAGATTTCTGCTGTGTCAATAAATTTCTAATTCCACTCTCATATCAGGCAGGGTATTTAGAGAGTTACCTAACAGGTCTTTTCTAGGAATGGCTAAAACGAAAAGCGATTTTAAAAAATTATTGTTGAAACTTTGATTTTATTCTATTAAGTGACATTGTTACTTGTCCTTTGAAAAAATTACAAAAGTCTTTGGTTTCATTGTTTTCTGATCAATTATAAAAAAAATGAATACATTAAACAAAATAATAAGCTAGTTCTAGACTTTGCTATGGCTAGTCTCAAATTACATTACCAAAGGGAGATGCCACAGAAGGCAAAAATGTGTTTTCATGTATGGAGGCAGTCATCTTATTTCTGTCTCAGTGGTCTGCTAGCACTGCCGAGGAAGGAGTTCTTTGCCTATGTATCTGAAGTATCTTACTCCCCAACCATGGAAGAAGTTGAACGGAGGATGGAGGGTTGGAAACACATGAAGAGCCTACTGAATCTCTGAGACTCTGGGAGCGGGAGATATCTTAGGCGTAGCAGTGATCTCATTATCAATTATCAATTATCAATCTGCCTGCCATTCAGGAGTCATCATATACAATTTCTGTGAAGGACTTCCAAATTGAGTATGAACGTGGACCATATTTTCAAAACTAATGCTGCAAAGACAAGAAACGAGAGAGGAAGATATATGTGTGTGTGTAAAAGACGGAGAGAGGAAATTGAGAGAGAATAAATGGTTTAGCCTCTGCTGCGGCTCCGTGTAGCCAAATGGAGAAACATGGCGGAAATGAACTGGATGAACATGGTGCCATGACTCCATGATAGCAAGACACATGTCCTCTTGATCCACTTCAAGCTCAGGTTCTAAGTAATCTATTAGTGAGTGTAATAGATGCATTCCTATATCTTCATTTCAAGCTAAATAAATATTTGACTCTACTGGTTTATATAAAGTAGAGAAATGTTCCTCTCAACTATTTATATATTAAAACTTTACTCATATAATTTTGAAAATAAATATCTAAATTAAAAGTATAGTACAAAAGGCTTATGAAACTAAAACAAATCTTTCTCCATTTTTGTAGAGAAAAAAAATATATATATACACACATATAAACATATAAACACATATAAATAAGGAGGTTACCCATATCCTCAAAAACATCATAAACATACATTCTTATGATGATATCTTTCTATCAGCTAACATAATTGCTAGAGAAACAAAATTTAAACATGACTAAAAGAAGTAATTGTCTAAATACACATGGATTACAGCATAATTAAAGCAACCTATTCTCACACCTAACTTTTACACAATATTCCTGGATTACTAATTTTAAAAATATCCTAGCATATATTATGAGATGAATAATATTATATAAATCATTTCTAATATTAGATGAAAGTATACAATCTAATACTTGATTTTTTTGTAATTATTTGATTTTGATAAGAGGACACATGGTGGTTCGGCATCAAGAGCTCTGTATTTAGGCCAGAATGGCAGTACTGCCATGAATATGAAGTATTATAATGTTATCTAACACCTAGTTTTGTCAACACTGAACAACTATAAAAATAAAAGGTCTGGATTTTTGTAGGGATTTTTTTTTTTTTTGCTTTTGAACGTATAAATCTTTAACAAAAGAGCCACTGAAAGTAGAATGAAAGAATCACACTGTTAAATAAAGTTTAGCCTAAAGCTTCCTCCTTACATATTTTAAGTTTGACCTAAAGCTATCTCTGTACATCATAAACTGTAACCTAAATAGAGGTATAAACACACTGTAGCCTACTCTTATGCCAATCACCAAGTTTTGGCCAATCAAAGGTAGCCAAACTGTTCAAACTGTGTTCAAATAAGGCAGATGCTGAGCTGTAACCAATCTGGCTGTTTCTATACCTCACTTCTGTTTTCTGTATGTTACTTTCCTTTTTCTGTCTATGAATCTTCTACTACGTGTCTGTGCCGGAGTCTCTGAGCCTACTCTTGGGAGACTGCCTGATTCACAAATTGTTCTTTGCTCAATTTAATTTGGCTAAAGTTTTTCTTTAAACAACACTAACAGACATTCATGCAAGTTTAGAGAACTACATTGAAGGAATTAAAGCCTAACTAATGACTCATCCTTTTCAACACAAAATAAAGATGAACATGCATAAATATCTACCAGCACCCTCCCTGACAATCTCAAGGTTTCCACTAAACAAGATGGGAAAACCGTAGGTTTAAAAATATATAGGAAAATGATTCTAAATATAGGTACATTATCACCAAGTAAAAATGCTTACTATGCAAGGTCCAAATACTATTTGCAAATAAAATTGTTACCTAAAATTAAACAAAAATATCAACCTTTTATAATTTGTATGCTTATTTTAAATAAATCTGAGTGACCCGAGTTTAAATTCTGGCATGCTAGTGGGGGAAACATATTTTAAATGTCATTTTACCTTTTATAGACTCTAAACTGGAACATCTTGATATGCAAGATTTGCTTAAGCAATATTTATACAATCCAACATTTTATAAAGTAAAAGTAATCGTTAATATACCAAATTAAGCATTGCTATATTTTTAGAACTTAAATAACATTCTTTCATTCAAATCGTACTTTTTGGAAGAGGCCAAGCACTAAGTTTTACCTTCTAAGGAAGATTTTTGGCAAGTTTTCAGTAACTAAAAGCAGGAGGTTGCAATAAAATCAGTTTTACAGGATGGGAAATAGCATTTGCTACCATGATTGCACACTATCTTCTTGTTCTGAGGGCAATAGATATAAAATACTGCATGAGGGAGAGAAATGGCCCTACGATTGTTATGGTTATGCCTTGAGCTTCATGCGCTATAATCACTATCTCAGTAAATTTGCCTTTCCAAAGGCAATATTTTACACAGCTGTTCTTTTTTATGCAAATCTTATTTGTGTGTGCCGCGTACCAGCCAGTTTCGTAAGTGAAACTACTGGGCTGCTGAACACATATAAAATGCAGAAATTATAATAATAGCTTTTCTGTCACAAGCAGGAAGCTACCCTAGTAGCGGTCAACCAGGATGAAGATGCTAATCTGGTAACATTAAGCAAAAAGTAGTAATTATTTAAGATTCAGGGCACCCACTTATCACGGGCCAACAAAACAATTATAGGGCCCTGATTAGATTTCTAAACAACTCATGCTAAAATCATGTCTTTAAGTCTGTTCAACAATTTAAATTGAGAAAATAAAACCTGGTTAATAACGTATATGATTTAAGTGAAATTTGAAATGAGGTGAACTCAATTATTTATACTGTTTCCATTTTATTGTTTGAGTATTGTGAAATTTCCTCTGCCAATCTTCAAGTTAAAGTAAATTACAAAGTTGGAAGGAAATTCAAGAATCTATTCTGTCCTTTTACAAAATTCTTAAAATTCTTACAATCATTATATTGAAATCTAAAATTCCTTCTTCCCCCTGTTCAAGTCCTGCTGACTAGGTTATCTGCAGGAGATAATATATTATGGTGAGAGGCATAATTACAAATAGCTCAGGCTTTGTTCGGCAGACTGCCCAGGTTCAAATCCTTGCCTTATCACTAACACTATGGGGTTGAATAAATTATTTAAACTCGCTGACCCTTGGCCTCCCTGTGTGTAATATGCTATTGTGATTAAATCAGATAATCCAGACAAAGTGCTTGTCTCAGTAAATGCCTTTTCAATATTAGTAGATGGTAGAAGTAGAAATTTTCAAACAAGATACAAAAGGTGATACATAAGATACCTATTGGAGGGAGGTATTACTTCTTGTTTCTCTAAAATATATTGACTTAATTTTCTGTTGCTTACAGTGAATCATCTTGCAATTATTTCTTTTCTTGATCTTGTTTTGTTAATAATAAAAGATATTAAAAATGAAGCACTAGCCAGGCGTGGTGGATCAGGCCTGTAATCCCAGTGCTTGCTGTATGTATGTATGTATGTATGTATGTATGCATGCATGTATGTATGTATTTGAGACGGAGTCTCGCTCTGTCGACCAGGCTGGAGTGCCGGGGCGCGATCTCGCCTCACTGCAAGCTCCGCCTCCTGGGTTCATGCCATCCTCCTGCCTCAGCCTCCCAAGTAGCTGGGGACTATAGGCACCCACCACCACGCCCAGTAAATTTTTTTGTATTTTTTTTTAGTAGAGACAGGGTTTCACCATCTTAACCAGGGTGGTCTCAATCTCCTGACCTCGTGATCCGCCCCCGTCGGCCTCCCAAAGTGCTGGGATTACAGACATGAGCCACCACACCCGGCCAATCCCACTGCTTTAAAAATTAGCTAGTCATGATAGTGCACACCTCTAGTCCCACCTACTCAGGAGGCTACAGGGAGGATTGCCCGAGCCCAGGAGGTCATGCCTGTAGTGAGCTATGATCTCGCTGATTCACTTCAGCCTGGATGACACAGTGAGACTGTTTGGGGGGGGGGGGGGGGGGTCTGTAAAAATAAAAATTAAGGAAAAAATGAAGCACCACTTTGATGTTCCCTGAAGGTAGGCTGCCTGTTTTCAATGCTCAGTTCTGCTAATGATTTACCTGGTAAAACAGAAATACTATTAGCATCTGCATCATAGGACTGTATGAGCTGAGAAGTAAACGAGTTAATAGGTTACATGCTTAGAACAGTTCGAGGAACCTAAAGAGTGCTAAAGAAGTATGAATTATTATTATTCAGATATGTGTAAATTTTTAGGCATCCAAATGTATTAAATTCCCAGGTTTTGCCTCTGATTGTTTCTGCACATATGTTACTAGTCTTCTCTGATAACATAATTCCATTTTTTTCTAACTCTTTGTCTTTCTAATAAACCAGGTGCCATCAGACTTTGCATAAAGGATACATATTTAGGAAGTTGGCATTGCATTTTATCTATGCTTAAAAAATAAATGGGATATTACTATGCCAAAAGAAAATGCAGATTTGCAAATTTCCCTATTCTTTATTGATGGTTCCTCTGATATTATTTTTCTTTGAGTTCTACCCCATATCCCAGATTTTTAAAAATCTCAGTTGTTCCATTTGCCAGTCTACAATGTATTTGTGAAATCACTGCCAAACCTCCACAGCATCAGTATAAATCTTATATGATATTAGCTTAATTTAAAAAATCGCCTTCTCCAATATGTTCATTAAAATCTTGTTATGAGGAACTATTAAACAATATTTATATAATAGAACTGAAAATGCATTATGAACAGTAGAAGTGAAAATGCATTATGAACGTTGCAGTCAATTTCATTTTAAAAAGAGTTAAAATTTCACTAAAATATCCATGTTATTACATAAACATTTATTTTTGGACTGATGAGCACTCTTTAGTTCAACAACTGAAAGACAAGGAAATGTGGTAATACTTCTAAGAGGAGGCAGGATTAAATGCAGTGCATGGTCAATCCTTTTAAGATGGCTGCTTAATAACATCACAAATAGGCACAATTTCACGATTTCAAACTAACTTTACAATAAATTTAACTTATTAGATAAAGGTAAAAGGGAGAATAGAATACCTTCATCATCCTAAGTGCTGATTTGAATGAACTCTTCCTTTCTTGGAATATAATCGCTGCTTCACTGCAAATGTATTTTTTTAATGTAGCTCTCACAAGTACATGAAATAAGCTCTTGCTTCACTTTTTGTGTACTAAATGTGCAATTAAAACATCATTACTCTGCAGTAGCAGGCTTTCTCATTTAAGCTTGAGAAAAGCTGCCATTACATTGGTTGTAACTATATGTGAATGCACTTGTCATATCTTAAAGTATTTCATGCAATGAGGTATTATGAAATGAAAGACACCTATTGGCCTAGGATATTCACGCATGAGCAAGCTGACCAGACAGCTTTCAGGTAAGGTAAGGCACTATAAGACAGTGACATATGAATCACTTTTATAAATCTACTCATTTATGTGCAAATTAAGCCTATATTTTACTTTCATGATGGAAGTGACCCCTAGAAACGTGAAAACCATTGTATTTTCATACCACAGCTTAGTTTTACCTCCAAAGAACTGCTTTCACTAGATTGGCCTGAACATTTATTTTAACACTTTGAGATATGTTTAATACTTCAGCTAAGATCAACATTTCCACTAAAGGACCTTGAACTATTCTTAGTTATCTATTTTATAAATTCTTGAAAAATTTAACAGCCTTGGGTGAGTGGAAAGTGTAATCTGAAACAACAGCATTTCTGTAGCTAACTGATTATATTTAGGTATAAATCAGTGTGAGTATCAGTGTAGGAAGCAAAAAAAGAAAAGATTTTTCAGACTTGACATATAATCTTTCTAGACTTCTGGAAAGAAATAGAATACCAGATATGCCTGAAGGGGACAGCCTTATTCTGCTAGTCAGGAGACCAAGGTTTTATACCAGCGTTACTATATGCTAGTTGTAGAACTTTGGATAAGTCACTTTTAAAAATCTCTGAAACTCGAGTTTTTATCTACCAAGCATATTGGTTGGAGTCAGTGAGGTTCTAACTCACTTCTTGCCTCCAACTATTATGACCTTTCTTAAGAAACACTACTTCTAAATGGAATAAAACTTTGTTCTGATCACCTAAATTCTTCAGTGGTATAATCACTTTGAAGACTTCATTTTCTAAAAGGCCTAATCATTATATTAGAATGCAGAACTAGTGAGCTCCTACCACATACACAACATCTGTCAATGGCTTTCAGCTTCCTATGCTGTGTAAATGAAGATCTCGACTGGAAATGAATCTTTTGAACAGATGGACCTGCGCTGTTTCTTGGAACTTTGAAAGCTGTACAGTGTGCCTGCCATGAACTCTTCTACGTGACTCACGGAAGTAGATGACTGTTTGCGTTGCCATTTATGTGCATTCATTCACTCAGAAGCAGATCAGCCGTTTCTCTCTGGATGACATTCAACGCTAGCAAAACAAAGCATTTCCTGATTTTTAAGTAACTAATAAATTCCTTTGAAACTTTACAAAACATTTGTTAGGACAAGACTTTGCTTCCCCTTCCCTTGGTACCCCAACACACACACACTGTGTTTGTTTCAGATGCAGAATCAACACACACAAAATTAAGATAATGGTGAAAGTCAACAACATACGGAATAAGGAGAAATCTCTTGAAGACACCCAAAAAATCCTTAAGTCAGAAAAACAATTATTTTAAATGCTTCCAGGAAATCTGAGCAGACTTTTAAAGATATTAATTCTATATGCCAGCATAGTTCATACATTTTTACAGACAGTTGAGATTCTGAACTCAATTCAAAGGTACTTTACCTGCTAAATTTGATATTAAGCTCATTTTTTTAGACTAGCCTCTCATTTGTAAAAGAGTAATTTGAATTGATAGTTTTTATCCACTTTCTGCCAGAAAGCTTTACTTGATAAGTTTCAATCTGGTCAAGAATCATTCTCCTCAAGAATTCCAGTCTTACTACAGAAGCTTTAAAAATTGTACTTTAAAAAATGAGTTTAAGATAGTTGGAGTTAGGGGTGAAGAAGAGCTGAAACTTGGAAGAAATTCCTTTTAGTAGCGTAGAGAGCATTTTCTCTTAACTTCTTTATTGGTTTGTGTTACAAATACAAATGGCTCTTAGGGACAACCTTTCCTTGAGATACTGAAACCACCTTTGCAAAAACTGTATCAGGGAGAAAATTATGGCAGTTGAGGAGATCTAATCTAGCTAAACCCTATCTTGCCTTTAGTATCCAACCTGATCTTAATTATTTCTGGGTTTAAGCCAAGCCAACTTTGGAAGACATTCAGTTTATAGTTTAAGTAATAATAGGCTTTCACCAAAACTCAATCACCTTTGTAAAGCTAAGGAAAGATCACCAGGCTAGGAGGATAGAGGAGCCTGAATTCTGCTAAGGCATAGACATAAACAATTGCCAGCCATTGTTCTGGAGGTCACAATGGATACAAATTCTCCAATTTCTCCGTTAGATAACATCACTGTTGTAGAACCTAATGGGGTCTTTTGAGATATCTTTTCAGGGTTTTTGCATGCCTGACACCAATGGACCCACCAACTGCTCCTGTGGCCCCACCCAGAAGCAATTCAGCCTGGAGGAGTACCATTTCCCACACCTGTATGACTGCATCCCCAACCAACAGCAGCAAGCAACCATTCCCTAGCCACTCCCACTCCTTCCCCCAAACTATCTTTGAAAAACCCTAGCCCCTAGATTATCATGGAGTTTGATTTGAGTAATAACTTCATCTCCTGTGTGACGTGGCTGGCCTCTCATCAATTAAATTCTTTATTGCAATGCCATGGTCTCTATGAATTGATTTTGTTTGTGCAGCAGGCAGGAAGAACCCTTCGGACGGTTACACACCTGTCTTAATGAAGAATATGTTGCTGTCACTTAGAAGGACTTGACATAACTTGTGGAAAGACAAAAGAAGTATCAGCAGTTTTTGAGAATATGCCAGAAGCAGCACATGGAGATGGAGCATTCTCTCCTCTCCATCCCTATCATCTTCCATAACATTAAGAAACAATCATTTTATATGTGGTAGATCTTGTATTAAAAAATCCCCTTCTGTAAATTTCAAACTAAAATCAATTTTCTGAAGGATAGGGCAACATAGATGGTGATGTTTAACATGTTGGGTGCTTTTTGCTTTTTTTTTTTTTCTTTTTTTGGTTTACTAGATGTAATTATTTTTGGACTTTTCTGATAACAACCATCATAGTTCAGTAATCTTGAATTTCCAAAGTTTACCAAAATATAAATGCTTCAATCTAATTATTTGTAATGCTTAGATGCAGGTATGAAATAATATTCAATTATGGGGCAATTTAAATATATAAAGAATGGACCATTAGGTAAGAATGCAGCCTTAATTGGTTTATGGAGATTAAGTGAAAGTCTGATGGCTCAGTACTTTTCATGCTTATTTCCAAATAATAGTGCTTTGAACACTAACAGAAGTCCAAGAATACACCCAGAATTTTGTAGTATCCATTTCTTATTTTGGGGAAAACAATACTGCAGAGCCATTGTAGGTGACATACATAAAGGCTCTTTGTGGCCAATTATTTGTTCAGTGTATGAGCTTCACATCAGTTTAAAGAATTATGCCTCTCTCTACTTTTTAGTAACAATAATCCAATGCCTTTCTTTACTGACCACTGAGGCAGTCTTTGCCCTCTGACTCCCTAAAGCTGTACCAAGTTCATTGTCTCCCTCTGAAATCACGGGCACTTAAATGCTAATGGTAACCACAAGAAAGAGTAGGTCATAGTTAATCCTGTTAGCACCATGTACACACCTGCTGCTTTGTGAGCAGTAAACCAAGACGGGAGCTCATTTCTGGAGTTGTTTTGAATCTTTACTTCTCAATGAAACTTCTGTCCCTTCCTTAGAATCCGACCAACACTAGGATTCGCCACAACTATTGCTCCAACATGGAGCCAAAACTGTTTTGAGTGTGGAGAAATCAAAAATTGTCATCAGGCACAGCAGAAACCTTCTCTTTCTACTTCTCCATTCGAACTTGAAGAGTTTTACACGTTTGCCTAAGGAACAAACACATGTCAGGCACTCCACTGTTTAACAGATTATTACAGAAAGCAAACCTGGGAGAAAGGGGACATTACAACAAGCATAAAGGGACAACAAGACAATAATGTCCTTTACCTCCAAAAAAGCTCACAATGGGGGATAGGTTTGTATCTCTCTTAGAAGATTATATAATCTTAGTACATCATTTTTTAATTTCAAAGAGACACACCTTTAAATGGGACTAAAATAAACAGTTTTTACAAGAAATTTTTAAAAAAGGACAGTAAGCATTTCTTGTGAATATTTGGGGAGCATTCTGCACAAACCTAAGAAAAAAGTTCATTAAAAGCGAGGAAGAAAGTACACAGAAATCAAGAGATAGTCATTTAAGTATAAAAGTATAAAATAATTGTAGAAACAATATTAGGTAGTAATAATCAATTATAATTCAAAGATAAAATATTTGTGATCTTAACCATTCACAGCCTTGCCTGATCATCCATGTCTAGAGTAATTTGTAATTTGCTGAGGCAGGAATTTGAACCATACACACTTTAAGGGTGATAAATGGAACCAAGCCATTTAACCAACATATAGGTCTAGTCACCCTTGGGTGGCATTCATTTTTCAAGTCAACTTTGTTGCTCTCTAATCATTATTAATTATGTAATCCTCCTTAACAGACAGAATGAGATTCATGACATTTTTCAGTTGTAACTTATGACATTTTATAGATAGAGATAGATGTTTAAAAGTGTTATTGGCCAGGTGTGGTGGCTCATGCCTGTAATCCCAACACTTTGGGAGGCCAAGGCGGGTGGATCACCTGAGGTCAGGAGTTCGAGACCAGTCTGACCAACATGGTGAAATCCCATCTCTACTAAAAATAAAAAAAAATTAGCTGGGTGTGGTGTCAGTTGCCTGTAATCCCAGCTACTCTGGAGGCTGGGGCAGAAGAATCGCTTGAACCTGGGAGGCGGAGGTTGCAGTGAGCTGAGATCACGCCGTTGCACTCCAGCCTGGGTGACAAGAGTGAGACTCTATCTCCAAAAAAAAAAAAGTAGTTTTATTTATACTCTCTTTTCCAAAGTACTCCAGTGATATCAAAACATACTATTTGAATTTCAAATATTTGAATAATAATTCAGTAGTTGACAGAAAAGTATAACAATAAATAATAAATTATATGCAAATTGGCTATTAATAGTAATTTAGACTCTGACAATAGAGGGGTTTTGGTTGTATAAGTTAAAAGTAAAGTAAAGCACTTTCTACATAAATTTGAGAGGTTGGAATAGTTAAAACTAATAGCAACAAAAAAGACTAATCATGTAATTAGTAGAAAAATATATTTTCCAATTTTGAAAATATTTGTGTTATTGAGCAATTAGAACAGACCCCTGTTTTCTTATCCCTGCTAATCCTGGCCTCTCCCTCCTAAACCAGAAAATGTAAGATTTAAATGATGATTTGAGGAAGAGTGGAACTTTTGTATTCTGGCCACAGAGTCGAATCTGGAGGCCTTTATTTAGATATATCAAAGCCAACGCAATTGTGAAGTGGGTCAGTGTTATGACTTGCAGCGGACACATGCAGCTGAAGATAAATCATAAAGACTGAGAAAATTTAGAAGAGTTTCAGTTTTTTTTTTTTTTTTTTTTTTTTTTAAGAAAAAGCAAGTCGCACTTGGAGAAATACATCATCTACACACTTCCAATCCGCCATTTTCTTTATGTTGTTCAAAAACATAGAAATGTTTTCAGGGACTTTTTAAAATTTCATATATACCCATTTAATACTTTAAGAGTAGAATAACTTTTTCCTTTATGTCTTATCTCTAATCAGTTTCTAATCATCTTTCTAATCTATTTCCTACTCTCGGTCCCACTACTACATTCTTTATTCCACCTGGTGTGTATAATTGCAATAATGCCCTGAGTTGTCTTGTTCCTTGATGTTCCTCCTCGTCTTTGCCACCATCATTCTGAAAAGAAAAATCTACAATACTCTCCTATTACAGGAAGAAACATAAACTTATTTATGATATATAAGATCCTTCATGATTAGACCCCAAATGCACAGCTTCATCTCCCCTTCTTCCCAATGCCTCCACAAAACATGCCTGCTCTACTCTAGTCACGTCTATTTAATCCTAGGACTTGATGTGCCCAATCATGTCCCCTTATCTTTGTGTTTGTTTTAGCTTTGCCTAAAATATACTTGTTTCAAACCCCAGAAGAAATGTAGCCACTTCATGATTTATCCAATCAGCACTTTGTCATAGTTCTATTATAAGACATATCTCATCACATTATGATTATTAATCTGTTTCTCTCACTAAAATATGAGGTATTGGAGAAAAATAATATTAGCATACATTTTGTTTCCTCAGTGCTAAGCAGCATATCAGGCACATACATGATGCCTAATATTTATTAAATGAAAGATTGAAACAATGGATGCATGGAGAGATAAATAAATAAATGAACACATGAATGAATTAATATAAGGAAAATGGTGATAAGTAATTTCAGAAGAAGAAAAGCTAGAATCAATATTTGGATTCTCTGTAAACAGTAAGGGGGGTGATTAGGTGACCCAAAGGGTCAGTTCCTCAATTTTTAATTTTTCTAGGATTATCCCTATAATTCTGCAGTTTCAAAATTTGAAATTATAGATATGCATGGGTCCTGATATTCAGCTTCACATTTTCACCTCAGATATTTAAATTTATTCTCATTTGGAAAAGGTCTGATTTTAAAAACAAAATTAATTCATGAAAATAATAATGCAAGAAGATAATAGCAATCTGTGATGCTCTAATTGGTATTAGACTAATCACTTGGGATGTGGAAAATGTCCAAATGATTGCATCAAGGTTGATGCTGGCATATTCATTACAGTTAATATTTCAGTTAGAAGCTATCCCATTAAAAAAATATATACCTATCTCCTGAGTAATTTCCATACAGCTGCTTAACACTGTCAGGAAATTTTTCTCCTGAAATATTTCATGAGACAATTACCCTACACCAAGGAATTACATGCTCACTTGACATCAGATATGGTGGTGCAAATGAAATAGCATCAAATTTCCTATAATGGAACACAGTAAACAAATAGCACAATGATTGGTTCACCATTGCCCCCAAATAATATTGTGCCTGCAATCACTTATGTGCACGCACACAAACAGAATTATGTTCAGTTCAGGATGCCTGACCTCTCTCCTGCTTTTTTTTTCCCCCTATCAAATCTGGAGACTGGTATTTTTAAAGCCAAATAGAAGCTAATTTTTTGGTGTAAGTGGATATGATTTTTATTTTTTATTTTTGATACTTTGCTTTGGGGTTTCCCCCTCATAATAGTTTCTGAATGTGGAACTGCATGAACAAAGGGAAGACACATTTTACATATTTTTTATTTTGTTTTCTCTTTCTTTCTCTTTCTTTTCTTTCTCTCTAATTTCAATACTTTTGGGGGAACACGTGGTTTTTGGTTATGTGGATAAGTGCTTTAGTGGTGATTTCTGAGATTTTTGTGCACTCATCACCCAAAGAGTGTACACTATACCCAATGTGTAGTCTTTTATACCTCACCCCTCTCCAGTCCTTCTCCCTGAGTCCCCAAACCTTATTGTATCATTCTTATGCCTTTGTGTCTGCACAGCTTAGTTTTCACTTATAAATGAGAACATATGATGTTTGGTTTTCCATTCCTGAGTTACTTCACATAGAATAATGGCCTCCATCCAGGTCGCTGTGAAATGCATTATTTCATTTCTTTTTATGGCTGAGTAGCATTCCATTCCATTTTCTTTATCCATTCATTGATTGATGGGCATTTGGGCTGGTTCCATATTTTTACAATTGCAAATTGTGCTGCTATAAACATGCATGGGCAAGTGTCTTTTTCATATAATGACTTCTTATCCTCTGGGTAGATACATAGTAGTGAGATTGCTAGATCAAATGGTACATCTACTTTTAGTTCTTTAGGAAATCTCCACACTGTTTTGCACAGTAGTTGTACTAGTTTACATTCCCCCCAGCAGTGTAAGTGTTTCATTTTCAACACATCCATACCAATGTCTATTATTTTTTGATCTTTGAAATTATGGCCATTCCATTGTGGTTTTGATTTGCATTTTCCTGATAATTAGTGAGGTTGAGCATTTTTTAATGTTTGTTGGCCAGTTGTGTGTATATATATATTTGTAAATATATATATATATATATATATATATATATTTGTCTGTTCATGTCCATAGCTCACTTTTTGATGGGATTGTTTCTTGCTGATTTGAGTTCCTTTGCAGATTCTGGATATTAGTTTTTTGTTGGATGCACAGTTTGCAAGTATTGTCTTCCACTCTGAGTTGTCTGTTTACTCTGCTGATTATTACTTTTGCTGTCTAGAAGCTTTTTAGTTTAATTAAATCCCATCTATTTATCTTCATTTTTGCCACATTTGCTTTTGGGTTCTTTGTTGTGAACTCTTTGCATAAGCCAGTATCTATAAGAGGTTTTCTGAGCTTGTCTTGTAGAATTTTTATGGTTTCGGGTCTTATATTTAAGCCTTTGATCCATCTTGGGTTGATTTTTGTATAAGGTGAGATATGAGGATCCAGTTTCATTCTTCTATGTGTGGCTTGACAATTATCCCAGCACCATTTGTTGAATAGGTTGTCCTTTCCCCACTTTTATGCTTTTGTTTGTTTTGTCAAAGATCATTTCACTGTAAATATTTTGCTTTATTTCTGGGTTCTGTATTCTGTTCCACTGGTCTTCGTGCCTATTTTTATACCAGTACCATGCTTTTTGGTGACTATAGCCTTGAAGTATAGTTTGAAGTCAGAAAATGTGATGCCTCCAAATGTGTTCCTTTTGCTTAGTCCTGCTTTGGCAAAGCAAGTAACCTGGATGAAGTTGGAGGCCATTATTCTAAGTGAAGTAACTCAGGAATGGAAAACCAAACATCGTATGTTCTCACTTATCAGTGAAAACTAAGCTATGCAGACACAAAGGCATAAGAATGATACAATAAACTCCGGGGACTCGGTGAGAAGGGTTGGAGAGGGGTGAGGTATAAAAGACTACACTTTAGATGTAGTGTACACTCTTTGGGTGATGAGTACATAAAAATCTCAGAAGAGTTTCTTTTTTTTTTTTTTTTTTAGAAAAAGCAAGTTGCACTTGGAGAAATACATCATTTACACATTTCTAATCCTCCATTTTCTTTACATTGTTCAAAAACAGAAATGTTTTCAGGGACTCTTTTTTTTAAAATTTGATATATACGCATTGAATATTTTAAGAGTAGAATAACTTTTTTCTATATGTTTTATCTCTAATCGGTGGGCTCATTCTTGGTTCCATATGAATTTTAGGATTTTTTTCTTCTAGTTACATGAAGAATGATAGTGGCATTTAGATGGGAAGTGCATTGAATTTGTAGATTGCTTTCGGCAGTATGCTTATTTTCACAGTATTGATTCTACCCATCCATGAGCATGAGATGAGTTTCTATTTGTTAGCGTCATCTATGATTTCTTTCAGCAGTGTTTTATAGTTTTCCTTGTAGAGGACTTCCACCTCCTTGGTTAGGTATACTCCTAAGTATTTTATTTTTTGTGCAGCTATTGTAAAGGAGTCAAGTTCTTGATTGGATTCTCAGCTTGCTCACTATTAGTGTACAGCAGTGCTACTGATTTATGTATATTGATTTTGTATCCTGAAACTTTACTGAGTTCTTTTCAGATCTAGGAGCTTTTGGATGAGTCCTTAGGGTTTTCTAGGTATCCAATCATAATACCAGTGAACAGCGACAGTTTGACTTTATCTTTACCTATTTGGATGTCTTTTATTTCTTTCTCTTGTCAGATTGCTCTGGCTAGGACTATGTTGAATAAAAGTGGTGAAAGTGGACATCCTTGTCGTGTTCCAGTTCTCAGGGGGAAGAATGCTTTCAACTTTTCCCTGTTCAGTATAATGTTGGCTGTGGGTTTATCACGAATGACTTTTACTACCTTAAGGTATGTCCCTTCTATGCTGATTTTGCTGAGGGTTTTAATCATAAAGTGATTTTGATTACATTTGACATAAAATGATTTTGTCAAATTTTTTTTCTGAGACTGTTGAGATGATTATCTGACTTTTGTTTTTAATTCTCTTTAGGTGGTGTATCACATTTATCAGCTTCCATATGTTAAGCCATCCCTGCATCCCTGGTATGAAGCCCACTTGATCATGGTGGATTATCTTATTGATATGCTGTTGGATTCAGTTAGCTAGTATTTTATTGAGAATTTTTACATCTATGTTCATCAGGGATATTGAACTGCAGTTTTCTTTTTCTATGTTTTCTGTTTTTGAAATTAAATTGATACTGACTTGATAGAATAATTTAGGGAAGATTCTCGCTTTCTGTACCTTTTGGAATAGTTTCAGCAGAATTGGTACCAATTCTTCTTTGTTTTGTAGAATTCAGCTGTGAATCCATCTGGTCCTGGGCCTTTTTTTTCTTGTGTGTGTGTGTGTGTGTGTGTGTGTGTGTGTGTGTGTGTGTGTGTATATATATATATATATATATATATATATATATATATATTTTAAGACGGAGTCTCGCTCTGTTGCCGGGGCTGGAGTGCAGTGGCCAGATCTCCACTCACTGCAAGCTCTGCCTCCGGGGTTTACGCCATTCTCCTGCCTCAGCCTCCTGAGTAGCTGGGACTACAGGCGCCCGCCACCTCGCCCAGCTAGTTTTTTTTTTTTTTGTATTTTTTAGTAGAGACGGGGTTTCACCGTGTTAGCCAGGATGGTCTCGATCTCCTGACCTCGTGATCCGCCCGTCTCGGCCTCCCAAAGGACAATATTTTTTAAATTACCATTTCAAACTTGCTGCTTGTTTGCTTGTTACTGGTCTGTTCAGAGTTTCTATTTCTTTCTGGCTTAATCTAGGATAGTTGTGTATTTCCATGAATTTATCTATCTCCTCTAGGTCTTCTAGTTTGTGTGCATAAATGTGTTCATAGTAGCCTTGAATGATCTTTTGCATTTCTGTGATATCGGTTGTAATATCTCCCATTTTGTTTCTAATTGAGCTTATTTGGATCTTCTCTTTCCTTTTGTTGGTTAATCTTGCTAATGGTGTATCAATTTTGTTTATCTTTTCAAAGAACCAGCTTTTTGTTTCACTTATCTTTTGTATGGTTTTGTTACAATTTCATTTAGTTCTGTTCTGATCTTTGTTATTTCTTTTCTTCTGCTGGGTTTGGGTTTGGTTTGTTCTTTTTTCTCTAATTCCTTGACGTGTGACCTTAGATTGTCTATTTGTGCTCTTTCAGACTTTTTAATGTAGGCATTCAATGCCATGAACTTTCCTCTTAGCACCACATTTGCTGTATCCCACTGGTTTTGATAGGCTGTGTCACTATTATCATTCAGTTCAAATAACTTTTTAATTTCCATCTTGATTTCATTGTTGACCCAGTGATCACTCAGGAGCAGATTACTTAATTTCCATGTATTTACATACTTTTGAGGGTTTTATTTATTTATTTATTTGACTTGATGTGCAGTTTTATTCCACTGTGGTCAGAGAGAGTATTTCATATATTTTGATTTTCTTAAATTTATTGAGACTTGTTTTGTGGCCTATCATATGGTCTATCTCGGAGAATGTTCCATATGCTGATGAATAGAATGTATATTGTGCAGTTTTTGGATAGAATGTTCTGTAAATATCTGTTAAGTCCATTTGTTCTGGGGTATAATTTAAGCCCATTTTGTTGTTGTTGTTGACTTTCTGTCTTAATGACCTGTCTAGTGCTGTCAGTGGAGTATTGAAGTCTTCCACTATTATTGTGTTTCTGTCTGTCTCATTTCTTAGGTCTAGCAGTAATTGTTTAATAAATTTGGGATCTCCAGCGTTAGGTGCATATACATTTAAGACTGTGATACTTCTCTGTTGGACTAGTCTTTTTATCACTATATCGTGTCCTTCTTCCTCTTTTTTTAATTGTTGTTGCTTTAAAGACTATTTTGTCTGATATAAGAATAGCTATTTATGCTTGCTTTTGGTGTCCATTTGCATGGAATATCTTTTTCCACCCCTTTGTCTTAAGTTTATGTAAGTCCTTATGTGTTAGATGAGTCTCTTGAAGACAGCAGATACTTGGTTGGTGAATTCTATCCATTCTGCCATTCTGCATCTTTTAAGTGGAACATTTAACATTTAGGCCATATGCATTCAATGTGAACGTTATTGAGATGTGAAGTACTGTTCTATTCATCATGCTAGTTGGTGTCCCAATACCTTGATTTTGTTTTCATTGTGTTATTATTTTATCGTCCCTGTAAGATTTATGCTTTTACAAAGGTTCTATTTTGGTGTAATTTGAGGTTTTGTGTCAAAATTTAGAATTTCTTTTAACAATTCTTATAGTATTGGCTTGATAGTGGCAGATTCTCTCAGCATTTGTTTGTCTAAAAAATACTTTATCTTTCCTTCATTTATGAAGCTTAGTTTCACTGAATACAAAATTCTTGGCTGATTTTTTGTTTGTTTGTTTAAGGAGGCTAAAAATAGCACCCTAATCCCTTCTAGTGTGTATAGTTTCTGCTGAGAAATCTGCTGTTAATCTGATAAGTTACCTGATGCTTTTGCTTCACAGCCCTCAAGATTCTTTCTTTCATCTTGATTTTAGATAACCTGATGACTATGTGACTAGGCAATAATCTTTTTGCAATGAATTTCCCACTTGTTTTTTGAGGTTCTTGTATTTGGATATCTAGAGCTCTAGCAAGAACATGAAAATTTTCTTCAATTATTTTTTCAAATAAGTTTTCCAAAGTTTTAGATTTCTTCTTTGGGAACACCAATTATTCTTAGGTTTGGTCATTTAACATAATCTCAAACTTCTTGGAGGCTCTATTAATTTTTTAAAATTTTTTTCTTTCTTTGTCAGACTGAGTTAATTTGAAAGCCCTGTCTTCGAGCCCTGAATTTCTTTCTTCTATTTGTTCTATTGTTGACACTTTCCAGTGTATTTTGCCTTTCTCTAAGTGTGTATTTCATTTACAGAAGTTGTGATTGTTTTTTATTTATGATATCTATTTCTCTGGTGATTTTTCATTCATATTCTGTATTAGTTTTTAAATTTCTTTAAGTTTGTTTTCACCTTTCTCTGGTGTCTCCTAGATTAGCTTAAAAATTGACCTTCTAAATTCTTTTTCTAGCAATTCAGAGATTTCTTCTTGATTTGGATCCATTGCTGTTGAGACAGTGTGATATTTTGAGGGTGTTATGGAACCTTATTTTGTCATATTACCAGAATTATTTTTTCTTGTTTCTTCTCATTTGGGTAGACTATGTCAGAGCAAAGATCTGGGACTCAAGGGCTGCTGTTGCGATTTTTTATCCCATGGGGTGATCCCTTGATATGGTACTCTCCCCCTTCTCCTAGGGATGGGACTTCCTGAGAGAAAGACTGCAGTGACTGTTATTGCTCTTCTGGATCTAGCCATCCAGCAGAGCTACTGGGCTCTGGACTGGTACTGGATAGTGTCTGCAAAGAGTCCTGTGATGTGATCTGTCTTCAGGTCTCCCAGTCATGGATACCAGCACCTGCTGTGGTGGATGTAGCAAGGAAGTGAATTCAATTCTATGGGGTCCTTTACTGCAGTTTTCTTTAGTGCACTGATTTTTCTGAACACTGATTATGCTAGCAGTAAAGCTGTCACATGGACAGACTTATGACCTCTGGTTAGTCAGGATATTATAGGCAGTGGAATTAGCTGGTGTATTTTCCTTCCTCAGAGCAGGGTTGTTCTAAGTTGGTATAATATCTTGAGTTAGTTGGCCTCCAGCAAGGAGGTGGTGGTTTCAAGAGAATATCAGCTGCAGTAGTACAGGGGAGACAGAAGCTTGCCCTCAGGCCACCTGAATAAGTAGTGGGTTTCTCGGGCAATGGGTGGGGCTGTAGAGCTCCTATAAGTTTATGTCTTTTATCTTTGCCTACCAGGGTAGGTAGAGAAAGACCATCAGGTGGGTGCAGGGTTAGGTGTGTCTGATCTCAGACTCTCCATGGGCAGGGCTGGCTGCAGCCACTGTATGGTATGGGGGTGTGGTCCTCAGGCCAATGGATTTATGTTACAGGGGGATTATGGCTGCCTCTGCTGCTCCATACAGGTCACCAGGTTAAGTGGAGAAAGCTGGCAGTGACAAGCATCACCCAACACCTTCACAGTCAACAGGCCAGTCTCATTCCCACCATGCTCCCCCAATAGTCAACAGAGCCAAATTTATATCCAGGCCTTCAGTGTGCAGGGCTGAGATCTTGCCCCAGGCTACAAGTCTTCCTTCTGAGAAAGCAGGCAGGGATTTCAGGCTTTGCCCCTCCCTGTCTGTTGTGGCTTCTGTGCTCATATTTACACTTCCCACTTGCACTCCTACCACAGGATTCTGCCCAGGAAAATTTGCACTCGGTTGAAATTATTATACAGTTCAACTGGAAGTCTCCTTCTCCTTGTGGCCCTTCCCCAATTCCACTGACTGCCTTCCCCAAGGACCCCTGTGAGATAAAGTCAGAAATGGCTTCCCTGGGGAAAGGCAGTACCTACAGTGTTCTTCCCACTACTTCTTCTACTTTCATACCTTGCTCTGTTCTCTAAATTTGTTTGAGATCGAGGTGAGGTTAAATCCTTCTCCCAACATCTGGTTTTTCAGTTTCCCTAGTAAAGAAGATGGACTTTACCCCTCCAAACTTGGGTACTGAGTTTTTTGTCTGTCTTGTGAAGTTTACGGCAACAAGCGACGTGTTGTGAATTCTTTTAGTTTTTCTGGTATGTCCCTGTGGTGGTTCTTGAAGCAAAAGTTTACAATGTTGGTCTCCACACGCTGTTCTGTCTGTCTAAGTGGGAGCTGCAAGTTAGTCCTACCTCCTATCTTCCATTTTCCAGTAGTTAATTTTTGCTTAGCAGAAGTGCTACAAATTTTTTGGCTTAGACTAGGACCAAAAAATTGGGTTTCAGTTAAAACTGCTGCTCATTCTGTTACTCGAGGAATCCTGAAACCCTGCTCATTATTCTTTTACTTCCACCTTTCAGATCATAATTGTTGGCATCAATAGACAACTTAGTAAATTTCCATATTCTTTTGTAAAACCTCCAGAATTATTCTGTGAGACAGTCCCCATTTATGATTTACTGCTATTACTATTATTAGTCTTTGTTACTAATTACCAATATCCCCAGTTTATAGTTGAGGACACTGAACCTCAGAAAAATTAAGTGAAACTTCCCAAAGATGCAGGGAAGCAGGAAGAGATAGTCTGGGGAAGGGATTCTTAGTTCTGGGCTTCAAAACCAGTGAAACAGGTTATGTGTTCTAGGTTCTTCTATTCCTTCATTTAGCTAATATTTATTGAGCACGTACTAAGTGGGAGGCACTGTTCTAGGTGTGAAGAAAAAGACAAAAATCACTCCTTTGTGGAACTGACTATCTACAGAGGCAGGCAAACAACAGACATAATACATAAAATTTTAATGAATTTTAGGCCCTGCCAAGAGAAGAATTAAGTCAAGAGAAAGAGAGGGATTTTTGAGACAGGGATGTACAATTTTAGTTGATGTAGATGAGGAAGACTTGCTGAGAAAGTGAGGTTTCAGTAAGAGCATGTGGAGATAAGAGAGCCAATCAAGTTGGTAGCTGGGAAAAGAGCATTTTAGGCAGAGGTAACAGCATCTGCAAAATACCTGAGATGAGAAAAGTACAAAAGGGTGGTGTGGTGTCAGTGAAATAAGCAAGGAAGAAAGTAGTAGGAGATGAGATCACAGGTTTGTTCATTTGTCTGTTTACTTCCTTGTTTATTCGATGAATAACTCAATGCATATTCAATGAATCTTACTGTGCTACCACGTTACTTACTAAGGCTAAACTATAGGCAAAAGCAGACATGGTCCTTGCTCTCATAGAGTCACACTAAAAAGAAATGCAATGAAGTTTCCAGTAACAGACATGACTTTGTAACTTCCTCCCTTAGAAAGCCTCATGCTTGGAAATTGAAACTAGATAGAGGTTGGATGGGCATGAGAGACCATGTAGACTTCCATTTATAAGTCCTGGAGGCCAGTGTTCTGTTCCTTCCATTCAGATGGTGATGGTTTGCAATGCTTTGGGGAGAGACAAGGAGGTTCACATGGCGATGGTTTGCAATGTTTTGGGGAGGGACAAGGTGGAGTGAGCTAGTGAACGTGTGTGTGTGAGTGTGTGTGTGTGTGTGTATGCGTTAAGCAACAGAAGATTTTTCTGCTAAATGTTTTCAGCTGACTGATGGGAGAAAATTCCTGAATGCATGGTTTATATTCATTTAAATTTTAGCTATATTGAGATATTCCTTAGTATAGAAAACCAATCTAGAACAAGAAATCTATCCATGAGGAAGTCTTTGATGGTATAACCCATCTCTTATATACTCAATCTATTCAGCAGTTCTTGGGTTAATGAAATCCAAGAGAAATCGAGTTCAGTCATGAAAAAACATGCCATATCTTGGCTTTTGGGAGTTCTGAAAGATATAGATAAAAATCTAAACTAATATTTGAAGCACGGAGAAAGGAATATATTAGGCCCTATCGCAATTATGGCAAACTGGTTTGAAATGTGCAGCAGAGACAAAGCCAAAAATTATTTGGATCAGTTAGGCTCTTCCTACTCAAATATTTATTTTCATGACTTATAGGCTATATAGCCTGGATTTGATCTCAGCTCCACTGCTTACTCACAGTGTAACTTGGGCAACCTCTTTTTATTTATTTTTTTTATTGAGGTAAAAATATACATAAAGAATTTACCATCTTTACCATTTGTAAGTGTCAGTGGTAATGACTACCTTTATATTATTTTCCCCTTCATCACCCCCTCTTTCCCTCTGCCAACTACCAATATACTCACTATTTTTAGGAGTTGACAACCTCGTTATGCCTCAATCTCCTCAACTGTAAAAGGATGATAATAATCAAGTCTTTCTTATGGGGTGGTTGTAAGAATTAAATGAGCTAGTGTGTATAAAGTTCTTGGAGTTGTGCTTGGCTGTAGTGAGAACTTAATAAGTGTTAATGAGAACTTAATTAGAGTTAACTAATTCTTACGAAAATAGAAGTGGTAGGCAGGCACTAATACAAGCAGAAAATCATTTATGTGGTTTCCTCCTGAGGAATTAGGCCTTTTATAATTAGAAAATATCCTTCTTTAGCAATAGTATTTGCTGCAAATTCTTTGGTATTGATATTTGCATAGTGTATCTTTCCCATTATTGTCTTATATTCCATTTTTCTTAATTCTTATAGTTTGGATGTACATCTGTTAAACAGCATATACTTGTGTTTTGATCTTTTGATCCAGATTGACAATCTTTGTATTTGCCTTTCTTAAAAAGTTTATTTTATTCATAATGGATACATAATAATTGTACATATTTATGTGATACAGTGTGATGTTTCAATGCATATATACATTACATAAAGATCAACTCAGGGTGATTAGCATATTCATCATTCTAAACATTTATTTATTTGCTTTTTAATTATTTATCCCATTAGCATTTGATATAATCACTCATATATCTGAGTTACAGCTACCATTATTGAGTAATTTCTATTTATTCCACCTGTTCTAGATTTATTTTCTCTCCTCTTTTGCCTTCTTTTGTATTTTTTATTAGTCCATTTTTTTAGTTGACTTGGAAGTAAACATTCTTTTACAAATTTTTTAATGTTTGTCTTCGTGCAGCAGTTCTACAGTTTAATAATTCACTATTGTATATTATTTTGTTTGTTTTTGTTTACATTGTCTTGTCTTCATGTTTGCCTGGTTATTTTTCATTGTATGCTGAATGTATTTGCAAAATTATTTGTGGAGTGATTGTGAGACTGGGGCTATAATCTTTCCAGAGAAGAATTACATTTGCTTTTGCCAAGCATAGCTTAAAAATATCTGCTCACCTCAATCTAATTTCAGGTATTAAAGTGATTCAGACTGAGCCCTGTGAGGGCTGTTCTACTTTTAATTCCCTCTTCCTCCTGGGGTGTAGCACTTTGGGTTCACAATAAGAAATAAGAGAGATTCACCAGGGCTCCCCTTCTCAGCAATCCCTGGCCTACTATGGCAGTCTCCTGGGTTCTGCAAGGTCGTCAATGTACTTTTATCCACTGAGTCACTTCTCTAATGTTGATAATTGCCTCCATGGGTTAAGTGATTTACAAGAGCAGACTAATCTCTGTTAATCTTCATCCTTTCCTAAATTCTCGACAAGTAACTCCTTGCTTTCTTGTTGGCTTTCCAATGCCTCCAAACATATCATCTTATATTTTGTTAAGTTCTTCAGTTTTCTTTTATGGAATGAGGGGAGGAGAAACTTAACGATATCACCTGATCTGTTAGCAAAACTGAAAGTCAAGTTATGTGGGTTCAATTTTACTGATGAATTTGGTACTGATGAGTCACCCATAAAATTAATAATTGAAATTTATTACTGGTATTCTTCCACCTGCATAGTACTTCTGCATTACAATCATGCTCAGATTGAGTCTTCTTTCTAAACTTGTTTTCATCCAATACTTAAAATGGACATTAGCTAATAGTTACTTACAACTGGAATGATTACATTTTCCATTTTGCTTCGGATAGCTCTGATTTACCCCTGTTGTCCTGACTTCCTGTTGGGTTTATCCTGGAAATATGTCCTACTATGGACAATAAATTATATCATCGCCCACATAGAGTAATTATTCTTATAATGGAAATCTAAATTTTAATAAATAACTTCTAGATGTAAAGTCTTCAGGCTGTGAGTGAACGACTCTCTAATGCAAGAATTTCAGCCATTGTGATAGGCAAAAAAGAGCATTCCTTGAAGCATAAAACATTTCTGAAATCCACTAAATCACATCAGGTTGCTAATAAATGTTAAAGTCAGGCATTGAAGAGGGGTTTCTAGATATAGCATTGCACTAATTTCTTCAACTTTCCCATCATAAAGATGAGACATAGAGACAGTAATGTGAAAGACTGACTATAATATCATCAGTTAGTATTGTAGTCTAGGGTCCTGAACTCTGAGAATCACATTAAAGTGATGGCACACACTATTACCTTTGAGATAAAAGGGTTGTTATAACAAGGAGGTCAAATAGGCTTCTTACAAAAATCTAGGTCTATTTTAAAACACTCGAATATTGGGATTTTATATTACCTAGTATTCTCTTCAGTTTACCAACTAGATTCTTAAAGTTTTTTTCTATTATATTTTAAAGAAACATTCTATTTATAATAATTATTATATATTTATATATATAATTATTATATATATAATTATTGTATATTATATATATAATTTTCTAATTTTGCCTAAAATTGAAACATGAAAATTGCATATATTTTTCAATTTCTCCTAACTTTTTTTTTCCTTTCTTTACCATGAATAATTAAAAGTTGGCTTAAATGGAATATGTCCTACACATACTGAATGTTTATCTAATAGTAATAATGATGATGAAAACAATGATGAATATAGATTTTCAGAGAATCAGATGGGTAATACATACAACATAGTGGTTAAAAACATGGGGTTAAGAACATCATCTAGTCTTGGGATTATACTCACTTAGATATTTATTGATTGTGTGGCCCTGTTATTTCACTAAAAAAACTTAGTTTCCTTACCTATAAATGAAGACAATCCATATCTTATTACACTGCTATGAAGGTTAAGTGCAATTATGCCTCCAGCAAGAATATAATAAACAGCAACTTTTAAACATTTTCAAAATGTATTTTGAAATCAGTATTTTTAAAATAAATTTATTTGTTTAAAATTATCATTATTCTGTTCCTGCTACAAAATATGAAATCTGATTATTTAATAAATAAGGCAGTAAGCATGAATGTATTTCTAGCTCTTTGATACTATGATTATCCTTCACAAAGCTATGCATTTTCTCTACAAAGAACAGAACAAAGCTTGCTCTATTTTTGAGATTATACTGGAGTCAGGATAAATTATAAAGAATGTATACTATGTACATAACATCTCCTAAGAGCAAAAACTTCCATATTTCAACATGTTGTGGTTAAAATGTACTGAGTTTCAAAAATCACTTAGGTTTTATTGGTTATTCCATTAATAGGAATTATTGGTCTCTGCTAATTGCTGAATATCTATAAACACTTTCTGCATCAGTTTCTACTTGGTGTTTTGTGATTTAGTTAAGAACATTAATGTTACATCAGTAATAGCAAAATGGCAAGGGTGACTCAGCATTCAATAAACAAGCCTTACCTGATGCAACAACCACTCCAGGCTAATCTCATCCAAAATTGCTACAGGCAAACAACTACAAAAACTTAAAACGAAAATTAAAAAAAAAAAAAAAAAAAAAACCCACAAAAACCTAGCTCACAGATCCAGACTAACACTCCTCCCTCTCCAGTTAGCAAAGCATTTGTAACCATAAAAGATTTGTGCATGCGTATGAGGCTATCTTTGAATTATACCAGTGGACATAGAAATACTAGTTGAATACATGTCAATAATTGTGATTGTCAGAAAAAGAATTGCCTCCTTCACTTGGTAGCCCTGATAAGTCCACAAGAGATGTTGCTGAAAACCCAATGTCTGATGGCTATAAATGAGGAAAAACATTTCTGCTCTTGCAGCATATCCTGGGAAGAGCACCTTTACAATTGTGTAGTCCAACAGTCCCCACCTGTCCCACCTATGGTAAATAACTGGAATAGTCCCATGTCTGAGGCAGGTGGACACTGTTCTCAAGCACTGAAATCCATTTAGTACAGTTCTATGGTTTCTTTCTAGGATGAAATGTTGTGGCTATTCTAAAAGAGACAGACCAACCTCCAGTGAATCTGCACTTTCTCTTCAAAGCCCTAGTTTAAGTATGAATAGAGATAGTAAAGGAAGTTTTGAGTTATTTCCACATTAGTGTTTCTTTAACAAGACTGACTGTTATGGAATAATAATGTTAATATTTGAGTTATGAGAAAATTGGTCCATTTTATTAGCCTATTAACAACTTGCTTGATTTATGTGTTTTACTTAACAAGCACATATAGCACTTATACTTGGCCAGAAACTGTTTTAAGTGTGTTACATATATTAACTAATTTAATCCATGTGAGAAATCTATGTGGCAGACATATTATTGTCATCATCTCCCAGATGTGGAAACTGAGGAGTACTGATGTAAAGTAACTTTCCCAAGACCACCAGTTAATACATTGCAGTTGGGATATGAACTCAAGTAATACGATTCCAGAGACTGGCTTCTTGATCATTATGCCATCTTTGAAGGCATTCTCAGCAGATCATACTAGCCATTTCTCACTGAGGTAGATGGATGGATGGATAGACACACACACACACACACACACACACACACACATAGATACACAGATAGATATATCGATAGATGATAGTAGCTCCTGGCACTGTATCCATTGTGAATGAGTAAAGCAAAGCCAATAGAATTCTTAGAGCCATTCTGGAGTAATTTAGAAGGACTGTTTTTTCCATGCAAGAGTCCTCGTAAATTGACAAAGAATATTACTCCACTCTCAAGGAATAAGACTTCTTTGCTTACACATTAGGCAAATAGCTAGGCATGGAGCTTCAGAATGCCTTTGTAATTACAATTCTGAGCTCTGTTATGTGGTATGAGAAAAATGAGATTTTTCCTTTGGTGTAGTAACTTTTTTTCCTCATAAATATGCATTCCGTTAGGCTTAGATAATTTAGGATGGCAATGTTTTAAATGACCTGCTTGTCTTATATATCTTCTCAAAGACTGCCCTTCCCAAACTAATTTAGTATCTCATAGATACAATAAGAGATGTGTAGCCTGAAGAGGTAGGTCCAAAAATATATCAAAACTTCCACTGTACACATCTATTAGAATGGCCAGAGCCCAGAACACTAATACTAATGCTGACAAGGACGTGGAGCAACAGGAACTCTCATTTATTGCTGGTGGGAATGCGAAATGGTACAGCCTCTCTGGAAGGCAGTTTGGCAGTTTCTGAAAAATTAAACATACTCTTGCATACATTCAGCAATCATGCTCCTTGGCATTTATGCAAAGGAATTGAAAATGTATGTCTTCACAATAATCTGTATATGGATTTTTATTCATAATTGTCAAAATGTGGAAGCCACCAACATGTAATTTCAGTAAATGAATGGATAAACTGTGGTAGATCCAGGTGATAAAATATTATTCAAGCTAAAAATATGTGAGCTATCAAGCCATGAAAAGACACAGAGGAGATGTAAATACAAGGGGAAAAAGCTCGATCTGAAAAGGCTACATACAGCATGATTGCAACTATTCAATATCAAAAAAGGCAAAACTCTAGAGAAGTAAAAAGATCAGTGGTTGCCAGGGGTTAGAAGGGAGAGAGAAAGAAGTAGAGCACAGATGATTTTTAGGGCAGTGAAAATAGTCTGTATGATACTATAATAGTGGATACATGTTATATATATTAACATATATACATTTGTAGACATATACACTTGTCTAAACCCATAGAATGTACATGTTATATTTACATATATACATTTGTTAGACATATACATTTGTCTAAACCCATGGGATGTACAAAACCGAGAGTGAACCCTAATGTAAACTATTGACTTTGGATGATAATAATGGTCAATTTTGTAACAAATGAACTACTCTAGTGGGAGTATTGATAACAGAGAGATTGTGCATGTGTGGAGGTAGGGGTCATATGGGAAATTATGACGTACTATCTGTTTTGCTTTTAACCTAAAACTGCTTGCTATGGTTTAGATGTGTCCCCTCTAAAATTCAGGTGTTGCCAATGTGATAGCATTAAGAGGTGGGGCCTTTAAGGAGCGATCAGGTCATAAGGGCTCCTCCCACATAAACAGGATTAAGTACCTTATAAAGAGGCTTCATACCACATTTTGCTCCCTTGCCCTTCCACCTTCTGCCATGTGATGACACAGTGTTCCTCCCCTCCAAAGGGACCATGGTGGAAGTACACAGCAGCCCTCACCAGACAATAACCTGCCATCACCATGACCTTTGACTTCCCATAATCTAGAACTGAGAGAAATAAATTTCTGTTCTTTATAAATTATCCACTTTGTGGTGTTTTGTTACAGCAGCACAAACAGACTAAGATACTACACTAAAAGCTGTCTTTTAAAAAACTTCCATTATATAGAAGTCAAGAAAATATGTAATCTGGGCATTTTCGTTCAGCATAAAGCCTGTGACTGGAAAAATATATATAGTCATATGCGCACACACACACACACACACACACAGAGACCATATGTGTGCACTACATATATATACACACATATATTATATAATATATATAATACACATATATAATGTATTTTGTGTGTGTGTGTGTGTGAGAGAGAGAGAGAGAGAGAGAGAAGAGAAAGAGAGGAGATTGATTCATGGTAAGAAATTTGCTCATGCAATAGTGGAGACTTAGTGAGTCCAAAACGTGCTGGGAGAAGGCCAGCAGCCTGAAGATTCAGGAAGGAGTTATAGTTATCAACCAAAAGAGGTCTGCTGGAGAATTCCCTCTTGTTCAAGGGAGGCCATCCCTTTGTTCTTCCCAGGCCTTGAATAATTGAGGCCCATCCACATTATTGAGAGTATTCTGCTTCACTCAAAGTATGCCAACTTAAACATGTATCTCATCCAGAAATGGCCTCACAGAAACATACAGAATAATGTTTGATCAAATATCTGGACACTGTGGCCCGGCCAAGTTGACACATAAAATTAACCATCATACTTGGCTTTCTGATTTCCTGAATACTTCATTCCAGGTGAATAAACAAAATCATTTGATGACTGAGCAATAACTACAATAATTCTTGAACTTCTTTCTAGTGGAGTTTGAAAAAGACACTGTCTTGCTGTGACCATTTCTTCTGTGAAACCTGTGAAGAGGTAGCTGGCACAGCAACAATAATATCCCAGCTGCCTCTTAGCAAATTTTACCAGCAGTGCTCTGGAAGAGCCAAGCATATTACCTAAGCACCAATTATGAGATAGATTTGTTGCACATCTGTAGGGACTAGACTGAGAAAACCACAGTGCATAAGAAATGGGAGGATGATATTCGGTTGATAAGGCCTTGACAAGTTGGGTAGACTTAACATAGCACAGTTACCTCAAATGGTCAAGGTGGGTGAAATGGAGAATCAAAAATTACCTGATACACCTTGACAATGTCTCCATCTGTCACTAATTTCAGTAACCTCAGAAAGGCTAAACCTTAGTGAGACATCACCAGTACTACTGAAAATAATTCTATTATGATCTATAGACATTTTTAGTCAACTTATACAAACAATTCTGTTTCATGTTATGAATATTTATCTTTGCCTTCAGTATCACATAGTGATGTGAAACAGTTTTACTGAATAGGATCTCTTTAGACCATTATGTAGGTACAATGTGAATTATTTTTAATTTACCATTAACAGCTTTTATCATGAACTTTACTCATAAGAGAATTCACTTAAAACCCATCTAAGAAATCCTCAAAGCTATAATCTGGAGGCAGATGGTTCACAACTATATTATATATGCAAGAGTGCTCTCAACAAGTTGATTTCATTTGTGAAATTTAATCTCAAACAATAGTTGGACTGTCTGGCCAGACATTTGCCTTCAGTAATCTCATAAATCGATCATATGTTGTAATTGAAGTTAGGGGTTGAGATTTCCAATTATGATACTTGTTTAGATTATCCTGACTGTCAGCCAATGTGTCTGAGAATATTCAATTTGATTTCTTTCAAGATAGAATAAATGTATCTCAGTATATGAATCCTAGAAACAGGCTGACCAAATCCTCTCTCCTCACAATTACTCAGCCTTTTCAAATATAGAGTATTTTAAAGTCACAAAGCACAGATTGCATTCAATTTGCAAGCATTCTTTGAAAATAAATTTATACTACCTGGTATTACCCAGTTTCTCTTTCTCTCTCTCTCTCTTTCTCTCTCTCTCTCTCTCTCTCTCTCTCTCTCTCTCTGTATCATCCTTCTCCCTGCCTCACCGGTTTTCTTTTAACAGGACCAAGAAGAGAACAGAAAATGCAATGTAAGTGTAAAATATGTTTGTCCCATCATTCTCAGCAAACACAGGAACAGAAAACAAAAACACCGCATGTTCTCACTCACAAGTGGGAGTTGAACAATGAGAACACATGGACACAGGGGCTGGGGGGAATATCACACACCAGGGCCTGTCAGGGTTGGGGGGCAAGGGGTGGGAGAGCATTAGGAGAAATACCTAATGTAGATGATGGGTTAATGTGTACAGCAAACCACCATGGCACGTGTATACTTGTGTACAAACCTGCACGTTTTGCACATGTATCCCAGAACTTAAAGTCTGAAAAAACAAGTCTAAAACAAATGAAAAAAAAAGACACTGGAGACTCAGAAGGATGGGAAGGTGGGAGGGGAGTGAAGGATGAAAAGTGGCTTAATAGGTACAATGTACATTATTCAGAAAATGGTTACATTAAAAGCCCAGACTTCATTATTCAAAATACCCATGTAATAAAACTCACTTGTAGCCCTTAAATTTATACAAACAAGCAAACTTTTTAGATGTAAAAAAAAAAATGTTTGTCACCAGAAGAGAATAAGCAATAAAAGATAAAGGTGAAATAGCCAATGGTAAGCAGAATCTCAACAAAAGAATCCTTTATTGACTTTAGGCTAATCCTACCATAAATCATGGGAAGCCAACATTGCTACTTAACAGGAAAAAAAAAAAAAAAAAAAAAAGCCATAATACTGAAACATGAAAGCAAAGCATATATTTAACAGCTAAATAACTCATTTTAAACAAGTTCAATATTAAACATTATAATAAATGGAATTCTATGGCTTAGTATAAGCTATATGTATTTTTTTGGTTTTAATTCGGCAATTTGAGTTTTATATCTTTGATCACATTTCAACTGAATGGCTGATTTTGCTATAACTAATATACATTACTCCAAAATTTTTAAAGTGTTGTATAAGCTTAAAACATTAAAAATATGTACAATGGTATAAGGTTCCAATATTCTTATTTGCTCGTAGGAATCTTAAATTATTTTCAATTTAATTAGAGTTATTACTGTAGCCCCAGCTTTTTATATGCAAATTATCTCCCTTCCCCGTCTCTCCTCTCTCTCTGCTCAGTGTGTGTGTGTGTGTGTGTGTGTGTGTGTGTATGTGCCTCCATCTCTCTCTTGCATGTGTGTGTATATGTATACATTTACACACATAGACACACATATATATATATGTATATGAAGACAGTCTAGTTGAGAAAGCATTTTATTGGATTTTTGTTCTATTATGATAGTACCATACAGATATAAAGGCAGGAAAAAAAACTCAGTTCAATCTTGACATCATGGAACACAATATTTAGATTCTGCCAGATTGTGTTTAGTTGCTATGTACTAAGGAGACAAATTATAGGTAAATTGCCCTTGAATGGCATCACAATCTGGTATTCTTGAGTGTTAGAAGAGTTATGGGTCATGCAATATTAAACTGCCAATGTGCTTTCGTGGCACTTATACAAACTTCTGTCCTACCACTTCTGTACATGACAATAATTTACTGACTTTCTGTCCAATTGACTGTGAACTTGTGAACTCTTGGACAGCAAAGAGTCATAATTAAAAAAAAAAACTGAATCCCCAAAATCTAGCACAATGTCTGGCACATACCCACATAGTATACATTCAATTTATCTTCACAGAGTGAATGAATGAATGGACAAGCTTCCTTTAAACAGAGTTTGTTAATTCTGCCAAGGAGATTCAAATTTATTCTTTTAGACAGAGTCTCACTCTGTCACCCAGGTTGGAGTGCTGTGGTGCAATCTCAGCTCACTGCAGCCTTCACCTTCTGGGTTCAAGCAATTCTCATGTCTCAGCCTCCCAAGGCTGGGACTTCATGTGTGTGCCACCACACCTGGCTAATTTTTGTATTTTTAGTAGAGATTGGGTTTCACCGTGTAGGCCTGGCTGGTCTCGAACATCTGGCCTCAAGAGATCTATCTGCTTCTGCCTCCCAAAGTGCTGAGATTACAGGCATGAGCCACTGTGTCCGGCCCATATTTGTTCTTATTTTTAAAGTACTTTAAACAGTGCGTTCTGTTTTAAATGGATGTATATTCTGCAGTGTTTACAATGTGTTACCAATGACATCATCCAACTAGCAGGCAAGTTTTAGGATTATAATAAAACAAGTAACGTTCATCTTATGGACAAGAACTCGGTATTTCTTGCAAATCCCATATTCAGAAAGAGACTTAAAGCCATATAACCTGTCTATAAGTTCCATATCCTTGTATCAATTGAAAGCCCTGGATCCCCGGAACCCTACTTCTGCATTCTCCCAGACTCTGGTCTTCCTTGGTTTTCTGTCTATATCTCTTTCCACACTTCTTGTTCCTTAAAGGCACTTTCTTCCACATTAGTTGTTAAAATGTCTTTGATGCTCTTCTTTTTCTATGCATTTCTTTTGAGAGAGCTTTCTTGATTAATTATTTCAATACCACCTAGGGAATAATAATTTCCAGATTTCTATCTTGACCTCAAGGCCTATATATCAAATTATCCTCCAGATATCTCTACCTCATAGTCTCCTTAGCAATTATTGTTGCAAAAATAAGTCAAGCCAGATATATGTAAGAAACATGTGAGTCTGTAATTTTTCCTTTCATTCACTGTTCATATTCAATTAATTACCAAGCCTTATCAATTCCCTGCCCTCTGCACCCACACTACCATCACCTCCCTGTCTTACTTCAGGCCCATTACCTCATACCTCCCTCAATTCTATTGACCCATTGCAGCCAGATAGACATTTTGAAGTATAAATCAGATACTTCTCCTCTCCTACTTAAGGTTCTTCAATGATTCACCACTGCACAGACAATAAAATCTAAATCTTTTAACATGGTATTTAAAAGCCCATCATGATACAGACTCAGTCTGCCATGATTCCCCTCACAGGGATTCCTCATTACATACTTCCCCTCACACACATTGTTACCCCATGAAATGGTTTCAATTCCATGAGTAAGACGTGATCTTCTACTCCGTCACACCTTCATATAGGCTGTTTTTTGTTTTGGTAGATTGATCTAGACAACTCTGCAAATTTCTCTTCATCCCTTAAAAGTCACAAATATATGCCATCCTGAAATAAGGAACTTACTGTTTCTTAAGGCAGCCCATTCAATGTCATCTAGAGTTGACACTTAGAAAGTTATTACTATAACCTTAGTTGTATTCCTTGTAGTCACACAGAGCAAATCTACATTTTTTTCTTTCACATCCTATCTAGTTTAAAGCATATTGCTCCTAGTGCTTTAATTCCCTGAGGTAAATCTCCACAAAATCCTTTACATTTGCCTCTTTTCTTCTACCCCATTAAAAGCTGGTATCCAGGACTTTCTTGAGCACATCCAGATGAGGTTTGATCACTCTAAAGTAAAGCTCAATGCCAGCCTTTATATTAGGTGCACTTCACAAACAACTCTCGACTACTCACAGGTGAATTGACAAGTCCTGAACAGCCGGCAGGGAGCTAGAAATCCTGCGCTTGTGGGAAAATTATGTGTTATTTCTCAGCTGCATCTTCACCCCACTCTCCAGAGTAAGAAAATAAAATTGGATCTGAAGTCATTGATTAAGAGACTTAAATTCCACAGAAAATGTGTGATGGACAGAGGAGGGAAAGAACCATGGGAGAATGTACATAGGAAAGATTATCCATATTTTTTAATAGGAGGTTTGCCACTCACAATAGATGAAAAAGCACCACTAAGTATGTCTCCTTAAGGATACCTTTCTATTCCCCAAGTCCTATGAGGTGCCATTTTTCTTTTATTAAGGCATTTTAGCAACCAAAACCAGGTAAAAGTGTTGCCTCTCCCAGGAATGCTTACCTTTAAACAAATATCAAGGTCTTAAACATTAGATATAAAGTCCTGACAGAATTTTATTTATCAGCCCTCAAGTAAGAGACAGAAATATTGCTTTCGCCACTTAGTTCACAAAACAGAAGCAGTCACCTAACGATGTACCTTGCAGTCGCAAATGAAATTCTATGGTATTCAAACTGGTCCTATTACAACGTGTGAACATTCACAATTAACTGTAAGATTGTAAGCACAATATTCAGAGTAACATCTACAGATAAACACCTGGTTCAAATATTGCAGAAGCATCTACATCTTAGAGGAACTTAAAAGCACTCATATATCCCCCATTTCTCATTTTAATTACAAAAATACAGGCCAAGTTTTGGAAATAGAGCCTGATGATATATTTTTTACATTATTTTTCAGTAACTCTTTAAGCAAATATCAAGGTAGACACTCTTGGCCCTATTAAATTATATTTAATTAAGTAATCAGTTCTTAAATTTAAAATATCAGGTTTAAAATATTACTTTTTTTTGAGACAGTCTCATTCTATTGTCTAGGCTAGAGTTCAGTGGCACAATCATGACTTACTGCAGCTTCAACCGCCTGGGCTTAAGCAATTCTCCTGCCTCAGCCCTCCAAGTAGCTGGGGGTACAGATGAATGCCACCACATCTGCCTAATTATTTTTTTATATAGACTGGGTCTCACTATGTCGCCCATGTTGGTCTTTAACTCCTGGCCTCAAGCAATCTTCCCAAAGTGCTGTAAAGACAGGCATGAGTCACTGCACCTAGCCTAAAAATGTTACTTTTACTAATGCTACTTCATGAACACCTAGTTTAGTGTCCTATCTACCTTGAACTGAATATCTAATTAAAGAAAAAGATTACCTTAATATATTAATCCATTTCTGTCCAAATCTCTTTAAAACTTAACATTATTATAGTGACTACATGCTTCCTTAAGTGTTTTCACATCTCCATATCATTTGAGAGTTTAAAGATTATTTAATATAAATATCACTTATTCGATTTCTGAATTTCTCATTACTATAGAAAAAAAAGTCTACCTACTCTTCTTAAGAAATATCAAATTTAAGGTGTTATACCATATTTAGTTTTTCATTAAGGTAAATGACCAAATTTAGTGGATATTAATGTAAAACATAAAACGTGCTCTTCCCACAGTTCTCTCCATCTCATATAATGGCAAATCCCTCATTCTATTTGTTTAGGACAAAAGTTTAAGTCAGTTGTGATATTACTCATGTTGTCTTTCTAACCATAATTCTACCAGTTGCCCTAGTTCACTCCACTCCAGCCACAAGCATCATTTCTACTCCTTTAATATGATTTGCCCAGCAAAGCTCTCATCTCAGGTACTTTTACTTCTTCCCTCTGCCTGGATAGCTTGTCCTCCATTTAGCCATGTAGCTCATCCCCTCACCTCCGAAGACTTCAATCAACTATGCAAACTCCTTTGCTCAGCAACACTCCCCACTTCCCTTCCCTGCTTAATTTTCTTCCCATGGCATCTATCAACATCCAACATACTATATATTTACTTATTTGGGGGTTTTTTTGTATCCTCACATGTGGTATGCAGAATTCCAAATATATACTCCCGAGATTTTCATCCCTTGATTATTCAAACAAACACTAATCTAAGCACTGCTATAAAGAGATTCTGCAGATGTAATTATGGTTGCTAATCAGCTGATATTAAAGGAGGGAGATTACCCTGGACTATCTAGGTGGACCCAATGTAATCATCTGAGCCCCCAAAAGGAAGAGAAGCCAAAAGAGCCCACCAGAGAAATGCATTGGAAGAGGAAGAAAGGTGACAGATGGGGGAAGGGGAAGTCAAAGAGCTTCAGAGCATGAGACAGACTCAACATGCCATTGCTAGTTTGGGGTGAAGGAGGAAATATGATTAGAATGACAGGCATCCTGAAGAAGGCCAGAGGGCCTCCTGATGATGGCTACCTTGGAAATGTGGTTTAGTTGTGTCCCCACCCAAAATCTCACGTTGAATTGTCATCCCCATAATCCCCACTTGTCAAGGGTGGGGCCAGGTTGAGGTAATTGGATCATGAGGGTAGTTTCCCCCCTGCTGTTCTCATGATAGTGAGTGAGTCTCATGAGATCTGATGGTTTAACAAGCATCTGGCATTTTCCTTGCTTGCACTCACTTCGTCTTGCCGCCCTGTGAAGAAGGTACTGCTTTTCCTTTACCTTGTGCCATGATAGTAAGTTTCCTGAGGCCTCCCCAGCAATGTGGAACTGTGAGTCAATTAAACCTCCTCCTTTATAAATTACCCAGTCTCTGGTATTTCTTCATAGCAGTGTGAGAATGAACTAATACACAAGGAAACAGTCACCTCAGTCCTACATTTGCAAAGAAACGAATTCTAACAATAACCTGAATGAGCTTGGAAGTGGATTCTCCCCAAAGCCTCTGGAAAGAAACAAAGCCTTGCTGTGAAAAGGGGAAACACATCCCTTAATTTCAGTCTTATGAAACCCAGAGCAGAGATCCACCTGAGCTACACTGTGCCCGGACATCTGACCTAAAGATAATTACTGGATAGTGTATTAAGTCACTAAATTTGTGGTAATTTGCTATGGCAGCAATAAAAAAATGAATATACCCTATTAGAATACAGGCCTGATGAAGGTAGGGATTCTCATCCAGTTTGTTTTGTTTTGTTTTCAGTGCTCTGACCAGAATTTAGAATAGAATCTGACAATAGGAGGCAATAAAGACTTTTTGAATATAGCATACATATTATTTCCCACAAAATCTGTATCTCACAAAGTCTTTTGAAATTTTTAGCCCAAAAATGTTGCAGAAAAATATTTAAAATTAAAATGTGAAAGGTAAGTTGTTTTGAAAGCTCTTCATTCAGTAGTTTGTTTCTCTTCAAGTTAGCAGTGGCTATCAGTTCTGTGAATTAGACACATGAAACAGTCAAATACCACTTTCTAAAGCAGTGTTTTTCAATCTACAGGTGGCAACACATAAGCAGGTGATAAAAGCAATTTATGAGGTTTAGATCATGGGAAGGAAGGAAAAGAGGAAGGGAGGGAGGGAGGGAAGAAAATAAAATCAAAACATTATAATGCAACTTTAATTTTAATGTAGCATGTATGAGTGTGTGTATGCATGTTTTGTGTGTGGTAGATCACTATGTAAGATGTATTTCTTACTGTGAGGTCCATTAAAATAATTAGAAAAACCGTAAAGGTCATTACAGTCTGTGCTGTGGACCAGAAGGTAATTTAGGGCCTGACTGGAAGTGAGATGAAGACAAACGAATGGGGATGTGTCTGTTATGAAAGAGCTGATCAAGAAAGAACCACACTATTCTAAACCTGTACTTAAACTTGCAAGGCAAGAGAGAGCATTACGATTGAAGAATTTACACAAATTGCACCACCTTAAGGTAAGGAAATGAACTTTTTTCCTCTTGCTGTGTACATCATTTTCCATGGGTCTGAACTAGCACCCCTGGACACTGTTTAGATCCACCAGCAGAGCAGAGTCACTGAGCTTTGGTATGAAATCCAGTAGCATGTGGAAGAGTAAAACCTGATGCTTTAATCAGGAAAACATCACAAGATGCTACTTCTTTTCCTCCCTTACAGTGAAAGGATTAAAAGCCTAATACTTATCTATCTTCTGAGATTTTCAGTTATTACTGTCATTTAAATGTACCTGGAAAGGAAGTTAGAAATTTTCTTGTCACATGGAACCCAAGAATAAACCTTGGTTAGAGAAACTTGAAATTGAATCTAGCACAACATCCTCATTCTTATGCTATTCTATTATTGTTACAATATTACTCAACTTATATTTACCATTGATTCCAATGTTTGTTGTCAATAGACTGCATACGGGTAAAGGAAAGAATAACACGGCTGGGTGTGGTGGCTCACACCTGTAATCTCAGCACTTTGGGAGTCTGAGGTGGGCGGATCACTTGAGGCCAGGAGTTAGAGACCAGCCTGACCAGCATAGCAAAACCCCGTCGCTACTAAAAATACAAAAACAAACAAACAAACAAACAAAAACAAACAAACAAACAAACAAAAAAACTGGGTGTGGTGGGGATGCCAGTAATCCTATCTACTTGGGAGGCTAAGGCATGAGAATCGCTTGAACCCAAGAGGTTGCAGTGAGCTAAGACTGTGCCACTGCACTCCAGCCTGAGCAACAGAGTAAGACTGTCTCAACAAAAAGGAGAAAAAAGAAAAGAATAATGCAACTGTACATACTCATTCCTCCATTCAATGGCATACTCCTTGTGGGCTGGAATCAAGCCATGCATCTCTACATTCTCTTTAATATCTACTATGGTTGGCTAAATTGAGTAAGATAATACCTGCAATGTACTCAGCAGAGTGCCCAGAACACAGTAAGAGCTAAGCAAATGCTTCTGTATTTGCTTTTGTTGTTTTGATTGTAATATGAGTACTATTAGTATAGAATGTGTGGCATAGAAAATTCTTAATATATTTTGATTTTCATTGCATTATACAATAAAATATCATAATGCATACATTTAAAATCAATTTATATTTGAAGAAACATTAAAAAATTACAAAGATCTTATCTGCTTAAGCCACTTTAAATAAGTGCATAAAGTGAAAGATTTCAATTAGTTAAAAATTAGCCAGAAAATTTCTTCTTAGGTATAAGAAAAGTCAATAGACCTGGGATATCTGATTCATAAAGGCAATCTTTCTAAAAACAATGTAAAGTTTTATGTAATATGAAGTTAGGTAAGAGACCAAGTTTCTCTAACCTGATCCTTAGGTAAGAATCAACATTGAAAACTACAGTGACTACTGTATTTTGTAGCTTGGTGTCCATACCATTAGGCAAGGACTGTAAATCCTAAAAACAGAATATTATTTCCTTTAGACTTTCCACAAAGAAAGAATATCAAAACACCCACACACACACAAAAAAAAATCAGTCTGTTTTTTTCTGATGATTTCAACCATATTAAAGATTATCTTTTCTTATATTTTACAAGCTCTGCAGCACCTTTCCCCCCTGTTACTTTTGTGTTGTATAATTAGCATATAATTATGCACTCTTTCACACTGGAAAGATGATTATTTTATTAATGACCCTTTGAAAAGTTCTTTATTATTTATATTTGAAAGTGAGTTTGAAATCAAAAGGCTTGTATGACTTTTCCTTTCCGTCTGTTTAACTTAGGAGATCTTAAAAGTAATAAAAGTGATGGTTATAGATGTCACAGAAAGTCATAAGTTTTCCACCTTTAGAATGAGAGATGGGGTTTGGGAAACAACTGTTGCATCTTCCACTCTTTCCAAATTAAATGCTTGGGTATGTGAAGAACAGGTATGCAACAAAACACTCAAGTTCCAAAAACGACTCCCTATTCTTTACCTTTTCCCCCTGTTAGCACCAATAGGACATGGGTCAGAACCAAAAAGCTTCCAGAGTCCAATACAAAAACAGAAGAAGACTGTAATTCACATTTGTAGTAAGTAAAATGTAGGCTCAAAATTAGTCTTAAGTGGAAAAATCACTCAGACCCTGATTTGTAGTCAATTCGGGAAGGTGCCACTCATCTTTGCTGTGGCCATGCAAGCCTTATTACTGTTTCTGGCTGACTGCTATTTATTTAACAGGCTTACACAAGCACTCCAGATTGGCTATGGGCCATTATAAGGGAGAATGTACATTATTGCAAATTTTAATTATTTCTCAAGCCATTTTGCTTGCAGTGATAATCCCATAAAACCAACATAGCTTGCGTAAGCAAAGCAAATAGCTTTTGGCTAAGACAGCTCTTCAGTTACTTTGTAACCTATTCCTACATAACTTCTGGCCTTTCCAATTGTGGCTGGGACCTGCCAAATCAGGAGTTCAATGGCTTTTTGGCTCATGGTGATCACAACCACATTATTGAAAACAAGCGTATGGACAGTAATTAAAATGATTAAAATAATGACTCAAATTTGTTTTCAAAAATAGTGCTATTCATGCATGGTGGAAACACTTCTGCTATCTGCCTCTATCCAAGACTTCCACTGTGGGCAAAGTAACACATGCCTAGAGCTATTTTAAGAATTTTTCTTATCTCCTCCACTTTTTGCACTATTTCAGTGGAGATGGACAAGCAGTAATAGCCTGACGACCTTGAAAATGTTTTGCTTCATTTGTAGCATCAGGGAAATTTGCCCAAATTGTTTTGTGGGCCAAACTTAATTGCCCATTTTTGCCTTTCTATTTGGAATGCCATAGTGTTCCTTTGGTTGAAAATGTCTAAGTAGCTCCATTTTCACAAGTAACATTTTTCTTGTGAAGGAAAAAAAGGATAAGAATTTACTTTGGTTGTACTCAAGAAGCTTTTTCTTTCAAGTCTTTCTCTCTCCTCTTACATGTGATGATTTTTCTTTTCAAAATTGGAGTCATAGACTCTTAGAAATGGAGGGGATCTTAAAAGAAACTAAATCTAAACACCTACTATTGCATGAATACCCTCTATAATGTCTTAAATAAGGTCCTCCATTACCAGCTATTCTTTGGGGCAAAAGAGATGAAAGAAAAATAGAAAGTGCTATCCTCTATATAGAGGATAATGTCTTACAGCTAAAACAAATTATAGGATGTAGATGTGATTTTCCCTACTCATGAGTTCTCAGTCTCTCATCCACCTTGTTTCATTGCATTTGGAAGAATTTGTGAAGCAGACACTCCATTTTAAATTTGAGTCATTGAGAATATGGTCAACAGGCCACAAGGGAGTGAAACAGCACTTCCAATTTTTTTTCTTTTTCTTTTTTTTTCTTTTTTTTTGAGATGGAGTCTCGCTCAGTTGCCCAGGCTGGAGTGCAGTGGCACGATCTTGGCTCACTGCAAGCTCTGCCTCCCGGATTCACGCCATTCTCCTGCCTCAGCCTCCCAAGTAGCTGGGACTACAGGCGCCTGCTGCCACACCCGGCTTATTTTTTTTTTTTTTTTTTTTTTTTTTTTTTTTTTTTTGCATTTTTAGTAGAGACAGGGTTTCACTGTGTTAGCCAGGATGGTCTTGATCTCTTGACCTCATGATCCGCCCGCCTCGGCCTCCCAAAGTGCTAGGATTACAGGCGTGAGCCACCGCGCCCAGCCCCCAATTTTTTTTTTCTATAAGAATTTAGACTGCATGGTCTTGACCTTTTCATTTCAATGATCCAGAAAGTTAGAGATATTTTTAAAGGTCAACCTCATAAGAAAAGAACTATAGGATACTTTTACCACTATTGCTTAAGAATAAGTTAAATTATTAGTACAAAGTGCAGGTTAAAAGATTGGGTTTTGGGATGGAACTATGTATTTTGAAACCTGGCTTCCTAATTAATTAGCTATATGTCTTGGGAAGTTACCTGACCTTTGGAAGTTTTCCTTACTCATCTGTAAAATGAGATAATAATATTATCTTCTTCACTGGGCTATTAGAAAGACTAAGTGAGCTAATTCATGTAAAGTATTTTGTTCAGTGTATGGCATATATTTTAAGCATACAATAAATAATAGCTTCCCCTTGTTCACTGAAGTAATAAAAACAAAGAATTTGGTTGTCAAGAGCTCACAATTTTAAAAATTTGTTTCAGAATCTCAAAACGTTAATGAATTTCCTTAAGTCCTGTTTTTGGACTGAGAATTAATAGTGCTAGGGAAAATATTTTCACGGTATAAATAGCTTATAAGGAAAATTTACATTGCCAGAATGTTTTTAACAAATTAATACGGATTATATCATGTGCTAGCTCACTGAATAATATAATTATCCTAACTAATTGATCATGCATCCGATGGGTTTTGGAAAGGTGTGACCCTTAGCTAACAGGTTAGAGTCAAGAATAATTTCATGAAATATGTTTTTATTCATGCCATTTGAAACTTAGTCACTTCTGTGTATGTCTGATCAGTCAATGTATTAAATATATTATTTGGCAGACTAAACTACATATCTAGATGAGATTATCAAATAAGCCCAGATGTCCAGACAAGGTTTAAAAGTCTGCTCTATCAAATACTATTATAAATTAGCCAGTCTCTACTTTTATGTTACTTTTTATAAAACATCAATTTATACCATTTTTCTGTTCTATTCTTCAAATATTCAACTTGAATTTTTAGTATGCTTTTCCTAAAAGCAAAACAAAACAAAACCTTCCTTTACTAATTCAATAAAGAAACAAATTTATATTTTGCCAGTCTGGAATAACCGTGTGGCGAATTAGGAAATCAAAGAACAAAGCTATTTTTCAGTTCTCTACCATCACCCAGAAGTCAGTAATTACGAAGCTGAAATATATGAGTGTCTTAAGAATATTCTTTCTGTATCGATCTTGAGAATCTGAAATTCTTCCTAGTAGCCCATTACAATAATTGTAAACCTTAACCGTTAGAAAACTATTTAACGATTCAGAAATCAGGGAGATCAAACTAATTACTTTCATAAAACTAAAAGAATCTCAGTTAAAAACTATTAAAAGTAATACAAAAAATAATGTTTTCAGAATTTATTTAGATTACTATACATTAGAAAAATAAAGGATTGGGGTCACCTTCCCAGAATTTAACATGCATCCTCAGCAGGGAAAGGAGGTTCACATTACCCTCAGTATTTAATGAAGGCACAGACAGTGTTTATTGATCAGATAATATGACTGTTGATGGTAATCTATGGAAGATGTTGTTCTGAGTGAAATAAAAATGTTTTATGAAAAAAATGAACTAAGAAAAAAATAGGGAAAACATACTTTGCAGAGCTATACTCTTCCATTCTACAGTTGTCACTTAAACTGGTTACTGCACATGCTGTGTTCTCTATTAATTCAGAGACCTTCTGTTTTCCCAAGCTGGCTGTCCACTTACCCTAGTTGTTTTGACTTTATTCCCAGAGGAACAGCTCCATCCTTTCCGATCCGGAAGAACTTTACATTCTTCTCCCTCTAGACATGGCTGCATATGGCACCACCATTTCTGTTCCACTATTGAAGCTATAAGAGAGAAAAAAACATTGACTCAATGTTTTCTTCTTGGGGCTGTTATTTCTCTTGTGCATCTTTAAAGAGAAACAAAAGCCACCAATTTTTCCTACCAGTGGGAATACTGGTATTTGAGGTATGCCTCTCTTTTTGTTCAAAAACACAAAACCTTTCAAGATTTTCTAACTAAAATAATTTTAAAATTTTTTATGTTATTGTAATGGGAACACTTAACATGAGATCTATCCACTTAATAAAATTTTAAGTGTAGAATGCAGTATAGTTAACTATAGATACAATATGACAGCATTTTTCATGTGAAAATAGACTTCATGAAAGCTAACATAGTGAAAATAAACTATGCAAATGTGTATATGCATCAATTTATATTAACATATAAGAAAATGGACCTGTGACCAGTTTAGAGTCAACATTTTATAATCAATATAATATTCCCATGAATAAGATGATTATTAGGAGGGTGTTTATCACAGTTATCATGATTTTTTCAACTGTGTGCTATAACCTCATCACAAACAATATATTATAGTAATATGAACACTTAACAAATTACTATTTATGGCAACATCAATTAAATAAAAGCATATAAAGATTTATGTTCTACTATAATTTGGTGAACTCTCAAGGAAAAAACTAATATGTTATTGCATCATCATAAAAGTTGATATTTTGTGTGAATTCTATCCACAACTAAATATTTTTTCATATACATGTTGCTATTTTTTTAATTCTTAAGAACATCCATGGGTTTAAGAACCCATAATATTAATTCATCCATTTTCATCGTTCCTTTTCCAATTAATTTACACATACTCAACCTCCCACCATCCACCAAGAAATCAACATTTCATGGTATCAATATCAGATGCACATAAATTTAATGGAACCTCATTATAATGCCTTTTGTAACAGAACTGCATAATATTTTAGACCTTCTTCCACAGGATTTTAGATTTCAAAATGCCACCCAAATATTCCATTTTCAACTTATTATGCTATTTGTAGTATGTTCACCCAGGACTGATCCCCCATTGAGAGCGTTATAGTGGGGTTCCAGTTCTAAGCCATCCTTGGCTGTGCTGTCACAATAAGGAATGGAAGAAGTCGCACCATCCACACATGATGGAGCAGCTCGCGTGGTGCCTGCCACCTGCCCGGGGAAGCAGGAGCACTTGACTGTTTGTGACCGTTCTTCTATCTTGTTCTTATTACAGCATCTGTGGAGTGCCACCACCTCACAAGTTCCCGTTTTAACATGGTGAGCTGCACAAACAAAAACAAAAGATAAGACAACATTGAGAAAGCTTTGGACACTTCCTGCCACCTTTCTTTTTAATTAGCAGTACATTAAATATAGCTCTATAAGGCGTCCACCATGCATGAAACGAGAAATACAATGATGCTAACTCCATAATGCAGATCTGATTTCTTTTCTAAATGTGGTAGGAACATTTCTGTCAGTGAATGCTTGGTAAAGCAGGAACAATTAGTGACTAGATTAGAATAAGCTGTTAAAAGTCTGATATAGAGGCAATATGTGCCGTCATCAAAAACATATTTATTTGCATATGACTTTTTAATGCCTTTTTGTTGAATGTGTTAAAGTAAAATAAACCTCTGGCCGAGGTACCCTGCAATGGGACTGAGGCGAGCCCCATTCTCAAAGCGGGTGATTGCTGATAAAGCTTGTGTTACTCTAGGGGACAGTATGAGGACTAGGCAGGAAGTAGAGGCAGACGATGGACATCCACATCCTCAGTATTCTTCTGCTCAATTTCCCTAAAAATGAACAACTGCAGTGTTCTTGAAATTGCCACCATCTTTCTGGAAGATCCAGCCAGTCCCAGAACCCAGAGTCATTCCTTTCAATTTCACTTGAGTGGGCAACTGCCACCAAATGGTACCATGAACTTGGATAATTCATATCTGGCAGCCCATTGCCTGCAAACCCAGCCCAATAAGCTGTCAGGCTTCCGTACTCATTTTGTCAACCTTGAACAAGGCCACTGAGTGTGTTGGGTTAATGAAAATTTTGGACCTCACTCACTATATTATGATAAGATTCCAGTTTGTCTTCATTATTTTTTTTCCAGCATTTCTTCTTCAAATAGTAATCCAACTGTGAAAGGATAAAACAAAACTTTTGCCTGCTAAAATTAAAAACAGCTTAAAATCAAACATTTGTTAAAAGATTATGCTTTCAGTAATTTTAAAAGTGTAACTCTTATAAAAACAGAAATTACAATGGAAAAGCAGGAGATCTTAAGCTGTTTAATGGCATAAACATATGGAGACCCATTGCAAATGAGATCAGAACATCATGCATTTATATTAATCTTCCCATTGAAGATGAGTGAAATCAATGTGCAGTAACTCAGGCTAAGTAGCTTGCTCAGATTTTTTTTTTTTTGGTGATAATACAAACTATACTCTCCAAATTGTTCTTTTTTTATATGCATGATTTTTTAAATTATACTTTAAGTTCTAGGGTATATGTGCACAATGTGCAGGTTTATTGCATATGGACACGTGCCGTGTTGGTGTGCTGTACCCATTAACTCATTTACATTAGGTATATCTCCCAATGCTATCCCTTCCCCCACCCCACAATAGGCCCCGGTGTGTGATGTTCCACTTCCTGTGTCCAAGTGTTCTCATTGTTCAATTCCCACCTATGAGTCAGAGCATGCGGTATTTGGGTTTTTGTCCTTGCGACAGTTTGCTCAGAATGATGGTTTCCCGCTTCATCCATGTCCCTACAAAGGACATGAACTCATTCTTTTTTGTGGCTGCATAGTATTCCAAGGTGTATATGTGCCACATTTTCTTAATTCAGCCTATCATTGATGGACATTTGGGTTGGTTCCAAGTCTTTGCTATTGTGAATAGTACCACAATAAACATACGTGTGCGTGTGTCTTTACAGCAGCATGATTTAAAATCCTTTGGGTATATACCCAGTAATGGGATGGCTGGGTCAAACGGTATTTCTAGTTCTAGATCCTTGAGGAATCGCCACACTGTCTTGCACAATGGTTGAGCTAGTTTACAGTCCCAACAGTGTAAAAGTATTCCTAATTTCTCCACATCTTCTCCAGCACCTGTTGTTTC